>NW_027141931.1:2437500-3037500 GCF_036365525.1 Heterodontus francisci
TGCAGATGACACAAAGGGAGCGTGAGCTGTGAGGAGCATACAGAGAAGCTCCAGTGTGATTTGTGGCCAAATACATGGCAGATGCAGTATAATATGTATAAATACTTTGGTGGAAAACACAGAAATGCAGATTATTATCTGAATGGCGATAGAATGGGAAAAGGGGAGGGGGTGGAGGGACACCTGGGTGTGCTTGTGCACCAGTCGCTGAAAGTAAGCATGCGTGTACAGCAGACAGTTAAGAGGAAAAATGGCATGCTAGCCTTCATAGCGAGAGTATTCGAGTACAGGAGCAAGGATGCGTTGCTGCAATTATAGATGCCTTGGTGAGACAGCATCTGGAGTATTGTGTGCAATTTTGGTCTCCTTATCTGAGAAAGGATGTTCTTGCTATGGAGGGAGAGCAGCGAATGTTCACCAGACTGATTCTTGGCTGGAAGAACTGACGAATGAAGAGAAATTGGGTCGATTAGGCTTGTCGTCGCTATAGTTTAGAAGAATGAGAGGCGGTGTCATAGAAACTTACAAAATTCTAACAGGACTGGACAGACTAGATGCAGGAAGGATATTCCCGATGGTGGGGAAGTGCAGGACCAGGGGTCAAAGTCCAAGGACAGGGGGTAAGCCATTTGGGGCTGAGATGAGGAGGGATTTCTTCACCCAGAAAATGTTGAACCTGTGGAATTCTCTACCAGAGAAAGCAGTAGGGGAAAAATCATTAAATATACTCCAGAAAGAGTTAAGTATCGTTCTTATGGCTAAACGGATCAAGGGATACTGGGAGAAAGTGGGGACAGGGTACTGAGTTTGGAAGATCAGCCATGATCGTATTGAATGGCGGTACAGACTCAACGGGCCCAAGGGCTTACTCCTGCTCCTAGCTTTCGCTGTTTCTATGACACACACACTCACAAACCTCAAGGAGTTTTTCCAGTGTTTCTAATGTTAGGAACACATCCAGTCACACATGGCAGACTGGTTAAAATCCCATTGGATCCAGGGAAAAGCAGAAAGGTGGATACACAACTAGATCAGTGGCAGGAAACAATGGATAATTCTTGACGGCTGTTTTAGCGGCTGGAGGGTTGTTTCCAGTGGCGTTCCACAGGGCTCAGTACTGGATCCCCTGCTTTTTGTGGTGTATATTAACGATTTGGACGTAAATGTACGGGGCATGATCAAGAAGCTGGCGGATGACACAAAGATTGGCCGTGTGGTAGATCGCGCGATGGAGAGCTGCAGACTGCAAGAAGATATTGATGGTCTGGTCAGATGGGCAGAAAAGTGGCAAATGTCATTCAACTTTGAGAACTGCGAAATGTTGCATTTGTGGAGGTCAGGCAAGGCAAAGGAATACACGATTAATTGGAAAATACTGAGAAGTGTAGAGGAAGTGAGGCACCTTGCAGTGAATGTCCAAAAATCCATGAAGGTAGCATGATATGTCAATAAGGTGGTTAAGAAGGCATATGGAATCCTTTCCTTTATTATACGAGGTATAGAATACAAGAGAGGGGAGGTTATGCTGGAACTGTGTAACTCATTGGTTAGGCCACAACTTGAACAATGTGTGCAGTCCTGGTCACCTCAATACAGAAAGGATGTAATTGCACTAGAGAGGGTATAGAGGAGATTGACGAGGATGTTGCCAGGACTGGAAAAATAAACAACAGCTATGAGGAAAGATTGGGTAGGCTGGGTTTGTTTTTTCTTGGAACGGGGAAGGCTGGGGAGAGATCACATTGAAATGTACAAAATTTTGAAGGGCCTGTATAGAGTGGAGGTGAAGGGTCGTTTCACTTTATCAGCGAAGTCAGTGACGAGGGGGCATAGATTAAACGTGCTTGGTAGAAAGATTAGGGGGGAGATGAGGAAAAACCGTTTCACCCAGAGGATGGTGGGGGTCTGGAAATTACTGCCTGAAGGAGCAGAGACCCTGAGCTTCTTCAAAGGAAGTCTAGATATGTACCTCAAGCACGCTAAGCAGCACGGCAACGAACCAAATGCTGGAAGGTGAGATTAGAATAGGTGGAGATTTATTGTTCAGCTCGCGCAGACACGATAGGCCAAGTGGCCTCTATTTGTGCCTTAAACTTTCTATGATTCTATGATTCAAAAAGTCACATCGACACGTGCACAATGCATGTACTCATAAACGCATTCGCAGACAATTCCAAGATGTATTCTTTTGCTGCATTTATAATGTCACTGCCACACACACATGCTCTCTCTCACACATACAAACTCCTAAACAAAGACTAGCATTCGCATTCACACACACACACACAGAGTCACAAATGCACTCAATACCAAACACACACGCACACACACACTCTCAAACAGAAAAAAAATAAACACAGATGAGAGGGAATAGTCCCAACGTGTTTATAGTTTTGCTGATATATTCTGAAAGTCACACTTACATTCTCAATCATTTTCACACACAAACAGAAGAAAAAATTGCCCCGAAGTGCTTATCATGTTACTGACACTCTCATTCACTCTCAGAATTGCAGCTCGCACGCAAATCAAAAACAAATCATCCCACTGTGTTTATAATGTCACTGACATCACATTCCATGACACGCACACAAACACACACACAAACAAACACCCTCACACAGACATACAAACACACTCTCACTCACACATTCACCAATTTACACTCACTGACAAACTTATACACACACATTCACACACACATGCACACACAGTCACACTCTCACAATTTAGTTAATGGCGTCACTGACACAAACACGCAATACTTATACACAGATGCATACACACATCTAAACACACATTCACAAACACTCGTACACACGGGATGACAAACATACACACACAGAGCTCAGGCAATCTACCCCCTTTTTATAATGTTACTAACATGACCACTCACACTCTCAGGTGCACAGATACAGGCACGTCACACACATTTGAGGCAAACCCCAGAAGAATTATCCCGCTGTGTTTATAATGTGAATGTCACTCACACACATGCTCTCTCTCTCTCTCTCTCTCTCTCTCTCTCTCTCTCTCTCTCTCTCTCTCTCTCTCTCTCTCTCTCTCTCTCTCTCTCTCTCTCTCTCTCTGTCTCTCTCTCTCTCTCTCTCTCCCTCTCTCTCTCCCCCTCTCTCTCTCTCTCTCTCTCTCTCTCTCTCTCTGTCACAAACGCACTCAAATACAAACACACCCACAAACACACACAAACACACACTCTTACTCATTCACACACTCATGCACACACACACAAAAAAATGTTCTCTCTCACACACACGTGCTCAGGCAAACAAACACCTAAACGCAGACACAAACACACACAGTTACATGCACACATTTATACATAACTACAAACAGACATTTGCACACATTTACTAACCCCTACACACACACGTACAAACGCTCACTTACACAACTTCACACACACACACACACAACACGCACACACACACAACAACACACACACACACACACATACAATGATGCAGTGCATGGTGCAAGACCAATTTAGGAACTTGTGCAGACCATCTCTTCAAATAATGACTTTTTAACTTAACTGTTAGGTGCTGTACATTTTATTCAGCTTGTATATGTTCTGAGACTGTCATTTGCTCGAGACGAAAACGAATAACCTAGGGGCTCTGGGAAGACCAACCGGATTATATCCAGTTTAAACCACAGATCTGAGAATCATATGAGAGAATTCAGACATGGCTATTGAAGGCTCAGGTTAGAAACCAGCAGAATTGAAAAAAGTGTGCGCTGTAGGTTTTAAAAGATATGCTGCAGGCAGAGGAGATTTGACTCTCCGAGTGACCTTTGGTGAATATGAAAGACCTGACCCATGCAGACATGAATAGTGCGGAACAATTAAACAACCGACAAGAGGAGGAGGCTCACAATATCTCCATCCTCAAAGATGGAAAGCCCAGCATATCAGTGCAAAATACAAGCCTCAGCATTTCATCTTCAGCCAGACCATGCGGTTGATCCTTCACCGCCTCCTCTTGAAGTCACGAGCATTACAGATGGCAATGTGTTTATTTATTTAGAGATACAGCACTGAAACACGCCCTTCGACCCATCGAGTCTGAGCTGACCATTTACACTAATCCTACATTATTCCCATATTTCCTGCCAAATCCCCACCATTCTCTTACCACTTACCTGCACTAGGGGCAATTTATAAAGGCCAATTTGCCAATCAACCTGCAAGTCTTTGGCCGTGGAAGGATATCCGGAGCATCCGGCAGAAACCCATGTGGTCAGAGGGAGAACTTGCAATCTCCATATAGGGAGTACACAGAACAGAACCCGGGAGCTGTGAAGCTGCGGTGCTAACCACTGTGCCGCCTGATGCACGCCACGTGCTTTCAAGAAAGGGCTGAAGACACTGGATGCTGCAAAGGATATGGACCTTGACAACATTTAGGCAGTAGTACTGAAGACCTCTGCTGCAGAACCAGCCACTCCGCTTAGTCAAGCTGTTCCAGTACAGCTGAAACACTGGCATCTACCTGGGAATGTGGGAAATTTCCCAGTATGCCCTGTGAACAAAAAGAAGGAAAAACCTTCTCAGCCAATTACTGCCCTATCAGTCTACTCTCTATCATCAGGAAAGTGATGGAAGGTGTTGTCGACCGTGCTATAAGGCTGCACTTGCTCAGCAATAACCAGCTCACTGATTCCCAGTTTGGGTTCCGCTTTGACCATTCAGCTCCTGATCTCATGACAACATTCGCCCCAAACATGGGCCGAGAGCGAAAGTACAAACGTGAGGTGAGAGTGCCTATTCTTGACATCAAGATAACATTTGATGGAGTATGGCACAATGGAGCACCAGAAAAGCGGTAGTCGATGGGAATTAGGAGGAAAGCTGTTCGCTGGTTGGAGACATGCATAGCACAAAGGGAGATGGTGATCGTTGAAGACCAATGATCTCGTTCGCAGGACATTACTGTTGAAGTTCTTTTTGGTCGTCTCATAGGCCAGACAATTTTCAGCTACTTCATCAATGACCATCCCTCCATCATATTGTCAGAGGAGGGGATGCTTGCTGATGATTGCACAATGTTCAGCATCTTTGGAGACTGCCCAGATACTGAAGCAGCCATCTCTATGTATAGGAATACCTGGGCAACTTTCAGGCTTGGTCTCACAAGTAGCACGTAACATTTGTGCCACGCAAGTGCTAGGCAATGACCATCGAAAACAAGAGAGAATCTAACCATCTCTCCTTGACGTTCATTGGCAGAACCATCACTGAATTCCCCACTATCAACATCCTGGGGCTTATCATTGACCAGAAACTAAGCAGGACCAGCAACATACGTGCGGTGGCTACACGAAAAGGTCAGAGGTTGGGCCTTCTGCGGCGTTCAACTCACCTCCTGTTTCCCAAATGCCTGGGCACCATCTACAAAGCTCAGGTCAGGAGTCTGATGGAATATTCTCCAATTAACCTGCTGGCTGCAGCTCCAGCAACACGAAGGAATAGCGATATAATCCAAGACAAAGCAACCCGCTTGATTGGTACACTTGCAAGCACCTTCAAGATTCAATCCCTGCACTACTGACTCCATATATGTGTATCATATTCAAGATTCATTGCAGCAACTCACCAAGGCTCCTTCAACAACGCTATCCAAATTGCCAATCTTTATCACCTGGAAGGACATTTGCAGAAGCTGCCTGGCAAGAAAAGAACCTGCAAGTTAGCCTCCATGCCACATACAATCCTGACTTGGAACTATTTTGCTGCCCCTTCACTGTCGCTGGGTCCAAAATCTGGAACAGCCTTCTTAACAGCACTGTTGGTGGACCTACAACCAAGGACTGCAATGGTTCAAAAAGGCAGCTCATCACCACCTTGCCATGGCAATTAGGAATGGGTAATAAACGCAGGCCTAGCCAGCCATGCCCTCATCCCACGAACGAATAAAAACGACGTTTAGAGTCATAGCATCGTACAGCACAGAAACAGGTCCTTCGGCCCACCGCGTCCACGTCGACCAAAATGCCTATCTATACTTATCCCATCTGCCTGCATTAATTTAATTTCCCTGTATGCCTTGCTCATTCAAGTATATGTCCAGATGCCTCTTAAATGTTGCTGCTGTTCCTGCCTCCACCACCTCCTCTGGCAGCTTATTCCAGATACCCATTATTCTTTGTGTGAAAAATTTACCCGGTTGATCCCCTTTAAACCTCCTCCCTCTCACCTTAAATCTATGCCCTCTAGTTTTAGTCACCCCCACCATGGGAACCTATCGATGCCTCTCATAATTGTATACACCTCTGTTATGTCGCTCCATGGAAAACCGACCCAGCCGATCCAATCTCTCTTTATAACTCAAGCCCTCCAAAACAAGCGACATCCTTGTGAATCATTTCTGCACCCTCTCTAGCTTAGTCACATCTTTCCTGTCGTGCAGCGACGAGATCTGCATGCAGGACTCCAAATGTGGCCTTAAAACGTTATGTACAACTGTAAAATGACGTCCCAACTCTTGTACTCAATGCCTCGGTCGATGAAGGCACGCATGCCTTCTGGTGGTGAGCACCCTGTCTACCTGTGTTGTCACTTTCAGGGAACGATGTACTTGCTTCCCAAGGTCTCTTTGCTCAACAACACTCCCGAGGGCTCTGACATTCACTGTATATGGCCTGCCCTGGTTTAACTTCCCAAAATGCTTCACTTCACACTTGTCTGCGTTAAATTCCATTTGTCAATCCCTTGCCAGTTGATCTATATCCTGCTGCAACCTTAGACAACCTTCTTCACTGTCCACTGGGCCACCAGATTTGGTGTCATCTGCAAACTTACTAATCATGCTCCCTACATTCACATCCGAGTCATTAATATATATGACAAACGACAAAGGGTCCAGCACAGACCCCTGCGGCACACCACTGGTCACCAGCCTCCAATCTGAAAAGCAACCCCCCATTACCACCCTCTGCCTCCAATCACCAAGCCAATTTTGTATCCAATTGGCTAGTTCACCCTGGATCCTATGTGTTCGTACCTTTTGGACCAGCCCACATGCGGGACCTTGGGAAAGGCCTTGCTAAAGTCCGTGTTGACAACCTCCATCGCCTTGTCCTCGTCAATCCTCTTGGTCACCTCCTGGAAAAACTCAATCAAATTCGTGAGACATGATTTCCCATGGAGAAAACCATGCTGACAATCCCTAATCGGGCCTTACTTTTCCAAATACATATAAATGATGCCTCTCAGAATCCCTTCCAATAACTTTCCCACCACCGGTGTAAGACTCACCGGCCTGTAGTTCCCTGGCTTGTCCCAGCTTCGCTTCATAAATAAAGGCACAACATTAGCTATCCTCCAGTCTTCCGGTACATAGCTAACGATGATACAAAATTCTCTGCCAGGGCCCAAGCAATCTCCTCATTTGCTTCCCATAGCCTCCTAGTATACACTTATTCAGGCCCTGGGGATTTTTCCATCTTAAAGCGCTTCAAAACCTCCAACAACTCCTCCTTTGTAATGTTGCTATGCTCCAGGACATAGGTGTTCCCTCCTTTGAACTCATGAGCTTCCATGACCTTGTCCATGGTAAATACAGTTGAGAAGTATTCATTAAAGACCACGCCCATTTCCCGTGGCTCACGCAGATTATCACACTGATCCTTAAGGGGGCCTACTATCTGCCTTGCTCCCCTTTTAATCTTAATATACTTACAGAATCTTTTAGGATCCTTTACTTATCTGCCAGGGAAATCTCACGGTCCCTTTTTGCCCACCTAATTTCCTTCTTAAGTGTACTCCTACATCCCTTATTCTCCTCGAGGTACTCGATTGATCCCTGCTGCCTATACCTACAATATGCCTCCTTCTTTGTCCTGACCAGACCCTCAATATCCCTCGTCAACCAAGGTTCCCTAAACTTGCCGGCCTTGCCCTTCCAAATAACAGGAAAATGCCGGCGCTGAACTCTATCTACCTCACTTGTCAATGCCTTCCACTTGTAAGACGTCCCTTTACCTGTAAACAGCCTCTCCCATTCAACTGTTGAGAGTTCCTGTCTGATGCCATCGAAATTAGCCTTCCCCCAATTTCGGACTTCAGCCTGAGGACCAGTCCCATCATTTTCCATAACTATCTTGAAGCTCATAGTTTTAAGGTCACTGGTCCCAAAGTGCTCCTCCACTGACACATCAATCACCTGCCCAGCCTCATTTCCTTAGAGGAGGTCGAGTGTAGCCCCTTCTCTAGTAAGGCCATCCAGATACTGCTTCAGAAAACTATCCTGGACACAAGTTCTTCCCCATCTGATCCCTTAGCACTGAGGCAGTCCCAGTCAATATTAGGGAAGTTAAAATCACCTACGATTACAACACTATAATTCCTACACCTATCTGTGATTTCCCTTCATATCTACTCCGTCAATTCCCTCTGATTATTTGAGGGCCTATAATATAATCCCATCAAAGTTATCACCCTTTCTTATTTTTAAGTTCTACCCATATGGCCTCGCTGGACGTTGGACCCATTATATTATTTCTAAGTACTGCCATGATGTCTTCCCTAATCAATAATGCAGCTCCCCCTCCTCTCTTGCCTCCACCTCTGTCACGCCAGAGCATCGGAACCCCAGAATATTGAGCTGCCAGTCCTGCCCATCCCTCATCCACGTTTCCGTAATAGCAATAATATCACAATCCCATGTACCCATCCAAGCTCTGAGTTAATCTGCCTTATCTGCAAGTCTTCCTGCGTTAAAGTAAATGCAGATTAGCCTGCCAGACCTTCCACGCTCCTTGTCCTGCCCCTGCCCAGGCTGCCAACTGGACTTGTTTGCTTTTACCTTTTCATTTGCCTCAACTATTTTATCGGAGAGTCTGCTACTCTGAGTCTCAACCCCCTGCAAGACTTGTCTCAACAGTCCCGAGTAGCACTTGCAAACATGTCCGCAAGGATATTGGTCCCCTTCCAATTCAGATGCAAACCGTCCATCTTGTACAGGTCCCCTCTGAACCCGAAGAGATTCCAGTGATCCAAGTAGCTGAAGCCCTCCCGCCTACACCAGCTCTTCAGCCACGCATTAATTTGCTTTATCCTCCTATTCCTACCCTCAGTAACACGTGGCACAGGGCGTAATCCTGAGATTACAGTCCTAGAGGTCCTGCATTTTAACCTTTTGCCTAACTCCCTATATGCACTTTGCAGGACCTCACTTCTTTTCCTGCCTATGTCGTTAGTACCAATATAGACCACGACCTCTGGCTGCTCACCCTCCCCTTTCATAATGGCCTGCAACCACTCCAAGACATCCTTGACCCTGGCACCAGGGAAGCAACATATCATCCTGTAGTCTCGTTTGCGGCCACAGAAACGCCTATCTAAACCCGTTACGATGGAATCCCCTATCACTATTATGTTATACTATTGGTATACAGCTGGCAGGCTGGTCCATATCCCTGTGCACTACTTAATATTATGACTCACTTTTCTCGGCCAATGGTGCTTCTCCTTGTGCCATATTTTCCATGCTCCAATTTCTCTCTGTCATTTTGCGACACCTCCTCAGGATTCAGCCACTTTATCATTAATTGTTGCATTATCCTTGCAGCATCGTTCCTTTTATCAGTTAATCACCCTTGCTGTTCAGCCCATAATATACATTCCCTTATGTTTTCTCATTTTACTCGTTTTATTCTGGCTGCATCATTGCTCTAAATGTGATAAACTCCAATAACTTTGAGTTCTGATGGCAGATGATCAACCTGAAATGTTCACTCTGTTCCACTCTGCAGAGATGTTACTGGAACTGCGGAGCGTTTTCAACATTCACCTTTTTTATCAGATATATATCAGTCTCAGTAATTTGTTTTTGCTGAAATTATTAACAGGGTAGGTGAAATAGGCGAGCATTGGAGTGTCCGGGTTTTAACTCCAAAGATCACTTTTTATGTCATTGAGAATTTTTGCGCTCAGAAGACAGCCCGCTTTGCTTTCAGTCAAAGAACAAAGAACAAAGAACAGTCCAGCACAGGAACAGGCCAGTCGGCCCTTCAAGCCTGCGCCAATCTTGATGCCTGCCGAAACTAACACCTTCTGCACTTCTGGGGCCCATATGCCTCTATTCCCTTCCTTTTCATATATTTGTCAAGATGTCTCCTAAACGTCACTAACGTATTTGCTTCCACCACCTCCACTGGCAGCAAGGTACAGGAACACACCACCCTCTGTGTAAAAAACTTGCCTCGCTCATCCCCTCTAAACTTTGGCCCTCACACCTTAAACCTATGTCCCCTAGTCACTGACTCTTCCACCCCGGGAAAAAGCTTCTGACTATCCACTCTGTCCATGCCGCTCATAACTTTGTAAACCTCTATCATGTCGACTCTCCACCTCCGTCGTTCCAGAGAAAACAATCCGAATGTTTCCAACCTCTCCTCATAGCTAATGCCCTGCAGACCAGGCAACATCCTGGTAAACCTCCTCTGTACCTTCTCCAAAGCTTCCACGTCCTTCTGGTAGTGTGGCGACCAGAATTGCACTCTATATTCTAAGTGTGGCATAACTAATGTTCTGTACAGCTGCAACATGACTTGCCAATTTTGATACTCGATGCCCGACCGATGAAGGCAAGCATGCCGAATGCCTTCTTGACTACCTTATCCACCTGCGTTGCCACTTTCAGTGACCTGTGCACCTGTACGCCCAGATCTCTCTGCCTGTCAATACTCCTAAGGGTTCTGTCATTTTCTGTATACTTCTCACCTGCATGAGACCTTCCAGAATGCATTGCCTCACATTTGTCCGGATTAAACTCCATCTGCCATTTCTCTGCCCAAGTCTCCAACCGATCTATATCCTGCTGTATCCTCTGACAATCCTTATCATTATCCACAACCCCACCAACCTTTGTGTCGTCCGCAAACTTACTAATAAGACCAGGAAACATTTTCCTCCAAATCATTTATATATACTGCAAACAGCAAAGGTCCCAGCACTGATCCCTGCAGAACACCACTAGCCACATCCCTCCATTCAGGAAAGCACCGAGCCACTGTTACCCTCTGTCTTCTGTGACTGAGCCAGTTCTTTATCCACCTTGCCATCTCACCTCTGATCCCGTGTGACTTCACCTTTTGCACCAGTCTGCCATGCGGGACATTGTCAAAGGCTTTACTAATGTCCATATGGACAGCATCCACCACCCTTCCCTCATCAATCATCTTCATCACTTCCTCAAAAAACTCAATCAAATTAGTAAGATACGACCTCCCCTTCACAAAACCATGCTGTCTCTCGCTAATAGGTTCGTTTGTTTCCAAATGGGAGTAAATCCTGTCCCGAGGAATCCTCCCTAATAGTTTCCATACCACTGATGTAAGGCTCACCGGCCTATAATTTCCTGGATTATCCTTGCCAACCTTCTTAAACAAAGGAACAACATTGGCTATTCTCCAGTCCTCTGGGACCTCACCTGTAGCCAATGAGTCGAGCAGGAAAGACCATGCAAAAGGACGATGGAGCAGATAGCTCAAATCCATGAACACGGCATAAGGGGTAGTTAAGAAAACTCTGTTCTCAGGGATGTCCAATTCGCAACATCAGATGGTGAGTGAATGGTGACATCTCCAATCGCTGGGCCTGCGATCTCCAAACAAGGGGCTGCTACCCAACCATGGAGGAAGGTTGAGGTCCGGCGAGGGGTCTCTTCCACTACAATAACACCCTCCCCCCAATTTCTGTAATCTGGTAGGGGAAGGAATAGTGTTCGTGTAACGGATTGGGAAGGCGTGATTGTTAGTATTATGTTAACTCTTGGTGTTAGGGGTACAGTTTGTTTAGAAACATAGAAACATAGGAGCAGGGGTATGCCATTTGGCCCCAAGAGCCTGCTCCGCCATGCAATATGATCGTTGCTGACCATTCAAATTCAGTACCCTGTTCCCACTTACTCCACGCATCCCTTGATCTCAATAGGTTTGGCAAAGAGAGACACAAAACACGGGGATAGAAGGAGAGTGCGAGAGAGGGAGAATCCAACAACTGATATTTATATAGTGAATTCAACATAACAAATCAGACCATGACACTTGAAAGGATATATCAAAATGTGACAGTAGGACATGGCGACCAAAAGCTTCATCAAACAGTTAGGTCTAAAGGACTGTCATAAAGGAGGAACATGAGCGGTGGGGAGGTTTATGATGGGAAGTCAAAGTTTAGAGCCTAATTAGCTGAAGGCAGGGCCGCTAATGATGGAATGGTTAACATCAGAGATTCACCAGAGGCTAGAAGCAGAGGTGCGTAGAGAACCTCGAGAGTTGTACCGATGGAGCAGATTACAGACATAAGGAGGGTTGTTGGGGCTGGAGGAGGTGAGAGAGATAAGGAGGGTTTAGGGCCGGTGGATGTTACATGGAAAGGGAGGGTTGTGGAGCTGGAGGAGATCACCAGATAAGGAGAGTTGTACGCTGGAGGAGGTTACAATGTTTCAAAGGTTTGTAGCAGCTGTAAGAAGTTACAGATATCAGGTGGATTGTAGGGATGGAGGATATTTACAGACATAAGGAGGTTACTAGGGGATGGAAAAGATTTAAGAGATAAGTTATAGCTAGAGGGTGTGTTGCATGGTCTAGACTAGGCCAGAGAGTTAAGAATGCTTGTAGGGCTGGAGGAAGTTATATAGAGAGGCTAGATAGTAGAGCTGGAGGGTTCTACAGAAATTACATCCATAGAAGGATTTCAACATGAGGATGAGAATTTTAAAATTGAGACATTGTTGCATTGGGGCCAGCATCCGTCAGCACACACGGAGGGAAGGGGGACCAACAGAACCTGCTTTGTGTTAGAACATGGGCAGCAGAGAGTTGAACAAGTTGAGGCTTATGGAGCTTCAAAATTAGAAGCCCAGTCAAGAAAGCTTTAGAAATATGGAGTGTGGAAATAACAGAGGCGTGCATGAGGGTTTCAGCAACAGATTAAATCTGGCAGAAGGGGAAACAAGCAACAGTCACCTAACAGCTCACAAATAATGACATTTTGTGATCATAAGGGCACATTACCGCCGCGTTCATGAACCACTCATACATACACACAGATCCTGACTATAACTTCAGGATTATCCCCGTCCCCTCAACTTATCAGTGTCTGTGAAAGACTGATGTGGGCACCACTGACAAGGCAAGCATTCATTGCCCATCCTTCATAACTCCTTGAGGAGGTGGATTTGGTATTTCCAGTTGAATCCACTGCTGTCCCCTCTGGCGATGAAGCGCTCACAGTTGTTTCTTTTGAGGGATTTCCAGTCTCTATTCCAATTGTGCAGCCTTCAACGTCCAAATAACCTGTCAACAGTCTCGGTCAGTTTTAACAGCTGAAGACTGGGGCACTTGAATGAAGGAAGCTGAAGAAAAAATTGTTGAAAATAAAAGTAACATATTTTTCTTCAGCTCTATTGTAAACAAACAAAAAATTCATAACTACAGCTCGATGCCACAAGTTCCCGATAGCACCGTGGAAGGAGACAGATTTTTTTGGTTCACTCTTTTTTTTCTGCTGCATTGTCCCCGTCAAGAATCGTGGCCAAGGCAGATCTCGTTGCACCCCAGCGGCAACCACCTCCTTAAGGGCGGCTCAGTGGCACAGTGGTTAGCACTGCATCTTCACAGCTCCAGAGACCCGGTGTCAGTTTTGAGTACTGCCTGTGTGAATTTTGCAATTTCTCCTTGGAACTACGTGGGTTTCTGCTGGTTGCTCCGGTTTCCTGCCACAGTCAAGACTTGCAGGTTGATAGGTAAATTGGCCATTGGAAATTGCCCCAAGTGTAGGTAGGTGATGGGAAAATTGTGGGGATGTGGTAGTGAATATGGGGTTATTGTAGGATTAGTAAAAATGGGTGGCTGATGCTCAGCACAGACTCGGTGGACGAAGGGCCTGTTTCAGTGCTTCCCAATCTATGTAAAAACAAAATTGTAATTTCAAAAAATTAATTTCCAAACGGAATATGGTCAAAATAGTAACGTTCCCAATGAAAAAAAACGTTTTTTTTAATCCATTAAACCTTTGTTTTCAAGGGTATTCAATTCCCAGCTTTTACACTTTTACCCCTGCCCCAAGCAGATATTCTGCTAACGGTGGTGGGGGGGGGGGGGGGGGGGGTGCAAGTGTTCTGTGATGGAGCCCGGCTGCTCACATCCCTGCCACCAAAAGGTAACTCGGTCAATTAAGTACATAGATTTCTGAAGGTTCATGAGCAGTCCCATGAAGCGCTCTCTGGAGCAAAAAGTGCTTCAAAGTGCATTAATTGGACACCTGACTATGAGTCAAAACAAACTATATTGTCCTCTAAATATTGAGATTCCTTCCCCCAGGATCCACCCTCCCCATGGAATAATGGCCTTTGTGTGGAAATGGCCTCAGTTTCCATGTATTCGCTGCTGTGTCCATGCATCAATGACATCACTTTTTTGTCTCTCCCTACTCCTGTCACCCTGTCGATCTGACGCTGTCCTCTGGCCTTCTCTCCCCGTGGCCGTCTCACGCTGTCTCTCTGTTGATAGCTGGTCCATTTTTCTTTTTCAAAAAATTAACATGGGAGTTATACTGTTTCTGAAATCAAAATCATTTCGGGACTGTGGCTGACAGGCTATGATCTTGAGTTAGATTTCCTCAGGTTGTGAGTTGGAATTCCCGTGTGTGGGGTTTGCATATTTTAACAACTAGGACCATGGGTAAAACAAATCTTCACAAAATGATATTTGAACTCAACCGGTGCCTCTTGCATCCTCAGCATAGTCTGAGTTTAAAAACAGCGAGTGCAGGAAATGTGAAGACTCGGAATATATTGGCAGGTCTGAGATTTGATCTAAGAATGTTGTGATACAGTTTGAGGATGGAGTGTCTAAAGCGCAGAGTGAATAGTGCTCGATAGTGGCATAACCATTTTACCAACTTACTTTGCATTTAGAAGCAATAGCCAAAATTGTTTCGACCATCATGAAATTTGAACTCACGATTCCTGGTTTACATGCTCAGTGCCCTAAATTTATCTGGGTACTGGGATTACGGCTTATTCTGATCTATATTAAAAACCTGCAGGGCACCTTTCTAAAATTTGTGGAGGACGCAATATTTGGAAATATTATGAACTGTAAGAAGATTAGTGGTAAACATCAAGAGGGCATAAGTAGACTGGTGGAAGGAGCTGGCACATAGCACAATAAATACAGTGCAGAGAAATGTGTAGTGATACATTTTTTGTAGGAAGAACGAGGTGAGGCAACATAAAAGTAAGTATGCGATTCTAAATGGGGAGCAGGAGTGGAGGGACCTGGGTATATGGGCACAAATCATTGAAGGGGTAGGAAAAGTTGAGAAAATGGTTAATATGGAATACAGAATGCAGGATCTATAAATATAGTCAATGGGTACAACGACAAGGAAGTTATTATGAAACTCTATACATCTCTGCTCGGCCTCAACTGCAGCATTGTATTCCCCACTTCTGGACACTGCACTTTGGGAAGAATACAAAAGCTATTGTGAGGGCGCAGAAAACAAAATGAAGAGAATAGCTCCAGGGATAGGCAGTTTCAGGGTCGCACGTAGGTTAGAAAAGCTGGGGTTGTTCATCTTAGAATGGAAGGAAATAATGACGGGAAATTTCATAGAGGTGTTCAGAAATTAGCAGATATGGAGAAACTGTTTCCATTGGCAGAAGGTTCGAGAAGCGGAGGTCGCAGATTTCAGGTGACTGACAAAAGAACGAAAGGCAGCATGAGGAAAAGCATGTTCATTCACAGGTAAGGATATGGTGCGCACTGCCACAGATTGTGCTGGAGGCAAATTCAACTGGTCTTCAAAAGGACATTGAATATGCACTTCAAGGAAAACATTTGCAGGCCTACAGGGAAGTGGAAGGGCCAGATGATTAGATGGGTTACTCAATAAAATGCGCATACAGTCAATGAAAGAGTAACAGATGGACACAGGAACGTATCAACTATCTGAAACATTTTGTTTTTTTTATAAGAATACGTTTATTTCCGAACAAAGGTGAGGAGCTGAGAATCAAGGAGGAGAAGGAGAGACTGTGGCTGATGTTCCTCCTTCTATCCAGTAGGGGGCACTTTGACTCTCCTCCAGGACCTTCATTCTGGTCCTCCAGCGGTTTTCCTCTTGCCCGCTTGCGGCTGCTTATTGTCGAGCTCAGGCCCCGCCCTTTGAATGAGGAGCCGTTCCGCTTCCTGGTTTGAAGCTAAATTGGGAAACAATACCGAATGTGAGTCCCTGTCCGGTCAGAGCCCGCCTTGAATGGGAACACCCAATCAATTCTCGGCGCCACGTCACGGCTCATTTTTCCAAAATATATTATAAAGAGCGGGGCTTATTCCTATTTAAACTGCAGGTGGATTGAAAAGGCTGTTTGAACCATTTTATTTTCGATGCTTGTGGGATACAGTTCTAAACTCCGGAGTGTGGTGTAGGCGGTTGGCTGTGGAACACCCTAATGCACCCCTGCTCCCTTCAGAGGAATATTCGTCCGGCATGGGCATAACATTTATGGCACAGAATCAGGGCATTAAGTCCAACCTGTTGCTGCGAAGGGCCCTTTACCACCCTCTCCTCACTTATTTCTTCAAGACAACATTCTATTCATTCCTCCCCCATGTGTTTGCCCAGCTTCCACTTAAATGCGTTTAAATTGTTCACCTCAATGAGTGTTAATGAGTTCCACATTCTCATCACTCTCTGGATAATGAATTTTCTTCTGAAGTCCCGATTGGATCGAATAATAACAATCTTATATCGATGGCAGCCTAGTTCGGGTATCCACAACAATTGAAAAGATCTTACCTTAGTCTACCCCATCGAAAACTTTCACGACGTTAGAAAATTCTATCAAGTCACGTTTCATAGGGAGTGTTGCAGTGGCTGGAGCAGTTCACAGCGATATGGAGGGTTGTCGGGGCTTGAGGAGGTTACAGATAGAGGTAGGATTGTCGGGGCTGGAGTAGGCTACAAAGACAGATAGGGTAGTAAGTGATAAAGACAGAGATGGAGAGAGACAGCACTGAAACAGGCCCTTCGGTCCACCGAGTCTGTGCCGACCATCAACCACCCATTTATACTAATCCTATATTAATCCCATATTCTCTACCACATCCCAACCTTCCTTCAACTCCCCTACGATCCACCTACACTACAGGCAATTTGCAACGGCCAATTTACTTATTAACCTGCAAGTCTTTGGCAGTGGGAGAAAGCCAGAGCATCTGGCAAAAACCCACGCATTCAAAGGGAGAACTTGCAAACTCCGTACAAGCAGTACCCAGAACTAAGCCCGGGTTGTTAGCGCTGTGAAGCTGTGCTGCAAGCCACTGCGCCACTGTGAGTTCATTGAGAGCAGTGACACGCATGATGGAAATTTTAAGCTGGAGGCATTGCTTGCCTGGGAGGCAATGTAAGTCATTGTGGAAAAGGGATGATGATTGAATATGAATTTGTGCATGTAAGGACAGGAGCAGCAGCATTTTAGACGCCTTACGGCTTTTAGAAAGTGAGTGGCTGATAGGAATTATGTGAAGAGTCACGTTCAGAGATAATAACGATTTCAGCAGCAAATATTCTGTCAGTCATGACGTCAGGCAATGTTACGGACATGTAAATAGGCAGTCGTAGTAATGGCATGGATATGTGGTCAGAAGTTCATCCTGGGGTTAAATATGACTCCACAGCGGTGGACATTCTGGTTCTGCCTCAGCCTGTTGCCAGGGTGCGGTCTGGAGCCAAGGATATATCCTGAGGAAATAACGGAGATAAAGGTTCAGGAGCAGGAAGTGACAGCCTTTCCCTGATTAGATGGAGAGAACTAGAACCAGGTGAGTGCAGTTACACCTAGCTGGACGACAGTAGAAAGGCTTTGGAGGAGGATGGCGTGGCCAACCGTGTCAAAAGGTACAGGAAGGTCTTACAGGATGATAAAGGGTAGTTTAAATTTGCAACAGCTAAACAGGTTGTCATTTGTGGCTTTCGTAAGAACCGTTTCAGTACTTTGGCAGGGGTGGAACCCGGATTGGTGGGATTCAAACCAGCAACTCCAGGAAAGAAATGACCTGGATATTGGAGATAACAACACTTTCAAGAACTTTGTAGAGGAAAGAAGGTTGATGTTTGGGCATTAATTTGCAAACAACAGTGGAGTGAAGTATTGTTTATTAAAGAGAGGGGTTATGACAGAATTCAAGGAGAGAGGGGAACTGTTAACATTATCAGCCGACATGGAAGCATGGAAGGGGAGTGGCACCGTCTATCTGAACAGCAGCCAAGCTGAGGCTCCAGATCTGTCAGCTCCTGTGCCAAATATTTCGCCCCAGATCCTACATCCCCACATGAGCCCCTTGGCTGGATATCTCCAGATGCAAATCCCTGCCCCACACATCACAGTGTGACTGGGAGAGAGAGAGAGACAGATATAGAGAGAAAGAGAGAGGACAGATTTCGCAGCGATGCGGTAGATGGAATGGAATGGAATTGGGATGAACTCAATAAAGTGTTTTAAAAAATAAAACAAATATAAATAATCATCCGAGAGGAGCCAATTTCTAACATTTGCATCATTTGCATTTGTAAGAAGTTTTTATTTTTATTTTTATGAGCATGTGAGGTGCTGAGAATCAAACCAGTGGAGTTGGAGGAGAGACCGTGGCTGTTGCTTTCACTGCTGTCCTGCAGAATGCGCTCTGACTCTCCTTCTGCCTCTTTTTCCGCCTTGTCATCCAAAACTCACAGCTTGACCATCGCTCTGTGTCTCCTTGGTGTGTGTGAGCCTCCACCATGTATTTGTGGTTACCCAGCTGCCAGACACCTCGGTCACCTCTTGCCCATTGTACATGAATATTACATTCATGGGCAGGAAATACTGGGAGCCGTCTCTGGGCTGCTCTCAATTTGTTTACACTTTGATTGAATAAATGATGCAACTGGATATTTCAGTGAGTTCTTTACCTGCTCTCTGAACTTGGGCTGGGTTACTCCATAAATAAAAGTGTTTGTGCAGAAAATTTAATTCAGTTCCATTAGTCTGACTTGTTCAAATATAAATTCAGAATCTTTCTAACCCATGTGATATGCTCCTGTAATGTTATAACATTAAATTCTGTAATGTACACCACCCGCAGAAGTATGATGTTGTTGGATACGCTGAGGTGTAAAATCACTTACTTCCTTCTGCTCTCCATCTCCCGGTCACTGTGATTCTCTGCTTGGCCCTGAGCTCTCAATCCCTTACGGTCTTGACTGACCACTGAAATGCGTCTGACCATTAGAGCGTTGAGCAACAGAATAAAAGCGAATGGGAGCAATGGTGCTGTAACCGCATCAAACCAGTCAAATCCCACCCATCCAGGGTATTTGTGTAACAATCCCATGGAACATTGGCAATTATTCTTTGGAACAGTGTATGTTTTGATGAGATCACCTTTAACTCTCCTGTATTCCAGAGAGTTTTCTCAGTCTCTTATCATCGGGTTTTTCCCAAGAAATAAGCTGCTGAATATTTGCTCTACCGCTTGCAATGCATGATTACCATTCCTTAAATATGGAGACTAAATCTGTGCACAGTACTTCAGGTACAGTCTCACCAGCGCCTTCCAAAATTGTCGGAAGACTTTCCTGTTCTTATGCTCCAATGTATTTGCATTAAAAGCCAACATTCCAACCGCCTTTCTAATAGCTTGCTGCATGTGTTTTCTAACTTTTTGTCTGCCTTGTATGAGCCCTTCTAACATCAACATTTCGAAGGTTTTTTTGCTTTAAAAGGTAATATTCTGCTTTTGTATTCTTGCTACCAGAGTGAATGACCGCCCACTGGCCCACATTATGGCCCATCTGCCGTCTTGTTGTCCACTCACTTAATCTTCCCAAATCTCTATTCAGTTGATTTGTGTCCTTCTCACCTCTTATATTCCCACCTTTTTGGATCATCAGCAAACTTAGTTGCATGACTCACGGCCTCTTGGTCTAAGTCACTAATAAAGCTTGTAAAATGTTGTGGTGCCAGCATTTATCTGTGTGGCAAACGACTCCTCACAGCCTCACAACTTACAAATTACCCTGATATCCCTATTCTCTGTTTCCTGTCATTTAACTATCCCTCTACCCGTGCTAATATATTGCCCCGACCTCGATATGTCCTTTGCATGACATCATATCGAACACATTTTGGAAATCCAAATACTTGTTCTGCGTTTATCTACCTACGAGTTACCTCCTCATATATCTCCAATAGATTTGTCAAACATGATTTATCTTTTGTAAGAATCATGTTGACTCTCTCTGATCATACAATGATTTTCTAAGTGCATTTTAAGACATCCTTAATGATAGTTTCCTGCATTTGGCTTAACAGCACCTTCTTAAGGGCAGTTAGGGATGGGCAATAAATGCTGGCCTAGCCAGCGCTGCCCACATGCCATGAATTTTTTTTTTAAAAACAAATCGCACGACTGCTGTAAGGCTAACTGGTCTATGCTCCACTGTTGCTCTTTCCCTACTAGCTTGAATGACATTGTTACATTTATCACTTCCAATCCACTGGGAACATTCTAGAACATAGGGAATTTTGGATATTCGTAACCCGCAAATCCACTATCGCTGCAGTTACCTCTTTTACAACAATAGGATGTAACAAATATAGTCCTATGAATTTATCTGATTTAATCCCTTACGTTTCTGTAATACTTTTTCTATTCTGATATCAATTAATTTAAGTTTCAGCTTGCATCCCAAGTTGCTAAAGGAAACTGAAATGGAGATAGTGGAAGGGTTTGCCATAAACTTCCAATCTTCCCTAGATCAGGGGGATGATGTCACATGATTGGAATATGGCAAATGTGAAACCCTTATTCAAGAAAGGGTATAACAACCGTTCTAGCAATTTCTTGGCCGGTTAGTTTAACATCAATGGTGGATAAGGTTTTAGAAACAGTAATCATGGAAACAAAATACAGCAGATACTTGGAAAGGTTTCGGTTAATTAATGATAGACTGCTCGGATCTGTCAAAGGCAGATCATGCTTAACTAACCTAATTATCTTTTTTTGAAAATAACAGGGAGATTTGATGAACGCATTGTGGTGGATATTGTCTTTATTGATTTCATGAAAACACATAATTTGCCACGTACAAAGCTTGGTTAACAAAATTGAACTTCATGGAGTAGGAAGGTCTGTGTCAAATTGGATGCAATATATGACTGAAAGCCATAAAACAGCATGTCGTCGTCGAAGGTTGATTTTTTTTTCCAGAATGGAGAATGTTTGACCGCAGTGTTCGCCAAGGGTCAGTGCTAGGCCCAGAGCCTATTTTGCTATGTATGAATGACTTAGATATTGGAATACAGAGTAGAGTTTGAAAATTCCACCCTGATACCAACCTTGAAAGAATGGCAAACAGTGAGGTTGCTATGAAATGCCTACAGCAGGACGTATATAGACTAAGAGTATGGGCAGTCAAGTGACAAATGCAATTTAAGACAGACAAGTGTGAGGGGATGCATTTTGACAGAAACGCTAGCACAGTTGCAAATAGTGTGCAGGAACATAATAACGGGTGGGTGCATGCATACCGATCTTAGAAGTCAGCAGAACTTATTAATGATCAGGGGCTTCACAAAATGAAGCAATTAATACAAAAGCAGGGAATTCGTTCGAAGTTTTGAAAAGGTCTCGTGAGGCCCCAACAACATTATTATGCCTAGCTCTGGTCACTGCACTTCAGGAAGAATGCGAGGCTGCAGAACAGATTTACCAGAAGAGTTCCAAGGATGGGGTTTTATAGTTACAAGGATAGGCTGGGAAGCTGGGGATGTGCTCTTGGAACAAAGGAGATTGAAATGAGATGTGATAGAGGTGTACACAATTATGACAGGCCGAGATAAGTTATCCAAGGCAAAACAGCTTCCATTAACTGAAGGAACAGGGACTAGGAGAATCGGATTGAAGGTGTTTAGCCAGAGGTGAATATGTGAGGAAAAACGTGTTTCCCCAGTGAGTGGTAATGAAATGGAACTCACTGCCAACAAAGGTAATGATAGCGCAGGCAATTAATTATTCCAAAAGGAAAGTGGATATACATTTGAAGGAAATGCATTTGCAGGGCCACAGGTATCGGGACGGGGCATGGGACTGTCTGTGTTATCCACGAGGAGTCTGTATCGACACGATAGGCCGAATGGCCTCCTTCTGCGCCATTAATGACTATATGACTCTAAAAGTTAGATACACTTAACAGCCTGTTGGTTACTCACTATTGCTGCTATGTAATTTGCTCTTCTACTGTGAGGACAGAAACAAAATGTTTGTCCAATGGCTTTCGAATTTCCTCCTTTCCCATGTTAATTTCTCATGATGCTGCCGCGAAGGAACAAATGCTAACTTTAACTATTCACCTCTTTTTTATTTAACTGCAAAAGCTCTTACAATATGTATTTTAATATTGTTGGTTAGTTTACTCTTATATTCTTTTTAAATTAAGTCTTCCACTGTGACTTCATTACTGTTGCTCCTGTATCCGCCAAAATTGAGCATGGCCATATTTTTGGTGACTACACCTCTGGTCAATTGATTAGCTGTCCACCACAATTCACGACAAGATGTGGCAGGGCAGCAGAGCTTTGACCTGATCCGTTGCTGACGGGAATGGTTAGCTCTGTCAACAGCATATTGCTTCCGCTGACTAGCGTATATGTAGTCCTATGGTTTCGCTTCAATAGCTTGGTATTTGATTTTTAGGTGGGCCTAATGCTGCTCCTGGCATGCTCCCTTACATTGCTCCTTGACCAGGAGGGCGGAGTTACAGAGCGGTAAGGCCAAAAAACTTACCTCGGAGATTCTCGGAGCAGACTCGGAGGGCGGGGTTCCAGACAGGTAAGAAGAAACTTACCTCCGGGATTCTCGGAGCACACTCGGAGGGCGGAGTTCCAGAGTGGTAAGTATAAAAAACGTACCTCGGGGATTCTCGGAGCAGACTCGAAGGGCGGAGTTCCGGACCGGTAAGTTAACTCGGGTGGGGAAAAAAAACTGAAAAAGTGACATCACATGAAAGCTGTGACCTGATCGGCTGGCAGGGAATGTGTACCGAATTTGAAAATAAAACTGATAAAAATTGATTAAAACACGAATTAATTAATTAATAAGTAGAATAACTAAACCAGAGGGAGGAGATTACTGTAGTTAGTTAGCATTTAGTATTTATTGTAGAAATCTAGCACTAGGGACGATATAGTTAAGTGTATCATAATTTAGTAAGGATTTAATAAGTATTTATTTATTTTGTATTAATTAACTAATTAGTGCTAGAAATGTCAGTTAGAGGGGTCAAGTGCTTCACCTGTGAGATGTGGGAGGTCCGTGAAGCTTCCAGCGTTCCAGAGGACGACATCTGCAGGAAGTGTACCCAGTTTCAGCTCCTCACAGACCGCATGGATCGGTTGGAGCGCCAATTGGATGCACTTAGGAGCATGCAGGTGGCAGAAAGTGTCATAGACAGGAGTTTTAGAGATGTGGTTACACCCAAGGTGCAGGCAGATTGATGGGTGACCGCCAGAAGGGGCAGGTAGTCAGTGCAGGAATCCCCTGTGGCTATCCCCCCCTCGAACAAGTATACCGTTTTGGATACTGTTGGGTGGAATGGCCTATCAGGGGAAAACAGCAGCAGCCAGAGCAGTGGCACGACGGCTGGCACTGTTGTTCAGCAGGGAGGGACAAAGCGCAGAAGAGCAATAGTTATAGGGGACTCGATAGTCAGGGGCACAGATAGGCGCTTCTGTGGACGTGAAAGAGACTCCAGGAAGGTATGTTGCCTCCCTGGTGCCAGGGTCAAGGATGTCTCTGAACGGCCTGGGGGCATTGTGAAGGGGGAGGGTGAACAGCAAGAGGTTGTGGTACACATCGGTACCAACGACATAGGCAGGAAGAGTGATGAGGTCCTGCAGGTGGAGTTAAGGCAGTTAGGTGGAAAGTTAAAAAACAGGACCTCCAGGGTTGTAGTCTCTGGATTATTCCCTGTGCCACGTGCCATTAAGTCTAGACATAGGAACATAGTGCAGCTAAACACGTGGCTGCGCAGCTGGTGCAGAAGGGAGGGTTTTAGATATCTGGACCATTGGGCTCTCTTCAGGGACAGATGGGACATGTACAAGAAAGATGGGTTGCATCTATTTCGGAGGGGTACTAATATCCTAGCTGCAATGTTTGTTAGCGTCACTCGGGAGGGTTTAAATTAGTCTGGCAGAGGGGTGGGAACCAGAGCAGTAGGACAGTAGGATAAATGAGGAGGGCATAGTAAATAAGGCCAGTAGGACGAAGAGGAAGAGCAGGTAGGATGATGTTGCTGAGCACAGCGGGACTGGTGGTGTGAAGTGCATTTGTTTCAATGTGAGAAGTATAACGGGTCAGGCAGATGAACGTAGAGCTTGGATTAGTACTTGGAAATATGATGTTGTCGCGATTACAGAGACTTGGTTGAGGGAAGGGCAGGATTGGCAGCTAAATGTTCCGGGATTTAGAAGCTTCAGGCAGGACAGAGGGGGATGTAAAAGGGGTGTGGGAGTTGCATTACTGGTTAAGGAGAATATCACAGCTGTAGTGTGGGAGGACATATCAGAGGGGTCATGCAGCGAGGCAACATGGATGGAGCTCAGGAATAGGAAGGGTGCAGTTACGATGTTGGGGGTTTGCTACAGGCCTGCCAACAGTCAGCGGGAGGTAAAGGAGCAGATATGTAGACAGATTTTGGAAAGATGTAAAGGTAACAGGGTTGTTGTGGTGGGTGATTTTAACTTCCCCGATATTAACTGGGACTCGCTTAGTGCTAGGGGCTTGGATGGGGCATAATTTGTGAGGAGCATCCAGGAGGGCTTCTCGAGACAGTATGTAGATAGTCCAACTAGGGATGGGGCCATTCTGGACCTGGTATTAGGGAATGAGCCCAGCCAGGTGGTCGAGGTTTCAGTGGGGGAGCATTTTGGGAGCAGTGACCATAATTCTATAAGTTTTAAGGTACTTGTAGATAAGGATAAGAGTAGTCCTCGGGTGAAGATGCTAAATTGGGGGAAGGCTAATTATAACAATATTAGGCAGGAACTAGATAGGGGGCGGCTGTTTGAGGGTAAATCAACATCTGACATGTGGGAGACTGTCAAACGTCAGCTGATTAGAATCCAGGACCAGCATGTTCCTGTCAGGAAGAAAGACAAGTTTGGCAAGTTTCGGGAAGCTTGCATAACACGGGATATTGTGAGCCAGGTCAAAAAGAAAAAGGAAGCATTTGTAAGGGCTGGAAGGCGAGGAACAGACGAAGCAATTAAGGAATATAAAGACAGTAGGAACTAACTTAAGCAAGGACTTAGGAGGGGTAAAAGGGTCATGAAAATTCTTTGGTAAACAGGATTAAGGAAAATCCCAAGGCTTTATATACATATATAAAGAACAAAAGCGTAACCAGGGAAAGGGTTGGCCCACTCAAGGACAGAGATGGGAATCTATGTGTGCAGCCAGAGGAAATGGGCGAGGTGCTAAATGAGTACTTTGCATCAGTATTCACCAAAGAGAAGGACTTGGTGGATGATGAGCCGAGGGAAGGGAGTGCAGACATTCTCAGTCATCTCATTATCAAAAAGGAGGAGGTGTTGAGTGTCTTGCAAAGCATTAAGGTAGATAAGTCCCCAGGGCCTGATGGTATCTACCCGAGAATACTGAGGAAGGCAAGGGAAGAAATTGCTGGGGCCTTGACAGAAATCTTTGCATCCTCATTGGCTACAGGTGAGGTCCCAGAGGACTGAAGAATAGCCAATGTTGTGCCTTTGTTTAAGAAGGGTGGCAAGGATAATCCAGGAAATTATCAGCAGGTGAGCCTTACGTCAGTGGTCAGTGAACTATTAGAGAGGATTATTCGGGACAGGATTTACTCCCATTTGGAAACAAACGAATTTATTAGCGAGAGACAGCGTGGTTTTGTGAAGGGAAGGTCATGTCTTACTAATTTGATTGAGTGTTTTGAGGAAGTGACGAAGACAATTGATGAAGGAAGGGCAGCGGATGTTATCTATATGGACATTAGTAAAGCCTTTGACAAGGTACAGCATGGCAGACTGGTACAAAAGGTGAAGTCACACGGGATCAAAGGTGATATGGCAAGATGGATACAGAACTGGCTCGGTCATGGACTCAACTGTGCAACAGCCCGGACAACCAATTTTATCTGCAGTGCCTGTCGAAGAGTAACAGTGGATGGGTATTTTTCTGACTGGAGGGATGTGACTAGTGGTGTTCCGCAGGGATCAGTGTTGGGACCTTTGCTGTTTGTAGTATATATAAATGATTTGGAGGAAAATGTAGCTGGTCTGATTAGTAAGTTTGCGGATGACACAAATGTTGTTGGAGTTGCGGATAATGATGAGGATTGTCAAAGGATACAGCAGGATATAGATTGGTTGGAGACTTGGGCAGAGAAATGGCAGATGGAGTTTAATCCGGACAAATGTGGGGTAATGCATTTTGGAGGTCTAATTCAGGTGGGAGGCATACAGTAAATGGCAGAACCCTGAGGAGTATTGACAGGCAGAGAGATCTGGGCGTACAGGTCCACAGGTCACTGAAAGTGGCAACGCAGGTGGATAAGGTAGTCATGAAGACATTCAGCATGCTTGCCTTCATCTCTCGGCGCATGGAGTATAAACATTGCAGCTGTACAGAACCTTAGTTAGGCCACACTTAGAATATTGCGTGCAATTCTGGTTACCACACTACCAGAAGGACGTGGAGGCTATGGAGAGGGTACAGAAGAGGCTTACCAGGATGTCTGGAAGGCATTAGCTATGAAGAGAGGTTGGAAAACTCGGATTATTTTCACTGAAACGACAGAGGTGGAGGGGCGACATGATCGAGGTTTCCAAAGTTATGAGTGGCATGCACAGAGTGGATAGTCAGAAGCTTTTTCCAAGGATGGAAGAGTCAGTTACGAGGGTACATTGGTTTAAGCTGCGAAGCACAAAGTTTAGTGCTGATGACCGAGCCAAGTTTTTTGCACAGAGGGTGGTGAGCGCCTGGAGCTTGCTGCCAGGGGAGGTGGTGGAAGCAGGTACAATAGCGACGTTTAAGAGACATCTTGACAAATATATGAATAGGAAGGGAATAGAGGGATATGGGCCCCGGAAGTGGAGAAGGTGTTAGTTTCGGCAGGCATCAAGATCGGCGCAGGCTTGGAGGGACGAATGTCCTGTTGCAGTGCTGTACTGTTCTTTGTTCTTTGTTCTTTGTCCTCCAGTTAAAGAAGATTTACTGAAGCGTTGGGCCTGTTTAACTTCGGAGCATGATTTATCTCCAATTCTTCTGAGAAAGTATCATCACAGCATGAACGTCTCAAGGAAGATATACTATTCTTATGGCATGAATATCATCAGCACGTGTTTGAATTTTTACAACAGTCAATTTCTGCTGTAACATGTTCACACCACTCCTCCCAAAGGAACGATTCTACTCTCGAAGTAGTTGTTTCACCAAACGATCTCAGCACATGCTTGTTACAGGAAGGTACGCAGTTGTGTTTGGCTCTTAAACATCGTCACTCACTCAGGTGAACGATTCCAATGAAGAATGATAAACATTGGCAATTGTGTCCGGGAGCACCAGACTATGTATGTACCTCCATTTCAGTTAATCTCTCCACTCCTCTGACCTATCAACACCTTCTCGTTTGTTCTCTCCCCACCTCCCACCCTTCGCTTTCCTTGCTGAAAGAAACTAATACATTTCTAACCTTTGCCGGTTCTGATGAAAAGTGACTGCCCTGAAAAATTCACTGTGCTTCTCTCTCCATAGATGCTTGCAGAGTTGATGGGTATTTTCAGCACTTTCTATATTTATTCCATAGTACCTATTTGGCAAAAATGCTGTGGCCGTGATTGATCACAAGGCATTCGTGTGCCACATCGACTCCAACAATTAATGATCAAAGTGCAGGATTATAATTGGGGGATTCAATACCAACCTGGAAACGTCATGGTTACTTCTGATATATCGTGCCTGATAAACCACTGGTTGTCCAAGTGGATGAGGTAGACGTGGATTTGTACGTTGTGTTCAACATTGACCTAATGCAATTTGGAGAGAATAAATGTAAAGAGCTCCAAAAAGGGACTTCCAGGTATCCTGTCCTCAGGGTATTACAGCACTCTTGGTGGGCGAGAGGTTCCCACAGAACTCAGAAACCTTCGGCTATTTTGTGAAGAATTAGGCGTGTCAAGTGGAATAATTTTGAACGTCAGACAAGCATCGATACGAAAAGCATGTCGTCAAGATATCCTTACCTAATTACATCAAAGTCACACTGAATTTTAAAGATCCAGGTGACTTGTACTTGAGACAGTTCATTGATCAGGGATCAACAACAACATGGGAAAGGCGGTGAGAATGTGTGAAACGTACCAACCGAGTATTCAGCAGAATATAGATAGACTGGAGAGCTGGGCAGAGAAATGGCAGATGGAGTTCAATTCGGGCAAATGCGAAGATCCAATTCAAGAGTGAACTATACAGTAAATGGATAAGTCCTGGGGAAAATTGATGGACAGAGAGATTTCGGTGTTCAGGCCCATTGTTCCCTGAAGGTGGCAACGCAGGTCAATAGAATGGTCAAGAAGGCAAACGGCATGCTTTCCTTCATCGGACGGGGTATTGAGTACAAGAGTTGGCAGGTCATATTACAGTTGTATAGGACTTTGGTTCGGCCACATTTGGAATACTGCGTGCAGTTCTGGTCACCACATTACCAAAAGGATGTGGATGCTTTGGAGAGGGTGCAGAGGAGGTTCACCAGGATGTTGCCTGGTATGGAGGGCGCTAGCTATGAAGAGAGGTTGAGTAGATTAGGATTATTTTCATTAGAAAGACGGAGGTTGAGGGGGGACCTGATTGAGGTGTACAAAATCATGAGAGGTGTTGACAGGGTGGATAGCAAGAAGCTTTTTCCCAGAGTGAGGGATTCAATTACAAGTGAACACGAGTTCAAAGTGAAAGGGGAAAAGTTTAGGGGGGATATGCGTGGAAAGTTCTTTACGCAGAGGGTGGTGGGTGCCTGGAACGCATTGCCAGCGGAGGTGGTAGACGCGGGCAAGATAGCGTCTTTTAAGATGTATCTAGACAGATACATGAATGGGCTGGAAGTAAAGAGATACAGACACATAGAAAATAGGCGACAGGTTTAGATAGAGGATTTGGATCGGCATAGGCTTGGAGGGCCGAAGGGCCTGTTCCTGTGCTGTAATTTTCTTTGTACTTTGGAACACAGAGAGCTCCTTCATCCTCATGCTCCATCACATCCATGGTTAGGAACAGTGGCACAGTGGCGTCAGAGTCACACGGAGGGAAAAATGGCGCGCGAAGACGTCGGGCCAGGTCCTGGTGTCATTATGCACTGACGCTGTTTAACCAGAGTGGGAAGTCCGGGGTGATCGAGTTTGCGCTTACCGCCCGACTAACATCAATTGCGAAGTAATTAAGGTAATTCAGAATCCAATTTACAGAGATTTTAAAGTACCCATTTTATTTTAAGGCTGTTAATCGGGTCGTGTCGCGTGTCGGGAACCCGGAAGGTTCAAAAGGGCGGCAGGTATTGATTCATGAGGGAGTTGGAGGTCAAATTATTTTTTTGATTTTATTGAATTTATTGAACTTTGTTAATGCTGATGTTATCTGTGTGTCCTAACAAGGTTTGTAACTTGCAGGTTGTGAAGAAGGTTTAATCTGAATGTTAGGCACGGCTTATAGGGACCCTTGTAATATTAGTCATTGTTTGAAGAAATTACCTGAAGTGAGCCAGTCACAAAAGCTGGAAGCTATTACCTGTGGTCAAAGCATTTGTTCTGCTGTTCAATAATGGGAATTGTTCACTCTGGAGTTGGATCATCAGATGAGGAGGACAGTGATTCAATGAGTGACAGAAGTACAAATAGTCAGGAGAACATACAGCAAGCTACATGAGTGCATCCTCGTGCTGTTGGAGGGAGAGTAGTTCACAAAGGCGCCCGAGAGCGTCCAAATGTCAGGGGACATACCTGCCCAGTAGTAAGGGCATACCGAACGCGTCTGAACTACCTGCAGCTGTCAGAACGTCAGTGCAGAAGAAGACTGCGGCTGTCACGGGAGGCTGTCACATCTCTTTGTGAGATGCTGACAGTGAAAGTTGCATTAAACCATCTCGGTGGACATCCAATGCCAGTCGCTCTCAAGGTCACAGTAGCTCTTACCTTCTATGCCTCTGGCTTGTTCCATGCCTCAGCTGCAGACTTGTGTGGTGTCTCACAATTAGCAGTGCACCGTTTCTTAAAGGTTGTGACTGATGCATTGTTTCAACATGCTGAACATTTCATCACGTTCAAGACGGACAACACCAGTCAGGCTGAGAGAGCCAGAGGCTTCAGCATTATATCCGGCTTCCCAATTGTACAGGGTTTGATAGTCAGTACTCATGTGGCACTTAGAGCACCAGCTGGGCAGTCGGGGGCAAACATGAACCACAAGGGATTCCATTCAATGTACGTTCAGCTCATCTGTGATCATCGGATGCGAATCATGCAGGTGTGTGCACGTTACCTTGGCAGTTGTCATGATTCTTTCATTCTTCACAACTGACAGGTGCCTGCAGTTTTCAGTCCTCCACACAGAATGGAGGGATGGATACTTGGATACAGGGGTTATCCTCTGAAGACATGGCTCATGACACCAGTGGGGAACCCAAGGTGTGAGGCGGAGGAACGATAAATGGGAGCCATGCGGCCACCAGAGTCACAATCGAGCAATCTATAGGCCTCATAAAGATGATATTTAGGTGTCTTGACCGCTCTGGTGGATCACTGCAGTTCGCACCATCGAGGGTTTCCAGAATCATTGCCCTTTGCTGTGCCTTGCATAACCTGGCGATTGAGCATGGAGATGCCCTAAAGGATGATCAATGTCAGCGCTATGTGTCATCAGATGATGACGACGTTTCTGATGAGGAAGATGGCCATCAGTCTAATGATGATCATGGAGACGAAGCTGAATGTAACTTGACTCTAACAGCTAGAGATTTGTGTCCTTCTCACAGATTTCAATCTGAATTATGACATTAATCATTGTGAGGATCTGACAGTGCAAAATATCTAACCTTTATGGGATGAGACAAAGTGAATAACCAATCCATCACATCATGAGGGACGTAAACCAAGTCTGTAACCTCACATTTGAGACAACTTGAGTTGACCAACCATGTAATATCTGACTTCAGGAATGATATGTCCAATTATAAAATCTCCAATTTAATGAAACACTATTGTCTTAAAAGTTAAATAAATGTACCTCTAGTCAGCCAGTGCACCAGTAGTGAAAGTAAAGTATTTTCTGAGTCCGGTTACGCGTGCTGATTCATGTGCATGATCCCTCGGCACTGGAATTACCGGAGGCAGGTGGCTGATCTTGTTGCCGCCCTGCTTTTGATGGCTTGGGCATCTCAGGGTTCTCATGCCAAATATCATGAACACCCTCTGTCACCCCGGGATTTAATGGTTCATAAGTCCCTGGTAGAGGGAGCAAGGAGCTGCAGGATGCATCAGAAGTCCCGTGAGAGGAACTCCCATATGCGATCTGCTGCCCCAGTGCCCTCGTGAAGCTCTGGTGGTCCTCAATGGTGGCATCAGAACGTTGAGTATCCTCAACCTCGCGCAGTCACATCAGTTTATGCTGTCTGATGCTCTGGTCCAGGGAAGCCACAGTCGCTCTGAGGTCCCGAATTGCATGCAGAACTGGTCCCTCCTCTGCAGCTGCCAGTCTATCAATGGTGGAAGCCCGGTGTTCAAATGCCTGTGAGTTTGCTGAACTCATACACTGGATGGATGTCTCCAGAGTATGAGTCATAGCGTGCAATGTCTCAGGCAACTCCACCAGATTTCCATGGTCCACAATCTGCAACTGCAACATCGCCCGACGAAACGATGATCTCAGAGGCAGGTCATCAGCTTGTGGCTCTGCAATGGCATGGCATCCCACTCCCCTCCGAGTGTGTGATACATTGGCCGATTCTGCCTCTGGTGTCTGGCCAGGCAACTGTGCTGTGCTCACACCAGTGTGTGACATTGATTCCCCAGACACAGTCATCCCACCGAAGTGTCAGTATCTGCTGTGCTACTTGGTGCATCGCGATAATGAGACGGTGCACCCTCTGAGGCGCCCTCTTCCACCTCAGAGGTGGTTAGTCGGGCAACGGTAACCCTTCCTGGCACATGCTCGGTTTCAACTGTTGGGAAAAACATTGTGATCAGTTTCATCATCAATCCAGAGTTACACACAAGTTTGTGCCTCCAGCATGGTTACATCTGGGTGATGTTACAATTGACCGCAACATTCAGTGCATTTGACATTCACCAAATCATTGGCACAGTAGAGCAGCCTCACCACTACCAGCCCCGCAACCCCCCCCCCCCAATAATGAAGTGTTACACCACATTCTGGAACACTCACTCTCACGCACAGTTACACCAGCCTCGCCATCTGCCATGGTGTGTCCTCCTTCCTCCCCTGCTAGAGTTAAGGCATCCTTCTCCATCCTGGTGAGGAATGCCTGGGTGGCTGCACCGCCACCAGTACATGACCTCTGCCGGGCATTATTTGCCCTCCTTTCCTGAACAAACAAAGGTATTTACTTTTTCCATAGCCAATGGCATATGACGCTGTCACCTAAACGGTTGGTGTTGCATTTCACTGCTGTGACAGTGTTGGGCGCCACAGCATCAGCGTTCATCTCTGACTTGCCCATCATGCGTCCCATTTCAAGGCTGCAGCCAGGCATTGATCATACAGGGCTTCCACATTACATCATGGGTACACAAAAAACCTCCCTTGGCACATATATGATTAGATGAATGAGGAATGCTGCTTATCCGGGCAGAGCGACAACAGGTCATTTAGGCGCTTGCAACACTGCATCCATGAACTCGTCACAACGCCTCGGCTGCTGACCTCCTCTGCAACCTCTAGCCAAGCCCTCTTGGTCATTTCGGAGGTCTGCTTCTCCCATGTAAGCTGAACAAAATGCCTCCCCTCTCCTCAATGGCCTGGAGGAGGACCTGCAGTGAATCGTCAGAAAATTGGGGAGCAACGCGATTGCTTCCGCCCTCCATCACCTCTAACAGCAATATTTTTGCCTCCCAGTCTTTCTTGATTTCATGAATGGAGCCTTTGAAATCTCCAGGCCTTAACACAGTTGCATCGCCCTCTATATCAAATGGGGAACTCAGTGCTCTATTTCAAATCAGTAATCACAGAATCACAGGATAATACACTGCAGAAGAGGTCCTTCGGCCCATCGAGTCTGTACCGATGCATTTAAGGCACCTGAGCTGTCTACCTAATCCCATTTGACAGCACTTGGCCAATAGCCTTGAATGTTATGACGTGCCAAGTGCTCATCCAGGTACTTTTTAAAGGATATGAGGCAAACCTCCTCTACCACCCTCCCAGGCTGTGCTTTCCAGACCGTCAGCATCCTCTGGGTAAAGAAGTTCCTCCTCAAATCCCGCTTAAACCTCCTGCCCCTCACCTTAAACTTGTATCCCTCGTATCCCAAGTAAGGGGAACAGCTGCTCCCTATCCACTCTGTCCATGCCCCTCATAATCATGTACACCTCGATCAGGTCACCCCTCAGTCTTCTCTGCTCCAGTGAAAACAACCCAAGTCTATCCAGCTTCTCTTCATAGCTTAAATGTTCCATCCCAGGGAACATCCTGGTGAATCGTCTCTGCACCCCCTACAGTGCAACCACACCCTTCATTTAATGTGGCGACCAGAATTGCACACAGTACTCCAGCTGTGGCCTTACCAAAGTTCTGTGCAACTCCAACATGACCTCCCTGCTTTTTAAATCTATGCCTCGATTGATAAAGGCAAGTGCCCCATATGGTATTTTCACAACGCTACGAACCTGCCCTTCTGCCTTCAGAGATCTGTGAACAAACACGCCAAGGTCGCTTTGTTCCTCGGGACTTCCCAGTGTCAGGCCATTCATTGAATACTTCCATGTCACATAACTCCTTCCAAAGTGTATCACCTCACGATTTTCAGGGTTATATTCCATCTGCCACTTTTCTGCCCATTTGACCATCCTGTCTACATCTTCCGAAAACCCAAGACACTCAACTTCACTGTTAACCACGTGGCCAATCTTTGTGTCATCTGCGAACTTACTGATCCTACCCCCACATAGTCAACTATGTTGTTTATATAAATGACAAATAATAGGGGACCCAGCACAGATCCCTGTGGTACGCCACTGGACACTGGCTTCCAGTCACTAAAGCAGCCGTCTGTCATCACTCTCTGTCTCCGACAGATAAGCCAATTTTGAATCCACCTTATCAGGTTACCCTGTATCCCATGTGCATTTGGTTTCTTGATAATTCTCCCATGTGGGAGCTTGTCAAAAGCTTTGCTGAAATCCATGTAAACGACATCAACTGCACTGCCCTCATCGACACACCTGGTCACATGCTCAAAAAATTCAATCAAATTTGTTCGGCATGACCTCCCTCTGTCAAAGCCATGCTGACTATTCCTAATCAAACTCTGTCTCTCCAAGTGGTGATAGATTCCCGCCTTCAGAATTTCTCGAATAGTTTCTCTACTGCTGACGTGAGACTCACTGGTCTGCAGTTCCCTGGATTATCTATACAAGCTTTCTTAAATAGTGGGACCATATTAGCTATTCTCCAGTCCTCTGGCACCTCCCCCGTGGCCAGAAAGGAATTAAAAATTAGTGTCGGAGCCCCTTTATTTAGGGCTTACAATCAGCCATCTGCGCATGTGGCCCTACCCCAAATGATGCTGACGTTCCCGCCCGCGCGCGCCATTTCTTTTCAGAGCTACAGTGCTGTCCGGCTGATTAGCTGATAACAAAGAACAAAGAACAAAGAACAGTACGGCACAGGAACAGGCCATTCGGCCCTCCAAGCCTGCGCCGATCTTGATGCAGCCTAAACTAACACCTTCTCCACTTCCAGGGCCCATATCCCTCTATTCCCTTCCGATTCATGTATTTGTCACGATGTCTCATAAACGTCGCTATCGTATCTGCTTCCACCACCTTCCCTGGCAGCAAGTTCCAGGCACTCACCATTCTCTGTGTAATAAACTTGCCTCGCACATCCCCTCTAAACTTTGTCCCTCACAACTTAAACCTATCTCCCCTGGTAACTGACTCTTACACGGTGGCAAAAAGCTCCTGACTATCCACTCTGTCCATGCCGCTCATAACTTTGTAAACCCCTATCATGTCGCCCCTCCACCTCCGTCGTTCCAGTGAAAACAATCCAAGTTTTTCCAACCTCTCCTCATAGCTAATGCCCTCCAGACCAGGCAACATCCTGGTAAACCTGCTCTGTACCCTCTCCATAGCCTCCACGTCCTTCTGGTAGTGTGGCGACCAGAATTGCACGCGTGTGATGGCGGTGGCCAGGCGTCGCGGAGCGGGATTTGGGGCCTGATCCACTTCAGATGGATCAGCCCCGGGGCCACCTGTAAGTGAAAAATTCCGGCCATGATCTCAGAGTTCAAGGTGTTTTGGTAATGGATGGAATTGTGTTTCCTGGATCAGGAAGTGAGCGAATCAGAGAAACAAGCTATAAAAATCAATATCACACTGTTCAACGAGAGCCAGCAATGGATCGAAATATGAAGATCCCCAGGTGAGGATGAGGATGACCCTAGCAAGCTATGGACATTGCTAGAAGATCAACCGATGGCTAAAGACACATTTCTAGTGCACAGGATTGAGTTGATGATGGAACAGCGAAGGCAGGATGAGTCCACTGACCAGTTTGTTGCAACAAACTCCGGAATGTGAATTCACTGATACTGAATTGTTGCAAAATGTTATAGAACTAGGCTCCACGTCTCCCCCAATTGAGGGCTTTCAAGACGACCTGCTATTAAAAAAAAACAGAAATGGCACTGCATGGATGCATTGCTGGGTACCAACGATGGCAGGCATTGTTGGCGGCTATGGAAAGTGTGATGGCAGCCAAGGCTCAGAAGGCTGTGAGCATTGTGGTAATGTGGCCTAACTCACCCAATTTGCGGTTTTCCGGCGGACCAGGACCATTGTGATGCTTGTGACATGCGAGGACAGTGGGCAAGGGAGTGCCGAATGCCGAGAACAGATATTGCATACACGAAAGGTGATAGATCACATGCAGAGGGATTGCCTGCTGGACAGTATAGCAAACGAAATAAAAGGCATTCCAACACAATAAAAGCCTAATCAGGTGCAGCAGGTAAGCACAGAGGCAGGTGGCCAAAAGGACATGGATGAAGGGTACTCTCAAGCAAAGAACAATCAATCATTTCAGAGAGCCATTCTAAGTTTTCAAATGTTAGAATTGCACTGCATTCTAAACAAAGAAAGATGGAGGCTCTGTCTGACAGGCATGCAGGACCAGAATTAGGTTGAATGCAAATAGGACAGAAGATCAGATTTGTCAATCATGCATCAGGAACTTGTTATCCTGCAGAGATTGCTAAGATTATCGAACTACTCAGATCTTACCTGATCCAGACATCCAATGGTGCGATTCTCTGACAGAACCAAAATGAACTCAGAGAGCTGTACGACAATGCTACTTTTGATAACCCTGTGGCATTGTGGACACGTTCAAATACAACGTCGTGGGATGAACATACAGAGGCTACCAGCGCAAGGGAAGTGCAAAGTTCCGAGTTAACAGAGCCTCAAAGGAGTCTTAAAGATGAGAATCACTCTGAGAAGAGATTTATGGGAAGAAGAATGGGGTGAATAAGCAATCATACTCTACGCTTCTGAAACTGTTAAATTTGCGTAGGTGTAAATTACATTTTGCTCTATTCTTGTGCAGTGAGTGCGAACTGCAACTACAATGCATACTTTTATGGCTAAGTAAGCAATGTGTCGAGGGGTCTTTGGCTGCCTATACCTGGTCTTATTGCAACAGGGTTTAATTTTAAACACGCTGTGTTTTGAGCTCCCTTTATTGTGAGTCCTAGTTCACAGTTTCCAATTATAAGGCAAATATATGAGTGCGGACAGGTTTTCTTTGGTTTAAAGCAGAAAGATGACATTTATTAAAACTTAAGCTTACTTGCTAAAATGGTTCACACCTGCGGATATATGACGTGCCCACGCGAGCATGCACACACGATATAAACATGCAGATAGGGATAGAGAAGAGCAGAACAGAAGAGAAGTTGAACAGTTTGAGGCAATATCTTGTTACTGCTTCTCTAGCTCTCTGCAGTCTTTCATTGAAGATATGGTCTTGCATTTCGTTACCCAGTTAACTTCTCAAACCTGTTCAGGTGGGGCACCTTTCTCTCTTTGAGTTTCGCGTGTTCTCACAAGATTCGGTTCCGTGGGAAGAGTTGAAGACAGGCAGACAGGAAATTATATGTTCTCAGTCGGAGAGATCTTTACTCAATGAGCACACGGCTTTGTCCATCTCTCAATCCTTAGTGGGAAGTTCAAATTCAGAAACTCCAGCCAGCTAGTCATGTGACTAAAACTGGCTTGACCACTTCTGTGTATTGGGGAAGCAACTGCTGGGGCGCAATTGTTTCAACATTGTCCAGGACTGTGCAAATCTCCTTCCAGTCAGGCCTTGCAATTTCAAATTTCATTTCATATGATGAAATTATGTGCACCTCAGTCTTGGTAGATGGGGTTTGTCTGACAATACTGTATATAAATGTTTTCCGATTGAGAGGATATGTTCTTTATTTTTGGATAAAGGGAGGGGGGGGGGGTTGTCGTGGAATCATTTTAAGAGACTGTGACTGATGGTCACCAAAGGAAGTGGCATCGTGCCACAGATGATCAGTAGAGTAAGGCATCTGTTGGTGTGCTTCTGTATTTATTGTGTGTTCATATGTTCCAGTTTAAGTTACAATAAAGACCCACATCTTCTTCGTATATTATTTGAATTCCTATGAATCGAATAAAGGTTCACACCCTAAATGAACAAATAGTAGAGCACAGCCGCCCTGCTGTCCAGTTCCACCACCACCCCCTCGTAATCAGCTCCTCTCCTGTTTAATTCTCCACTGTGAACACCCGTCTCATGTATAAAAACCTTCCCTGTGAACAGCCCACTCTAATACACACTGATCGCAGAATCCCTCCCATTAAATTCTCCAAGCAACAAACAGTACCCCTCCTGGCGAATTTCCCCCTTTGAAAGGGGGGCAATTCCTAAGTGCTGCTGGACTAAATGTTGTGAAGTTGACAATTTCATAAGTATAGTGCAGTGAGGGAGGATCTTTTACAGAACAAGCAGTGATCTAAAAGAGGGAGCTAGACACAGTGAGACCTGTGATCTGAAGTCTAGAGGCATTAATTAGGTGAGCATTTAGATGACTGATTGTTGAATTTTAAAATGTTTTATCCCTCTAAACTAGGGCACTAGTTTATACAGGAATTTATAGATTTTTACTAAATGTTTAGCGTAACTAAGGGTAAGGAGTTATTGTAACTGCAAATTCTCATTGAATGTTATTTCGAAACTTGAAACCTAATTAGTTAAATAAAACGCAATGAAGATGACAGGACAGGTGATGTGCTGCAGCTGTAGCATGTGGGAGCAGGTGGACACCAGTGAGATCCACAACAAAATCTGCAGTAACAGTTTGCAGCTCGAGGAACCTCGGGTCAGGGTTTATTAGCTGGAGGCAGAGTTTTGGATACGGTGATACATCAGGTATGAGATAGTTACCTGGAAACTGTGTTCCACGAAGCAGTCACGCCCCTTAAACTAGGTATTTTAGATGTCGTCCGTCTTCAGGGTCAGGTGAGTGTGACGATGAGTGAGGCATGTATGGTGATTCAGAAGACAACAACAGAGGAGCCTTAACCCTTGCACTTTTCCAACAGGTTCGATGATCGAACAGCTAGTGTAGACGAGACCAATTACTACAGGAACGATGAGCAACCTGACCACAGCACCCTCGTGCATTTAGGGCATTCATGTGGAGGAGTTGAAAGGAATGTAGATGCAGTAGGGGACAGTCGGATAGATACTGTTACCTGCAGCCGCGGGCTTGAGTACAGAAGTCTTTGTTGCCTGTCTGGTGCCAGTGTTGAGCATATGTCATCGGGGCTCGAGGGGACACTGGAGTGCGAGGGTAAGAATCATGTTCCCGTGGTCCAGCTGGGTACAAACGACATAAGTAGAACTAAGAAGGAGGTGCTACTGACGGGGTGTTGACAGCGAGAGGGTTAAATTATAAAGCAGAACCACAAAGGTGGTGTTCGTACGTGAGTTTCAAGCAAATCAGCATAGGATACACAAGGTCAGAGATTGAAGGACTGGCTCAAGGATTAGTGAGGGAGAAATGGCTTTTAATTCACGGGCCAGTGGTACCAATACCAGGGTAAGAGGGAGCTGTATCTTTGATATGGACTTCAACTGAACCGTTCTAGATCCCGCACCCTGGCAAATCATAATTCTAGGAGGGCAGAGAAGGCTTTAAACTAAATGGGGGTGGGGCGGTGGAGGGTCCACGTGAAGGCGGATTTGGAGACTTAAATAGGAAGGACAAGGATGTCTTCATAAAAGAGCGGGAAGATGCAGATATTGTCGTTGAAGAGGAAAAGTATGAACTATTGGATGTGATAAGCATCGGGAGAGAGGATGTATTCGAGGGATTAGCATTCTTGAATGTTGATAAATCACCAGTTCCAGACGAAATGTATCCCAGGCTGTATAAAGAAGCAAGAGAGGAAATAGCAGAGTGGCTGGCCATCATTTTGCAGTCCTCACTGGATATAGGTGGAGGATTGATGAATTGCTAATGTTGTACCTCTGCTTAAAAGGATAACAGAGGATGGGCCGAATAGTTAAAGGCCAGTCAGTCTAACCTCAGTAGTGGGCAAATTATTGGAATCTATTCTGAGAGACCAGATAGACTGTCACTTAGAAAAGCACAGGTAAATTAAGGATTGATTTGTTAACGGAAGATCATGTTTGACCAAAATGATCGAATTTTTTGAAGAAGTAACAAGGACGATAGATGAGACTAGTGCAGCTGATGTGGTCTACATGGAGTTTATCAAGGCTTTTGACAAGGTCCTACATGGCATACCGGTTAAAAAAAATCAATCCTATGTGATCCAGGGAAATGCAACAAGGTGGATACAAAATTGGCCCAGTGGCAGGAAGCAAAGGGTCATTGTTGATGGCTGTTTTAGTGACTGGAGGGCTGCTTCCAGTGAAGTTCCACAGGGCTCAGTACTGGGTCCCCTGCTTTTTGTGGTGTATATTAACGATTTAGATGTAAATGTAGGGGGCATGATCAAGACGTTTGCCGATGACACAAAGATTGGCCATGTGGTAGATAGAGAGGAGAATGGCTGTCGGCTGCAGGAAGATTTTGATGGTCTGACCAGATGGGCAAAAAGTGGCAAATGGAATTCAATTTTCGAGAAGTGTGAGGTGATGCATTTGGGGAGGTCGAACACGTCAAATTATTGGGGAAATACTGAGAAGTGTATGAAAATAAGGGACCATCGAGTAAATGTGCACAGATCCCTGAAGGTAGCACGACAGGTCGATCATGTGGTTAAGAAGGCATGTGGAATCTTTCCCTTTATTAGCCGAGGTATAGAAAACAAGAGCAGGGAGGTTATTCTTGAACATTATAATTTACGGTTAGGCTGCAACTTGAGTACTGTGTGCAGTTCTGGTCACCTCATTCCAGAAAAGTTGTATTTGCACTGGAAAAGAGGAAGAGGAGATTTGTGAGGATGTTACCAGGATGAAAAAATGCAGTTATGAGGAAAGGTAGTATAGGCTGGGGTTGTTCTCCATGGAACAGAGAAGGCTGAGAGAAGATCTGATTGAAATGTACAAAATTTTGAAGGACCCGAATAGAGGGGACATGGAGGGTCTGTTCACCTTAGCAGAGTGTTCAGTGACATGCGCCATAGATTTAAAGTGATTTTTATAAAAGTTAGAGGGACGTGAGGAAACACTTTTCACCCAGAGGGTTGTGATAGTCTGGAACTCACTGCCTGAAAAAATAGCTGAGGCAGAGACGCTGAACTCATTCAAAAGTAGTCTGTATCTGCAGGGCTACGGACCAACCGCTAGAAGGTGGGATTAGAATAGGTGGATCATTTTTCGGCTGGCATAGACACGATGTGCCAAGGGGTCTCTTTCTGTGCCTTAAACTTGATATGATACTATGATTGAAAGATTGATCAAAACAGATGGAATTTCACATCAGTCTGAACGTTGGAAATATGGATAAAAAAACAGTGTCTTAAAATTAAATAAAACCAATTGCAAGGGTATAAAGACGGACGTGGCTAAAGTAGACTGGGACAATAGGTTAAATGTAAGAAGACAGAGAATCAGTAGAAGAATTTGAAGGAGATATTTCTGAACTCGCAACAAAGATATATTACATTGAAGAATAAAGACTGCATCAGAAGGATGCCTCATCCATGGTTATCTAATGAATTTACGTGTGAACTACGTGTCTTTTGCGAGGAGCAGCCTTGACAGAACGAGGTGCGGAGCGGACTTTCAGCTGAGCGGTCAATTTCAGTAAGTTACAAGTTAATCCCCTTTTGTTTCGGAGGACCAGGAGACTGCTGGGTAGGAGAAAACTATTTATTTGGGCAGTTTAAAAATCTTTGTCTTTTGCGAGGAGCAGCCTTGACAGAACGAGGTGCGGAGCGGACTTTCAGCTGAGCGGTCAATTTCAGTAAGTTACAAGTTAATCCCCTTTTGTTTCAGAGGACCAGGGGACTGCTGGATAGGGGGAAACTATATATTTGGGCAGTTTTAAAATCTTTGTCTTTTGCGAGGAGCAGCCTTGACAGAACGAGGTGCGGAGCGGACTTTCAGCTGAGCGGTCAATTTCAAGAAGTTACAAGTTAATCCCCTTTTGTTTCGGAGGACCAGGGGACTGCTGGGTAGGGGAAAACTATTTATTTGGGCAGTTTTAAAATCTTTGTCTTTTGCGAGGAGCAGCCTTGACAGAACGAGGTGCGGAGCGGACTTTCAGCTGAGCGGTCAATTTCAGTAAGTTACAAATTAATCCCCTTTTGTTTCGGAGGACCAGGGGACTGCTGGGTAGGGGAAAACTATTTATTTGGGCAGTGGCAGGACCCGAGACACTACACGTGTAGTGCCTCCCACCCACCCTCCTCCTCTAACCAAAAAAAAAGGACTCTGGTGTGTTGATAAGGTAAGCTTTTTATTTAAAAAGTTCAGTCCGTCGGATTGCTAAGCGAACAAGTTTTTGACTTTTTTTTTCGTTTGGTTTTTCAGTAGATTTATTGGGAATCGAGAATAGTGGGAATGGAGGTAAAGGCAGTTGTATGTTCCTCCTGCAGAATGTGGGAGGTAGGGGTCGCCAAGAGTGTCCCTGCTGACTGCATCTGCGGGAAGTGCACCCAACTCCAGCTCCTCGCAGACCACGTTCGGGAACTGGAGCTGGAGCTGGATGAACTTCGGATCATTCGGGAGGCGGAGGGGATTATTGACAGGAGTTATAGGGAGGCAGTCACACCTCAGGTAAAAGAAGTAGGTAGATGGGTTACCGTCAGGGGAAGGAAAGGGAACCAGCAGGCAGTGCAGGGATCCCCTGTGGCCGTTTCCCTCAACAACAGGTATACCGTTTTGGATACTGTTGGGGGGGACGACTTACCAGGGGTAAGCAATGGGGTACAGGTCGATGGCACAGAGTCGGTCCCTGTTGCTCAGAAGGGAAGGGGGAAGAGGAGCAGAGCATTAGTCACTGGGGACTCCATAGTTAGGGGAACAGATAGGAGGTTCTGTGGGAACAAGAGAGACTCACGGTTGGTATGTTGCCTCCCAGGTGCCAGGGTTCGTGATGTCTCGGATCGTGTTTTTGGAATCCTTCAGGGGGAGGGGGAGCAGCCCCAAGTCGTGGTCCACATAGGCACCAACAACATAGGTAGGAAGAGATGGGGATTTAAGACAGAAATTCAGGGAGCGAGGGTGGAAGCTTAGAGCGAGAACAAACAGAGTTGTTATCTCTGGGTTGTTGCCCGTGCCACGTGATAGCCCTGCCCCAGAGAGAGAGGAGATGAACACGTGGCAACAGGGATGGTGCAGGAGGGAGGGTTTTGGTTTCCTGGATAATTGTAGGTCTTTCTGGGTTAGGTGGGACCTCTACACACGGGATGGTCTTCACCTGAACCAGAGGGGTACCAATATCCTGGGGGGGAGATTTGTTATTGCTCTTCGGGGGGGTTTAAACTAAATCAGCAGGGGAATGGGAACCTAAATTGTAGTTCCAGTGCACAGGCTGTTGAGAGTAGTGAGGTAGGGGATAAGGTTACAGGGACGCAAGAGGGCACTGGCAAGCAAGAACTTGGTTAAAAGTGTTTCTACTTCAACGCCAGGAGCATCCGGAATAAGGTGGGTGAGCTTGCAGCATGGGTTGGTACCTGGGATCCTGATGTTGTGGCCATTTCAGAGACATGGGTAGAGCAGGGGCAGGAATGGATGTTGCAGGTTCCGGGATTTAGATGTTTCAGTAAGAACAGAGAAGAGGGTAAAAGAGGGGGGGGGGGGGTGTGGCATTGTTAATCAAGGAAATTATTACAGCGGCAGAAAGGACGTTTGAGGACTCGTCTACTGAGGTAGTATGGGCCGAGGTTAGAAACAGGAGAGGAGAGGTCACCCTGTTGGGAGTTTTCTATAGACCTCCGAATAGTTCCAGAGATGTAGAGGAAAGGATAGCGAAGATGATTCTCGACAGGAGCGAGAGTAACAGGGTAGTGGTTATGGGGGACTTTAACTTTCCAAATATTGACTGGAAATACTATAGTTCGAGTACTTTAGATGGGTCTGTTTTTGTCCAGTGTGTGCAGGAGGGTTTTCTGACACAGTATGTGGACAGGCCAACTAGGGGCGATGCCACATTGGATTTGGTACTGGGTAATGAACCCGGCCAGGTGTTCGATTTAGATGTAGGTGAGCACTTTGGCGATAGGGATCACAATTCGGTTAGGTTTACCTTAGCGATGGGCAGGGACAGGTATATACCGCAGGGCAAGAATTATAGCTGGGGGAAAGGAAATTATGACGCGATTAGGCAAGATTTAGGATGTGTAGGATGGGGAAGGAAACTGCAGGGGATGGGCACAAACGAAATGTGGAGCTCATTCAAGGAGCAGCTAATGCGTGTCGTTGATAAGTATGTACCTGTCAGGCAGGGAGGAAGTTATCGAGCGAGGGAGCCGTGGTTTACTTAAGAAGTTGAAGCGCTTGTCAAGAGGAAGAGGGCGGCTTATGTTAGGATGAGACGTGAAGGCTCAGTTAGGGCGCTGGAGAGTTACAAGCTAGCCAGGAAGGATCTAAAGGGAGGGCTAAGAAGAGCAAGGAGAGGACACGAGAAGTCATTGGCGGATAGGATCTAAGAAAACCCTAAGGCTTTCGATAGGTATATCAGGAATAAACGAATGACAAGAGTTAGAACAGGGCCAATCAAGGATAGTAGTGGGAAGTTGTGTGCGGATATAAGGAGATAGGGGAAGCGTTAAATGAATATTTTTCGTCAGTATTTACAGTAGAAAAAGAAAATGTTGCCGAGGAGATTACTGAGATACAGCCTACTAGACTAGATGGGATTGAGATTCACAAGGAGGAGGTGTTAGCAATTTTGGAAAGAGTGAAAATAGATAAGTCCCCTGGGCCAGATGGGATTTATCCTAGGATTCTCTGGGAAGCCAGGGAGGAGATTGCAGAGCCGTTGTTGTTGATCTTTATGTCGTCATTATCGACAGGAGTAGTGCCGGAAGACTGGAGGATAGCAAATGTTGTCCCCTTGTTCAAGAAGGGGAGTAAAGACAGCCCTGGTAATTATAGACCTGTGAGCCTTACTTTGGTTGTGGGTAAAATGTTGGAAAAGGTTATAAGAGACAGGATTTATAATCATCTTGAAAAGAATAAGTTCATTTGCGATAGTCAGCACGGTTTTGTGAAAGGTAGGTCGTGCCTCACAAACCTTATTGAGTTTTTCGAGAAGGTGACCAAACAGGTGGATGAGGGTAAAGCCGTGGATGTGGTGCATATGGATTTCAGTAAGGCGTTTGATAAGGTTCCCCACGGTAGGCTATTGCAGAAAATACGGAAGTATGGGGTTGAAGGTGATTTAGAGCTTTGGATCAGAAATTGGCTAGCTGAAAGAAGGCAGAGGGTGGTGGTTGATGGCAGATGTTCATCCTGGAGTTTAGTTACTAGTGGTGTACCGCAAGGTTCTATTTTGGGGCCACTGCTGTTTGTCATTTTTATAAACGACCTGGATGAGGGTGTAGAAGGGTGGGTTAGTAAATTTGCGGATGACACGAAGGTCGGTGGACTTGTGGATAGTGTCGAAGGGTGTTGTAGGGTACAGAGGGACATAGGTAGGCTGCAGAGCTGGGCTGAGAGATGGCAAATGGAGTTTAATGCGGAGAAGTGTGAGGTGATTCACTTTGGAAGGAGTAACAGCAATGCAGAGTACTGGGCTAATGGGAAGATTCTTGGTAGGGTAGATGAGCAGAGAGATCTTGGTATCCAGGTACATAAATCCCTGAAAGTTGCTACCCAGGTTAATAGGGCTGTTAAGAAGGCATATGGTGTGTTAGCCTTTATTAGTAGGGGGATCGAGTTTCGGAGCCACGAGGTCATGATGCAGCTGTACAAAACTCTGGTGAGGCCGCACCTTGAGTATTGCGTGCACTTCTGGTCACCGCATTATAGGAAGGATGTGGAAGCTTTGGAAAGGGTGCAGAGGAGATTTACTAGGATGTTGCCTGGTATGGAAGGAGGGTCTTACGAGGAAAGGCTGAGGGACTTGGGGTTGTTTTCGTTAGAGAGAAGGAGGAGGAGAGGTGACTTAATAGAGACATACAAGATAATCAGAGGGTTAGATTGGGTGGATAGTGAGAGTCTTTTTCCTCGGATGAGGATGGCAAACACGAGGGGAAATAGGAAATGGCTGAGGCCTTGAACAAGTGGTTTGTGTGTTTGGCAGGAAGAATAGAGAAGCAGAATATTGCATAAATGGAGAATAAATACAGATTGCTGTCGTAAAGAAGGACATGGGTGTCGTTTTATATGAATCATAAAAATGTCAGTATGCAGGTACAGCCAATATCTAACAAGGCAAATAGAGTGTAGCTCCTTATTGAACGGGGGATGGAGTATAAAAGTAGAGAAGCCTTGCAACAAGGTTGCAGTGTGTGCGCAAGTCCAGACCTGGAATAATGTGTCCCTTAGCCTCTTTATTTAAGAAAAGACACACTTGCATTGGAAGCATTTCAGAGAAGGTACACCAAGCTGATTCCTGGAATGAAGCGACTGCCTTAAGAAGAAAGGTTGGACAGGTTTGTCCAGAATCCACTGAAATTCAGAAGAATGAGTGGTGATCTTTTCGATACATGCAGCATTCTGAGTGGGCGTGACAAGGTAGATGCTGAAAAGATGTTTACCTCTAGTGGTGGAATCTCGAACAAGGTGGCACAGTTTCAAATTAAGGGGTCTCCCGTTTGTGACGTGGGTGAGGAGTAATTTCATCTTCAAAAGGTGTGGTATTGCGAATTCCCTTCCCCAGGGAGCATTGGAGGGTGGCTCATTGCATATATTCAACGTTGAATTACAGATTATTGATTGACAATGAGTCAGAGTTATTGGGGGCAGACAGGAAAATTGTGTTAAGGTCACAATTAGTTCAGCCACTATCTTATTAAATGACAGAACAGGTTCGAGGGGCGGAATGGCCTACTTCTGATCCTATATATTAAGCTCATATGTTCTCTAACTACCAGGGTGGAAGAGTCAGGTACTAGGGGACAGAGGTTTAAGGTGAGAGGGGCCAAGGTTAGAGGGTATGTGCGAGGCAAGTTCTTTACACAGAGGGTAGTGAGTGCCTGGGACTTGGTGCCAGGGGAGGTTGTGGAAGCAGGTACGATAGCGACGTTTAAGAGGCATTTGACAAATACTTGAATAGGATGGGAATAGAGGGATATGGTCCCCGGAAGTGCAGGCGGTTTTAGTTTAGGCAGGGATGAAGATTGGCGCAGGCTTGGAGGGCCGAATGGCCTGTTCCTGTGCTGTCCTGTTCTTTGTTCTTTGTACCACCTCTCTGTCACCCACTCCCACTCTGCATATGTCACAAACATTCCTTCTATCACTCTCCCAATCTTTCTCTCACTGTTTCACGTTCACTCATTCTGTTCCTCCATCTCTCGCTTTTCCTTCCACATTTTCAGGCTGCTCACTTTTTCTTGAGCCTCCTTGCCCTTCTGTCACAGCAAGCCATTAGAGCATAAGCAGTTGCAACAGGAGTAGGCCATTTGGACCCTCAAGCTTGCCCTCGCATTACCTAGTGAAACTTTGTTGCACCGCCTCGATCTTTCAGTACAGGGGCTAAGACTGTACACAGCTCTCAAGATGCGGTATCACTAATGTCCTGTACAATTGCAGCTAGATTCATTTACTCTTATACAAACATCCCCTTGAAAGAAAGGCTAACACACCATTTGCTTCCTAATTCCTGGCTGTGCAATCATGTTATACTCGAGTGACTCATGCTCAAGGAAAACAAAATCCCTCTGAACACGTCCATTTAATCGCTTCTCACCTAAAAAAAGCACTTCTGAAAAACTATGTTCTTTTTTCTAATATTCTGATCAATGTGAATAATTTCACATTGTCCTGAACTATAATGTGGGTGCCATTTTCTTTCCCACTAATGTAAAATGTCCATATCCATTTGCTAATTCTTTGTGTCCTCGTAATGGAGAACCATCCAAGATAACTGTTTTGCCGGCAAACCTGGATACATTACACATATTCCCTTCAACTAACTAATTGATATAGGTTGTAAATATCTGCGACTCTAAGATCATTGCGGCACTTCACTATTACTGCTCTACCAACATGAAAATGACACATTTATTCATATTGAGATTTATAAACAACACTAATGCATCGTTTAAAGCAATAATTTTAACAGCGTAATTGCATGACCAAAAGTTTGATTTTTTTCAAAATCTGTGACCCATAGAAACAACTTCCACACTTTGCTTTGGGTAACTGAATGTCGACAGTCAAAGAAGACAGTGACATTCCACAGTGAAGTAGAAAAGCCTGAGAGAGATGCTCTCACTTTGGAATTTAAGTAATAAATGGCCAATAAGAGATGTAAAGGTCGGACCGATGAGTGAACTGCTCGGTGAAGGCAACTTCCAATCATTTTAATTTAAATTAATAGAATCAGAATTGTCCAATTTGGTCTCAGCACTAAATATATTATGTCACAAAAGGAAGTTATCTGTTTGTTCAAATTAAGAAAAAAATACTATGTTGCACGATGTTGCAACCTCAATTTCCCGTGGAGATCACACTGACTCAGTTCCGAAGAAGGGTCACTGACCCGAAACGTTAACTCTGCTTCTCTTTCCACAGATGCTGCCAGACGTGCTGAGTATTTCCAGCATTTCTTGCTTTTATTTCAGATTTCCATCATCCGCAGTATTTTCCTTTTATTTTAGGGCCTTTACTTTTGCTGTCCGTGGAAAGACTCGACTTTGTCCAATGATATAGGTTACTTTGACTTTGGTGAATTCGCTTTTCACCACGTTAGTCACTAGCTGCGCCTTCTGTAGACCCTTAAAGAGTTACAGTAAAATATTGAATTGGTCTTCCCAGGTGTTGATGAAAACCAATAAGTCATTGAGGTAAACAAAACTGTTCCTTACACTACCTGATTCATAAACTTTTGTAACGTGTCTGGGGCATTTTTTTCAAATCGAATTATATTACTTTGCATTGAAATATGCCACTGTGGTTGACAAAGGTGGAGATTTTCGTTTACTTGCTGGGTAATTGGAACTTGTCAGTATCCTTTTAATAAATATATTTTACTGATGCAGGTGGAATTTTCTATTTGGTCTATGCAGTCTTTGATATAGACGATTGGATGTGAGTTGGTTCATGTTAATACATTGATCTTGCAGTAATAAATCGAGTCTCACTGAACCATCGAGATTGGGAACTAATACAATGGGGGAGCTCCATCTGCTTTGGCTGGATGCTATTAAGCCATTTTTCAGCATGTACAGGACTTCATTGCAGACTTGAGCTAGATTATTGGCAATTGGTCTATCGGGGCATTTTTTTTACTGGTGGTATCTTTCCAACATATCCATCCTATATTGTTAAGGGCGTGAAAACCGATTCGTTGCTACAGACTTCCTTGAACCACTTTAATAATGTAGTTCGGTCTCGTCTTTGCTGTTGAGAGAGATAGTCCAGCATTGTGCTTAATTTCTTTAGAATTACAATGTTTTCCAGTTTGTCAGTAAGGAGTTCAATTTTAGAATTTATGAAGTTTTCTTCCTCGTCCGGATCGTCCTCACGACTGACATGCTCCTCTATTGTTTTTAATGGCTAGTATAAAGATACTAGTCTGCTCAGCACCTGACTGTGGCACATTTTTACCATGTTGAAATGTCGCAGTATTTTTCCCTCCTATCCTGTGCATTAATTAAGCAGTTTACATCGTTCACCTGCCTTATAGAGGTTCACCCTGCAAAAGTAACAGCACCAGAGCTTGATATCCTGATTAAACCTCGCGGACTGCAGCTTCACTATCTGTCTACCTTTAATTTTTTTTCCTGAGAGGTAAGAGGTTTCTTTTGCTGCCACGCAGGCTTGGGTACCTTTCCGAGAAGGTGAACAAATAATTTAGTATTGTAGTTTTCTCCCTTTGATCTAGCAACTTTTTTTCTGATTAATTCGAGGGTGTCTCTCACCTCATTTGCAAATATCGGTTCGAAAGGGCTAAAACCTATGAATTCATTTGAAAAAACCCCTGGGCACAAATAGCAAGAAAACTGTTCTTTCGGCGCAGTCTAAGTAATATTTAGAGCACTATTCCCGGAACATAGTTTTTAGGAACATCCGGGGCATGAAATTTGTTCTCTGATCGAAATGTGTTTCTCTGAAATGCCCATGTCGGAGGAAAAATTGAAATAACCTCTGAACTCCGGCTTTGCCAACAATTGTCCTCAAGGGTATGTCTTCTGGGAATCGGGTTGCCATATCCATAGTGGTTATAAAATATTGATAAACTGTTCTGGTTTTGGTTAGGTGTTCAACGCAATCGATTGGAACTCTACTAAAAAGGTTTCTCGAAAGCAGGAATGAGGATCAGTGGCGCAGGTGTGATTTCCCAACAACCTAGCAAGTATGGAATGTCGATCAAAGTTTAACCACATCGTTGTGGATTAATGGCCAGTAAAAGTGTCGGCTAATCCGGCCCTGGTTCTGTTGGATAGCCACGTGCTATGGCACAGAGATTTCATGGGAAATTCTCAGAATCACCCTGCGATATTTAGGAGGGTAGCTCTGGGCGTCTCCACTTCTTCATTGCCATTTTATTTTAAACATAGTAACACTCAGGCAACTCCCTGGTTCTTCCTGTCGGGTTTCCCTTAGTGGGGGTTTACTGTATACCCCAGTTTCTTCCCCTTCATCTCCAATAAATATTTGAGCCAGCCAGCCCTTTGGGTCATCTGACTGAATTGCTGGCTCCGCTCTTTCAGGAGGCGTTTGCGAGGCTATTGACCTGGTTACTATACAGCAGGTAAGGTACCAGGGATTTTCTCCTGCATTTGTCATATTCTCGTTTCCTCGTTCGGCTTGGTTAAGGCCATTGGTGCTGCTGCCACCTTACCGCCAGCCAAATCATTGTTCAGTTGCAAATCTATTCCGGCCACCTTTAGACTTGGGAAATTAACTACAGTAACCAGTCCAGAAACGAGGTCACACTGCAAGTGGACCCGATGTAGGAATACAGCCACGTATCCTCCCCGATCTCTTTCATCATAACCTTCCACTTTAGCAAGTTCTCTGGGAGGAAAGATTTTATTTATCAAGCATAAGGGATTGAATAGTCTCTGTGACTCGAAGTATGTCAGTGGTTTGCCCGTCTCTCTAGAGCGCTATGGTGACTAATTTCCTTTTAAACTGAAATCCTGATAGCCTTTAAGAATTTCCTCTATTCCTGCCACATTTAGCGTGATATTTTCGTGGGTTCCTTACCATGAAAAGGCCACAGGCGGGTCTGTCTTTCTAACTGCTTGGTCACCCATTTCTTTTGCACTTCTACAAAACTAGTTGGCTTTCCCTGAACTTACAACATTTAGCTTTCACACGGTCTGTTTTACTGCAATGAGAGTACACAGGTCTTTGGAAAACATTACTGCACTCTATATTTTCTTTCCTTACAGGTGGAGGGCTGCTTGCAAGATCATCTGTTGCTTTCCTGTCACCAATCCTCCATTTCTTGTTACTTTACTTTTTTCTGTCCTTTATGCACCTCTGGGAATTATTAATATGGAAGGATTTTTTCCTGCGAAAATTGTTTTAAGTTGTCTGCCATGCAGGCAGCTTCACTCATTCTTGTAATTCGTTTCTTCTGAATATGGGTTCTTACATTAATTAGGATATTATTTTAAATTTTTCTAACAGAATTGGCCCTCTAAAATTGTTACATGAGGGGTCCGACTTTAGAGATCGGACCCAGCGATTGAAATCCATATGTTTAATTCTTTCAAATTCAATGAAATTCTCAGTAGGTCATTTCCACGTGTGTCTAAATATCTGCCAATAGGCTTCGGGTACCATCTCATTTCCAGTAAGATTTGCCATTTTAGTTTTAGTTTTTTCGTACTCAAACGAAAACTCTTTTGACAACAGAGGAAATACATTTGCAGGCCCGATCTACCAGTTCTCTTTGCAAGACGATAATGCAATGTTCTTTTGGCCATTTCAGCCTGCACGCTAATTTATGAAGGGGGAAAAATGAGACTGCACCTCCTTCTCATTAATTTTACACTGGTCTTGAGTGTTTCATAATTTTAACATTTTATGCTGAATTGGTTATACTGTTTGAATTGCTGACGGCATTCTTCCGTTGTGCTTGCAGCTTTTCTAACTCAACGTTTTTCGATTCTTCCTCTTTTTCCCTTTGCAATCGTACTTCCTTTCTTCTCAACTGAAATCCTTTATCGTTACTTGCTTTATTAAGCTGCAATTCTCTCTCCTTGTTTACCTTATACAACAGCAATTACAATTTGTGCATATCGAGGTCCCTTTCCTCTTAAATCTTAGTTCTTGTAATTGTATCGATTTCAAGTTGTTTCTTCTGGTTCTGCAGCAAGATTAAAATGTCTAGCTTAACTTTTCACTATTTCACAATTTTCTTGTGCTATTGACTTCCAGCTTGGCAGCGAATCGTATTAAATCTTCAATATTTAAATTGATTTAACTTATCATTGTATATGTCTCTCTGTTCTACAAACTATTCAACATTAGACATGGAATTTTGTTTCTATCACTAAAAGAAACAATATGAGAAAAGCCGGTCGTTCAATTTCCCACAGTTTTCGAAGTCTATTCCCCTTAACTTTTTCAACTATCCCGTTTAATTTGATTGTTCAGAACTCTTGGATTCGAGCCCCGAATTGATTATGGACATGTGGGAAATGGTTCCACTGGTCACCTCACAAATGACTATGTACATTGTTTTGTTTGAATTAGTGTCTCAGCCCCTCTGTCTGTTGGTGAAGTAAACAGTGGCAGCTTTTTGCGTCAGTTTTATAACCAAAGATTCACATTCTCAGGCACACACAAGAAAAGGTAGATGGAAGGTATGAGGCGTTCAGCTCTCAAGGTGTAAAAGTCTGCTCTTTTCAGGTAACACCTGCGGGATTCTCTTAGAAAGTAAGTCTTAAAGTGTTGGTGATCTTGCCCTTGCTGAGTTATTGAAGTCTCCTGGCAGACAGCACATCACTTTGAAGATGAAGCTGTTATCTCCCAGTTCAGTTTTCACTGGTGGAGGAGATGTTTAAAAGTCACTCTCTTATTTGTATGCTTCAGTCAGTTGTCAAATCGTCTCAGAAGGTTTCCCATGCCACAGCTGGAATTGATCTCTCTCTTTCTTTTTCTCTCTCACTCTCTCTCTCTCCCTCCCCCCCCCCCCCCTCTCTCTCTCTCTCTCTCTCTCTCTCTCTCTCTCTCTCCTGATGTTATTATAGATGGCATTTGATATTCTCCGTGCGGTTGGAGGTAAGTTCTCAGCATTCACGGTAAACCTGTTGAATTTTCTTGGAGATAAATTTATCTTTTAAAGTTGCAGGTCTGGAATTTGGAGATCCCTCTGGTAGCTGAGTGTTCAATTTAGAGACGGGAATCAACTTCAGTTTTATGCTACACAGCTTAAAGTGTCGACTTCACTGCACAGCACATTCTTTTGGTTGGTTTCCTCCCAGCTCTCCGTTGGACAGACTTTCGTGATGTGTGTCCTGAATCTCTATATCTCTCCCTCCCTCTGTAGACAGCACTACTTTAAGGGCAGAAACATAACCCATCTTACTTCGTTGTGAAATACAGATCGCCCTCATGCTGACCGACAATAGCCCAGGATGTGGATACATCACACATACTTTGTTTCTGGAGAACCCATTCAGTACAAATAACAAATGCCCCTTGAGAGTGCAGGATCGGTGCAATTGATGGTTCTCAGCTTTGAGTGTCTCATTCTGCACTTGCCAAAACGTGGTATACTTTGAGTGTATGTGTTTGTCCTTCGCAGCCATTTTGGAGCACATTGCTCAGTTTTTAAAGGAAACGTTAACTCTGCTTCTCGTTCCACAGATGCTGCCAGAGCTGCTGAGTATTTCCAGCATTTCTTGCTTTTATTAAAGTCGAGGCCCTTATCGGTTTCATGTGTTTCCTGGGAATGTGTGGTTACTAATGTAAATGTATTCCAAATTTCAGCACCGTTTCTGCCCCCCTAACAGAACTGCTAAATAAAAGTGCACAAGTGGCTTGGTCAGAACCAGCTAGCATTTGATAAGTTCATGGAATCCTGAACAAACGATCCAGTATTGTCAGCCCCACATTTCAAAAATAAACTTTTTTTAAGGTGGCTATTGACGCCAGTGATGTTGGAGTCGGCGCCGTTTTGCTCCAAGACGATTATTCTGGCATTGTGAACCAAATTGGCTATTCCTCCAAACCCCCCCCCCCCCACCCCACCCTCCCAACCACAAAAATAAATAAATAAACGTTCATCAAAGGAAATACTCCACCATAGAAACAATAATAAGCATTAGTTTTCATCATAGCGTTTCAATATTCCATAATCTAAGCGAATATGGGCACATCGAGATTACAACTTACATCAACCACAGTGCAATCTTATTCTTGGAAAACAAAATGCATAGAAATGCCAGGCTTTCTCGTTGGAGTTAACATCCTCAACCATTCAATCTAAAAGTGTACACACAGCGAGAAAAAAATTCCTAGCTGCTGCACTGTCCATGATCTGAAATCGACGGTTTCAACAAATGTTTGCACAATGAACAGAGCTGAAAGCCTGAGGAGTGCATAAAATGTATGTGTGCAATGCCGTGGCCCGACATGTTCCTTCTTCCATTCTTTCCGAGCCACCAGAAAAAATCTACAATAAATTAAATCCAATTCATTTCATATTTTCCTTTTCTTTTTAGGGAATTGTCACTCTCACGAGAAGTGCAGGAATGAGAATACAGAAAAAAAGTCACAGAAAATTCGAACGATTTTAAGAAAGCGTGTTCATGTCTGCTAGGGCCTAAAACCCATTAACATTGCCTAAATTGAATTGAACAGTTCATCACACATAGAGCTAAGCCATCCAGAAAATCAGCTGAAACGAAGCCTCGACGTCCCCAGGTACAGCTAACATTATAAAGTGTGAATAGCCCTCATCTTCTCAAAAGTAGCCATCATTGGAATCTATTGTACAGCCCATGAGCAACCAAAGCCTCAAGTCACATGAGCGAAACTAACCCTTTAGGAATTTACCTACATTTAAATGTATGTTTTTTCGGAGAAGAAAGGGAGCTATCAGTCATTGAAGTTCAGAACATTACGATCATCCGTCTGGAACCTCCAACGTGAGAGAACATCGATAGCCACCTTTAATTCCAACCAAGAGAGAGAGGGAGAGAGTGATCAATTTCAGCTAAGACGTTTGAACACAGCTGAACGTGTTGGCAAGCAACTCCGTCTGAAAAGTAAGAGAGTGCCTTTTGAACAACTCCTACAGCAGTGAAAATTGAAATGAGAGATACCAGCACCATCGTCAAACTGAAGTAGGCATGCTAGGCGACTTTCGCAAACCAGCAGGCACGAGGACCAGCAAACAGGCCCGCCCTTAAAAACTTACCTTTCAGGACTATCCCTCATTTGTTTATCCCTGAAAACAACAGACGTTTACACCTTGAAATCTTAATGTTTCTTACATTTTACTTTCTATCCTTTCGTGAGAGTGCATGAGAGTGTGAATATGCGCATGGGTGGTGCTGCTAACATTTCAGGTTATTATTGCTTCAAATAATACTTCTTCTTCTGCTTTAATCTCAAGATAAAATCTGTCACTGTCTGTTTATAGAACCTCCAGAGGAGATTAAATACTACTTTAAGCAAAACACTACCTATGGTCAGTTGGGAGGTGAGCAGGCGAAATAGCCATGCCATTTCCCACCTGTCCATAACAGTCACTAACTGGAATGAAACACGTGAACCAATGGCTATGCAATGCTGGGAGCATCTGTCACTGCAGATTTTTTTACAGAGTGCGGGTAACTAGCCTGAGTGGAACACCTGATCTCAGTTAGCATTTATGACTGTAAATATCCATCACTGCAGAATTGTACTGAGAGTGGGTCACTAACTGCTTGAAATACCTGATCTCAGTTAGCATTTATGACTGCAAATATCCAAAACCGTAGAATTATACTGAGTGTGAGTCATAACTGGAGTGGAATACCTGTTTCCAGTGACCATATGCGACAATGAGAATCTATTTCTCTATACTTGTACTGAGTGAATACAAATTGAGTGATTGCTTTCCTGATCTCCTCTGCTCAGTCTGCAAGCTTGACACTGGACTTACAGTCACTTGTTGCTCGACTAGTCCACCTAACTCCCACTATAATCTCTCTATCTTTAACCTCCTACAATCTTCTCCTGAACTTGAATGCGGAACAACACTGTAGTTTTCAATTCGGCATTTTCTTGGCTGTCAGACTCAACAATGAAATTAGAAACTTCACATGATATCTATTGCCCCCAGTTTCTTGGAAGGCCTGTGCTGGTAATTGTGAAGTTCTACAATTGACTCACTGAGAGTCAAGTGGGTTTTGGGTGGTGCTTGTGGATCCCATATTGGTACACAGCTGACAGGATAGTCCACACCCATGATTTCTACTCACGATTCTAAGTCACTTTTCCGGCCACTGGAGTTTTGTCCTCTTTTTCAGGTTTTCCATGCTCCCCTTTCCCTTTGTTATTCTGCTGAAAACGTTTGCACCTCCTGTGGACCCATCCTCTGTTTATTTTATTGTGCCATTCACCTTGCACCATCCCTTTAGTCAACAAATCACTCCTGCCCTTCCACAAGACCGCAAATCTTCTCCTTTGTACTTTCCTCATCCTATGACCCACGTTTCAGTGGCTCTACCCTTGCTTTGAAAAGTTTCAATTCTAAAATCTTCCTGTTTGATGAAAGGCTAAGAGCCTGAAAAGTTAACTTGGTCTCTCTCTCGACCGATGCTGCCTGATCTGCTGCGTGCTTTCAACGTCCTCCTGTTATTATCAGATTTACACTATTCTCAATGTATCGTTTTTTCCCAATCCTTAGGTCTGGCCATTAGCAAAAGACAAGGGATTTATGTTAGCGGGGGGCGAAGTCCAGCTTTATCCCTGCATGCTGTAAAGTTTGTATTCCACAGCGTATGTCTTTTGGCCTGGACAGTTTCACCACACTGAAGTGAACCTGAGTGACAGACTTGGATTCTAATCAGGTGAAAAGCACTCCAGAGCAGGTTGCAGGAGGAGGTGAATCTTATTCCCGACACTGAAGGAGTCCGATGTTATGCTAGTCCCAGATCCAAATCCTGAAGAAATCTGTGATGCATGTTGGGGAGTGGGGACGGGTGTTCAATTAAGGGATACCGTGGTCTGAACACTGGAAGAGCATATAATCCATGTAGGGGTATGTAGAGGGCTGTGAGATCCCGGGATCAGAGTGATCTGATCCTGGGCAGAGTGTCGGATCCAGGCTGTGGAGGGAACGTGTGCTCGGTCCCAGGATGGGTGTTGTCCAACAGCAGGGAGAATGCAAGACCCGGGCAGGGGAGTGGGAATGTGTGCCTGATCCGGGCCTGGGGCTGGTCTGATTTTGTGGAGATTGTACCATATTGGTAGGGGAGAGGGGAGAGATGTCCGTTCTCTGGATGGAACTGGTCCAATCTCGTGGACAGTTTACCATCTGGGAGTGGGAGAGGTGTGCTTGATCCCTGGAAAGTGCCCAATTAGTTTTGGGGCATGTGTGCTGTCTGATCTCTTGAAGAGTGTGTTCCGATCCCCAAGGGATGATCTGTTGCAGGTTGGGAGTAGTGGTGAGCATTCCCAGGAAAGGGGTTTTCTGAGCAAGTACATTGTCAATTCCAGTTGGGGAAGTGTTTACTGTCTGATCCCAGAATGGGGTGTTCCAAACCTGGGTGACGGTCAGAACCTGACTCTTGGGGTCTTCGCATTTATATGTCTGATACACTGATCGATGTGAAAGCTGAGAAGCAGTAGGGAAGCACTCCTGGTCGTCTGACCCACAAACAGCGCTGCACAAAACACTTACCTCTTCCCTGTAATTTCCCTCGTCTTCTTCAGCTGCTGTTATCCAGAGGCCTGGGAATGCTGGCTGGCCACATTGAAACCTGTATGCGAGGTTAAATCAGAAACTCCCACATTCATGAAAATATTTAAAATTCTAAACTTCCTCCTGGGTGCAGCTATCTGACCACCCTCTGTCCCAAATCCGTGAAACCGAGTTCACATTTGACCCTATCGCAAGCTAGCTGTTTTTCCAGCAGAAATCGTACTCTTACTGTTTGGGTCAGTCAGGGAAAAAAAGCATGATTAGTAATTTCCCGGATCTTTTCCCTTCCCTCTCTTACAGTTAATTTTGTGGCGATTGTGATCCTATCCAAGGGGAAATGTGGTCTCTCCAACCGGAACCACTCGCTATCTTCTGACCATGACACTGGTGGATCCACTGCTCGTTATCACTAACGTCATACTGTACCAGCTCAATATTTATGATTTCCCAGGATCTTTCTTGAACATCACCCCTGTGTGTAGTGTTATGTTTGTTCAGAGTCGTGCAACGATGGACTGTTTTGTCTGGTTCACTGTCACTTCCCCTTTGATCGATTTGTGTCCATTTGTTGTCAAAATCTGAAAACAAAATATTGCACTGAGAAAACTGCGGCTATGGTTCTAACAGCAACCTGCATTCTGCTTTGCTCAAAAAATGCTACCTTCTACTTTGCACTTGGACCTGGAGAGATACTCAACAATGTTCCATGGAATTGTTATCCAAAGCCAACCTATTATACTGAACCCGGATAGGTGGGCTATGATTGGTTTGATAAGTTTTTAATACCATTGATTCCATTCGCTTTAATTCTGTTTCTCAATGCTCTGACAGTCATACACATTTTAGTGACCAGTCGTGTCCGTAAGAGACTGAGGGGACAGAGCAAGGGCGATATTCATAGTGACCCAGAGATGGAGATCAGAAGCAAGTCTATGATTTTACTCTTCGCCATATCTGGCAGCTTCATCATTCTGTGGCTGACAACTATCATATGTTTTCTATATTATACCATTAGAGGAATCGATCCCAATGATAATGATTCTACATATATAGTTCTACAAGTTGGATTTATGTTAGTGAATTTAAGTTGCTGCCCAAACACATTTATTTATGGGGTGACTCAGTCCAGATTCAGAGAGCAAGTCGCGTGTGCTGTGAAATATCCAGTTACATCAATTATTAAATTAATTGATAGACAAAACTACTGAGAACAGGCCAGAGGCCAGTGCCACTGTTTTCAGTCCATGAATGTAATATTTCTCCTCAGACTTCCATCAACTGAATGACACCATGAATCGGTGGGATCTGAAAATACAGCCAGCGACAGGGAGGACGTGGCTGGTGGTGTTCGGGGCTGGGTATGGAGCCGATACTGTGTCAGAAAATGGCAATATTACAAATTGATAGAGGACAAGGCACAAGACAGAAATCCAGCGAGCAAGTGGCAAGTGTTTATTGCCAGAAGTCCATGAGACACAAGCCTGGAAGAATAATAAACACACACAAAAAAAACGCTAATGTGCTTTTAAAGACAGGCAAGCGTTGAGTGACTGCTGGAGGACCAGATGTACAGAGGCAGGATGTTTCAAACACGCCAAGGGACAGTGCACTAAGGGCATTCAGAGAAGCACACATAGAAACATGGGGCATAGGTGCAAGAGTAGGCCATTCGGCCCTTCGAACCTGCTCCCCTTTCATTATGATCATGGCTGATCATCCAACTCAGTAACCTATTTCCGCTTTCTCTCCATACCCTTTGATCCATTTAAACACAAGAGCTATATCTAATTCCATCTTAAACACAAGAGCTATATCTAATTCCATCTTAAGAACATACAATGTTTTGGCCTCAACTGATTTCTGTGGTGGCGAATTCCACAGGCTCACCATTATCTGGGTGAAGAAATTTCTCCTCATCTCAGTCCTGAAAGGTTTACCCCGTATCCTTAGGCTATGGTCGCATGTTCTGGACTCCCCCACCATTGGGAACATCCTTCATGCATCTACCCTGTCAAGTCCTGTTAGAACTCTATGAGATCCCCCTCTTTCTATTGAACTCCTGTGAATATCATCCTAACCGGCTCAATCTCTCCTCATACGTCAGTACCGCCATCCCAGGAATCTGTCTGGTAAACCTTCGCTGCACTACGTCGATATCAAGAACATCCTTCCTCAGATAAGGAGACCAAAACTACGCACAATATTCCACAGCTGGCCTCACCAAGGCCCTGTATAATTGCAGCAAGACACCCCTGCTCCTGTACTTGAATCCTCTCGTTATGAAGGCCAACATACCATTTGCCTTTTTTTACTGCCTGTTGGACCTGCATGCTAACCTTCAGCCACTGGTGTATGAGAACACCCAGGCCTCGCTGCATGTTCCCCTCTTTCAATTTATAGCCATTAAGATAATGATCTGCCTTCCTGTTTGTGTTGCCAAAGTGGATAAACTCACATTTATCCACAAAATACTGCATCTACCATGCTTTAGCCCAATAACTCAACTTGTCCAAATCATCCTGAAGCCTCTCTGCATACCCCTCACAACTCACCCTCCCACTCAGTTTGGGGTCATCTGCAAATTTAGAGATATTTCATTTAGTTCCTTCATCTAAATCATCAATGCATATTGTGAATAGCTGACTCCTGAATTTCTGACTCCCAAAGCCTGTCCAACATCTACATGACCCAAGTCAGGGGTTTGATGGAACGTTCTCTACTTACCTGGATGATTGCAGCTCCAAGCAATACTCAAGCCATTTGGCACCATCCAGAACAAAGCAGCCCACCTGATTGGCTCACCCATCCAGCACCTTCAGTCCCGGCACTTCCAAAGCACAGTGGTTGCAATGTGTACCGTCTAGAAGATGCAGTGCAACAACTCACCAAAGCTCCTTTGACAGCACCTTCCGTACGTGCAGCCTCTTCCACCAAGAAGCACAAGGGCAGCAATGCACGGGAACACCGGCACCTGCACGTTTCCCTTCAAATCATACAGTATCCTGACGTGGAACTATATTGTTTTTCCTTCACTGTGGCTGTGGCAAAATTCTCGAACCCATTCCCAAACAGCACTGTGGGTGTAACTGCACCACATGCACAGTAGTTGTTCAAGAATGTGCGTCACCACCACCTTCTCACGACAATTAGGGATGGGCAATAGTTAATGGCAGAGCCAGCAGCTCCCACATTCTGTGAAAGAATAAAAGCAATACAGTGCGGAAGTGTGGTATATCAAATGTGTATGGAGACAATATCTGTGCACAGTGCTCCAACTGTGGTCTACCTAAGCTACACGGAGACAAGAACTGGTCGCAGTGCTCCAACTGTGGTCTAACCAAGGAATAAGGAGTGCATTACGAGTCTAGCAAAGGCACATGGAGGCTGGAACTGTGTACATTGTTCTTGTGAGATCTAGCCAAGGTATATGGGCACCAAAAATGCCCCTACAATGCAAAACATGTTGCGTGAGCAGATGACCAATCAGCAAATGCCCCTATATAGAAGCCTGCAGTGTCCTACAAACCAAGCTTCGAGTCTTTCAAAATGACTGGCGGCAAATATTGGTGGCGATGACACAGAGTTATGCAGATAGTGGAGACCCGAGACATGTTTACCAGTCCTTGAATACATTTTATGGACCATCACACCTAATAGTGCTGTATCTCTCCATGACTCTATGACTCTAATACAGGCGCCATTAAGTTATTTGGATGGCACAATCCTGCTTACTAACAAAGAGGTCATTATGCCCGATGGTCAGAACACTTTGAGAGCCTGTCTGGGGCGTATTGACTATGCTGGAATATTCAATAGCAAGGATACCACAAAGGGAAGCAACATTTGAATTGGAAAAACACCCGACCCGCGAAGAGCTCGCAAATGCTATAGCACTGGTGATTTCCTGCAAGGTTACAGATGGTATTCCAGCAGAGGGCTACAAGCAGATCTACAAGCTCATAGAGCTATATACAGCTTGTGGAAGAAAGAGACTGGGCTACGGGACACCCCCACTGCAGTAAATGAGTCCTATTCAAAAATAAGGGGTAAATGTCGGTTTTCAAACAACGTAGGATTTACCTTGCTATTTCTTGCAAGCTAAATCTTACCAAGTGTACTTCTAAACAGACTTGTACAAACAGTTGCCAATGGAAATCTCCTTGAGATCCAATGTGGATGTAGGCCAAGCAGAAGAAGTGCAGATATGGTCTTTGGACGGAGATAGATCGAAGAAAAATCAAGTGAATGGAACATTAGTCTATATATTTGCTGTCTGGACTTCACAAACGCTGGGATCAATTGTGGGAAATCATGTCTATTCTGGGTTGCCGACCTAGGTTATTGAAGATGCACCACAAGCTGCAGGTAGGACTGAAATTTCAGATGAAAGTGGATGGAGCACGCCCTGACAGTTTCCCTAGCTCCAATGGTGTAAAAAAGGTTGTGTTCATTCATCAACATTGTTTTCCATCTTCTTCAGCATGATGCCCCATGAAGCCAAGAGAGATATGAGCGAGGGTATTGACATCCGCTTATGAACAGATGGCAGTGTTAAATTCCATAAAACTTGGGGTGGAAGGATGATGTTGGAGCTTCTTTGCAGATGTATTGTACAGGATACAAACAATTGCAAACAAATAGCTCTTCAGTCGAAACCTCCACCAGCTACAGTTTGCATCTGCTTACTAACCATTTAAGTAAGGCCCCAAGAAAAACACTTCACCCTCTACTTCCATATGATTCAACAATTGTTGCACGATTAACAGTCCTTCTCCTTTACCTCTTGGACTTGGGCTGGAGAGTGTTACACACGGCAATGTATGCAACAGGCTTTTTAAGTAGCTTCACGGTCGCCTGAAATTTCTGTGTCCTGGACAGGTGTGTGTATCATTTTTCTATGAAGTGTTTATGATTGAAGCCCTGATTTGAATATTTAAGTGGGATGCTCCTCAAATTCAGCTCCACACTAATGTTCTTTGTAATTTTTTATTCTTATATTATTTATATTTATTATATTTAGAGATACAGCACTGAAACAGGCCCTTCGGCCCACCGAGTCTGTGCCGACCAACAACCACCCATTTATACTAACCCTACAGCAATCCCATATTCCCTACCACCTACCTACACTAGACGCAATTTACAACAGCCATTTTCTTTTCGAAGCCGGGTTGGAAGGAGGAGGGGGACCAGGAGAATGGCTCCTCGTGACTCTGCTCCTGGGCATGGCAAAGTTGGCGATTCATCGGTCCAGGTAGCTGGCTGACAGAGTGTCCATCCACCCTGATTGCCTGCCCATATTTCAAGGTTATGTTTGCACCTGGCTGTCCCTGGAGTGGGAGTCTGCAGACTCTGTCGGTTCACTCAATGCCTTCCATGACTGATGGGCACCACAGTGGCTGGAGTGCATTATAGATGCAGTAAATTGATTTTTAAATTATCTGTCTTGTATTAATCTTGTTTTAATAAAGTTATTAATTTATTTAAACAAAGGTAAGAGGCATGGGGAAAAATGTCTTCTTGACAAAATGAAAGGGGCCATTAAAAGAAAAAAAATGGTTTAGATAGAAAGTAAAGATTCATCCGTACTGTCCAATCAGAAAATTCTAGGGTAATGCAGCACATGTTAGGTAAAGAGGAAATCTCCCTCGATACTGTTCCATCAAACACTCACATGGCAGGTATAGCATGGCTTGGGTACAGAGTAAATCTCTCCCTACACTGTTCAGTGTGGCTGGAAAGCAGCTGGAGGAAGATGCATTGGAGATAAAGAGTGAGAAATCCCTCTTCCTCTCTCCCAGGGAATCAAATGAATGTACAATGTAGATAGAAAATGAAAAAAGGGCATTTTGGAATTGCAGCAGAGAATCATTGCAAGGTTGTTGATGTGGTTACCACTGAGACTTTTGTAAAGCTGAGACTGGGATTGTAAGACTGTTAATACAATTTCTGTTAAAAACTATTTTATATTTTGTAAAATGTTGTGAAGTTAAATTGGTTCGTGTTAATAAAAGTAATTGGAAAATTACAGAATGACACCACTCGAATGCTGAAATAGAGCAACGACAGACTCAACTATTACACAACCTTTCATTCAATAATAACAGCAATAAATCGACAATAACAGAAAACCAACATTACTTCAAAAGATAAAATCAGTACCCCAACCGCGCTCATCCTTTCTTTACGGTCGGTCTCTCAAAAGATGCGTGTAAAAGACACCACACAGTAAGAGCTGCCACCCTATTGCCTTGTGCACATTCCTTATTCCCGAGACAGCACTGATGCCAAAGTCAAACCCGGAAGCTGATAGTGTGGAGAGAGGTAATTAAAGGATACACAGTGGGTTGGCGATAAGAAATCCTTGCACGCACTTAGTGAGATATGTCTCAATTGTCAAATGATTTTCAGGACCACTTGAATTGATTTGACCTGGAACTCTTCATCATAAGCTAACATTCCCGTCTCAGCAACATGATAACAATGCTTCAATAAATATGTTTCAATGAACTGTATAAACCCTGGCAGATTGCATCAACTCAATCATTTTTGTGACATCGCCCTGTGGTCTGTGGAACCATGCAATGAGCAGTCACAACGTCTTCCACCTCAACAAAAATCTGTAATCTCATTGTCTGGTATATCCCCCACTCTACCATTGCCATCAATCCTGGTTCAATGAAGAGTGCAGGGCAGCATGCGAGGAGCAACACCGGGCATCTCTCTAAATGAGGTGTCAACCTGGTGAAGCTACAACTGTGGACTACTTGCATCCCAAACAGCATAAGCCACATGCGATAGAGAGAGCCAAGAATTCCAAAATGAAAAGATCAAATGTAAGCTCAGCAGTCCTGCCACATCCAGTCATGAATGGTGGTGGACAGATGATCAGTGACGCTCAGTTTGGGATCCGTCAGGATCACTCAGCTTCTAACCTTCTTACAGCTTTTTCAAGCCGGGACATAAGATCTGAACTCAGGAGTTGAGGTGTGAGTTACTGTCCTTGATATCAAGACAATATTTGTTCCCGAGCATGTCTACAAGGAGCCATAGGAAAACTGGAGTCGATGGGCATCGGGGAAAAAATCTCTGCAGGTTGGAGTCCTACCGAGTGGAAAGTGAGATGGTTGTGGTTGTTGGTGGTCAATCATCGCATCTTCAGGACCTCACAGCAGGAGTTCCTCAGGATAATGCCCTACATCCAGCCATCTTCAGTTGCTTCATTAATGACCCTCCTTCAGTCATAAGGTCAGAAGTGGGGATATTAGCTGTTGATGTCACAATGTACAGCACCATTTCATGCTCCTCAGATACTGAGGCAGTCCGTGTATAACTAAAGCAAGACCTGGGCAATATTCAGCCTTTGGATGCTACGTGGCAAGTAACATTCACGCCACACAAGTACGAGGCAATGACCATCTCCAACAAGAGTAAATCTAATCATCACTCCTTTGACATTCACTGGCATTAGGATTGCCGAGTAACCCACTATCTACATCCTGAACCGAAACTGATCTGGACTAGCGATATAAATACCGTTGCTACAAGGGCATATTGGAGGCTTGGAATTCTGAGGCAAGTAACTGCCTCGCCAAAGCCTGTCCACCATCTACAAGGCACAAGTCTGGAGTGTGATGGAAGACTCTCCACTTGCCTGGATGGGTACAGCTCCAAATGCAGCCAAGAAGCTCAACAGCATGCAGGATGAAGCAGCCCACTTGATTGGCACACGGTCCTTAAACATTCACTCTGTCCACTACAAACTCACAGTAGCAACAGGGTGTACCATCTAACAAGATACACTGCAGCAACGCAGCAAGGATCCTTAGACAGCAACTTTCATAACCGCGACCTCTGCCACCTAGAAGGACAAGGGCCGCAAATGCATGGGAAAACCTTCACCTGCAAGTTCCCCTCAAAGCCAAACACCATCCTGACTTGGAACTACATCGCCATTCCTTCAGTGTCGCTGGGTCAAATTCCTGTAACTCCCTTCCTAACAGCACTGTGGGAGTACCTATCCCACATAGACTGCAGCGGTTCAAGAAGGCAGCTCACCACCATCTTTTCAAGGGCAAGTAGGGCCGGGCAATTAATGCTGGCATAGCCAGCGACGCCCACATACCATGAATAAATAAAAGATGTGAAACCAACATGCTAACCTTTCTGCGTAACTTCACTTAACATTATTGATTTTCCGGTGATGCTTAACCTCTGCCTCATTGTGAAGTTTATTCAGAAATACATTCGTGGAGTTATAACACCTCTTCCTCGCATGTGTCCCATGCGCTGCCATCTTTTTTTGTCATTGGGTGAATGTGTGCAATTTCCGAGACAGTTAATTCGTATGAACATGTTTTTAAACATTTAATTTTAATTAGCTCATCTTCATACAAACTGTTCAAAGCACTTCCCCAGTTATCATAAATATTTTAAAGTTTTTCAAATGTTTGCATGTTTATTTCAACATTTTACAGTTCTCACAAGGTTGTACAAGTTTTCTAAAGATTAACGTTTCAGTGAATATGTATCCCCTTGTCTATTAGCTGCACGCTGACTTTCATGGGCTTGTCTTCTGCTCCTGACAGTTTTGGCAGATTCTCTGGACGCGGCCTCGAAACCACTTTCCGGCATTCCATTGTGCAACAGACCCTGAGCTTTAGGGAATCTTGCAATGTGGAAGATGGGATGCCTGTCTTCAGCATTGCATTCAGTAACGAGAACAACCGATATTTATATAATGCCTTTAACGTAATAGAACATTCCAGCACACTTCACAGGTGTGTTATCAAATAAAATATGACACCTAATAATATCAGTTCAGATGAACTAAAGCTTGGTCAAAGAGCTAGGTTTCAAGCACTGTCCTAAAGGAGGAAAGTGATTTGGAGGTGCGGAGAGGTGTATGGAGGGCATTTCAGAGCTTAAGGCATAAGCAACTGAAGGAACGGTACCAAAGGTTGAATTATTGAAACTGAGAATGTTCAAGGTATCAGAATTAGAGCAGCACACATGTCGTGGAAGGTTAGGGGGCTTGATAAGATTACAGCGATAGGGAGTGGTGAGACAATAGAGGCATTTGCAAACAAAGATGAACATTTTAAAATCAAAAGGTGTCTTGAACCGGCACCAGTGTTTGTCAGTGAACACAGGGGTTAGGGGTGAATGGGACTTGGTGCTGGCATCAGAGTTTTGGATGACTTTAGAAGCGATAGCAGACTGGATATTGCTGGACTAATCCAGTCGAGTGTTGATGAAGGCATGAATAAGGGCTTCGACAGCAGATGAGCTGAAACAGTGGCACAGCGGTTAGCACCGCAGCCTCACAGCTCAAGCGACCCAGGTTCAATTCTGGGTACTGCCTGTGTGGAGTTTGCAAGTTCTCCCTGTGTCTGCGTGGGTTTCCTCTGGGTGCTCCGGTTTCCTCCCACATGCCAATGACTAGCAGGGTGATCGGTTAATTGACCATTATAAATTGCCCCTAGTATAGGTAGGAAAATATAGGTACAGGTGGGGATGTGGTATGAATATGGAATTAGGGTAGGATTAGTATAAATGGTAGGTTGATGGTCGGCACAGACTCGGTGGGCCGAAGGGCCTGTTTCAGTGCTGTATCTCTAAACTAAACTAAACCAAATGACACGGAAGTAGAAATACTGGCCCTGAGAGTTGGTGGGAATATGAAATCAGAAGTTCATCTCAGAATTAACTGTGACACCAAGATTGTGAACAGGCTGGCTTAATATCGAACTGTTCCTGTGGAGTGGGGTGGCATTTGTAAACAGGGAATGAAGCTTGAAGCGGCGACTGACAACCATGGCTTCATACTTCCCAAAATTAACGTGGAGAAAATATATGCTCATCCAATACTGGCTATCAGATAAAAAGTCTGATAGTTTAGCAAAGTTAAAGGTGACGAGAGAGCTGGTGGTGGGTTTTCATCAGCGTGCGTGTGAAAAGAGACTCTGTGCTTTTGAGTGGAGCCATCGAAGGCATATTTATAAGAAATGGAAGAGGGCAAGGGTAGATCCTTGGGGAAAACAAAGGTAATGGTGCAGAAGCAGGAAGAGAAGACTTTGGTCACGATCCTGTCGCCATGATGAGAGAAAATAATGCAACCAGATAACAGTAGTCAAACCCAGATGGAGGACATTGGAGAGGAGTTGGATGGGACGAGGAGGGATAGTTTGACTTTCTTATTGTCACATTGGATGTCTGACGACAGATTAAAGGGAGCTTTTATGGCACTATCCTGCCGAAGAAACCTAACTGGAGTGATTCAAGTATGGGAAAGATAGCCATTGATTTGAGTGCCGACAATGCATTACCTGCCTTTAGAAAGGAAAGGGAAATTGGAGCTGGGCCAGTAGATTGCAAGTTCAGAGGGGTAAAGGGTTTTATTTTAGGAGAGGGGTGATGAGCAGAAACGCTGACAGAGCTAGGGACAGAACCTCGTGGAATTGAACCTTTAACAAGATAAGGTACAATGGGAGCCAGTATTTGGCTGAGGCCTGACCGTCTGAGAAGCCGTCAAGATGAATCGCCAGATTAGCTGTCTTCTGTGCCAAGCTCGGACCCGCTCTCAAACCCCCCGTTCAATCGCCCCGACCAAGCCCCTCGAATGGGCATGTCAATGGGAATCGTCTCCCGCTACTATCTGACTCGGAGAATTAGAGGAAGAGAGAGAAAGAGAACGCATCGAGTACCCAGGGAAAGAAGAAGTGAGACCGACTCAATAAAGAGTCTCCAAAAATAAAAAGAAAATACAAATGATTTGAGGGATGAAAATTTTGTTTTAGTGATAATAAGTTTGTTTGCTCTCTGAGCATTTATGAGGATCTGCGAATCATCCTAGTGGAGGTCGAGAGACTGCAGCTGCTGTATATCTTCGTTACCTGCAGGGAGACCTATGAATCTCCTCCTGCCTCCTTTCCATCAGGTCCGCCAGTGGCCACATCTTGTTCTTTTCCCCCTTGATCTTTTTCATGTGTCTACTCCTTCAGGCCATTTATTCATGGTCTTCCAGAGGTAACCTCTTGCACTTACCAACTGGATTATTCTCATGTTAATCAGAAATATTGCAATGGCACAAACACATGACACCAACCACCTCCCCCCCGGCCCCCACTCCCCCTTCGCTGCTGGGTATATTTGCAGGTTCCCAGAGATTTCTGTGAAATTCAGTTAATGAAAGTCTTTGGATAAAAGCTGTATTCATGACCTGTAAACACTGGGACTCGCCTCTCGACTGCTCTTACTTGTTTTGTTTATAAAACCAATTAAATAATTGATGAACTTGGAAATTTCCCCGCACTCTTGAACTGCTCCCTGAACTTGGACTAATCACCAAATTTAAAAAAAAGGTGTTTGTGCAGCAACTTAAATTCACCAGCATAATATAAAAGGGATCATCCTCGAAGGGAAATACAACATTAAAGGAATATATAACATGCATCTATCACAGAATTATATAGCTGCCAGATATGGTGAAGAGTAAAATCGCAAATTTCTTTCTGCCCTACTTCTCTGGGTCATTGCAAATGTCTAACTTGCTCTGAGCCCTCAGTCCCTTATGGACTCGAATCGTAACAAAAATGTGTCAGGCTGTCAGAGCGTTGAGTAATACAATTGAAAAGAATGGGGGCAATGGTGTTAAAACTGTATTAAGCCACTCAAATTACATCCATCAGGGAGCAGTAAGAGAGCTTGGAATTGGCTCACAGCCTCACAGTGCATTGTCAATTATCTCCCGAGGTTCAATTGTAAAGTAGAAGCTAACGTTGTTTATAAATAGAGCAGAATGCAGGTTGTTGCTTGAACCACAGCAGTAGTTTTCTTGGTGTAATATTTTGGTCTCAGCTTCAGGCAACAAATGGCCACAGATTAATCAAAGTAGAAAGTGACTAAACTACCCAGAACATTTGATGACTGCACGAAACAGGGCAACGAAAACATTGCACACAGGAATGAATTCCAGGAAGGATCCTGGGAAATGATAATTATTGACACGTCACAGTATGATATTCCTGATAATGAACTGTAGATACGCCACTGCCATGGTCACAGATATCGTGCGGCACAGGTGGAGAGACTGCAATTTGCCTGGATAGGGTCACAATCACCAGTAAATTAACTGTCAGGGGAAAAAAAGAGAAAGCGACTGGAAATTATTGATCACATATCCTCCATTTCTGTGCCCAGTAAGGGCTGGATTTTAACACCAAGAGGAGGTGTCAGAGGTTACAATGTTAAAAATCGCAGCCCTAACCCCAACGCACTACCACCCCACCAATCTCTGTGTTGAACGGAGTTGGGACACGGAGCGGGCACACAACTGCTTTCCACAGGCGCTTTGCAAATTGACATATTTAAATGAAGTTTTAAATCTCTGATTTAACCTGTTCCACAGGTTTAACTGTGGTCAGTTGATTTCTGCATTGGACACCACGTCACACGCAAGGACAGTCGGGATTTGCAATTGGTATTCTTCATCCACAGGAATGCATTCTGCCCGTTATTGGTCCCTCTTCAGATTGGAACACATTCCCCCCCAAACAGACTCCTCCCCCGGGTTTGAACACTTTACTGGAACTAACCCCACCCTGGGGTACGAACCCTTCCTATATTGGACATCCAGCAGGGGTAGAGACCACTGCCTTATGCGAATCTTGTCCAGAGTGAATAATTCACAGGGTGCCACCCAGGATCAGACTCGCACTCTGAATTGAAAATTATCAACCACACCCCACCCCGCGAGGAGCTGACCTCTTGCTGATATCACACCACCGTTCCGGGATCAGCTACCCGTCCTGGGATCAGGCCACGTGCCTGTTATTTGACTACCCCACTGTGTAAGCAGTCAATATGTGGGCAAAGCTTCCCCCACATGTCTCATCGATCAGATAATCCACCACCCCTATTCCTTGCCAGACTCCAGTATCGCTCCAGGTTAGGAGACCTGTTCCTGAGGTTGTGGATGAAAAGCCCAGGTGTCACAGGTGTCACCATTCTCTCCCCCTCTGAAATTGGGCAGTAGGCACCCCTGTATATCAGGCATTAACCCTAAATAATCGATTGGACTGTCTTGGTTATTAGTGGTACTCCAGAATGTTCTTTGCCCGACCGGAAGCCCAGCCTGGAAGCCTGTCAAAAAGTCTGAATTCAGGGTGGGGAACCTGTCAGGGATAGAAACAAGAGGTTCTCTAGTTTAAAACTCCGAAACCCCTCTTTCCACCGATGTGATAGCGCCACGTACGGCAGAGAAGGAGGCCCGTCGAGTCCATGGTAAGTCTACACGGAACATCAAGTCAGCCTCTCACCCCTTCACTCTCCCCATAGCCCTGCAAGTTTGTTTCCTTCAAAGGCTCATCCAATTTCCGTTTGAAGTCGCTGATTATCTCCGCTTCCACCACCTTCAGGACCAACCAGTTCAAGGTAGTTACTACTCGATATATCAACAACAAAAATCTGCCTCTCATCATTCCTATGTCTCTTGCCCGAAACCTTAAACCTATGCCCCCTGGCCCTTATGGCATCCGTTAACGGGACAGTTTTTGTTTTGGTTGCCCAGTTGACCAAACTTGCCATAATCTTTCAGATCTCTACTAAATATCCCACAATGTCCTTTTCGCCTTGAAAACGAGCCCCAACTGTTGTAATATAACCTTGTAATGAAAGTCCTGCATCTCCAAACCATTCAGGGACATCTTCTTTTCACCCACTCAAGGATGCTCACATCGTTCCTAAAGCGTGGAAACCCTACTCTAGTAGGGGCTTAAGAAGAGCTTTTTAAAAACTTAGCATAATTTCTCCACTTTTGTACTCTATACCTCCATTCATGAAGGCCTAAAATCCCATATGGCTCTTTAAATATATCCTGCTGCTTTCAAAGTTCTATGCACATGCACCTCCAGTCTCTCTGTTCTTGCGCCTTCATTAGAACTGCGTCATTAGGTCTATACTTCCTCACCATATCCCTTCCACAAAAAATGATCACCTCACTCTTGTCTGCGTTAAATTCCACCTACCACGTACCTAACCATTCTGCTAGCCTATCTGCGTCCCATTGCAGGTTGTTAATATCATCGTCCTCCAAATTTGGTATTATGGGCAAAATTTGAAATTCTATTCTTCATGCCAAGAGTCGAGTCATTTCAATATAGCAACAGCAAAAATGACAGCGGCCGTGGCATTGACCCTTGAAGAACACAACTGTCTACCATTCTCCAGTCTTCAAAATAGTAATTTAATTCACTCACTGTTTTCTGTTCCAGAGATGTTTTTATGCATTTGCACACGGACCCTTCTATTCCATGAGCCTCAATACTGTTAGTCAGCCTTTTGTGTGATACTTTGTCTAACGTTTTCAAGAAATCCATACAGTAGACAACCACCGCATATCCAGGCCTAAGTATTGGATTAAAAACAAAAATAGTGAAACGGCTGCAAATCAAATAAAATAAGAGAATAAAGAAAGCAATCAGCAAGTCAGGCAGTATCTACGGAGAGACAAAATATTTAACGTTTCAGGTCTATATACGTTTATTCAGAACTGGAAGAGATTAGAGATTGATAGTTTTAACAGTTTTAGAACAAAGAAAAAAATACAGCACAGGAACAGGCCCTTCGACCCTCCAAGCCTACGCCGATCCAGATCCTCCATCTAAACATGTCACCTATTTTCTAAGGGTCTGTATCTCTTTACTTCCTGCCCATTCATTTATCTGTCCAGATACATCTTAAAAGACGCTATCATGCCCGCGCCTACCACCTCCGCTGGCAGCGCGTTGCAGGCACCCACCACCATCTGCATAAAGAACTTACCACGCATATCCCCCGAAACTTTTCCCCTTTCACTTTGAACTCGTGTCCCCTTGTAATTGAATCCCCCACTCTGGGAAAAATCTTCTTGCTATTCACCCTGTCTATACCTGTCATGATTTCACGCACTTCAATCAGGTCCCCCCTCAACCTCCATCTCTCTCATGAGAATAATCCTAATCTACTCAACCTCTCTTCATAGCTAGCGCCCTCCATACCAGGAAACATCCTGGTGAACCTCCTCTGCACCCTCTCCAAAGTATCGACATCCTTTTGGTAATGTGGCCACCAGAACTGCACGCAGTATTCCAAATGTGACAGAACCAAAGTCTTATATAACTGTAACATGACCTGCCAACTCTGAAACTCAATACCCCGTCCGATGAGGGAAAGCAAGCCGTATGCCTTCTTGACCTGCGTTGCCACCTTCAGGGAACAATGGACCTGAACACCCAAATCTCTCTGTCCACCTATTTTCCCCAGGACTTTTCCATTTATTCTATAGTTCACACTTGAATTGGATCTTCCAAAATGCATCACCTCGCATTTGCCCGGATTGAACTCCATCTGCCATTTCTCTGCCCAACTCTCCAATCTATCTATATTCTGCTGTATTCCCTTCACTATCTGCTACTCCACCAATCTTAGTGTCACCTGCAAACTTGCTAATCAGACCACCTATACATTCCTCCAAATCATTTATGTATATCACAAACAACAGTGTTTTGGGCGGCACAGTGGCGCAGTGGTTAGCACCGCAGCCTCACAGCTCCAGCAACCCGGGTTCAATTCTGGGTACTGCCAGTGTGGAGTTTGCAATTTCTCCCTGTGTCTGCGTGGGTTTTCTCCGGGTGCTCCGGTTTCCTCCCACATGCCAAAAGACCTGCAGGTTGGTAGGTAAATTGGCCATTATAAATTGCCCCGTGTATAGGTAGGTGGTAGGGAAATATAGGGACAGGTGGGGATGTGGTAGGAATATGGGATTAGTGTAGGATTAGTATAAATGGGTGGTTGATTGTCGGCACAGACTCGGTGGGCGGAAGGGCCTGTTTCAGTGCTGCATCTCTAAGAAGAAGAAGATGATGATAATGATGATGATGGGGGGTGGGGGGAGGTATGAGGAATAGGAAAGTCAGAGAGTGAGTATTGGAAAGGATTCAGTTCGAAACGAAAAAAAACCTGAGGCTGAAAATGGAAAGAAATAACAATAGCAATAATAAGACGTGAACATCTGAGAGAAAGTGACACAGGGAATTTCGGCTCAAAGAGATGGAACTAAGACATGGGTTGTCGTGAATCCATGGAAATGTCTGGTTAGGAATCATCTGAATTTAGCTCAGGACCCAGCATATAGTTGTTTAAATTTAGAAAGTTTCTTACGAAGTTTGTGGACAGGGACTTAGAGGCACTTTTCATATCGTCTGATATAATTTATTATTGAGGGAAACCACACATGAGAACCTTTGAGAGTTGGTTCTCTTAGAATAGTTTAAAAACTCTATTATTTCAGTCGTGGGAACTTGTGTAGATAACGTGAAAATGTTGAAAGCTAGGCAAGCATCAGAAATTGCTGCTGATTTTGCGCTTGTGAATAAGCCACAACGTTTTGTCCATCATGGCCGTCATACTGAGAAGGATAGAAAGTGGGAGAGTGAAAGGAAGGCAATTAGCCGTGGACGAAAGAAACAGCTTAGGAAGCCCCTGTTTCACCTCCTCAGGGCAGAGAGGAAGGTGATGAGGGTAGAAGTCAGGTTTCCAAGGCCAAGTGTTGTCATCACCCTAAAACGAGTCATCTTCTTCAGAATGCTGGAAATTGCGAGGTAAACCAATAGGACTTGTTGGGGGTACGCAAAGCTACTGCAGAGGAAAAGACTCTGGCTGAGAGTATAGTGAACCAGGCTATAGCTTTGAAGACTATTGTAAATACAGATACAGAAATTAAAAGGAGTGTAGAGAATAAGAATAAAATCATTGAAAGTTATAATTAATTTTTTTGTCAAAGGGGAAAGTAACTCCATATCCGGTAAGTGAGGCAAGAAAACTTATCATTATGCTCATGGACACAGGAGCAACCCAAGCCTCTTGCTGGGGAAAGATGTAACTTTTCCACACACAGCGCATTGAAGGCGAAAGTTTTAGTTGACAGAATTGCTGGGGAGTATATACCCGTACATTTATGTAACGTATATATAGATAGTAACGTCATATCTGCGATAGTAACTCTAGGATTTGTCCACAGTTTGCCAGTAGAGGGAATTGATCTACTCGAGGAAATGATTTGGCCAGATCAAAAGTGTCAGTTTCTCCAACAATTACAGAGGAAGGAAGTGAAATTAAGGAAGAAAAGCAATTGCAGGAACAATGTCTGGGAATATTTCCTGCTTGTGTAGTCACTCGAGCACTGGCTAAACGGGATCGTTTGCCGGTGGTAAAAGGGGCACTATAAACAGAAAGCCAAGTATCCGAAGCCTTATTTGGGTATTTAGATGAATCAAATTTGATGTTTAATGTATCGTCTATCATTGCGGCACAGCAAGCTGATCCAGAGATATACTAAATGGCACAAACAGCTCTGTCAGAAACTGAGATGTAAAGAAGGCTGGAAGGCAATTTTATGGCAAACGAGGTTTTGAGGAGGAAATGGAGACCACCTCATAGACTTTCTGCCGAAGGCTGGACAATTGTGAACAAATTGTGGTACCATCTAAATATCGCCAATGATTATTACGGTTAGCACACAACATTCCTTTAGCAGGCCATAGGGGAATTCTGAAGACAGAATCACACATAAGTCAATATTATTACTGGCCCGGTCTTACAAAGGAAGAGACATTTTTATAGGACCTTGCATACCAGTCAAATGGTAAGTAAACCACAACGTACCATAAAACCAGCACCACTAGTTCCCATACCAGTGATTGAGGAATCATTTAGCAAGATATTGGTAGAATATGTCAGAACTTTGCCAGAAACAAAAGCGCAGCATCAATAATACTTATTATCATGGATTTGGCTACTCGATTTCCAGAGCCCTTTCCTTTCAGGACAATTACTGCTGGAACAGTGGTAGCAGAGTTAACCAAATTTTTCCAAGATATGGGTTACCAATGAAAGATGAATCACATCAATGTTCTAATTTCATGTCTAGTATATCTCAATAAGTCATGGAAAATTTGGGGACTAGAAAGTTGAAATCTTCTGCCTATAACCTAGTCCCAGGGAGCTTTAGAGAGATTTCAGCAAACTCCATAAACAACGATTTGAACATACAGTCACGAATACACACATGATTTATTTTTAATTTAAAGGTACAGCACTGAAACAGGCACTTCGGCCCACCGAGTCTGTGCCGACCAAGAACCACCCATTTATACTAACCAGACAGTAATCTCATATTCTCTACCACCTACCTGCACTAGGGGCAATTTACAATGGCCAATTTACCTATCACCTGTAAGTCTTTTGGCGGTGGGATGACACCGGAGCACCCAGCGAAAACCCACGCAGACACAGGGAGAACTTGCAAACTCCACACAGGCAGTACCCAGAATTGAACCTGGATCCCTGGTGCTAACCACTGCGCCACTGTGCCGCCCGATGACTGGGATAAAGGACTAGACTTTATTTTCTTTGCCAGTAGGGACCCAGAAAATGAGTCTACAGGATACAGTCCTTTCGAATTGGTTTACAGAATGATGTACAAAGTCCTCTAATGCATTAGAAATACAGATTATTGGATCAAAAATGAATCTTTGAGAATAGACTATGATTCTGTGGTCCAGGAAAGGCTCACGAAAGCTTGCAGTGTAGCTCAGGAACACCTTAAAGCATCCTAAGCCAATATGAAAAAAATTGCATCCAAGAATGCAAAATCCCGCGATTTTCAATCCGGGGACGAAGTACTGGTGTTGAGAACCATTAAAAAAACACGGTTCATTGGTCCATATAGAGTGATCAAAAAACTGGGTAAGGTAGATGACTTGATTGACATAGCTGATTGCCGGAACAAGAACCACTTGTGTCACATCAATATGCTGAAGCAGTATTATCACAGGGAGGAGGATAAGCCAGTGCAGGTACGTCAGGCAATCGGGACTTTTCTGAAGGAAAAGAATAGTGAGGATGAGGCAGAAGCAGGCATAATAAATTCTCAGAAGGAACCTCGAACTATCAGATTAGCGAATATAGAATGGCTAGGGAAATTATACTACACATTTTTGCACTTAGGGGCAGAACAACCTGAAGACCTAACCAGGCGTTTCACAATGTTCAAAAGAATCTGTAGAGGTACAGCCATTGCCACACGTGATGTAGATATAGGGGAACCATCCCATTAAACCAGCATCCTTAAAGCTTGAGTCCAGACACACAGGTCCAAGTGAAAACAGAGATTCAGTACATACTGGAAAACAATTTTACTGAACATAGTCCAAGTAGATCGAGCTCACCAGCAGTTCTAGTACACAAAGCTGACGGGTCAACACGATTTTGCATAGATTATAGAAAATTCAATGCCGTAATTAATGCAGACTCCTACCCATTTCCCCGTTTAGAAGACTGTATCAACAGACTGGGCAGCAGTAAGTTTCTTAAGAAGATCAGCTTGTTAAAACGATTAAGACAAGTTTTTTTGACTCCTCAAAACCAAGAGATATTAGCTTTTCTAACACCTGGCCGTCTTAATCATTGCTGGGTGATGCCTTTCGGTCTACAAATGCCGCAGCAACTTTGGAAATAAGAATGAATCAGCTGGTAGCCAGTGTTCCCAACTGTGTAGTATATCTCGATGACATACTAATGTACAGTAACACCTGGCAAGAACACGTAAAACAGCTCAAGATTCCGTTCAAAACATTACAGGCCGCGGACTTATTGATATATTTGGGGAGAAAATGAATTTGGAAAGGCAAGACTAACTTTCTATGGACACATAATGGGCCAAGGTCAGGTATCGCCAAAAACGGCAAACATACGAGTCTCACTGGAGTCCCCCATGCCTAAATCTAAAGGGGAAACAATGACGTTTTTATGCATGTGCGATATGTTAGCGGAAACTAGTATAAAACTTTATTACTGTGGCTGCTCTATTAACCGATTTGCTACAAAAATAAGTGGCATGGTCAGATGTATGCCAATCAGCTTTTGAAATAGAACAAAGAACAAAGAACAAAGAAAATTACAGCACGGGAACAGGCCCTTCGGCCCTCCAAGCCTGCGCCGATCCAGATCCTCTATCTAAACATGATGCCTATTTTCTAAGGGTCTGTATCACTTTACTTCCTGCCCATTCATGTATCTGCCTAGATACATCTTAAAAGACGCTATCGTGCCCGCGTCTACCACCTCCGTTGGCAACGCGTTCCAGGCACCCACCACCCTCTGCGTAAAGAACTTTCCACGCATATCCCCCGAAACTTTTCCCCTTTCACTTTGAACTCGTGACCCCGAGTAATTGAATCCCCCACTCTGGGAAAAAGCTTCTTGCTATCCAACATGTCTATACCTCTCATGATTTTGTACACCTCAATCAGGTCCCCCCTCAACCTCCGTCTTTCTAATGAAAATAATCCTAATCCACTCAACCTCTCTTCATAACTAGCGCCCTCCATACCAGGCAACATCCTGGTGAGCCTCCTCTGCACCATCTCCAAAGCATCCACATCCTTTTGGTAATGTGGCGACCAGAACTGTACGCAGTATTCCAAATGTGGCCGAACCAAAGTCTTATACAACTGTAACATGACCTGCCAACTCTTGTACTCAATAACCCGTCCCATGAAGGAAAGCATGCCATATGCCTTCTTGACCACTCTATTTACCTGCGTTGCCACCTTCAGGGAACAATGGACCTGAACACCCAAATCTCTCTGTACGTCAAGTTTCCCCAGGACTTTTCCATTTACTGTATACTTCACTCTTGAATTGGATCTTCCAAAATGCATCACCTCGCATTTGCCCGGATTGAACTCCATCTGCCATTTCTCTGCCCAACTCTCCAGTCTATCGCTATTCTGCTGTATTCTCTGACAGTCCCCTTCACTATCTGCTACTCCACCAATCTTAGTGTCATCTGCAAACTTGCTAATCAGACCACCTATACTTTCCTCCAAATCATTTATGTATATCACAAACAACAGTGGTCCCAGCACGGATCCCTGTGGAACACCACTGGTCACACGTCTCCATTTTGAGAAACTCCCTTCCACTGCTACTCTCTGTCTCCTGTTGCCCAGCCAGTTCTTTATCCATCTAGCTAGTACACCTTGGACCCCTTGCACCTTCACTTTCTCCATCAGCCTACCATGGGGAACCTTATCAAACGCCTTACTGAAGTCCATGTATATGACACCTACAGCCCTTCCCTCATCAATCAACTTTGTCACTTCCTCAAAGAATTCTATTAAGTTGGTAAGACATGACCTTCCCTGCACAAAACCACGTTGCCTATCACTGATAAGCCCATTTTCTTCCAAATGGGAATAGATCCTATCCCTCAGTATCTTCTCCAGCAGCTTCCCTACCACTGACGTCAGGCTCACCGGTCTATAATTATCTGGATTATCCCTGCTACCCTTCTTAAACAAGGGGACAACATTAGCAATTCTCCAGGCCTTCGGGACCTCACCCATGTTTAAGGATGCTGCAAAGATATATCTTCAGGCCCCAGCTATTTCCTCACTCGCTTCCCACAGTAACCTGGGATGGATTCCATCCGGACCTGGGGACTTGTCCACCTTAATGCCTTTTAGAATACCCAACACTTCCTACCTCCTTATGCCGACTTGACCAACAGTTACCTCAACATCCTTCATGTCCCTCTCCTCGGTGAATACCGATGCAAAGTACTCGTTTCGTACTCTAATGCTAAAGGCAATCCTAACTAATGAACCAGTGCTGGCTGCTCCAAATTTCGCTGAACCCTTTAAGCTAGCAATTGAAAATTGCGACCTGGGGTTTGATGCAGTCTACTGCAAGATGATGAATCGGGCATCGAAAAGCCCGGAGGATATTTTTCCCGAAAACGAAATTGCCATCAGAAAAAAAATCCACTGTGGAAAAAAAGAAACATTGGGATATTTACTGACTCAACAATGTCAGGTATACATCCACCAGGACTACCGAGAAATATTAATATACACTGGCCAGAACACAGTCACGCTTGTCGAAACGTTTAAAAACCGAAATGCTCGGATCAGTCGATGCAGTCTGTTGTTTCAGCCATTTCATCAAAGAGTTGTACCTATATCAGGGAAAATAATTTATCACCAACACTTTGTCATGGATTTCACCATGCTAACTTATGCAGATGGCGATGTCATAAAGAGAATGCTGGAAATTATCAGTTGAGTAAATAGGGCGTAAATGTGGAGAAAAATCTTCGCTTTTTTTTTCAATTTCTATTTTTTACATTGTAATGACAAGCATCTCGGGAATGGCATTTCATTTCACATTGTGGGGGTGGGTGGGGAGCGGACGGTCTCCCGATCCTGTATTTTTTTCTCCTCGAGAAATATTGTTGTGCACCTTTAAGGCTGTAAAAGATCAGCCTTTTTTTGAGGCAGCAACCGATGGAGACTGCAAACCAAAGTGCATTCTGGTTTCCTCTGCAAAATTCTTGCAGAGAGGGAATTTTGACTTTAAAACTGGATAGCAGAGAGACACAGTTGTCAGCCTAATTCAGCACGTGAAGGAAATAGTAGAGCTCTCGCTAAGTCAGTTCTGACCCTGGGCAGTTTTTTTCTCTAGAACTTCTAAAACGCTTCAAGCCAAATGAATTCCTTGAAGAAATAACACATTATTGATCTGCTGTGTTCATCACTGGAAAAAAAGAGTTTAATATTACAACTGCCGAGTTGAACTGTTAAACCCCTATGTCTGGAAGGACGCTTTTCTCATCGGGCCTTGGAAGAACACATGAACTTGGATTGTGTTGAATTGGATGACTGTTATTCGGAAGTGTAATCTGCAAAGACATTATTGTTTTTTTATTTTATTTTCAGTCAGCTAATGAAAAAAAACTCTTAGTTTGAGCATATTCATGTGAATGCACGAGTTAGATTTGCAAATGAGGAGTTATGAGGTATTTGGACATTGTTTTTTCTAAGTCATGTTTAATATCTTCGTGTTTTTTTAATAAGAAGTTAATTTGTTGATACCAAAAGATACCTGGTTCTGTTAGCCTCATTTGGGGGTTACGAGATTGTTTCAATTCGGCTGTTGCTTTCTTCAATTTGGAATGCTTAAAAAATGTATGATGCCACCTGTGGAGTGACGGGAGTGAATTGACAGTGTGTTTCTTCCACACATAATATATGATTCTGATCTTTGTCCTGAGCGGTCTAACACTTAGTTATCGGTGTATTTTCTCAGTGGAAGACACTGCACTAACTTAAGTGAACAGATTGGTACAGATTATACATGTAAAGACTCTGAATTACAGATAAGATCTGATCCGTCAAACCAGAATCAGTTACATAATTGGACGATTAAATAACCACAGCTCAATATTCATTAAGTCTAATAGCAACATAACAAAATACAGCAGTCGTGACTCACAGATTTTCAGCAGCATGTTGGACAAAGGGTATTAATCAAAACTAAAGCAAATACAGTTTGTACAGTATATAGTACGATTAAGCCAGTCTCCAGAGGATTCGAATACTGCAACATTGTTGCCCTGATGTTTAACGGTCAGTAAATAGTTATCATTTGCTTCTGTTGGAGTAGTTTAATAGGAAACAGAGGAACATCAATGCATTTTCACTTGCACACTTATTACCACACATCAGTGAAACTTTCTGCTTTGTAACCATTACGTACCTGAAACACTGAGACAGCTCCATGGAATGGGCAGATCAGACACACATACAACAACAAAATAGAAGCAAAAACAAAGCAAAATGACCAAACTAGAAGCAACTTGTTAGTGACCCACACTCTACAGTATTACAGTGATAGATACTCGCAATAATACATGGCCACTGAGATCAGGCATTACATTCCAGTTAGTGGTCTATACTCGCTACAATTCCACAGTGAACAAAAAACTCCCAGTAACACATGCAACTGCAGTCAGAGGTTCATTCTGGGATGTGACACACACTAAGAACAATTCTAGTGTGATAGATATGGCAGTAATACATCGCCACGAGCATCAGCTGTTTCACTTCAGTTAGTGACTCACACTCAGTATGGATTGTTCTACATGATATCCCCAGTAATACCTTTCCTGAGAGAGTTGTCATCACTGAGATCTAATTCAGCTGTACGCGTTATTGCACAAACGGCAACAGCTCAATAATTTAGTTGGCCCGGAGTTACAAACAAAGCCTGGATTTCATTTGAGGCAATGGAATAAAATTGTAATGAAAATTTTGGATATTCGAGGTAACAAAGTCATATTAATGTTTAGATGTCTGTATAACGGTGAACAATAGTTCAGCATGTAACATTCAGTCACAAAGATAAGGAGAGACCAGCTGACACGCAGCTTTACAGAATTTCAATTGTTATCGTCATTTACCAGAATGATGGAAAGGTTTAGGTAATAATTTTCCTGGCAATGTAAATTGTTTCAGGCATTTTATGTTTGAAATTGTGTGTCCCTTGCAAACAAGTCTTCCTTTATTAATGTCTGAGATTATGCATTTTTAGAGCCCTTAATCTATGTTCTGCGTGATCTCCAGGGGATATTGAGGTTGCAACAACATATATATCGAGATATCTCCTTTTTTTAAAAAATGTGAACGAACAAATTACGACATCGGGTTCAGTTCATGATGTCTTAGCATATTGATTTTTGTGGTTAAATAGGAAAAAAGCGTCAAAGACTGGACAATTCTGGTCAGGATAACAAACTAATGAACAATAGAAGCTTTGTTCGCCTGATAATGACGTTCTTCTCTCAAACAACATCAGCCCTATCCAGAGATCACCTTTTGTTTCAGTGAAGACCATCACGCGAATGTAAGCATACAGTAATTAAGTTCCAAATGTTCCAGCGTTTCACTCAGGGCTGTTCACCTGCAGTCTCGTATGTGGCTGCGATCTTTAACTGGGGACATTCAGTTAAGTTACTAAAGCGGATTATTTGTGACTATGCCATGCAGAGGTTCACTAATAGAGCATCTGAAAATATCTCATCATAAAAATGATCCTAAATTACAATATAAAACAGCACTTCAGACGAATACAAAATGAAATCAGAAGATTACTTCAGGTAATACAGTCCCTCAAATCATTACAGTCAGTCCACCTGCTACAGCACCTGCAACTGGTGCAGTTTCTCGAATTGAAACAGCTTTACAACCGATACAACCCCTCCAAACATTTAAGCCCCTCCAGCTGACACAAAACCCCTGATCAATATAGCCACTCCAAAAAGACACAGGCACTCCAATCAATAACACCATTCCAAATAGCACAGCATCTTTAACTGAAAGAAAACATCTCAACCCAATATAAATATTAAAATTAACATTCCACCTGAAACTAAAACAATCCTTAAACAATATATACCCTCAAATTAATATAGCCCCTCACGTTACTGCATCAACTCAAATTAATAAACACCTCCAGGTAATGTATCACTTCCAGTTAATACTGTTAAGACCGAGGCGGGTGGAGTGCAGTTGCAATTCAGCCCAATTCTCCACCGTTCACAACATATTATTTAAAGGGTTCCCACTTACTGAAACAGTCAATCAGATGCACTATTTTCCCCAGATTAGAACACAATAGCCAGGTTTCTTCACTGAACAACAAAATTTACAGTTTATCATTAAAGCAGTATTAACTAGCAATGCAGTCAAACACTATCACACAGATCACATAAAAAAAATCCAACATTAAATTTTAAAACTCTCCGTTCTACCTTAACCAAATCTTAATGTCCATTTTTACATTGGTAGCTTCACACATGCACACACACACATACACCGTTTAACTGTAAAAAAAAAAAGATCAGAGCTCTGTTATAGACAAAAAACGCATTTGGTGGTAACTACGTTCTCGTTTTTTTTTAAAGCAACAGCAGGTGAGATACGTTTTTCCAAGCTGGCTCACAGTCCAAACTCAGAGCACATGCGGTCATGTCACTAGAATCTTCATGAGCAGTTCCGTTCAGGCAGCATTGAAATTTATGTTTCACAGCTTTTTTTTCAAATACATGAAGAAAGACGAATCGACATATTGGACTTCATAGGGTCTTTATGGAATTTCTGCAGAAGCAGGCTGAGTTGTGGTCTTCTGTCCTTTTTGACACTGCAGCAGCACTTGACTTTATCTCCTTCAAGAAGTAAAAAAACACACACACTGAACAACAACATGTAAGTTTGTCAGTTTTTCTGCCCATCCCACCATGCTCTGTCTGCTACAGAGATTGTCGAATCAAAGCAGTGCTTATCATTTTTCTGCCCCTGTAACCGGTATTTCTACTCCAAGCCTAACCCGAGCCATATGACAACAAGTAACACTGTTACCAATCCAGCTCCCAACAGAGTCCTCTTGATGGTTCCCTTAGTTTCCAAAAAGGAAAAAAAAAGACAAAAATGTTTTTTTATTCAGCTTACCGATACATTTTATTTTTTAGACAATTATTTTTAACAAAAGATAATCACTTCCGTAACAAATAGAATATCAAGTAAAGGTATAAAATAAAACTCAGTACCTCAAAGTAAAACTGATTCCTCAACTTCTACAGAACACAAAGCTAATAGGGCATAGATTTATAGAACCATTGCAACATTAATCACAGAAGGCCAATTGACCAGTGCCAGCCAAAAAAGGAAAAACAGTTATTTATCATAACCCCGATCTAGCGTTTAGATCGATTACCCAATAGGTTACGGCACGTCAATTGATTGCACCCAGAGGGTGGTGGGTATCTGGAACTCTCTGTCTGAACGTGTGGTGCAGGCAGAAACTCTAATTATATGTTTTAAAGAAAAACTCACTTGAGGTGCCAAACTTACAAGTCGATGGACCAAGCTGGAAAGTGGGATAAGGCAGGTTCTATGCTATATAGCTGACGCTCATGTCATGTGCTGAATGGCTGCCTTCCAGGCCGCAAAGCATTCTATGTTTCTAACTTTCTAACACATTTTCTGAAAACTAGTTTGTGCCCTTTGAATAAGATGGTCAGAGGAAAAGTCACAAAAGCAGAGGAAGGAGCGGGAGAGTATCCCAACTTTCTTCTCTTAAGTTTCACCAATGCACTTTCTCTGTTGGTAATAATTATGCATTAACTACGAAATAGCCACTATTATTACTCTGGGTTTCAGGTATTTAATTCGTGTCCTGGACTGTGAAGACAGACAGAAACTATTTGCTCAAAATCGATTCTATTTCCCAATGCCCCATGTTAATTTTACCAGACTTTGCCTCTCAGGGAGCAACGTTTATTAAAGCACTCGCCTCTTTTTTTTGATACTTGTGACTGTGCTTACAATCTGCTTTTATATCGCTGGCTCGTTTCCTCTAACGTTCTATATTTCCCTTTTTTTATGAGCCTTGTATTTTTAACTGCCCTGCTAGTGTCCCCCAACATATAGGATGGCCATGCTTTTGGAGATTCCATCTCTGTGCTTAGTCGTTGAATTGCCCACAGCCATCCACGACTACTGACTGCAGAACTACTGAGCTTTGATCAGATTAGTTGGTTGTGGGAGATCTTAGATCTGTCAGTAGCATGCCTTTTCCATTCTTTAGTATATGTGCAGTCCAGTGTTGTCGTTTCACCAGGTTGGCTACCAATTTTTGGTCAGCTGAGTGCCACGCTTCTTTGCCCTATTATACAGCTCATTAAAACATGCTTGTCTTGATAGTAAGGATTTAATGAGGAACATGCTGCCTATGAGTTAACGATCGTCATTGATTGCAATTCTAGTGCTCCTGGTGACGCTCAGTGCCTCATTGAAATTTGAATTGTCAAATCTGTTTTAATCTACACCCCTTAGCGCAGTTGTAGTGCCAAATAAGGTAAAAGAGGGTTCCCTCAGTGTGAATATGGCACTTTGTCTCGACGAAGACCAGGCGGTAGTTCTGCCTTTCAATACTGCCATGTCCACATGCATCTGCGACAGGTGGATGTATGACGACGAGACACGTATTTTACCCCTCCTGTTGGTTCTCTCAACTGTTGCCACAGGCCCAGTCTGGGAGTATGTACCTCCGGACTTGGCCAGGAGTGGTGCTTCTGATGTCGTCCATCCAGAGTTCATTCTATGCACTTGCAACCCATTGCTTCTACCTAGTTGTGTTCAGCATGGATGAGCACTGACTCATCAGCTGAGGAAGACACAGTGGTTTCCTTCACCATGTTTGTCCTGCTGCCACGAAACTTAATGCAGTCCAGAGGTAATGTTAAGCATTCCCAGAGCACTTCCTCCCGACTGTATCCCAATGTGCCGCCACCTTGACAAGTGGGACAGAATACACTAAGGGATGGTGATGGAGGATTTTCTTGAATTCTAACTTTTTGGTGCGCATCACTAATTGCACTTGACAACTGAATGGCTCACGAGGCCATTTCAGACGGCATCCAGGAGTCAACCACATCGTTGTGTGTCTGGAGTCACATGTAAATGAGACAAGGTAAAGATAGAACATAGAACATGGAACATAGAACAGTGCAGCACAGTACAGGCCTTTCGGCCCACGATGTTGTGCCGAACCTTTAACCTACTCTAAGATGTCAGCTTTCCTTCCCAGAATGACATTAGTGAACCAGATTTTGTTTTTTTAAACGATAATCAATAATAGTTTCTTGCCACCCTGGCAGAGACTAGCTATGAAATCCAGATTGATTGCTAATTAGTTGAACTTAAATTCCACCAGCTATCTGAGCCACAGGGCATTGGCCAAAGCCTGTGGATTTCTAGCTCAGTGATCGTACCACAACGCCACTGTCTCCTCAATTTCTGGGACAAGGTCTGTACATTATGATTCAGTGAGTATGACTATGTCAGGCTGTCGCTTGCCTAGTCGAGGGACAACCCTTCCAATTTTGGCACAAGTACTCAGACGTTAAGGAGGGGGGCTTTGCAGGGGCAACTGGGCAGGGTCTGCCTTTCTCATTTTCAGTCCCCAGGTCAATGTTGTTTTGTCTGGTTTTATTCTCATTTGACTTTTCAGTGAGCGGGGAAAAGCCACAGTCAATTCATAAGTTAGAGAGGTGAAATAGTACAAAGATTAATAACGTTATCGTTAATTACATAATAAATCACATTAATCAAAAGGCATGGGGAAAAGGTACTGTTATTCAAAGTTGAATTGATAAATAATACGACGTTGCTTAAAATATTGTTTGATTGTTATTTAGATTTGGATAAACAGTACGCAGGGGCAGGAATTTAATTTTGATTGGCCCGTGTCATATAAACAATTCGCTGACTATAGAAGTGTTAAATTGAATGGGATAATGAGTTAAGCAGGCTACCCCACTCGAGTCCAACCAGACCCGACGACAGGTGTCAGGTTCCGGCTGGTTCGGTTCTCTGATCCGTGTCCGGCCTTTGGACTTGGGTCGGGCCGAGCTGGACGTGGACGTACTCTGAGAGGGAAATAATCATCAAAATCTAAACATTCAGGCGGGACATCAAGGCGGGAAATGTGCTGCTGGAACGGAGGATAAAAACATTTCGACAAGGTGCTGCACAATGACCTGTTTGATATAATTAACTTCATTGTGGTGGTCGGGTGAGGTCGAGTCGGGTGTGGAAAAAAATCAAAGGACCCGTGTCCGGGTTGGGTTCGGGATGGATGTTTTTTTGTGGGGCCGGTCAGGTTTCAATTTTATATCTGATCAGGCCTTTAGCTTCAGGTGTTACATTAGTTTGTGTTGCTTTATTAGTGTGAGGGATTGTAATATTGTCAGGGTAATATTCGTTTGAAGAGTGAATTTGTTTCAGGGTAAAAGCTGAATTTTGATCTGTTTTATTCGTTTGAGATGTTGTTTCACGCGGTAGAGCTGTATCAGATCGAATGCCCATTTCAGATGCAGGAGCTATTACGGATTGAGGTGCCGTTTTTTGGCGGCAGCTCCGATTCGGATCGAGGCTCTCTATCAGTTGGAGGTTGTCTAACATTTGAAGGCACAGTATCAGTTGGAGTCACTGTATCGATTAGAGGGACTTTATCAGTTGGAGTTGCTGTATCATTTGGAGGGCTTTATCTGTTAGAGGGGAGATTAGTTCGAGACGCAGTATTGGTTTGTGGTGCTGTATTGGTTTGAGGGTTTGCATCATTTGGAGGGACTGTACCAGTGGTAGAAACTGTGTCAGTTGAAGGGTTACATTGCTTGAGCTGTCCCATTGCTTTAAAACATTGTATTAGTTTTTGGTGCTAGATTAGAATGGGAAACTATTAATCTGTGGCGTTCTGTTTGTTGAATTCGGCAAAGCATAGTCAAATATAACCTCCTTTAATGACTTAGTTGATTGTCCACAATTAAAGACAGCAGACATATCCCAGAGTGTGGCAGAGCTGTCCTGCGAGAAAGACACTAATATTTGGAATTTAATTGCTGAATGGTGACAATTGAGTGAAGAACATCAGTGAAACAACATGAGAGCCGGTGATGAACTGAAGACGTTTGAAAGCACAGCCTCATTACTGGGAGACTACCGCTTCCAACTGTCACTAATGTGATAAGAATTGCCCAATCTGTGGACTTTTCCAGTTCAATCTCAGAACCAAATATGTTCCACCACAACATGGACTGAACTGGATGTCGTAATCTATTTGTTCAAATTAAGAAAAAAAAAGCTTGCAAGATGTGGCAATCTCAGTATCCCCGTAGCGATCCCACAGGATATAAATTAAAGGCACGGAGAATGTATCACCGCAAAGTTCAACTCAAACAGATTGTCTGCAGCACGAAGGGAAAGATTAGTTCATACAGAGAATGCATCGACAAAATGACAGTATCGTGAAAATATGTTACATCTTCCTTGCCGTCATTGGTGTTCCTGGTAAGTGGCTATAAATATTGAGGTTGTGTAAATCTGCATGTGAGCTGGTCTGTGTTATTACTCTGTTACTGATAAAGTTACAAGGTGATCTAGTGGTCACTGTTGTACAGCCACTCAATCAATGATATAATTTCCTTATGTAAAATGCTTGAATCATCTCTTCAGCTTTACTCTGTTTGCACAACTAAGAATGCATCTCTGCAAATCGCAGGCTGCCTGAATTATCAAGTTAAAACATTTAGTAGAATATCATGAAATGTTAATTTTACACTCAATGAGGTCAATCTTCTGAGCGGATGTATTGGGCATCATTTGTCACTGCAGAAGTGTACGGAGAAGGGGTAACTAACCAGAGTGAAACACAAATCCCCAGTGGCCACAAATTACTGGAAAGTTCTGCCACTCTCGAATGGTGCTAATTGTGGGTCACTAAGCTGAGTGGAACACCTGACCCCGTTGCCCATGTATTATTGGGAGTATCTTTCACTGTCGAATTGTACTGAGTCTGGGTCAATAACTGGCGTGGAAAGGCTGAGCCCGGTGATCATGTATTACATGGGAGTATCTGTTACTACAGAGTTGTTTTGAGTGCAATTGTCCAATCCAGTCTCTGTTGAAGTCATTATTTCAGGTGACTGATCTCGCCAATCCATGGAGCTGTTGCGTGTTTCAGCAATGCAAGAAAATTGCAAAGGGGAGGTGTTTTGTATACGTGTGATTGTAAGTATTTAAATCGAAATGTAGTCGTGTTACTCTTCTTACTATTGAACTGGTCCGACAGAAATAGTTACCTAACATTTACTGACACTGAAAAAAACAGGATAGCACTATTACAGTACTTAAATCCTCTGTATAATAACGTTTCATACTCTGAGTATAGATAAAACAAACATTTTAGTTATTTTCATACAGATTAATCCCCTTCCCCGAACATGGTCCTGCAAATCTTTGGGTCATTGTAAATTGTATTATGTTGCTATTACACAGTATGCAATTGGACTTTTGTTATTGAATAGTCCAGTCCTGTGACTGATTAAGGTTGTACAGAACAGTTCTTATCTATGTTTCAGTGTCTCGACAAATATAAATGTGCAAATCTTTGCTCAGTGAAGTGATTTCCTTGGAGAAAGTAATTAATTAATTATACATATGGCGTTCACATAATGTAGAGATCAAGAACGGGGCAGTAAATAATAACATTACTGAAGTGTTAATGATGTAATAAATAGTACACGTCTCTCTGACCGTGTATCATATTGTTGAAAATAAATGCACCTTCTCTGGTGCATCGATATCCATTTTGTAATATGGAGATTCGGACGATACACTGGACGTTATATGTTGTATCACCAAGGTTCTTTATTAGTTTAGTATCAGCTCTTTGCTTTTCCAATTCCATTTCTCTGGAAATGAACTCCATAGTGTTGTTTTCATTGTCATGGTCTTGCTAACCTGTGTTGTTATTTTAAATAATTTGGGAATCTGTCCCTTTGAATCCATTTCCCGTCGACATCATTCTGCTGCTTAATTTTTTGAGGGACAGTTCGAATGCTTCTAATTTTCCAAACCAAATTAAGAACACATTTAGCTGCATTGAAATTAATTTGATATGTGAATGTCCCGTTCTTCGTGTTTGTTAGTTATTAATGCCTTATGATATTTTGTTGCATATTTGGTAACAGCAAAACTCGCAGTTTGGATTCTCTGCAGATATTAAATTGTGTTTCTACCTCCCGAATCCATTTCATTTATGTAAATGATGAACGACAGTGGACCCAGCAGTTCTCCTTTGGATCACCACTTGCAACATTCTGCCAGTCTGAGCAAATAGCTTTAACCCCTACTCCCTGTTGTCTGCTTCTGTAGCCAGCTTGTTGCCCTTTCTGCTGCTTGTCCCCTAAATTCACTTGCTCTGAGATTAGCCATGAGTGTGCTATGTGGCATGTTATCGAAGACACTTCGAAAATCAAAGTATATTGTATCTACTCCACTACTCATATCTACAATTGATGATTCTTTTTCAAATAATTCAATAAGGTTGTGCAATAATGACCTTACTTTGCGAATACGTGCTGACTACTGTTTATTATATTACCTGTTTCAAGTTGCTTGCTATTATATGTTACAGTAAAGATTGTATTATCTTTCTTACCATAACCGGTATGCTAAGTGATTTATAATATTTTGCACCTGTTGTATCTTCTTTTCAAACTACAGTATGTCTTTTCTGTGGCTCTTTTCCCTACTCTGATGATACTTAATGAACAGATAATCGTGCCTCTGCTATTTTCCCCTTTCTTTTCTAGTATATGTGGATGTAATCCATCCAATCCAAAAATTTACCCGCTCTTTGATTACTTTAACAAATATCTCTCCGTTTCTACTTGCAACGTGCTGAGCTATTGTGTTGAACTCAACATTTTAATTTGAATTTTAACAGTTACGTTTCTCCTCTCAGTAATTTGTTTCCCGACATCAGCCTCTGAATCCTCGTCCTCAGGTTCATTCTGTCCCGAATTTCCGACAGCATATGTCAATTTGTTCTTTCTGAAAACGAAGTTGCAATCCAAAATTCAATTTAATTTTCTGACACTATCAATCTGCCCCTCTCTGGTTCAAAGTCCAGTATACCCGATCTAACCCTAAACTCACAGTGACAGAGGGCTTGCCTGATAGTCTCCATGAAAGATTTCCTGTCTATTTTCCCTCCACCATTTCCTGGTGGTTTGTTCTACGGGTCCCGTTTGGAATTCGTTTGTTTAGTTACATTCACCCGCCATTCAAACTGGACTCACCTCGACGTCACCGATTCTAATCTGGGAATGGGTGTCCTTGCAGGTTCCTGATCCTGATCCCTATACAGGGACCTGGTTGTAAAATATAGGTGTGTGAACCTCGGGCGAAAAAATGAATATTGCACACTGAAATATTGTCGCTATGGGAACCTGTATGCAACTTGAATATACTACCTTTGTGAAGGATAGCTGAACCATCCTTCTTTATAATCCGACTCAGGTCCCCTCATTCAGACAGTTATTCCCAAACACTGACAAACACTAGTGCAATTTCCTTGTATTGCCTTAAAAAAGGAAAATTCTGCTTCTAATTTCTGCCACTCCCTTGTCTTCCCATGATCTATCTCTGACATTGCCCTTCCCTTGCACAACTTCTCTACCTCCATTTCATGGGATTAGCTGTCCAGCAACATCTACTTTCAGCCCACCGACTCACATATCTGCTTGGATTAATGATCCTCCCACTCCACTTCCTGGAAGCAATCTGTTCGTTTCTCCTTGGTTCTCTGCCTCTGTTCCTTCTATTCCAACAATGCTACTTTCATGCTAGTGCATCTGAAATCTATTCCTTGTCCATGAGCCGCAGAATCCCCTTCACTGTGGTTAACAGGACCCTTAACCGTGTCCATTCCATTTCCCAAGTTCCTGCCTTCACCCCTTCCCCACCCAGAAACAGGATAAGATTCCTCTTGTCCTCATGATCCAGTCGACCATTCAACACAACATCCTTAAACATTGATGCCACATCGAGTTAGGTGCGTCCCCAAACCTATATCCTAATCCCTACATGTCACCCCGCCCTTTGTGACACGCTGGTCCACTCTTCAATCACCCCCGACACCCAATCCCTTTTGCACAAAGAACAAAGAACAGTACAGCACAGGAACAGGCCATTCGGCCCTCCAAGCCTGCGCCAATATTGATGCCTGATTAAATTAAAACCTTCTGCACTTCCGGGGCCAATATCCCTCTATTCCCATCCTATTCGATTATTTGTCAAGATGCCTCTTAAACGTCGCTATCGTAGCTGCTTCTACCACTTCCCCCGGCAGCAGGTTCCAGGCACTTACCACCCTCTGTGCAAACAACTTGCCTCGCACATCCCCTCTAAATTTTGCCCCTCACACCTTAAACCCATGTCCCCTCACAACTGACTCTTCCACCCGGGGAAAATGCTTCTAACTATCCAAGCATCAGTGATTGGGCTACAGCTGTTCATAATTTATAGAAATGATTTGGATTTGGAGACCAATAGGAATATTTCTAAATTTGCTGCTGGCACAAAGTTAGGTAGGGATGCAAGTTTAGAGGAAGTTCCAAGGAGGCCTCAAGTGGACTTAGACAAACTAAGTTAATGGGCAAGAAAATGGTATATGGGATAATAATGTGAAGACGTGTGAAGTGATCGGAAAACGTGATGGAAAATAAAACAGAAAGCCAGAATATTTCATAAAAGATGAGCGGCTGAGAAGTGTTGGTGTCGAAAGGGAGCTGGGTGCCCGTGTTCATGTCACTAAAAGCTTGCACAAAGGTGCAGCAAGCAATTGAGAAGGGAAATAATTTTCTGGCCTTCATTGCTAGGGGTTTTGAGCACAAAAGCAAAGATATATTGCTGCAATTGTAAAGAGCCTTGTTAAGATGGCACTAAGAGTGTTGTGTGCAGTTTTGATCTCCTTATCTAAAGAAGGATATACTTGTCATAGAAGGAGTGCAAAGAAGGTTAACCATACTAATATCTGCGATGGTGGGATGGTCAAATGAAAGGAGGTTGAGGAAACTGGAATAATAATAAGAAATGCTGGACATGCTCAGTAGGTCTGGCAGCATCTGTGGAGAGAGAAGCAGAGTTAACGTTTCAGGTCGGTGTCCCTTCATCAGAATTGGGGAAACTGGACCTGTATTCTCTGGAGGTTATCTCATTGAAACGTAAAAAGAAAAATCGACAGGGCGTGACAGGATGGATGTACAGAGTATGCTTCCCTGGTTACTGAATCTAGAACCAGGGGACATAACATCAGAATATGGGGCAGACAATTTAAGACTGAAATGAGAGGAATTTACTCACTTAGAGCGTGAAGAATCCTTGGAATTGTCTACCCCAGAGGACTGTTGAAGCTCATTCACTGAGTCTGTTTAAGTTTGAAATAGAGATAGGTATCTGGAGACAAATGACATCAAGGGATATGGAGATAGCGCATGGAAGTGGAACTGAGGTAGACAATCACCCACGATCCAATGGAAAGGTGGAACAGGTTCGACGGGCTGAATGGTCTACACCTACACCAAACGTGAGGAAGCGGTGTGAGAGCAGATTTATACGGAGTGATGAGCAGAATAATTTTTCTAATGCCATCTTTCTATGCCCGCTTTGCATGAGTTTGCACCGATAATTCGTGGTCCCAACTCTGGTAGAATGCAAGGTTGGTGTTCCCGTCACATGATCTCTTGCCAAATTCCACGATTGCCCCCCTTCCCCACTCCCTCAATACTGACCCTCAGACATTTCAGGGCTCCCTCAGTTCTTCCTCTCCGGCAGTGGAGCTCTCCTTATGTACTGCCCATCCAAATGTGCATCGCTACTTCCGAGATGCCCCTCAAACAGTGCACGGTTCCCTCATTACTGACCCTCATTAATGTTCCGACACTTCAGCGTTCCCTTCGCAGGGACCTTCTGACACTACTGCGTTCCTGCAAAATCAATCCTCGGACAGTTTGTGCTCCCTTTAAACAGCCCCTCCAACAACACAGAATTTCCCTTCTCTGACGCTCTGACAGAGCAAAGCTCCTCAGCACTGACCCTTCGACAGTGCAGTATTCTCTCTCTAGTGACATTTCAACAGTGCTACGATTCCTCAGCAATTACCCTCCTGCAGCTCAATGCTTCTGCAGTTTGGAACTTCCCAGAGTGAATCACTCGCTCAGTTTTGGCAAACTGAGCGTGCATATCTCCCTCAGTACTGACACGCTGACAGTTCAGCTTTCCCTATACACTGACATTACAACAGTGCAGCGTTGGCTCAGTACTGGCTCTAGAACAGTGAAGCGTTCCCTCTGTCCTGCCACTTCAACAGTTCAGCATTCCTACAAATCCGATGCTCCAACATTTCACCACTCCATCTGTATTGCCTCGACAATGACATACTGCTCGTTCAGAAAGGGTCATTCAAGGGTGCAGGAATCCCTTAGTGTTGACGATTCGGCAGTGTAGACTCCGTCAGTACTGCCTCTCCAGCACTGCCGCGCTCCCTCAGTACTGAACCTCCGACAGCCCAGCACTCCTGCCGAACTGATAATCTGAAAGTGCAGCATCCCCTCAGGACTGACCCTCCTACCACGCAGTGCCCCTGCAGGAAAGATACACTGACAGTACAACATTCTCTCAGTGTTGGCATTTAGACAGTGCAGCGCTCTCCAGTACTGACTCTCAGACATTGCAGCGTTCCCTCCCGAACTGACATTTCAACAGTTAGCGCTCCCACAGTCCTGATTCTCCGTCAGTGCAGTGATCCTACAGAATACGTTCTATCCACCTGAAAGCGCAGTGCTCCCTCAGTACTGACGTTCTGACAGTGCACTACTTTCTCTGTCTTGCCGCTCCCCTCCCTCTCAAGAAGGTAAACAGCATGCTTGCCTTCATCGGTCGGGGCATAGAGTATAGAAATTGGCAAGTCATGCTGCAGCTGTGCAGAACTTTAGTTAGCCCACATTAAGAATATTGCGTGTATTTCTGGTCGCCACACTACTAGAAGGAAGTGGAGACTTTGGAGAGGGTACAGAAGAGGTTTACCAGGATGTTTCCTGGTCTGGAGGGCATTAGCTATGAGGAGAAGTTGGATAAACTCGGATTGTTTTCACTGGAACGACGGAGGTGGAGGGGCGACATGAAAGAGGTTTATCAAGTTATGAGCGGCATGGACAGAGTGGATAGTCAGAAGCTTTTGCCCAGGGTGGAAGAGTCAATTGCTAGGGGACATAAGTGTAAGGTGCGAGGGGCAAAGTTTAGAGGGAATGTGCGAGGCAAGTTCCGAACACAGAGGGTGGTGAGTGCCAGGAACTTGCTGACGGGGGAGGTGGTGGAAGCAGGTACGAAAGCGAAGTTTAAGAGGCATCTTGACAAATACATGAATAGGATGGGAATAGAGGGATACGGTCCCCGGAAGGGCAGAAGGCTTTAACTTCGATCGGCATCCAGATCGGCGCAGGCTTGGTGGACGGTATGGCCTCTTCCTGTGCTGTGCTGATCTTTGTTCTTGTTCTCTCTAATGACCCTCCTTTCGTTTATAGAGAACATAGAACATAGAACAGTACAGCACAGCACAGGCCCTTCGGCCCACGATGTTGTGCCGAACATTTAACCTACTCTAATATCAAACTAACTACCTACACTTCATTCTACTATCATCCATGTAACTATCCAACAGTCGATTAAATGTCCCGAATGTATCTGCTTCCACTACCACCGCTGGCAGCGCATTCCACACTCCCTGTGTAAAGAACCGACCTCTGACATCTCCCCGAAACCTTCCTCCAATCACCTTAAAATTATGCCCCCTGGTGATAGCCCTTTCCGCCATGGGAAAATGTCTCTGGCTATCCACTCTATCAATGCCGCTCATCATCTCGTACTGCTCTATCAAGTCAACTCTCATCCTTCTTCACTCCAATGAGAAAAGCCCTAGCTCCCTCAATCTATCTTCGTAAGACATGCCCTCCAGTCCAGGCAGCATCCTGGTAAATCTCCTCTGCACCCTCTCTAAAGCTTCCACATCCTTCCTATACTGAGGCGACCAGAACTGAACACAATATTCCAAGTGTGGTAGAAATAGGGTCTTATACAGCTGCAGCAGAACCTCACGGCTCTTAAACACAATCCCCCTGTTCATGAAATCCAACACACCATACACCTTCTTAACAACGCTAGCAACTTGGGTGGCAACTTTGAGTGATATATGGACATAGACCCCAAGATCCCTCTGTTCCTCTACAATACCAAGAATCCTGTCTTTAAGCCTGTATTCTGCATTCAAATTCGACCTTCAAAAATGAATCACTTCACACTTTTCCAGGTTGAACTCCATCTGCCGCTTCCCAGCCCAGCTCTGCATCCTGTCAATGTCCCGTTGCAACTTACAACAGCCTTCCACACTATCCACGTCTCCAGCAACCTTCGTGTCATCGGCAAACTGGCTAACCCAGCCTTCCACTTCCGCATCCAAGTCATTTATAAAAATCACAAAGAGCAGAGGTCCCAGAACAGATCCCTGCAGAAAAGCATTGGTCACCGAGCTCCATGCAGAATACTTTCCACCTGCTGCCACCCTCTGTCTTCCATTGGCCAGCCAATTTTGTATCCAGACAGCCAACTTCCCCTGTATCCCATGTCTCCTTGCTAAAATTCATATCCATCAGATCCACTGCTCTTCCTTCAACGATGTGTTTTGTCACATCTTCAAAGAACTCAATAAGGCTTGTGAGGCATGACCAGCCCCTCACAAAGCCATACTGTCTCTAATCAAACCAGGCTTTTCCAAAAAATTCATAAATCCTGTCTCTCAGAGTCCTCTCCAATAATTTGCCCACGACCAATGTTAGACTGACTGGTCTATAATTCCCAGGGTTATCCCTATTCCCTTTCTTGAACAAGGGAACAACATTTCCCACCTTCCAGTCATCCGGTTCTACCCCAGTGGACAGTGAGGACGCAAAGATCATCGCCAAAGGCGCAGCAATCTCTTCCCTCGCTTCCCGTAATAAACTTGGGTATATCCCGTCTGGCCCCGGGGACCTATCTGTCCTCATATCATTACAAATTTCCAGCACATCCTCCCTCTTAACCTCAACCTGTTCGAGCATATTAGGCTGTTCCACGCTGTCCTCACAAACGACCAGGTCCCTCTCACGAGTGAATACTGAAGCAAAGTATTCATTTAGGACCTCCCCTACCTCCTTCGACTCCAGGCACAAGTTCCCTCACTATCCCTGATCGGCCTTACCCTCACTCTGGCCATCCTCTTGTTCCTCACATAAGTGTAGAACGCCTTGGGATTTTCCTTAGTCCTACCCGTCAAGACTTTTTCATGTCCCCTTCCAGCTCTCCTCAGTCCGTTCTTCAGTTCCTTCCTGGCTACCTTGTAACTCTCTGGAGCCCTGTCTGATCCTTGCTTCCTCAACCTTAAGTAAGCCTCCTTCTTCCTCTTGACTAGCTGTTCCACATCTCTTGTCATCCAAGGTTCCTTCACCCTACCATCCCTTCCTTGCCTCATAGGGATTATTTACTTGGCTTGGTACCATGACATCTTTTGTCAATTAAAATCTCATATGCTCTGCCCTGTTACATACCTTCCCTATTGTTCTTGACCCCTTCCCCCTTTCACTAGCTCAAAATCCACTTTTTTTTTCAATTGTCGTTCAATAGTATAGAACTTGAGTATTGCTGAAAGTAGAGACGTGTTGTCGAAGTGTTCGGCTTGCAGTCATGAGGACAATCTGCAAGAATAACCAATGCAAGGAAAAACAACAGCTTGGAATGAATCAGAAGAGAGTGCTGATTGGTTGGCAAGTGAGCTCTGATTGGTCGAGACGCTGCCATGTTCAATGCAATAGTTTACAGTGACTGACAGTTCTAACTTGTCAACTTCCCAAGCCCCATTAGAATTTTATATGCTTCAACAAGGTTATCTCCCATTCTTCCAAACAGCAATGTATATAATTCAAACCTGCACAACATTTCGTCAAAAGAGAACCCTTTCATCTCAGGAGTGAGCACAGAGAACCTTCACTGAACTGCTGACAAATCAATTGTTGGCTTTGGAAGAAGACGAGAGTTAGAAGCTGGAGGAGGCCATTCGGCCTATCGAGCCTGCTCTGCCATCCAATAAGATCATGGCTGATATTCCACCTCAACTCCAATGTCCCACCAGATCCGCATATCCCTTAATTTCCTCAGTTTCGAAAAATCAATCAGCGTCTGTCATGAATATATTAAGTGACTGGGCATCCACATTCCCTGGGACATAGAATTCGAAAGATTTACAAGCCTATGAGTTCAGAAATGTCTCATCATCCAAGTGCTAAATTTGAGGCCCCTTATGCTAAGACTGTGACCCCGAATTCTTGACTCTGTCGCCGGGAGAGAACAGCCTCAGCATCCACCTTGTTAAGCCCTTTCAGAATTTTATCACATTTACATGAGAGAATAGGCCTATTACACGCATTCGCTCCTCATGGGAAAATCCTCGCATATGACAATCAATCTCGTGAAGGTTGGTTGCCCGCAGTCTTTGAGAAGTACATCCTTCCTCAGTTAAGAAGACTGAAACAGTTCGCTGTCGACCCAGAGATTCTCAGGGACTGAGTGTCAAGAGAGAAGCAACATGACTGATACAAACAAGCTGCAGTTCTCAATTCTCAAACATCAAACATTTCAACATCAAATACTACAACCAAGGGCAATCTCATCCAATCACATCCTTCACTGGGACAGTGATCCAGATCTTCAAACCGGGATTAAGAACCAATCCCGTTTCCTCTGCCAGGCAAATATGGACAAGACTGCTCCACACCGTTCCACAGCAATGGTCAGTTCCCCGATTGGACCACTCGCCTTGTAATCTTTGTACTCAATCAGGATCTTGGCACAGTCGAACATTTCAGGATTATTTTGTCACAGAAACTTGTGACGCAGCTTCGAGCTGGCGATCTAAATCCACAGAGAACACGGGATGAGGAAAGACATCTCAATGCGATATCTGTCCGAACTCCATCAAATACAGGCCCCACACACTGTGGCAACATATTTGTGGGTCAGTGTAGAAGGAACTTTACATTTTCTTTTTTAAACCGGTGTTTTACCTGGCATGGTTCTCTTTGGTGGGACCTTATAGAGGCAGGTTTACTCTGCATGCAACCCATGGTCTAACAGTCCGGGAGTGTTGGATTTAACAGTGTAGATGGAGCTATGCTATGTATGTACCCTATGCTGCATTAGCCCTTTGCTTGCTTGATGAGAGAGAATAGAAAGAGCTTTACTCTTTCTGCAGTCCGTGCTTTACATCCCATGAGAATGTTTGATGGAACAGTATAGAGGGAACTGTACTCTGGATCCAACATTTGCAGTGCTTGCCCTGGAAGTATTTGATGGAACAGTGCAGAGGGAGCTTTACAATTCATCTAACCCATGCAGTACCTGCACTGGGAGTATTTGCTGGGCCAGCGTAGCAGAAGCTTTACTCGGTATTTAACTTTTTTTTGTATAGAACATAGCACACAGAACAGTACAGCACAGTACAGGCCTTACGGCGCTCGGTGTTGTGCCGACCCTTTAACCTACTCTAAGATCAAACTACCTACATACCCTTCATTCTACAATCATCCATGTACCTATCCAAGAGTCTCTTAAATGTCCCTAATGTATCTGCTTCTACTACCACCGCTGGCAGTGCATTCCACGCACCCACCACTCGCTGTGTAAAGAACCTACCTCTGACATCTCCCCTAAACCTTCCTCCAATCACCTTAAAATTATGCCCGCTGGCGATGGCCCTTTCCGCCCTGGGAAAAGGTCTCTGGCTATCCACTCAATCTCATCATCTTGTACACCTCTATCAAGTCACCTCTCATCCTTCTTCGCTCCAATGAGAAAAGCCCTAACGCCCTCAATCTTTCTTCGTAAGACATGCTCTCCAGTCCAGGCAGCATCCTGGTAAATCTCCTCTGCACCCTCTCTAAAGCTTCCACATCCTTCCTATAATGAGGCGACCAGAACTGAGCACATTATTCCAAGTGTGGTCTAACCAGGGCTTTATACAGCTGCAGCATAACCTCACGGCTCTTAAACGCAATCCCCCTGTTCATGAAAGCCAGCACAGTTTACGCCATCTTAACAACCCTGTCAACTTGGGTGGCAACTTTGAGGGATCTATGGACGTGGACACCAAGAGACCTCTGTTCCTCCACACTGCCAAGAATCCTGTCTTTAAGCCTGTATACCGCATTCAAATTCGACCTTCCAAAATGAATCACTTCACACTTTTCCAGGTGGAACTCCATCTGCCACTTAGCAGCCCAGCTCTGCATCCTGTCAATGTCCCGTTGCAACATACAACAGCCCTCCACACTACCCACAACTCCAGCAACATTTGTGTCATCGGCAAACTTACTAACCCAGCCTTCCACTTGCTCATCAAAGTCATTTATAAAAATCACAAAGAGCAGAGGTCCCAGAACAGATCCCTGCGGAACACCATTGGTCACCGAGCACCAGGCTGAATACTTTCCATCTTCAACCACCCTCTGTCTTCTATGGGCCAGCCAATTCTGCATCCAGACATCCAAATTTCCCTGTATCCCATGCCTCCTTACTTTCTGAATGAGCCTACCATGAGGAAACATATCAAATGAATTGCTAAAATCCATATGCATCACATCCACTGCTCTTCCTTCATCAATGTGTTTTGTCACTTCCGCAAAGAATTCAATAAGCCTTGCGTGGCATGACCGTCCCCTCACAAAGCCATGCTGACTGTCTCGACAGAAACATGACTGGGCAGGAAGCAAAGAGACACAGATCCTTGGAAAATAGTCGATATGTTTAGATAGAGGATCTGGATCAGCGCATGCTTGGAGGGCCGAAGGGCCAGTTCCTGTGCTGTAATTTTCCTTGTTCTTTGTTCTCTTTGTATCGCTAACCAAACCATGCTTTTCCAAATAATCATAAATCCTGTCTCTCAGAATCCTGTCCAATAATTTGCCCATGACCGACGTAAGACTGACAGGTCTCTAATTCCCAGGCTTATCTCTATTCACTTTTTTAAACAAGGGAATAACATTTGCCACCCTCCAGTCATCTGGTACTACTCCAGTGGACAGTGAGGACGCAAAGATCATCACCAGAGGCGCGGCAATCTCTTTCCTCGCTGCCCGTAATTACCTTAGGTATATCCCGTCTGGCCCCGGGGACTTATCTATCCTCATGTCTTTCAAAGTTTCCAGCACATCCTCCCTCTTCACATCAACCTGTTCGAGCATATCAGCCTGTTTCACGCTGTCCTCACAAACGACAAGGTCCATCTCACTAGTGAATACTGAAGCAAAGTATTCATTTATGACCTCCCCTACCGCCTCCGACTCCAGGCACAAGCTCCCTCCACGATCACTGATCGGCCCTACTCTCACTCTGGCCATCTTCTTGTTCCTCACATAAGTGTAGAACGCCTTAGGATTTTCCTTAATCCTACCCGCCAAGACTTTATCATGTCGCCTTCTAGCTCTGCTAAGTCCATTCTTCTGTTCCTTCCTGGCTACCTTGTAACCCTCCACAGCCCTGTCTGATCCTTGCGTCCTCAACCTTAAGTAAGCTTCCTTCTTCCTCTTGACTAGCTGTTTCACATCTCTTGTCATTCAAGTGTCCTTCACACTACCATCCCTTCCTTGCCTCATCGGGACAAACCTATCCAGCAGTCGCAGCAAGTGCTCCCTGAACAACCTCTACAATTCTGTCGGACATTTCCCTGAGAACATCTGTTCCCAATTTAAGCTCCCCAGTTCCTGCCTAACAGCCTGGTAATTCCCCATCCCCCAATTAAATATTTTCCCATCCCGTCTGCTCCTATCCCTCTCCATGACTACAGTAAAGGTCAGGCAGTTGTGATCACGATCACCGAAATGCTGTCCCACCGAGAGGTCTGCCACCTTGTTTGGTTCGTTGCCAAGCACCAAATTCATCATAGCCTTCCCTCTAGTCGGCATATCGACATATTGAGTCAGGAAACCTTCCTGGGCACACCTGGCAAAATCTGCTCCATCCAAACTATTTGCACTCAGGAGGTTCCAGTCAATATTAGGGAAGTTGAAGTCACCCATGACAACAACCCTGTTACTTCTGCACCTTTCCAAAATCTGCCTCCCAATCTGTTCCTCCATGTCTCTGTTGCTGTTGGGGGTCTATAGAAAACCCCCAATAAAGTGACTGCTCCTTTCCTGTTTCTGACTTCCACCCATACTAACTCAGTAGACAAACCCAACTCGACGACCTCCCTTTCTGCAGCTGTGATACTATCCCTGATTAGCAATGCCACTCCCCCACCTCTTTTACCTGCCTCCATATTTCTTTTGAAACATCTAAACACCGGAACATCCAACATCCGTTCCTGCCCCTGTGATATCCAAGTCTCCGGAATGGCCACAACATCGTCGCTCCAAGTATTGATCCATGCTCTAAGTTCATCGCACTTAATCCTGACACTTCTTGTGTTAAAATAGACACACTTCATACTAGCAGCAACGTTGCCCGGTCAACTGTCTAACCTTCCTCACAGACTCTCTGCACTCTGTATCTGCCTGTTCAACAGCTAAACCATCCACTGATCCACAGCTCTGGTTCCCATCCGCCTGCCAAACTTGTTTAAACCCTCCCGAAGAGCTCTAGCAAATCTCCCGCCCAGGATATTGGTGTCCCGCCAGTTCAGATGCAACCCGTCCTTTTTGTACAGGTCCCACCTTCCCCAGAAGGTATCCCAATGATCCACATATCTGAAGTCCACCCATCAAGCACCAGATCTGTAGCCACGTGTTCAGCCGCACTCGCTCTCTGTTTCAAGGCACACTAGCACGTGGCACCGGTACCAATCCTTTGAATACTACTCTGCACGTCCTGCCTTTTAGCTTCCAACCTAACTCCCTATATTCACTTTTCAGGTCCTCATCCCTTTTCCGAGCTATGTCATTGGTACCGATGTATACCACGACTTCAGGCTGCTCCCCCTCCCTCTTCAGAATCCTGTAGACTCGATCCGAGACATCCCTCTCACTGGCACCCGGGAGGCAACATACCATCCGGGAGTCCCGTTCGCGACAACAGAATCTCCTGTCTGTTCCTCAAACCATTGAATCTCCTATCACTATCGCTCTCCTATTCTACCCACTTCCCTTTTGAGCCACAGAGCCAGGCTCAGTGCCAGAGACCTGGCCGCTGTGGCTTTCCCCTGGTAGGCCTTCCGCCCAACTGTATCCAAAATGGTATACATATTATTGAGGGGAACGGCCACAGGGGATCTCGGCACTGTGCGCCTATTCCCTTTCCCTCCCCTGACGGTCACCCAGCTACCTTTGTCCTGTAACTTTGGTGTCACTACTTCCCTATAACTGCTCTCTATCACCCCCTCAGCCTCCTGAATGATCCGAAGTTCATCCAGCTCCAGCTCCAGTTCCGTAACGCGGTCTGTAAGGAGCTGGTGTTGGGTGCATTTCTCGCAGGTGAAGTCAGCAGGGACACCAGTGGTGACCCTTACCTCGCTCATCCTGCAAGAGGAGCATGCCCTTGCTTCCATCCCCTCCGCTCTAAATTGACGAAAGAGATTAAAAAATAAAAAAATAAAGGATAACCTTAGCTAACCAAACCCTCCACACAAGAGTCCTTTTTTTTTGGTTAGAGGAGGAGGATGTGTGGGAGACACTACACGTGTAGTGTTTCGGGTTTAGCTACTGCCCGAATATATAAATTCACTTACCTCGCATTCCCCATGTCCACGAATCACGAGGTAAGTAATTGTTGCTCAACAGTCCTCCCCGGCTGCACCCTGGCTCGCGCTCTCACGGCTCACGCTGCTCAAATGGAAGAAAGAAATGCCCACCAATCACTTGCCAGCTCTCCTGTGACGTCACACTTCAATTTTTGCTGGTCAAGCAGGTCCACAGCACACAACAGAGCGCTCTCGCTGCTGCTTCTGGCTTCGGCTCCTTTTATCTCCCGGCTCTTCTCGCCTGTTCCCGTTCTCGCTGCCGCCACTCTCGCTGCTGCTTCTGGTCTCTGGCTTCGGCTCTTTTTATCTCCCGGCTCCCTCGCTTGTTCCTGCTCTCGCTGCCGCCGCACTCGCTGCTGCTTCTGGTCTCTGGCTTCGGCTCCTTTTATCTCCCGGCTCCTTTCGCCTGTTCCCGCTCTCGCTGCCGCCGCACCCGCTGTTGCTTATGGTCTCTGGCTTTGGCTCCTTTTATCTCCCGGATCCTCTCGTCTGCTCCCGGTCTCGCTGCCGTCGCTCTCGCTGCTGTACTTGAGGCTACGATGTTGAGGCCATTGCAGAGACTTGGGTATCACCGGGGCAGGAATGGATGTAGAATGTTCTGGGGTTTAGATGTTTCAAAAGGAATAGGGAGGGAGGTAAAAGAGGTGAGGGAGTGACATTGTTAATCAGGGACTGTATCATACCTTAGAAAATAGGCGACATGTTTAGAGAGAGGATCTGGATCGGCGCAGGCTTGGAGGGCCGAAGGGCCTGTTCCTGTGCTGTAATTATCTTTGTTCTTTGTTCTTTGTTCTAGCTGCAGAAAGAGAGGTCGTCGAGGAGGGTTTGTCTACTGAGTCAGTATGGGTGGAAGTCAGAAACAGGAAAGGAGCAGTCACTTTATTGGGGGTTTTCTATAGACCCCCAACAGCAACAGAGACATGGAGGAACAGATTGGGAGGCAGATTTTGGAAAGGTGCAGAAGTAACAGGGTTGTTGTCATGGGTGACTTCAACTTCCCGAATATTGACTGGAACCTCCTTAGTGCAAATAGTTTGGCTGGAGCACATTTTGCCAGCAGCAGCTTTTTCTGAAACAGCGACAGTGTGAACGAGGTGTCAGGTGGGGATGTGAGATTCAGTTTTATATAACTTACCTTTTGTTTCAGCAGCATTTCTGAAGCTGCGATAATGTGAGTGAGGCGTCAGCTGGGAAGCTGAGTTTTAATTTAAAATAACTTACCTTTTGTTTCAGCAGCTTTTTCTGAAGCAGCGATGGAGCTAGTGAGGTGTCAGCTGGGAAGGTGAGTTTCAGTTTAAAATAACTGACCTTTTGTTTCAGCAGCTTTTTCTGAAGCAGAAATAGTGCGAGCAAGGTGTCAGCTGGGAAGGCGAGTTTCAGTTTAAAATAACTAACCTTTTGTTTCGGCGGACACGGGGACTGCTGGGTTAGTAAACTTATATATTCGGACAGTGGTTAAACCTGAAACACTACACGTGTAGTGTCTCCCACCCATCCTCATCCTCTACCCAAAAAAATGGCCACTTGTGTGGAGGGTTTGTAAGGTAAGGTTTTCCTTTTTTTTAAAATCCCTGTTATCAATTTAGTGCAGAGGGGATGGAAGCTAGGGCAGTTGCGTGCTCCTCTTGCAGGATGTGAGAGGTGAGGGTCACCACTGGTGTCCCTGCTGACTTCGCCTGTGAGAAGTGCACCCAACTCCAGCTCTTCGCAGACCGCGTTAGGGAACTGGAGTTAGAGCTGGATGAACTTCGGATCATTCAGGATGCTGAGGGGGTGATAGAGAGCAGTTATAGGGAAGTAGTGACACCTAAGTGACAGGATAAAGGTAGGTTGGTGACCGTCAGAGGAGGTAAAGGGAATAGGTGCACAGTGCAGGGATCCCCGATGTCCGTCCCCCTCAATAATAAGTATACCATTGTGGATACCGTTGAGGGGGACGACCTACCAGGGGAAAGCCACAGTAGCCAGGTCTCTGGCACTGAGCTTGGCCCAGTGGCTCAGAAGGTAAGGGGGGAGAATAGGAGAGCAATAGTGATAGGAGATACAGTGGTAAGAGGAACAGACAGGAGCTTTTGTGGTAGCAAAAGAGACTCCCGGATGGTATGTTGCCTCCCAGGTGCCAGTGACAGGGATGTCTCGGATCAAGTCCACAGGATTCTTAAGGAGGAGGCGGTGCAGCCAGAGGTCGTGGTACATATCGGTACCAATGACATAGCGAGGAAAAGGGATGAGGACCTGAAAAGCGAATATAGGGAGTTAGGATGGAAGCTGAAAGGCAGGACGAGCAGGGTAGTATTCTCAGGTTTGTTACCGGTGCCACGTGCTAGTGCGGCTAGAAGCTGGGAGCGAGTAAATCTGAACACGAGGCGACAGAACTGGTGCAGGAGGGAGGGATTCATATATGTAGATCATTGGGATACCTTCTGGGGAAGGTGGGACCTGAACAAGAAGGACGGGTTGCATCTGAACTGGAGGGGCACCAATATCCTGTGCGGGAATTTTGCTAGAGCTCTTCGGGAGGGTTTAAACTAGCTTGGCAGGTGGATGGGAACCGGAGCTACGGATCAGTGGATGGTGCAGCTGTTGAACAGGCAGGTATCGAGTGTGGAGAATCTGTGAGGTAGGTTAGACAGGTGACAGGGCAAAGCTGCAGCCAGTATGATGGGTTGACGTGTGTCTATTTTAATGCAAGAAGTGTCAAGAATAAGGGTAATGAACTTAGAGCATGGATCAATACTTGGTGCTTCGATGTTGTGGCCATTACGGAGACGTAGATATCACAGGGGCAGGATTGGATGTTGGATGTTCCGGGTTTAGATGTTTCAAAAGGAATAGGGAGAGAGGTAAAAGTGGTGGGGGAGTGGCATTGATAATCAGGGATAGTATCACAGCTGCAGTAAGGGAGGTCGTCGTGGAGGTTTTGTCCACCGAGTCATTATGGGTGGAAGTCATAAACAGGAAAGGAGCAGTCACTTTGTTGGGAGTTTCCTATGGACCCCCCAATAGCAACAGAGACATGAAGAAGCAGATTGGGAGGCAGATTTTGAAAAGGTGCAGAAGTAACAGGGTTGTTGTTGGGTGACTTCAACTTCCCTAATATTGACTGGAACCTCCTGAGTGCAAATAGTTTGGATGGAGCAGGTTTTGTCAGTTATGTCCAGGAAGGTTTTCTGACTCAGTATGTCGATATGCCGACTATGTTGGACTTGGTGCTTGGCAACGAACCAGGTGGCAGACCTCTCGGTGGGAGAGCATTTCGGTCATAGTAATCACAACTCCCTGACCTTTACTATAGTCATGGAGAGGGACAGGAGCAGACGGGTTGGGAAAATATTTAATTGGGGGAGGGGGGATTACAATGCTAATAGGCAGGAACTGGGGACCATAAATTGGGAACCGATGTTCTCAGGGAAATGCACGATATAAATGTGGAGGTTGTCAAGGTAGCACTTGCTGCGACTGCTTGGACAGGTTTGTCCCAATGAGGCAAGGAAGGGATGGTAGGATGAAGGAACCTTGGGTGACAAGAGTTGTTGCACAGCTAGTCAACAGGAAGAAGCAAGCTTACTTAAGGTTGAGGAAGCAAGGATCAGACAGGGCTCCAGAGGGTTACAAGGTAGCCAGGAAGGAACTGAAGAATGGACTTAGGAGAGCGAGAAGGGGACATGAAAAAGTATTGGCGGGGAGGATTAAGGAAAATCCCAAGGCGTTCTAAACTTATGTGAGGAACACGAGGATGGCCAGCGTGAGGGTAGGGCCGATCAGGGATATTGGAGGGAACTTGTGCCTGGAGTCGGAGGAGGTAGGGGAGGTCCTAAATGAATACTTTGCTTCAGTATTCACTAGTGAGAGGGACCTGGTCGTTTGTGAGGACAGCGTGGAACAGGCTGATATGTTCGAACAGGTTGACGTGAAGAGGAAGAATGTGCTGGACATTTTGAATGACATGATGACAGAAAAGTCCCCGGGCCAGATGGGATGTAGCCAAGTATATTACGGGAAGTATAGGAAGCGATTGCTGCGCCTCTGGCGATGATCTTTGCATCTTCACTCTCCACTGGAGTAGTACTGGATGATTGGAGAGTGGCAAATGTTGTTCACTTGTTCAAGAAAGAGAATAGCGATAACCCAGGGAATTATAGATCTGTCAGTCTTTCATCGGTTGTGGTCAAATTATTGGAGAGGATCTGAGAGACATGATTTATGATTATTTGGAAAAGCATGGTTTGATTAGAGAAGGTCAGCACGGCTTTGTAAGGGGCAGATCATGCCTCACAAGCCTTATTGATTTCTTTGAGGATGTGACAAAACACATTGATGAAGGAAGAGCAGTGGATGTGGTGTATATGGATTTTAGCAAGACGTTTGATTGGGTTACCCATGGGAGGCTCATTCAGAAAGTAAGAAGGCAAGGGATACAGGGGGAAGATGGCTGTCTGGATACAAAATTGGCTGGCCCATACAAGTCAGAGGGTGGCAGTAGATGGAAAGTATGGAGCTCGGTGACCAGTGGTGTTCCACAAGGATCTGTTCTGGGACTTCTGGTCTTTGTGATTTTTATAAATGACTTGGATGAGTAAGTGGAAGGCTGGGTTAGTAGGTTTGACGATGACACGAAGTTTGCTGGAGTTGTGGATAGTGTGGAAGGCTGTTGGAGGTTGCAACGGGTCATTGACAGGATGCAGAGCTGGGCTGAGAAGTGGCAGATGGAGTTCAACCTGGAAAAGTGTGAAGTGATTCATTTTGGAAGGTCGAATTTGAATGCGGAATACAGGCTTAAAGGCAGGATTCTTGGCAGTGTGGAGGAACAGAGGGATCTTGGCGTCAATGTCCATCGATCACTTAAAGTTGCCACCCAAGTTGATAGGGTTGTTAAGAAGGCGTATGGTGTGTTGGCTTTCATGAACAGGGGGATTGGGTTTTTGAGAGCCGCGAGGTTATGCTGCAGCTCTATAAGGCCCTGGTTCGACCACACTTGCAATATTGTGTTCAGTTCTGGTCGCCTCATTGTGAAGAAAGGCTGAGGGAGCTAAAATTTCTCATTGGAGCGAAAAAGGATGAGAGGTTACTTGATAGAGGGGTACAAGATGATGTGAGGCATAGATAGAGTAGATAGCCAGAGTCATTTTCCCAGGGCGGCAAGGGCTATCACAAGGGGGCATAATTTTAAGGTGATTGGAGGAAGGTTTCGGGGAGATTTCAGAGGGTTCTTTATACAGTGAGTGGTGGGTGCATGGAATGCACTGGCAGCGGTGGCAGTAGAAGCAGATACATTAGGAACATTTAAGCGACTGTTGGATAGGAACATGGATGATAGTAGAATGAAGGGTATGCAGGTAGTTTGATCTTAGAGTACGTGAAATGGTCGGCACAACATCGTGCGCCAAAGGGCCTGTACTGTGCTGTACTGTTCTATGTTCTATGTTCTAGCCTTTGTGTCTCCTTCAAAAACCACGCTGCAACTGCTCTTGTCTCTTTCCCACATGATCTCTGACTTTATTCTGGTGAGCGTTCATGTTTAGAATTAGAATTAGAACATCACAGCGCAGTACAGGCGCTTCGGCCCCCGATGTTGAGCTGACCTGTGAAACCATCTGACCTACTTTATTCCATTTTCATCCATTTGTCTATCCAATGACCTGTTAAATGCCCTTAACGTTGGCGAGTCTACTACTGTTGCAGGAAGGGCGTTCCACGCCCCTACTACTCTCTCAGTAAAGAAACTACCTCTAAAATCTGTCCTATATCTATCATCCCTCAACTTAAAGCTATGTCCCCTCGTGTTTGCCATCACCATGCGAGGAAAAAGACTCTCACTATCCACCCGATCTAACCCTCTGATTATCTTATATGTCTCTGTCAAGTCACCTCTCCTCCTCCTTCTCTCCAACGAAAACAGCCTCAAGTCCCTCAGCCTTTCCTCGTAAGACCTTCCCTCCATACTCGGCAACATCCTAGTAAATCTCCTCTGCACCCTTTCCAAAGCTTCCACATCCTTCCTATAATGCGGTGACCAGAACTGCACGCAATAATCCAGGTGCGGCCCCACCAGAGTTTTGTGCAGCTGCAGCATGACCTCAAGGACACGCAGCCGCTGCTCCTTGAATTAGCTCCACATTTCGACTGTGCCCATCCCCTGCAGTTTCCTTCCCATCCTGCGCATTCTAAATCTTGCCTAATCGCATCATAATTTCCTTTCCTCCAGCTATAATTCCTGCCCTGCGGTATATACCTGTCCCTGCCCATCGCTATGGTAAACCTAACCGAATTTTGATCACTATCACCAAAGTGCTCACCAACATCTAAATCTAACACCTGGCCGGGTTCATTACCCAGTACCAAATCCAATGTGGCATCGCCCCTGGTTGGCCTGTCTACATACTGTGTTACAAAACCCTCCTGCACACACTGGACAAAAACTGACCCATCTGAAGTACTCGAACTATAGTATTTCCAGTCAATATTTGGAAATTTAAAGTCCCCCATAACAACTACCCTGTTACTCTCGCTCCTGTCGAGAATCATCTTCGCTATCCTTTCCTCTCCATCTCTGGAACGATATGGAGGTCTATAGAAGACTAACAACAGGGTGACCTCTACTCTCCTGTTTCTAACCTCGGCCCATACTACCTCAGTAGACGAGTCCTCAAACGTTCTTTCTGCCGCCGTTATACTCTCCTTGATTAACAATGCCACACCACCCCCTCCCCCTCTTTTACCATCTTCTCTGTTCTTACTGAAACATCTAAATCCCGGAATCTGCAACATTCATTTCTGCCCCTGCTCTACCCTTGTCTCCGAAATGGCCACAAAATCGAGATCCCAGGTACCAACCCATGCTGCAAGCTCACCCACCTTATTCCGGATGCTCCTTGCATTGAAGTAGACACACTTTAAACCCAGTTCATGCTTGCCAGTGCCCTCTTGCGTCCTTGTAACCGGATCCCTGACCTCACTACTCTCAACATCCTGTGCACTGGAACTACAATTTAGGTTCCCATTCCCCTGCTGAATTAGATTAACACCCGCCCCCCCCCCCCGAAGAGCACTAGCAAATCTCCCCCCCATGATATTGGTACCCCTCTGGTTCAGGTGAAGACCATCCTTTTTGTAGAGGTCCCACCTACCCCAGAAAGAGCCCCAATTATCCAGGAAACCAAAACCCTCCCTCCTGCACCATCTCTGCAGCCACGTGTTCAACTCCTCTCTCTCCCGATTGCTCTCTTCGCTAGCACGTGGCACGGGCAACAACCCAGAGATAACAACTCTGTCCTCTCTCTCCCGATTGCTCTCTTCGCTAGCACGTGGCACGGGCAACAACCCAGAGATAACAACTCTGTTTGTTCTCACTCTAAGCTTCCACCCTCGTTCCCTGAATTTCTGCCTTAAATGCCCATCTCTCTTCCTACCTATGTCGTTGGTGCCTATGTGGACCATGACTTGGTGCTGCTACCCCTCCCCCTTAAGGATCCCAAAAACACGATTACATTACGTTTACATTTTCTCACGATTAACATTTTGACACCATTATACTACATCTCCCATCAAGTCTTTATTCCAATGTATATTTACATACATTCACTTTTTTTAATTACTTAATACCATCTGGCAACGTTTGTAGATTTCTTGTACGGTATTTATTGTTTTAATTATGGGTATTCTTGTCTCTATTCGACTTTTCTTTGTCGTGCACTTTCTGATAATTCTTGCTTTGCAGTCCTTGCAGTACATCATTGAGTAGAATTGGAAGTTTCAGACGAAGTTTTCATTAAATTAAGAGCTTTGATGGCCCCGATCCACACAATAGTTTAATATTTCTTTATGTCAGTATGATTTGAATTCTTGATTTTTCATCATAATATCTTTAATGGTTCTGACAGCTTCTCCATTTGTTTGCAGATGCTTACAAGAGCTTGTTAGATGAACAAATCGACATTCTTCTGCAAAGTGCGTGAAGTAAACGTTTGAAATTTGTGGTCCATTATTAGATGCCAACTGTTCAGCTCTCCAATGTGTTCCTAAAAAATCTTATAAAAGACGGATGACTGCTTCAGTTGTTCTTGTGTACATCCGCTTAATTTCGAACCATCTTGAGAAGTTATCAGCTATTATTGGATCAGATCTTCCCTCAAAGAAGAATGAACCCATCACCAACCATTCCCACGGCCTGGTTGGGAATTGGATCGAACGTTTCTCTTTGATCCAATCTGTGTACTTAACAATTTTGTTGGACTTGCTTCTCACCAAATTTTCTGTCCGAGCAGCAATACTGTTGGAACTTGTCGAATTTCACATTCTCTGGTAATTATTGAACGGCATGGCGGGCTATCCTGTGTTCTGTGGCTTCTCTGTGCATTGTGTGGATTCCCTTCTGGAATTTCGACTCTCTGCAGTGCTCAAGCCAGGATGGGCGACCTTCCCTAGTCCTATTACCTGGGTTCCTCTTTCCTATCTTCCTCAACTTTCTTTATGGTTTTGAGGACAATGCGACTCTTCTACTTCAGAGTGAGAGGTCCACTTTCCCTCGGACATGCGGGGTTTCTGACATCTGCTTTCCCTTAAACTTAAGTGCTGCTTATAACATTATTTTTTTCTTATTCGTTTATGGACTGTGTGCATCGCTGGCTCGCCAGCTTTTGTTGTCCACTACGAATTGTCCTTGAATGGAGGGATTGCTGAGCCATTTCAGAGTCCATTTAAGAGCCAATCACATTTTTGTGTCTCCGGTGACTCATGTCGGTCAGGACAGGTTAGTACGGCAGCTTTGCGTACCAAATGGACATTCGTGAATCAGATGCATTTTACAACAATCGACAATGGTTCCATGGTCACCATTTGACTCGCTTTTTTAAATTCAGATGTATTAACTGAGTACAAATTTCACCATTTGTGCTGATGGGGGTTACTTCAGGTGCAACGCCTCATGGGCCGTATAACTGAGCTTCTGTTGGTTGCACAGCGTACGTGGAAAGCCATGGCCCTTTATTTGACAGGTGCATCACACTTGTTCCATTGTCATGTCTGAACTAAGATATGTATCTGTTGACCAGCCTCTCCCTTTTTCCTCTCACTCACACAGAGAATTTAGAACATTATGCTTAAGCCCTTCGAAGGCTTTTCTTTTCACTGAGATTGCTTCATCGTCGGTGCAATGACTCACGAAATATATTGTTTTTCAGCACCACCTCCATTCGGTGGAGCCTTCCTCCAGCTTCTACAGTTTTTGAACTTTGTTCACATCACCTCCTTGTTTTTAAGTTTCCGGTCTTCCGGCAGAAAGGTGATTGTTGCTTCAACTTTTCATTTCTGGCAACCAAGTTATATATTTTGTTCCTAATGCTGCCACCGTATAATGTCTAGCCAACGTGGTTCGTGGATGATACTCGTGAAGCTTTATTGCATAGTTACTATATACACTCAAAACTAGCCATGTGCCTCCTTCAAATGCCATGCTGTAACTGTTTGTGAGTCTCTTCCGCCTGCTCTCTTGACTCATATTTACATTCAATCAAGTTTAACCTCTTGACAATATTATACTACAATTTGTTGTCCTCCTTATGCCACCGTCAAGGATGTCACGGAATGGCTGCAGAGCACTGAGCGGAGAGGTTGAACAGCCGAGGACGTGGACCACATTGGTAGCAATGGCATGGGTAGAAAATATGATGTGGTCCTGCAGAAAGAATTATGTGAACTAGGTAAGAAATTAGCAAGTGGGGCTGAAATGTAGTAATTTCTGGATGCTCCCAGTAATATGTGCAAGTGAGTATAGAAATATGAGGATAATGCAGATGAATGTGTGGCTGCCAAATGGCGCAGAAGGGAGGGTATTCGATTCCTGGAACACTGGGAACAGTTCTGGTGAGGATGGGACCTGCACAGGCCTATTGCTTTGTCTCTGAATAGAGCTCCACCAAATTTCCTTGTGGGACAAATTGATAGTGCTATTGGGTAGGTTCAAAATAACTTCGCATGGGTGTGGAATCCAGAGGATAAAACAAACGAGAATCACCGACGTGCACAAAAAATGGAAGTGGCTGAAGCAACAGAGTAGGAAGTTGCAAATTATGAAGGGAGAAGGAAATAGTTTTGCAGTAGATGGGAGTGCAATTAGAAAGTCGATAAGGAATGCAAAGACAGGATTACGAGGCATGTATTGAACCGGACAAAGTGTGCTGAATATTTTCGGTGAGCTATAAGCAGAAATGGCACATGGGAACATCATGCAGGGCAATAACGGAAACGTGGTTTAGAAATGGCGAGGAATGTTTGCTTAATATACAAGGATGCACAGTGTTCAGAAAACATAAAGAGGATAAAAAAAAGTGGTGTGGCAGTCTTAATTATGGAAGTGATTGCATTGCTGGAAAGGCAGGCTTTGCTTGAAGGGGCAAGAGCAGAGTACATTTGTCTATAGCTGAGGAGCAAATACGATCTGATAACGCTACTAGGGGTAGTCAAAGGCCAAAAAAGAGTGTGAGGGGGTAAGAGAGAGAGAGGGAGAAGGAAATATGCAAGGAAATCACAGAGATGTGCAAGAACATGGACGGCACAGTGGCGCAGTGGTTAGCACCGCAGCATCACAGCTCCAGAGACCTGGGTTCAGTTCAGGGGACTGCCTGTGTGGAGCTTGCAAGTTTTCCTTGTGACCGCGTGGGTTTCCACCGGGTGTTTCAGGTTCCTCCCACAGCCAACGACTTGCATGTTGATAGGTGTAAATTGCCCCTAGTGTAGGTAGGTAGGGATGTGGTCGGGAATATAGGGTAAATGTAGGATTAGCATAAATGGGTGGTTGTTGGTTGGCACAGACTCGGTGGGCCAAATGGCCTGTTTCAGTGCTGTATCAATAAATAAATACAATAAACTATAGAGAGGTGATATTGGGAAAATGTCATTCCCCAAATGTCGATTGGGATCATTTGAAAGTAAAGGGTAAGGAGTTGCAGCAATTTCTGAAATGTATTCAGGAGAAGCTCCTTGATCATTATGTTCTCAGGCCACCTATAAATGTGTCACTGCTCAATCTGATGCTAGGATACGTAGTGAGTCAAGTGGACAACGTGTCTGTGATGGAGCACATGGGTAAGATTGATAATCCGATCATAAGTTTGGACTAGTAGTTCAGAAAAAAAAACAAGGAACAAAATCAGGTTGAATGTTTAGATTTGAAGAGACTAATATCACCACGATGAGAAGGGACCTAGCCAGGGAAGAATAGAAACAAAGAATGGCATCAGAACAATTGGTTATCTTGAAGGAAGAAATGCTTCCAATATCGGCTAAGACCGTTCCTCTAAGCCTGAGATGTAGGGAAACCAAGTACAGGTCTTGGTTGACAATCGAGGTAGAGATGATGATGATGAAACATAAATAGGGTCCATGGTGCATGTCAGTTGACCTCATCAAGTAAAAACCAGGCCATATGCAATAAGTTGAGATAGGAAAATAAGACTAGCCAAGAAAATATGAAAACAGAATGTCAACAAAATAAAACTGAAGCACAAAAATTTTCTACTGGCCTGGAAATATTAAGTGAGTCGTAAAAGGAGGAGTAGCGCCTATTAGGGACAGGACAAGGCTACCATACATATCATACATCATGTTCCATTGTTCCCGAAGTAAATGGAGGCTGACAAAGTATCAGTCGAAACAGAGAGATTAGAAGCAATGGACAGGATAAAAAAATAAATGAGAGGGGGAGGTACTAACAAGGATGGCTATTCTTAGGGTAGATACATCAACTGATCAGGTGGCCTTGAAACCCAGGTTGCTAAAAGGAAGTGCGTATGGAGAAAGTGGAGGGGCTTGACATAGCCTTTCACTCTTCCCTGGACACGGGTGATATGTCACTGGAGGATTGGAGATTGGCAAATGGGACACCCTTATTCAAGAAGGTATGTAAAGACAGCCCTCGCAACTACAGGCCAGATAGTTATACATCAGTGGTGGGTAAGATTTTAGAAAAAAAATTCAGGGAACATATCAACGCATACTTAGAGAATTTTGAGTTAATTAAGGACAGTCAACATGAATTTGCAAAATGCAGATCATGCCTGACTAATCTAATTGCTTTTTTGATGACGTAACGGAGAACCATGATGAATGCAATGAGGTGGATCTTGTTTTTATTGGAGTTGAAGAAAAAATGTGATAATATACCACTGAAAAGGCTGTTCAACAAATTGAGACTCATGGAATAGGAGGGACAGTGTCCTATTGGTAACAGATCGGCAAATGGACAGAAAGCAGCGATTCATACTCACTCGTTGCTTATCAGACTGGAGGAGGGTAGACAGTGGTGTTACCTAAGGGTCAGTGCTGGGACCACAATTTTTTGCTATATATAAACGACTTCGATCTTGGAATACAGAGTACAATCTCAAATTCTGCTGACAACATCAAACTTGGAGGTACGTCAAACAGCGAGCATGATACAAACCACCTGCATGGCATAGATAGGCAATAGAATGGGCAGAAAGTTATCAGATGCTGTGTAATAAGTGTCATATGATGCACATTGACAGAAGGAATAAGGAGAGTCAATATCTAGTTAATGGCATAGTTCTGAAGAGTATGCAGGAACAGAACAAATTGATGGTGCAAGTGCGTAAATCTTTCAAGGTGGCAGGACATTTTGGGAGAATGATTCGTAAGTCATATGGTGTCGTACGCTTCAGAAATATAGGCATTTGTACAAAACCAGGAACGTTATGATGAACCTTTATAAAGCTCTGGTTAGATTGTAAATGTAGTATCATGACAAGTTCTCGTCAACACACTTCAGCAATAATGTGATGGTCCTAGCGAGGGTCAGGGCGGAGTTACCCAAATGGTTGCAGGGAAGAAGGATTTCAGCTAGAACGTTAGCTTGGGAGAACTGGGTATATTCTCCTTAGAACAATAGGTATTGAGAAGAGATTTAACAAAAATGCATAAGATTATGACAGGATTCGATAAGTTAGACAAGGGGAAAATGTTTTCTTTAACACATGGTACAAGGAATATGGGACAGAGATTGAAGGTTTTGGTAACAAATGCAGGGTGAATATAAGAAAGCACTTTATTTTAGATAGCGGGTGGGAATGACCTGGAAGCCATTGCCCGCAGGTGTGCTGGAAGTAGAGATGATCGATCATTTCAAGAGGGCATTGGAAATCCATCTCTGAGAATTCGGCATGCAGGGCTGTGGCGATCAAACCGGGGAGTCGGAATGACTTCACGGCTCTGTGGAGTGTGAGTATACACTTGATGGACCAGAAAGTATCCTCCTGTGTCGTATAAGACTCAATGGCTCAAAATTACTGTAAATGGTTATATTGGGCATGGTACGATTCGTGTGGCGATATGTTTACAGTTAATTGTAAAACTGGCATTGATAGCAATTTGCAGGAGAATTAAGCTACTACTATTGATTAATTGAACATGACTGCGAAAGCACAGCTTAGAAGGACACACAGGAGACATTACTTCTCTCACAAGGTCCTGAGTCTATGGAATTCACTAACCCAGAGTGCGGCAGATGCCGGGACATTGAGTACATTTAAGGAGATGATAGAAAGATTTTGATTAGTAATGGGTTGAAGGGTTACGGAGAATGGGCAGGAAAGTGAAGTTGAGGCCGAGATGAGTTCAGCCATGCTCATATTGAATGGCAGATCAGGCTCGAGGGGCTGAAATGCCGACTCCTGCTCCGAGTCCTTATGTTCTTATGTTCGTTTTAAAATTAGGCTTAATAACTAGTATGCACGAAAAAATGATACATTTTGTTTATTTTAATTGGATTAAAAGAAAACAATACACAAGTTTATAGATCACAGTTTATTGCCATAATTCTTGATGACAACTCATGACCAAAGCAATAAAGTTAGAGCTAATTATTATATTGGACTTGACAAAAAAAAATACACATGGAAAGATGTAGTTAATAGCTAAATTGAGCTTGATAACAATACGCAGGGGAAAACAGTTAGATGCAATTGTCAATGTGGTAACAGAATAATACACAGAGCTTAATATACAGTGGAAGAACGTTCCTGTTCTTTTTTCTTAATGGGTTTGACAACCAATCAACAGTGGAATACATTTAAAGTCAATTGTTAAATAAGCATAACGGGAATAGTGGCTAAGAAAAATGTTGTGATTACTAATGCATTGTGTAAATGATTACATTCAAATCTTACAGATAATTACGAAACTACCCAAATTAAGCGTTAGCATGGGAAAATGTTACAGTTCCTCAAATTTGATATGATGAATAATACACTGAAGCATAATATTGCGATCAATTGTTAGACTAGATGAGGATAAAAATTCATAGCGAATACATTTCCCTCCAATTAATTGGTTAATTGCGTACAAATAATTCCCTGACGATTGAGTTGATTGACAAACTGTTCGTGAGAGCATCTATATATCCGTAGAACGGAAATACGTTTTTGAATCGGTCTGAATAACCAATAAAAAAACAAACGAAATGCTTCTTTGTCAAAATAGACATGATAACTAATGCACAAGGAGTGCAGTTGCAGTTAATTGTTAAATCCAGTATACAAGTCCTTAAGTAGACTGATCAATTTTAAATTAAATGTTGTGAGACATAAAGAAGTGAATCGAGCTACAAACAATTGTTGAACTGGACATAGCTGGTCAAGAGGAAGAAGAAGGCTTATGTGAGGATGAGACGTGAAGGCTCAGTTAGGGCGCTTGAGAGTTACAAGCTAGCCAGGAAGGATCTAAAGGGAGAGCTAAGAAGAGCGAGGAGAGGACACGAGAAGTCATTGGCGGATAGGATCAAGGAAAACCCTAAGGCTTTCTTTCGGTATATCAGGAATAAAAGAATGACGAGAGTTAGATTAGGGACAATCAAGGATAGTAGTGGGAAGTTGTGTGTGGAATCAGAGGAGATAGGGGAAGCGTTAAATGAATATGTTTCTTCAGTATTTACAGTAGAGAAAGAAAATGTTGTCGAGGAGAATACTGAGATACAGACTACTAGGCTAGATGGGATTGAGGTTCACAAGGAGGAGGTGTTATCAATTTTGGAAAGTGTGAAAATAGATAAATCCCCTGGGACAGATGGGATTTTTCCGAGGATTCTCTGGGAAGCCAGGGAGGAGATTGCAGAACCTTTGTCCTTGATCTTTATGTCGTCATTGTCGGCAGGAATAGTGCCGGAAGACTGGAGGATAGCAAATGTTGTCCCCTTGTTCAAGAAGGGGAGTAGAGACAGCCCTGGTAATTATAGACCTGTGAGCCTTACTTCGGTTGTGGGGAAAATGTTGAAAAAGGTTCTAAGAGATAGGATTTATAATCATCTTGAAAAGAATAAGTTCATTAGCGATAGTCTTCACGGTTTTGTGAAGGGTAGGTCGTGCCTCACAAACATTGAGTTTTTCGAGAAGGTGACCAAACAGGTGGATGAGGGTAAAGCAGTGGATGTGGTGTATATGGATTTCAGTAAGGCGTTTGATAAGGTTCCCCACGGTAGGCTATTGCAGAAAATACGGAAGTGTGGGATTGAAGGTGATTTAGAGCTTTGGATCAGAAATTGGCTAGCTGAAAGAAGGCAGAGGGTGGTGGTTGATGGCAAATGTTCATCCTGGAGTTTAGGTAATAGTGGTGTACCGCAAGGATCTGTTCTGGGGCCACTGCTGTTTGTCATTTTTATAAATGACCTGGATGAGGGTGTAGAAGGGTGGGTTAGTAAATTTGCGGATGACACGAAGGTCGGTGGACTTGTGGATAGCGCCGAAGGATGTTGTAGGTTACAGAGGGACATTGATAGGCTGCAGAGCTGGGCTGAGAGATGGCAAATGGAGTTTAATGCGGAAAGGTGTGAGGTGATTCACTTTGGAAGGAGTAGCAGGAATGCAGAGTACTGAGCTAATGGGAAGATTCTTGGTAATGTAGATGAGCAGAGTGATCTTGGTGTCCAGGTACATAAATCCCTGAAAGTTGCCACCCAGGTTAATAGGGCTGTTAAGAAGGCAAATGGTGTGTTAGCTTTTATTAGTAGGGGGATCGAGTTTCGGAGCCACGAGGTCATGCTGCAGCTGCACAAAACTCTGGTGCGGCCACACCTGGATTATTGCATGCAGTTCTGGTCACCGCATTATAGGAAGGATGTGGAAGCTTTGGAAAGGGTGCAGAGGAGATTTACTAGGATGTTGCCTGGTATGGAGGGAAGGTCTTACGAGGAAAGGCTGAGGGACTTGAGGTTGTTTTCGTTAGAGAGAAGGAGGAGGAGAGGTGACTTAATAGAGACATATAAGATAATCAGAGGGTTAGATAGGGTGGATAGTGAGAGTCTTTTTCCTCGGATGGTGATGGCAAACACGAGGGGATATAGCTTTAAGTTGAGGGGTGATAGATATAGGACAGATGTCAGAGGTAGTTTCTTTGCTCAGAGAGTTGTAGGGGCGTGGAACGCCCTTCCTGCAACAGTAGTAGACTCGCCAACTTTAAGGGCATTTAAGTGATCATTGGATGGACATTTGGATGCAAATGGAATAGTGTTGGTCAGATGGTTACACAAGTCGGCGCAACATCGAGGGCCGAAGGGACTGTACTGCGCTGTAATGTTCTATGTTCTATGTTCTATAGTTTGTACAGTTACAATCAATTTATTGTTGGAGATGATAGCTCTTGTACAGAATCATACATTGTAAACTTTGACCTGATAAGCACTCTGTCAGGATCACATTTCCATTAATTTGTTCCATTGCAAATAACACAGACAATAGCTAATGCCATAATTGAATTGGTCAATTGCTCATGGTAACGAGTGCATGAGGGACATATCTGCAGTTAACTGTTAAATTGGGCACGATAACTAGTACACATTTGATGGGCATTCACGTTAATTGTAAAAATCACATAAACAAAACAAAGGGGAAGAAATTGTTGTTATTTATGTTTGAAATGATAAATATTATAGTGTACAAGGTGACAGTCAAATGCTGAATTGGGCTTGAGTGAGTAGAGGTGGTTTATGGTGGGGCGTTTTATTAAAATTAGTCTTGATAACTGACACCTATTCGAAAAAAGTTACAGTCCATCGTTGAATCTGAACTGGTAACTAATACACAGGGGAATAAACTCAATGCCAATAGCTTAATTGGAGATGATGACAACATGCACAAATAAAGGTACAGATAATTGACAAATTGGGCTGGGTAACAATACACGTGGGAATTCGGTAATCTGAAAGCTTGGGTTATGCAAGATGCAAGAACAAACAAAGAACAAACAAAGATAATTACAGCACAGGAACAGGCCCTTCGGCCCTCCAAGCCTGCGCCGATCCAGATCCTCTCTCTAAACATGTCGCCTATTTTCTAAGGTTCTGTATCTTTTTTCTTCCTGCCCATTCATGTATCTGTCTAGATACATCTTAAAAGACTCCATCGTGCCCGCGTCTACCACCTCCGCTGGCAACGCGTTCCAGGTGCCCACCACCCTCTGCGTAAAGAACTTTCCACGCATATCCCCCCTAAACATTTCCCCTTTCACTTTGAACTCGTGTCCTCTAGTAATTGAAACCCCCACTCTGGGAAAACGCCTCTTGCTGTCCACCCTGTCTATACCTCTCATGATTTTGTACACCTCAATCAGGTCCCCCCTCAACCTCCGTCTTTCTAATGAAAATAATCCTAATCTGCTCAACCTCTCTTCATAGCTAGCGCCCTCCATACCAGGCAACATCCTGGTGAACCTCCTCTGCACCCTCTCCAAAGCATCCACATCCTTTTCATAATGTGGCGACCAGAACTGTACGCAGTATTCCAAATGTGGCCGAACCAAAGTCCTATACAACTGTATCATGACCTGCCAACTCTTGTACTCAATGCCCCGTCCGATGAAGGAAAGCATGCCGTATGCCTTCTTGACCACTCTATTTACTTGCGTTGCCACCTTCAGGGAACAGTGGACCTGAACACCCAAATCTCTCTGTCCATCAATTTTCCCCAGGACTTTTCCATTTACTGTATAGTTCACTCTTGAATTGGATCTTCCAAAATGCATCACCTCGCATTTGCCCTGATTGAACACCATCTGCCATTTCTCTGCCCAACTCTCCAATCTATCTATATTCTGCTGTATTCTCTGACAGTCCCCTTCACTATCTGCTACTCCACCAATCTTAGTGTCGTCTGCAAACTTGCTAATCAGTCCACCTATACTTTCCTCCAAATCATTAATGTATATCACAAACAACAGTGGTCCCAGCACGGATCCCTGTGGAACACCACTGGTCACACGTCTCCATTTTGGGAAACTCCCCTCTACTGCTACTCTCTGTCTCCTGTTGCCCAGCCAGTTCTTTATCCATCTAGCTAGTACACCTTGGACCCCAAGCGCCTTCACTTTCTCCATCAGCCTGCCATGGGGAACCTTATCAAACGCCTTACTGAAGTCCATGTATATGACATCGACAGCCCTTCCCTCATCAATCAACTTTGTCACTTCCTCAAAGAATTCTATTAAGTTGGTAAGACATGACCTTCCCTGCACAAAACCATGTTGCCTATCACTGGTGAGCCCATTTTCTTCCAAATGGGAATAGATCCTATCCCTCAGTATCTTCTCCAGCAGCTTCCCTACCACTGACGTCAGGCTCACCGGTCTATAATTACCTGGATTATCCCTGCTACCCTTCTTAAACAAGGGGACAACATTAGCAATTCTCCAGTCCTCCGGGACCTCACCCATGTTTAAGGATGCTGCAAAGATATCTGTTAAGGCCCCAGCTATTTCCTCTCTCGCTTCCCTCAGTAACCTGGGATAGATCCCATCCGGACCTGGGGACTTGTCCACCTTAATGCCCTTGAGAATACCCAACACTTCCTCCCTCCTTATGCCGACTTGACCTAGAGTAATCAAACATCTGTTCCTAACCTCAACATCCGTCATGTCCCTCTCCTCGGTGAATACCGATGCAAAGTACTCGTTTAGAATCTCACCCATTTTCTCTGAGTCCAAGCGTAGCATTCCTCCTTTTTCCTTTAGTGGGCCAATCCTTTCTCCAGTTACCCTCTTTCTCCTTATATATGAATAAAAGGCTTTGGGATTTTCCTTAACCCTGTTTGCTAAAGACAATCAAGTTAAACTTATTTGTCAAAATAGCGCACATGACATAAAGTTAGAGCTAAATACTATATTTAGGCTCGATAATATTAAAACTGCGAAATAAAGATGCAGTTAATTGTCAAAGTGGGCTTGGAAAGTAAAACATAGTGAAGTAAAGTTCCAGTAATTGTCTAATTGTGCTTGAAATCCGGGACACGCTGGATAAAGGTATTGTTAATTCCTGTACTTCTGAAAACGATTTCCGGGATGTAATGTTTCACAGACTTGTTTCGAGCAATACGCAAGGACATAAAAGTACTGTTAATTGTAAAATTGGGCAAGATAACTAGAGCACAGGATAGCAAGTTAGAGATAATTGTTGTTTTGGGCTTAGTGAAGTACCCCGAGGAATGAAGATACGGTATTGTTTTTAATTGGGCGTAATAAGAAATAAACAAGCTAATACAGTTGCAGTTAATTGTGAAGCTGTACCTGATAACTCATGTATAAGGGAATAAACTTACAGTTAATCATAGAACTACACATGATACTTAATACTCATGGTATAAAGTTGGAACCAATTATGAAACTATTTTGAACAATGAACGCACAGGATATGAAGTCACAGTTTAGTTTAGGTTAGAGATACAGCACTGAAACAGGCCCTTCGGCCCACCGAGTCTGTGCAGACCATCAACCACCCATTTATACTAATCCTACACTAATTCCATATTCCTACCACATCCCCACCTGTGCCTATATTCCCTCCCACCTACCTATACTAGGGGCAATTTATAAAGGCCAATTAACCTATCAACCTGCAAGTCTTTGGCATGTGGGAGGAAACCGGAGCACCCGGAGGAAACCCACGCAGACACAGGGAGAACTTGCAAACTCCACACAGGCAGTACCCAGAATTGAATCCGGGTCACCGGAGCTGTGAGGCTGCAGTGCCAACCACTGCGCCACTGTGCTGCAGTTGTTAATTTGTAACTGTAAAATAAAAAAGGCACAAATTTACAAGTATTTTTTAATTCGGCTTCTTACACGGGGGAATAATGTCACATTAAATTGTTTAATCGGACAAGATAACCAATATGCAGATTTAACACAGACAAAAAATACTTGTGGGACGTTGCTCCACTAAATTACTAAATCGGAAATGATACATAATATCTAGGTTTAGAGTGTTAACACTAATCATTAAGGCGGAGAAATTAAGCAACGCACAAGGGGAAAAGCAATAGTTATTTAATTTTGCTATGGCCAGAGGTGCAGAAAATTAAATTTAATTGCCATACTGGATAACAATAAGCAGTACATAATGAATTATTCTAACAGCTAAATGGTCAGTTGTTTATGCACTGATTAATAAAATGAATTATTTGTTACGTTGCTCGTGGTACTGAGTGCACCTGGGGAAAACGATAAAGGTAAATGTTAAATTAGTCATGTTAAACAATATACATAGTAATAAATGCACAGTTAATTGTTGATTTGACATGATCGCTACTATCAAGGTAATGAAACTATTGAGTATTATTTCACTTAAATTAATTGCAATGCAATAGGTTTTCAGTTAATTGTTGTGTTGGGCTTGATAACAGATCCAATGCTGAATAAAGGGACAGTTATGATTAAATTAGAAATGATTAACAATACACAGATGAACATTGTACTGCTATTGGCTTCCGCCAGGGCTACTTAGCTCCTGATCACATTACAGCCTTGGCTCAAATATGGACAAAAGAGCTGAACTCAAGAGGTGAGGTCAGAGTGACTGCCGTTGTCATCAAGTCAGCATTTGACGGAGTATGGCATCAAGGAGCCCGAGCAAAACTGAGGTCATTGGGAATCAAGGGAAAACTCTCTGCTGGCTGGAGTAATACCTAGTGCAAAGGAAGGTGGTTGTGGTTGTTGGAGGTCAATCATCTGAGATCCAGGACATCACTGCAGGAGTTCCTCAGGGTAGTGTCCTGGACGCAACCATCTTCATCAATGACCAACCTTCAATCATAAGGTCAGAAGTGGGGATGTTCGCTGATGATTGCACAATGTTCAGCACCATTCGTGACTCCTCAGGTACTGAAGCAGTCCGTGTAGAAATGCAGCAAGACCTGGACAATATCCAGGCTTGGGCTGATAAGTGGCAACTAACATTCGCGCGACACAAGTGCCAGGCAGTGACCATCTCCAACAAGAGAGAATCTAACTATCTCCCCCTGACATTCAACTGCATTACCATCACAAAATCCCCCACTATCAACATCCTCGTGGCTACCAGTGACCAGACACTGAACTACAGTAGCTATATAAATACCTTGGCTACAAGAGCAGGACAGAGGCTGGGAATCCTGAGGCGAGTAACTCACCTCTTCACTCCCCAAAGTCTGTCCACCATCCATCATTCTACATTGGATCTGTTATCAAGCCCAACACAACAAGTTACAGTTACAAAGGCACAAGTCAGGTGTGTGATGGAATACGCTCCACTTGCCTGGATGGGTGCAGCTCCAACAACACTCAAGAAGCTCGCACCATCCAGAACAAAGCAGCCGGCTTGATTGGAGCCCCATCTTAAACATTTACTCCCTCCACCACCGACGCACATTGGCAGCAGTATGTACCATCTACAAGTTGCACTGCAGCAATGCACCAAGGCTCCTTAGACAGCACCTTCCAAACCCACGACCTCTACCAACAAGAAGGATAAGGACAGCAAATACATGTGAACACCACCACCAGCAAGTTTCCCTCCAAGTCACACACCATCCTGATTTGGAACTATATCGCCATTCATTCACTGTCGCTGGGTCAAAATCCTGGAACTCCCTTCCTAACAGCACTGTGGGTATACCTACCCCAAATGGACTGCAGCGGTTCAAGAAGGCAGCTCACCACCACCTTCTCATGGGCAATTAGGGATAGGCAATAAATGCTGGCCTGGCCAGTGACGCCCACATCCCATAAATGAATTTTAAAAATGGTGGCTGCTTGCCAAGTACAAATAAACTACGACAGGATTATCTACCGAAGGTTTTTTGTTTTTTTGTCCCTGTTCCGCCACATTGCGAGGCTATGGGCTCTGTGGAATGCCGAATGTTGCAAGACCAGCACCACGCTATCTAACAATTCCAACAAACTCTATGGATGCAGAGACAGCTGCTTCTAATAATGGATAGGTGTTCACCGTTTTGAGACAGGGAATGAAGAAAGAAACAGTTCCAGATTGCTCCATGCTTGCCTAAAACCACTGACTTCAGTGAGTAAAGGATATGGCATGTCTATCGTCAGCGTTTGCTAATATTTGTAGTATGCATTAAATGCTATTAGCAACCAGACATCATTTTTTTCCATTTAAAAATTGATAATTTTCATTGTTTGATGCAATACTGTGAAATGTGCGATTTAAGTATGTCAAATCCTGAAATTCACGTTTGTTGAAATGCTGTGAAAGTTAATTTTGTAAAAAGTAGCCGTGAATTTTGTAGGTCCCTATTGATAACTGATAATGTTAATTTTCAAATTGGACTTTGTAGCAGATACAAAGTGGAATAAAGTTCTATTAATTGTGAAACTGGAATGATAATTCAGACAGGTGGGCAATGTTATTGCTAATTGTTACACTGTGTTTGATAGTAAACATACAAGGAATTATAGTTACAGTGTATGTTAAAATTAGCTTGATAATTAATAGACAGACCATTAAGTCACAATTAATTTTAAAAATTGCCTTGATAACAATACGACAAGGAATGCCGTTCCAGTATATTTGTAAATACAGCATGGGGTCCAATGCGGGAATTTTTTTGACAACAGTTTTCAATCGGTATTTAGCTAAAGTTAATTCTTAAACTGGACACAATGACATGCAGATTAAGAGTGTTAAAATTAATATTTATTCAGAAACATTAAGCACCACACGACGGAAAACGGTACATTTCTTTTAATTTGATGTGATCATTTATAGGCGAGTGCATATAATTGCAGTTATGTGTCATATTGGATAACAATAAACAGTACTTACAGAAATACAAAAAGGCAGTTAAGCCAATTTTTATACTCCGAATTTAATAAGGTGAGAATTATACAATTGCATGTGATTCAATCTGCATAGGTATACAAAGGTACAGTTTATTTATTCAATTGGATACGTTAAACAATACACAGGGGATAACGGCAGAATTAATTGTTTATTGGGCTTAATAATAAATACAGAGGTAATCGAGTTAGTGCTATATTTTCAGATTTAAGTTTCCAACAATGCATGGGGAAATATCTTCTCAGTTAATTGTTATAGTTACTTGAAACAGATCCACTGTGGAAGAAAGCTACAGTTATAGCTTAGTTGGAAACGATTAAACTAGTTTGGCAGGGGGAATAGAAAGCTGGCCACAGTTTCAAAGAGGACAATTACAGGCCAGGGAACGGACGGCAGAAAATTAGTGAGTGACTCGGAAAGACAGAAGAAGCAAAGGTTAAAACGTGTGAAACACAGGAATTTGGCAGTGTTAAAAGGTATTCATTTAAATGCAAGGAATATAGTAAATAAAAGCGATGAGCTGAGGGCAGAGGTAGACACATGGCAACGGGATACTGTTGGTGTAACAGAAACTTGGCTGAAAGTGGGGCAAGAATGACAGCTCAACATCCCCGAATATAGATTTTTCAGACCGGATAGCGATGGCGGGGGTTGGGGGTGGGTGTGGGGTAAATAGAAGGTGTGCAGCATTATTAGTTAAGGAATCAATAACAGCTTTGAGGAGGAATGTTATGCTTAATGAACCATCAAATGAGTCCATATGGGTGCAGGTCAGCAATAAAAAGGGACAGTGACAGTACAAGGTGTGTACTATTGACCCCCAAAATAGTGAGAGGGAGATAGAGGAGCAAATATGGAGGGACATTTCTGAGTGTAAGAACTATACGGCAATAGTAGTTGGAGATTTCAACTGACTGAATATCAACTGGGATCAAACAGTGTGAAGGGTACATATGGTAGAAGATTCTTGAACTGCATTTAGGAGAACTTCCTTCTCCAGCACGTAACAAGTCCAACGTGAGGGGGCACAATTCTAGATTTTGGAGATAGAGATCACAGCAGTTAGTTATAGCATAAACATGGAAATTGACAAGGACAACATAAAAATGAAATAAAAATTGAATTTGGGGAAGCCAAATTTTATGAACTGAGAGTTGATCTGGTGAAAGTGGACTGGATACAGCTACTTGGAGGAAAATAAGTGGCAAACTAGTGAGAGGCATTCAAGAGCGAGCTTCTACAGGCACAGTATGAGTCTGCCACCACAAAGAGAAAGGGTGGTACGGTCAAATGTGGAGATCCCTAGTTATCTAGAGACTTACATGGCTAGTTGAAGTAGAAAAAGAATGCGTATGACGATTACAAAATACGTAATACTTTAGAAAGCCTCGAGAAGTATAGAAAGTGCAGGAGTGAAGTGAAAATGGAAATTTGAAAAGCAGCGAGAGGACATGGAAAATTATTGGCAGGGAAAATCAAGCAAAACACAATGCTGTAATAAAAATCCATTATGAGCAAGGGGACAACAAAGGATAGAGCAGGGCCTATGAGAGATGGCACAAGGGAATTTCCAGGTGAATGGAGATGATGTGGGATAGGTTCTTAATGAATTTTTTTTACCTCTGTCTTTACAAAGTCGAGGTCTGATGCAGATATAGTTGTAAAAGAGGAGGAGTGGGAAATATTATATACGATTAACATAATTAGACAGGAGGTACTAGCGGGTCTGACGTCCTTGAAAGTGGATACATCGCCAGGGCTTGATGGATTGTATCCCAGATAGTTAAATGCGGCCAGGGAGGAAATAGCAACTGCGTTCAGGATTATCTTCAATTCCTCACTAGATACGGGAAAGGTGCCAGGGGATTGGAGGTCTGCGAAAGTTATACCATTCTTTAAAAAGGGTGCGAGTGAAGGGACAAATGATTATATGTCGGTCATTCTTACCACGGTGGTGGGTAAATTATTAGAATCAATTCTGAGGGACAGGATAAACTGCGAATTAGAAATGCATGCATTGATCAGGGATCGTCAGCATGGATTTGTTAATGGAAGGTCATGTCTTACTAATTTAATTTAATTCTTTGAGAAAACAACAAGGAGTGTTGATGAGGGTAGTGCAGTTGACGTGGGCTACATGAATTTTGGGTAAGGCATTTGACAAGGTCCCGCATGACATACAGGTCAGTAAAATGAAAGCCGATGGGCTAGAAGTGAATGTGACAGGTTGGTTGCAAAATTAGCTTAGTTGACAGGATACAAAAGGGTAGTAGTCGACAGATTTTTATTTGTGAATGGAACATTGTTTCCAGTGACGTTCCACAGGGCTCAGTGTTGAGTCCCTTGCTGTTTGTGGTGCGTATTAACGATTTGGACTTAAAAGTGGGAGGCATGATTGGAAAATTTGATGATGACACAAGCATTGGTCTTGTGGTTCATAGAGAAGAGGAGAGCTGTAGACTCCGGAATGATATCAATGGCTTGGTTATGTGGGCGGGACAGTGGCAAATGGAACTCAATCAAGAGAAATGTGAGATAATGCACTTCTTCTTTGGCCTCCCTGTCTTGAGAGACAATGGGTAGGCGCCTAGCGGTGGTTAGTGCTTTGTGAAGCAGCGCCTGGTGTGGTTATAAAGGCCAATTCTAGAGTGATGCAAACTTCCACAGGCGCCGCAGCAAAGGTTGGTTGCCAGGGCTGTTGCACAGTTGGCTCTCTACTTGTGCTTCTGCCAACTGCTATTTCTCTTTGACTTGGCACTCTTTAGCCCCACCTTTATGGCTGTCTGCCAGCTCTGGTGATCACTGGCAACTGACTCTCACGACTTGTGTTCAATGTCAAAGGACTTCATGTTGCGTTTGCAGACGCCTTTCAAGCGAAGACATGGTCGGCCAGTGGGTCTGATACGAGTGATGAGCTCACTGTACAATGCGTCCTTGGGGATCCTGCCATCTTCCATGTGGCTCACATGGCCAAGCCATCTTAAGCACCGCTGGCTCAGTAGGGTGTATATGCTGCAGATGTTGGCCGCTTCGAGGACTTCTCCTTTGGAGATACTGTCCTGCCACCAGTTGCCAAGGATTCTCTGGAGGCAGCGAAGCTGGAATGAATTGAGACGTCGCTCTTGATTGACATACGTTGTCCAGGTCTCGTCGACATAGAGCCAGGTACTGAGGGCACAGGCTTGAAACACTCGGACTTTTGTGTTCCGTGTCAGTGCGCCATTTCCCCACACTCTCTCGGCCAGTCTGGGCATAGTAGCGGACGCCTTTCCCATGCACTTGCTGATTTCTGCATCGAGAGACAGGTTACTGGTGATAGTTGAGTAATGCACTTGGGGGGGACAAATAAAGCGAGAGAATACGCAATAAATGGGAGGATATTGAGAGGAGTAGAAGAAGTGAGAGACCTTGGAGTGCATGCTCACAGGTCCCGGAAGGTGGCAGGACAGATAGATAAAGTGGTGAAGAAGGCATATGGAATGTTTCCCTTTATTGCCCGAGGTATAGAATACAAAAGCAAGGATATAATGCTGGAAATGTATCAAACGCTGGTAATGCCACAGCTGGAGTAATGTGTCCAGTTCTGGTCGTCACAGTACAGGAAGGACATAGTTGTTCTGGAGAGAGTGCAGAGGGGTTTTGCAAGAATGTTGGCAGGGCTTGAAAGTTACAGCTATGAAGAAAGATTGTGCTGGCTAGTGTTGTTTTACATCGAACGGGGGAGGCTGAGGAGTGAATTAACTGAGGTGTGCAACATTTTGAGGGGCCTGGATAGTAAAGACAGGAAGGACCTGTTTTCCCGAGCAGAGAGGTCATTAACGGGGAGCACAGTTTTAAAGTTATTGGTGGAAGGATTAGTGGGGACATGAGGAAACACTTTTTTCACCCAGAGGGTGGTAGGTGTCTAGACCTCACTGCCAGGAATGGTGGTGGAGGTAGAGCACCTCAATTATTTTAAAAACGTACCTGTACTTGCAACTGAAGTGTTGTAACCTGCAAGGATATGGACCAGATGCTGGAAGGTGGGATTAGATTGGGTAGCCTGTTGCTTCGGCCGGCACGGACACGATAGGTTGAATAACATTCTCCAGTGCTGTATTTATATGTGTCTGTATGGATCTATGATAACCAAAACGCTGAAGAATAAAGCTGTTGTTAGTTGCTGAATTTGACCAGATAAGCAATATGACAATAACATGCTGCAGTTAATTGATCAATTGACTATAACAAACGTAATTGTTAAATCAATCATGACAACCAATGCATCCGTTATATAGCTGTAATTAATTGTAAAATGAGAGGTGATCTCATGGAAACCTACAAAATGTTTAAAGGGATAGACAAGGTAAATGTTTCCCCTGGTTGAGGAGTCTAGAACCAGGGGACCCAAATTCAAAATATGGGGGAAGCCACTTAGGAGAGAGATGAGGAGACATCTATTTGCCCTGAGGTTTGTGACTCTCTGTAATTCCCTACACCGGGGGGGCTGTGGAAGATCTGTTTTTGGGCATGTTTGAATAAGTGATTGACGGATTTATAAATGCCAATGATATAAAGGGAATGAGGAGAGGGTGGGGGAAAAAACGATTTGAATTGGATAATCAGTCATGATTGTATTGAATGGTGGGCAGGCTCGATGGGCTGAATGGCTTACTCCTGTTCCTATGTTTCTATATTCCGAAATTTGACTTAGTGGGAATGCAAGTTGTGAGGAACAAGCAGGGAAGGTTCAAGAGGAACTATACAGGCTATGTGAATGGGCAACAGTATGGTAGATGGAATATAATGTGAATAATTGTGAAGTGATCCACTTTGGTAGAAAAAAAGAGAGAATATTTGTTAAATGGAGGGACGTTGAAAGTGTTGATGCCCAAAGAGTGCTCTTTTTCATGAGTCATTAAAAGCTAGCATGCAGGAGCAACAAACAATTCAGAAGGCAAATGATATGTTGCCCATTTTTTGAGTTATGGAGTAAAGAAGTCTTCCTGCAATTGTAGAGCTCCTTGGTAAGACCACATCTGGAAATTTGTATACAGTTTTTGTCTCCACATCTAAGGAAGGAAATACTTGCCATCGAGGGAGTGCAACAAAGGTTCACCAGATTAACCCCTGACATCGTGGTATTGCATTTTGTGGGGTGATTGTGGAGACAAGACCTTTATTCGCTGGGGTTTCGAAGAGCTGAAGTTGATCTCATTGAAACTTACAACATTCTTACTGGCGTTACAGGATGGATATGGACAGGATGCTTGCTTTGCTTGATGAGTCAAGAATCAGGGGACATAGGGCTGCATTTTATGACCCCAGTGGAGTGCACTGGAGGGGATGGCGGGGGAGGTTGTATAAATGTGAGTGGGAAGCGGAGCTACCGTTCCCGTCACCTCCCCACTCCCACTGCAATTTTACAAGTGGTGGCGATGGTGGCAAGTTGCGGCCCACCCGCCCCAGGTTAATTAAGGTCTGTGTGGCAAATTAACTGCCACTTAAGTTGCTCCCCCTGACATTGCAGCTGTATTACCAGTGGGAGCTTGTGGTTGAAGATCTCAGCAAGATCAGTAAAATCTGGCCACCTTCTTGTTGCTTACGGAGTGCCTCCCCTCCCCCCTCCCCGCCCTCCCACACCACAAGCTGCACCCATTATACTATATTCCCCCCGCAAAGGAGTCCTCCTTTGTCACTGAGGCCTGTCCGACTGTCCCCAATAAAATCCCACGCAAGTACCTTAATTCTGGACCAGCATTCCTCCTGCTCCTCTCCCTGGTTGCTGTCCCAGCAGTGGACTTCGCTCCCCTGTGACGCTGCTGATGCGTGTTGCTCGCCTGATGATATGGCCAGCAGCTGTCAGAAGTTGTAATTACTGTCTCCGTAAGGTGAAATGCCCGCCCGAGGCCAACTCAGGGCATGGGAAACGTAAAATCATCGCCTGATTTCCAGGCCCGGCGGAGATGACATCGTCCCCGACTTGGTGGTGGGTGGGCGTGGGCTCCAGCCAAATGTAAAAGACTGCGGCGAGGAGAAATTCTTCAGAGGGCGGTGAATAATTGATAATGTTCAAGACATAAATCATTGGTTATCTGGATATTAATGACATCAGGGGATAGGGGGAAGGTGTGGGAAAGTGGTGTTGAGGCGCATGGTCAGCCAATATCCAGTTGAATGGCGGAGCAGGGTGTCGGGTTGAATGCTCCTTTGTCCAAAGGGCCCTATGGGCGTGTAACCAATGCCGCAAGTGAAGAGAGTTCCAATCAGTTATAAAGTTTGGAGTTAAAAAAAAGAAATGCTGGAAACACTCAGCACGTCTGGCAGCGTCTGTGGAGAGAGAAGCAGAGTTAGTGCTGTGTTCGCAGTCATAGACAGACACAGTAGTGAAACAGGCCCTTCGGCCCACCAAGTCTGTGCCGACCAATAATCACCCGTTTATACTAATCCTACATTAATCCCCATATTCCCTACCACATCCCCACCATTCTCCTAACACCTACCGACACGAGGGGCAATTAACAATAGCCAGACTACCGATCAACCTGCAAGTCTTCGGCTGTGGGAGGAAACCGGACCAACCGGCGGAAACCACGTGGTCACAGGGAGAACATGCAAACTCCGCACAGGCAGTACCCAGAACTGATCCCGGGTCGCTAACCACTGCACCACTGTGCCGCCCTTCATCAAATGACAATCACGGACTTTATATGCAGACACAACTCAAGCACTATTAGTTCTCTTACTTATCTACATGCCTAGGGACAGTCACTGGAGGCTGTGGCAGAATAGCGGACATCAGGTATCACCACACAATGACTGAGCTGGGAAATAAAAAACACAGTTACATCCAAGATAAGCCATAGGTTAATTCGTAGATGAATAATATCTGTTAGGGAATATCAATAAATATTAAGAGTAGCTCACTGCGATTAGGCAGCATGTGTAAATATCTGAAAGATAGAAAAGTGTATTTAAAATAAATAATGCTGTTGTAGCGACATTATTAATTCGGAGACGCAAGTAGAAGATAAGCTGGCGATGTTACAATTTTTCTCAAGTGGTAACGTTTATTTTATTACACAATTTTACATTATTACATTAATGGATAGAGTCTTCGAGTTACACAGCACAGGAACAGGCCCTTTGACCCTCCATGTCCGCGGCTAGCTTTTCTAATTCCATTTTCCAGCACGTGGCCCATAGTCTTGTATGCTATGGCGTTTCAAGTGCACATCTAAATACTTCACGTTGTTAGGGTTTCTGCCTCCACCACCCGTTCAGGCAATGTGTTCCAGATTGCAACCACCTTCTGGGTGAAAAAGTTATTTCCTCAAATCCCCTCTAAAGATTCTGCCCCCAAACCTATGCCCCTTGGTTATTGATCCCTCCTCTAAGGGAAAAGGTTTCTTCCTATCTACTCTGGTATACGTCACTTTTGTCCCCCCACAGCCTTCTCTGTTGTCAGAAAATCAACCCTAGCCTATCCAGTGTCTCGTCATAGCTGAAATGCTCCAGCCCAGTCAACATCCTGGTTCATCTCCTCTGCACCCTCTCCAGTGCAATCACATCCTTCCTATAGTGTGGCGACCAGAAATGTACACAGTACTCCAGCTGTGGCCTAACTTGCGTTTTATACAGCTCCATCATACCATCCCTGCTCTTATGTTCTATGCGTTGGCTAATAAAGGAAAGTATCCCATATCCCTTCCTAACCATATTATGTACCTGTGCTGCTGTCTTCAGTGATCTATGGAAAATCACACCAAGGTCCCTCTCACCCTCTGTACTCCTTAGGGTCCTAGCATCCATTGTATATTCCTTTGCCGATGAATCTTCCAAAAATGCATCACCCCACTCTTGTCAGCATTAAATTTCATTTGTCACTGCTCTGCCCATCTTACCAGACCAAAGACATGTCCTGTAACCTAAGGCTTTCCTCCTCACTATTTTGGGGGCAGAAACCTCAGAGGGGATTTGAGGAAATATTTTTTTTCACCCAGAGGGTGGTTGCAATCTGGAACACACTGCCTGAATGGGTGGGAGAGGCAGAAACCCTAACAACATGAATTTATAACAGCATAAATTTTCGTGTAATCTGCGAACTTACTTCTATATTCACGTCTAAATCATTTACCAGTAATTAGTTAGTTAAAATGCAATAAGAATGTCAGGGCAGGTGAAGAGTTGCCGATACAGTACGCGGGAGCTCGTTGACATAAATGTACTGCAGAACAACCACGTCCATGATTCGAGGAACTTTGGCTCGGAGTTAAAGAACTGCGATGCATCACTGAAGATGGCAGTTAGCTACACATTTTGTTCTAGAATGCAGTCAAACCTCTTTGAGTGATTTGGTCAGTGGTCAGGGACAGGAGAGTTGCCAATGAGGCACTTAATGGGATCGAGAAGGCAGACGTGAGTAGCATCAGCCTTTGCAATTGTCCAAACGGTTTGTTGATATTTCAATATGAGAGCGAGGGCTGCCAGGTGAACAATCAAACTGAGCATGGCGTCGTGGTACGGGAAGTAATTCAACAGGGGAGTGTATATATGAATGTAGTGGTAGTAGGGGACAGTATATTCAGGGGAATAAAGGGAAGGAATTTCTCTGCAGCTAAGGTAAAGAATCCAGAAGGCTGTGCCTTCTTCCTGGTGCCTGCCAGATTTCAGGGCAGATGTGCATGACTAGAAAGGAAATTGATTACAGTGGAGGGCGAGGATCCTGTACTTGTGGCCCACATGGGTAAAAGTTACATAGACACGACTAGGAAAGAGAGTCCTAAAAAGGTTGCTGTGAATCAATCCCAGACACTGTGAGGATGTCCAATGCATGAGTTTCTAATCTCCAATCCTGGGTTTCTTCAGATCCAGAGCAAGTATCCGATCCTGGACAAAGTAGAGTGTGGACCAATCAGTGGGTGTGAGTGGAACTAACTGCACGATGTGCGGTTCTGAAACTGGGAGATGGGTGGGGTGCCCCGATACCGATCTCGACTGTCTTTGTTGTGTGGCGTGGTTGGGGCTGGGGTTGTCTGAGGCTGAATTATGCCTGGCCAGAGTTAAATCTGTAAACAAGGTTAATTCAGATGCTGTGAGACTCATTAAAATATTTAGCATGCCGACCCACCTCCTGTGAGAGATTTGCTGCTCGGCTCTCGACACATCGCAATGAAACTTGAAATTGAAGTCATGGTTGAGTTACCCTTACTTTTGTCCCAATTGCAACCCACCTTTTTTTTGTGCCACAATCCAGTCCCAACGCTCTGTGCTCAGTTAGGGAGCATGTTTGATGATTCATTTCCAGTATATATTCCGTTCTCTATCTCACAGTTAATTGAATGGTGATAGTGATCCTGTCGTGGGGCAAGTGCCGCCTCTCACCCTGCATCACTTGCCACCTGCTGGGCATGGCAACTGCGCATCCACTTGTCATTTTCACTGTGGTCATATTGAGGCGTTTCAGTTATTATTATTTCCCAATGTCGTTCCAGGACATCACCCCCTGTGTAATATTAATCTTGCCCGACTCGTGCAGCCAGAGTGTTCTGTATGATTCACCGTCGCTTTCTTGTTTGAAAAATTTGTCGGCATTTGTTGCCAATAGCTGAAAACCAAGCATTGCAACAAGAAAACAGCCTCTGTGATTCCAGCAACACACTGCATTGTGCTCCGCTTCAAAAAAAAAGTTGCCGTCTATTTTATATTTCAACCTAGAGAGATAATCGATGCTCAGTTTGGGTTTCGCCAGGGCCTCTCAGCACCTGACCTCATTATAGCCTTGATGCATGGAAACAGCTAAACTCAAGAGGTTGTGGGATCGTTGAGCCTCTGTCCATCGCATGCTGCTTTTGCTGTTTGGCAGGCATATCATTCTGTATAAAAGCAAAATACTGCGGATGCTGGAAATCTGAAACAAAAACAAGAAATGCTGGATTCACTCAGCAGGTCTGGCAGCATCTGTGGAAAGAGAAGCAGAGTTAACGTTTCGGGTCAGTGACCCTTCTTCGGAACTGCCAGTTCCGAAGAAGGGTCACTGACCCGAAACATTAACTCTGCTTCTCTTTCCACAGATGCTGCCAGACCTGCTGAGTGAATCCAGCATTTCTTGTTTTTATATCATTCTGTATTGCAGCTTACCAGGTTGACACCACATTTACAGGTATATCCTTTTTTTTTAGAATTAGAACATTACAGCGCAGTACAGGCCCTTCGGCCCTCGATGTTGCGACGACCTGTGAAACCATCTGACCTACGCTATTCCATTTTCATCCATATGTCTATCCAATGACCACTTAAATACCCTTAAAGTTGGCGAATCGACTACTGCTGCAGGCAGGGCGTTGCACGCCCTTACTACTCTCTGAGTAAAGAAACTACCTCTCACATCTGTCCTATATCTATCACCCCTCAACTTGAAGCTATGTCCCCTCGTGTTTGCCATCACCATCCGAGGAAAAAGACGCTCACTATCCACCCTATCTAACCCTCTGATTATTTTATATGTCTCTATTAAGTCACCTCTCCTCCTCCTTCTCTCCAACGAAAACAACCTCAAGTCCCTCAGCCTTTCCTCGTAAGACCTTCCCTCCATACCAGGCAACATCCTAGTAAATCTCCTCTGCACCCTTTCCATAGCTTCCACATCCTTCCTATAATGCGGCGACCAGAACTGCACGCAATACTCCAGGTGCGGTCTCACCAGAGTTCTGTACAGCTGCAGCATGACCTCGTGGCTCCGAAACTCGATCCCCCTACTAATAAAAGCTGACACACCATATGCCTTCTTAAAAGACCTATTAACCTGGGTAGCAAACTTCAGGGATTTATGCACCTGGACACCAAGATCTCTCTCTTCATCTACACTACCAAGAATCTTCCCATTAGCCCAGTACTCTGCATTCCTGCTACTCCTTCCAAAGTGAATCACCTCACACCTTTCCGCATTTGGCTCCATTTGCCATCTCTCAGCCCAGCTCTGCAGCCTATCTATGTCCCTCTGTACCCTCCAACATCCTTCGGCACTATCCACAACTCCACCGACCTTAGTGTCATCTGCAAATTTACTAACCCACCCTTCTGCACCCTCTTCCAGGTCATTTATAAAAATTACAAACAGCAGTGGCCCCAAAACAGATCCTTGCGGTACACCACTAGTAACTAAACTCCAGGATGAACATTTGCCATCAACCACCACCCTCTGTCTTCTTTCAGCCAGCCAATTTCTGATCCAAAGCTCGAAATCACCTTCAACCCCATACTTCCGTATTTTCTGCAATAGCCTACCGTGGGGATCCTTATCAAACGCCTTACTGAAATCCATAGACACCACATCCACTGCTTTACCCTCATCCACCTGTTTGGTCACCTTGTCGAAAAACTCAATAAGGTTTGTGAGGCACGACCTACCCGTCACAAAACCGTGCTGACTATCTCTAATGAACTTATTGTTTTCAAGATGATTAGAAATCCTGTCTCTTATAACCTTTTCCAGCATTTTACCCACAACCGAAGTAAGGCTCACAGGTCTATAATTACCAGGGCTGTCTCTACTCCCCTTCTTGAACAAGGGGACAACATTTGCTATCCTCCAGTCTTCCGGCACTATTCCTGTCGACAATGACGACATAAAGATCAAGGACAAAGGCTCTGCAATCTCCTCCCTCGCTTCCCAGAGAATCCTAGGATAAATCCCATCTGGCCCAGGGGACTTATCTATTTTCACACTTTCCAAAATTGCTAACACCTCCTCCTTGTGAACCTCAATCCCATCTAACCTAGTAGTCTGTATCTCAGTATTCTCAACAACATTTTCTTTCTCGACTGTAAATACTGACGCAAAATATTCATTTAACACTTCCCCTATCTCCTCTGATTCCACACACATCTTCCCACTACTATCCTTGATTGGCCCTAATCTAACTCTAGTCATTCTTTTGTTCCTGATATACCGATAGAAAAACTTAGTGTTATCCCTGATCCAATCCACCAATGACTTCTCGTGTCCTCTCCTTGCTCGTCTTCGCTCTCCCTTTCGATCCTTCCTGGCTAGCTTGTAGCTCTCAAGCGCCCGAACTGAGCCTTCACGTCTCATCCCAACATAAGCCTTCTTCTTCCTCTTGACAAGCTCTGCAACGTCTTTAGTAAACCAAGGCTCCCTCGCTCGACAACTTCCTCCCTGCCTCACAGGGACATACTTATCAAGGACACGCAGTAGCTGCTCCTTGAATAAGCTCCACATTTCGATTGTTCCCATCCCCTGCAGTTTCCTTCCCCATCCTACGCATCCGAAATCTTGCCTAATCGCATCATAATTTCCTTTCCCCCAGCTATAATTCTTGCCCTGCTGTATATACCTGTCCCTCCCCATCGCTCAGGTAAACCTAAACGAATTGTGATCACTATCACCAAAGTGCTCACCTACATCTAAATCTAACACCTGTCCGGGTTCATTTCCCAGTACCAAATCCAATGTGGCATCGCCCCTGGTTGGCCTGTCTACATACTGTGTCAGAAAACCCTCCTGTACACACTGGACAAAAACTGACCCATCTAAAGTACTCGAACTATAGTATTTCCAGTCGATATTTGGAAAGTTAAAGTCCCCCATAACAACTACCCTGTTACTCTCGCCCTTGTCGAGAATCATCTTCGCTATCCTTTCCTCTACATCTCTGGAACTATTCGGAGGTCTATTAAAGACTCCCAACAGGGTACCCTCACCTCTCCTGTTTCTAACCTCGGCCCATACTACCTCAGTAGACGAGTCCTCAAACGTCCTTTCTGTCGCTGTAATACTCTCCTTGATTAACAATGCCACACCCCCTCCTCTTTTACAACTTCTCTGTTCTTACTGAAACATCTAAATCCCGGAATCTGCAACATCCATTCCTGCCCCTGCTCTACCCATGTCTCCGAAATGGCCACTACATCGAGATCCCAGGTACCAACCCCTGCTGCAAGCTCACCCACCTTATTCCGGATGCTCCTGGCGTTGAAGTAGACACACTTTAAACAAGATTCTTGCTTGCCAGTGCCCTCTTGCGTCCTTGTAACCATATCCCTGACCTCACTACTCTCAACATCCTGTGCACTGGCACAACAATTTAGGTTCCCATTCCCCTGCTGAATTAGTTTAAACCCCCCCGAAGAGCACTAGCAAATCTCCCCCCCCCCCCCCCCCCTCAGGATATTGGTACCCCTCTGGTTCAGGTGAAGACCATCCTGTTTGTAGAGGTCCCACCTACCCCAGAAAGAGCCCCAATTATCCAGGAAACCAAAACCCTCCCTCCTACACCATCCCTGCAGCCACGTGTTCAACTCCTCTCTCTCCCTTTTCCTCGCTTCGCTATCACGTGGCACGGGCAACAACCCAGAGATAACAACTCTGTTTGTTCTCGCTCTAAGCTTCCACCCTAGCTCCCTGAATTTCTGTCTTAAATCCCCATCTCTCTTCCTACCTATGTCGTTGGTGCCGATGTGGACCACGACTTGGGGCTGCTCCCCCTCCCCCTTAAGGATCCCAAAAACACGATCCGAGACATCACGAACCCTGGCACCTGGGACGCAACATACCAACCGTGAGTCTCTCTCGTTCCCACAGAACCTCCTATCTGTTCCCCTAACTATGGAGTCCCCAATGACTAATGTTCTGCTCCTCTTCCCCCTTCCTTTCTGAGCAACAGGGACAGACTCTGTGCCAGATACCTGTGCCCCATTGCTTACCCCTGGTCAGTCGTCCCCCGCAACAGTATCCAAAACGGTATACCTGTTGTTGAGGGAAACGGCCACAGGGGATCCCTGCACTGCCTGCTGGTTCCTTCTCCTTCACCTGACGGTAACCCATCTACCTACTTCTTTACCTGAGGTGTGACTACCTCCCCATAACTCCTCTCAATAACCTCCTCTGCCTCCCGAATGATCCGAAGTTCATCCAGCTCCAGCTCCAGTTCCCTAACGCGGTTCTCGATGAGCTGGAGTTGGGTGCACTTCCCACAGATGCAGTCAGCAGGGACACTCTTGGCGACCTTTACCTCCCACATTCTGCAGGAGGAACATACAACTGCCTTAACCTCCATTCCCACTATTCTAAATTCCTAACAAATCTACTGAAAAACCAAAAACAAAAAGTCAAAACTTGTTAGGTTAGCAATCCAACGGACAGAACTTCTTAAATACAAAGCTTACCTTATCAACACACCAGAGTCCTTTTTTTTGGTTAGAGGAGGAGGGTGGGTGGGAGACACTACACGTGTATTGTCTCGGGTACAGCCACCACGCAAATATATACTTTTTACTTCCCCAGCAGTCCCCTGGTCCTCCGAAAACAAAAGGGAATTCACTTTAAAACTTACACAGAAATTGACTTCACAGCTGTAAGCCCGCTCACGCACCTCCGTTACTATCAAAGCTGCAGACACCGAAACTAAAAGAAAGAGATTTTAAACCACACAAATATATACCTTTTACTTACCCAGCAGTCCCCTGGTCCTCCGCAAACAAAAGGGAATTCACTTTTAAACTTACACAGAAATTGACTTCACAGCTGTCAGCCCACTCACGCACCTCCTTTACTATCAAAGCTGCAGTCACCGAAACACCGAAATCTGCTGCTGTTCCTGGCATGCCCTCCAGAATTTCTACTGAATCAAGGTTGATCCTGCAGCTTGATGGTCGAGTCGGGTTATGCCGTGCAAAGCGGTTGCAGATTGTGGTTGAATACAATTCTGCTGCTGCTGATAGCCATCAGCGCTTCATGGATGCCCAGTATGAGTTGCTAGATCTGATCGAAATACACCCCATTTAGCACGTTAATGGTGCCACACAATGCGATGTATCTGCAATGTGAAGACAGAACTTCGACTCCAGAAGGACTGTGCGGTTGTCACTACTGCCAACACTGTTATCTACAGATGCATGTGTGGCAGATAGATTTTGTTGAGAGTGCGGTCAAGTAGCTTCAGTCACGACCTGCCACAGACCCAATCAAGCAGCCAGATCCTTTAGGGCTCAGCCACCAAAATCAGTGTTGGTGTTGCCAAGCCGTTCTTGATGATGAACATTGAAGTCCCACACCCAGAGTACATTCTGTGCCTTTACTACTATCATTGCTTTGCCCAAGTGGTGTTCAGAATAGAGAAGCATTGGTCCATCTGGCGCGGGACGGAGGGAGGGTTTGGTGGGACGACGGTAAGTGGTAACCAGCAGCAGGTTTCCCCACCCATGTTTGACCTTATGCAATGAGAATTCATGGGGGGTCTGAGTCAATGTTGAGGGCATCCAGGGCAACTATGTATACAGTACCCACTGTATAATGCTGCGCTGCCACAACTGGTGGGCCTGTCCTGTCTGTGCGACAGGACTTACCCAAGGATGGTGATGGTGGTGTCTGGGACACTGTCTGTAAAGTATGATTCCTTGAGTATGACTATGTTTGGCTTTAGCTTGAATGGTCTGTTGGACCAGCTATTCCAATTTTGGCACACTCTCCCTGATGTAAATAAGGAAGAATTTGCAGGGTCGGCATATCTGGTTGCGCCATTTCATATTGTGTGCCTAGGTGGATGCCAGGTGGTCCTTCCGTTATCAGGTCTGGGTGGGGAAGATTTGTGGATGTTAGGTGGGATCTGGGCGGGCAGAGTATATTGGTGAAGTGGGCCGGTTCTGAGGATATAACGTGGAATGGGGGAGGAGCAGAGAGTGGTAACGGAGGTGGAGATGAACTGCATTTATTAGGAGTGACTGGAAGGAGCTGAGAACATTAGGTATGGGAGGTATGACCTGAGAAAATTGGGTGGAGCTGGGGGAGAGGATCTGAGGATATTAGATGGAATGGGCGGTAGCTGAGGAGATTAGGTACGGTGAGAGCTTGCTGAGGAGATTAGATGGAGTGAAGAATGCATAAGCTTATTCGGTAGAGCTGGCAAGGAACAAAAGGTTATAAATGGGTTTGTGGAAGAGGCAAGGATGGTGATGGTGGTGTCTGGGACACTGTCTGTAAAGTATGATTCCTTGAGTATGACTATGTTTGGCTTTAGCTTGAATGGTCTGTTGGACCAGCTATTCCAATTTTGGCACACTCTCCCTGATGTAAATAAGGAAGAATTTGCAGGGTCGGCATATCTGGTTGCGCCAAAGGCTTGTTGTGATTCGGAACTGACGGTGGTGGAGAGCTGAGGATCTGAGGTGGGACATGATGGTACGGAGAGAAACTATGTGACAGTGGGGAGAAGTTGAGGTTATTAGGTGGAGTGGTGTGACGATGAGCATATTCTGTAGGGGTGGAACGAAGTGACGATATCAGGTAGAGTAGGGAGGAGCTGAGGGCAGAAGGTAGAGTGGGGTAGCTGACGATAATAGGTGGGGTGGTAAGAGCTGAGGATATTCGGTAGGGAAGGGAGGGGGGTGAAGGTGGTGGTGAGGAGTTCGGGATATTATGTGACAGTAGGGAGAGGGTGGGCTTTATGGTTGTCTGCGTGGAGGAGCTGAGAACATTATGTAGTGCGGGAAAGGGCTGACGATATTGGTTGATGGTGGGGATGTGTTGAATATCTGAGGTGGGTACGAAGGAGCTGAAGTTATTATTTGGAGCTGAGCATTTTAATTGTTGATGGGGTGTTGAAGATATAGGTTGCAGGCGGTGACGAGAAGTCAATATTAGCTGGAGTGGTAGGGAACTGAGGATATTATTTGGGGCTGTGGAGGAGCAAATAGCATCAGGTGGTCGTAGAGAGTTTCAGATGATATTACGTGGGGTGCAGGAGGAACAGAGGGTATTGGATGGATTGGCTGATAAGCTAAGGATATTGGGGTGAAGAGGATTAATTGTACGAATTGACAGTGGGGAGAAGATGAGCATACTGTGGGGGGGAGCGGGGTTATAGTCTGAGAGACTGATATGGGTGCTGGGATGAGCTGACAATATTATGTGGAGTGAGGAGCAGCTGAGGATATTAGGTGGGGGTGGGAGGACGCCAGGATATTGGGTATGGTGGGGAGCTTCTGAGATGTTTTACGTGGTGGGGAGGTATTGAGGATGTTACTGTTGGTGCGAGGAGCTGATGCTATTTTGTGAGGTGGCGTGGAGCTGAACATTGTAGCGCTGTATTCTGGAGGAGTGTATGATAAGAGGTGGTGATGGTGAAGGAGCAGAGGACATCAGGTGGGTTGGGAGGAGCTGGGTCTGAGGCAGAGGTGAAGTTATTACGAGGAAGTGAGAGCCTGAAAAATAAGCTTATGTGGCAGGTTCCGAGGCTGTAATTGGGGCTGCGGAGGATCTGAGGCTTTTAGGTAGCGTGGGGAGAGACACTGGATATTAGGTAGAGGTGTAGAACAGAGGGAATAAGGGGTGGGAGGAGCCCAAGCTTAGGCAGAGTGAGTGGAATCTGAGGATTCTGGATGCAATGTGATTTAGCTGAAAATATTATGTACAAATATGGAGCAAATGATATGAGGTGTGGTGTGGAGGGTCTGACGTTTTTAGGTGGGGGAAAGGTGTGCTGAGAACATTAGTTTGGGATGAGAAAGATATGAATTTTGAGTTGGGCTGGAGAGGAGCTCTGAACATTATGTAGGGGTGAGGAGGAGCTGAGGATATCAGGTGTGCTGGGGAGGGGCTGAGGTTCCTATGGGGGTGGGGGTGCATGAGCTGAGGATATTACCTGACGTGAGGAGCAGCCGAGTATATTACATGTGGATTTAAGGATTTGGATCGATGTGGAGCAATGCTATGGATACCAGTTTGGATGGGCAAGCTGCAAGTATTAGGTGGGGATCAGGAGTTGTTCAGCTTAAGGGGTGGGGGAGGAGCAGCTGAGGAAATATTGTGTGGTGGGGAGGAACTGAGGGAATGTTGTGGGGTGGGGTAGAGCTGAGGGTTTTAGGTGAGGAAGGGAAAGAGCTGAGCATATTAGGTGGGCATCGGAATGAGGTAAGCTTAGTAAACTGGGCGTGGTTGAAGTTATTTTTCGGCAGTTTCGGGAGCATCAGAAGAAGTTTTATGGGGTGGGAGTAACTGAGCAGGGTAGGAATGCTGGTTACAGTCTGAAAATATTAGCTGGGGTGGGAGCAGTTGTGAATATTACGTGGGGTGGAAAGAGCTGAGAATATTAGTAGGGGTTAGAGGAATTGAGGATATTGGTGTTGGTGAAGTGGCAGACCATATTACGAGGATGGGAGGTTCTGAGGCTAGTAGATGTGCTTGGAAGGAGCTGAGGACATCAAGTAGGCGTGAAGAGGTAGAGATATTATGTGGTGTCGGAGAAGCTAAGGATGTTAGGTGGGGTGTGAAGGATATGGGCTAGTGTTGCGGCGGAGCTGAGGATATTAATGGGATGCGAGGTGCTGAGGTTATTAGGTGGGGTCGCAGGAGCTGACGATTGAATGTAGAGTAGGTAAGAGCTGCGTAAGAGTCGGGTATTACGTGGGGTGGGGAGAATGTAAGCATATACGTTGGTGGTTGGGAGCATTTGAGGATATTAAATGGATACACTGCTGGATCTGACGATACCAGCTGGGTGTGGGAACGAGCTGATGATACTTTTTTGGTTGTGGAGCAGCTGAGGACATTAGGTTTAGTGCGGAAGGACCTGAAGATATCAGGACCATTGGGTAGGAGCTGACAATATTAGTTGTTGGCAGCATGGAGCTGAGGATATCAGGTGGGGGTGGAGAGATCTAAGGGGATTACGTGAGGGTGGGTAGCTCTGAGAATATTTGCTGGGGGTAGGGTGGGGCTGAGCACATTATGCGGGGTGGGGAGAGCTGAGGTAATTAGGTGGGTTCAGGAGGAGCTGAGGATATTAGTTTGGCGTTACTATATTATATTACTATTATGTTAGCTGGGGATGTGTAGGCTGTAGCAGTTGTGGAAGGGAGGAGGTTAATTAGAGGCTGGAGAGATGCTGCGGATATGAGGTGGTGGTGATAAGGAAGAGCTGACGAAATTATTCCGGGGATGGGAGGAACTGAGTATATTAGGGGGATAGAGTAGTGCTGGGGTTATTACACGGGAGCTGAGCACATTAGAACAAAACAAAGAACAAAGAAAATTACAGAACAGGAACAGGCCCTTCGGCCCTCCAAGCCTGCGCCGATCCAGATCCGCTATCCAAACCTGTCGCCTATTTTCTAAGGGTCTGTATCTCTTTGATTCTTGCCCATTCATGTATCTGTCTAGATACATCTGAAAAGATGCTATCGTGCCCGCGTCTACCACCTCCGCTGGCAACGCATTCCAGGCACCCACCACCCTCTGCGTAAAGAACTTTCCACGCATAACCCCCCTAAACTTTTCCCCTCTCACTTTGAACTCGTGACCTCTAGTAATTGAATCACCCACTCTTGGAAAAAGCTTCTTGCTATCCACCCTGTCTATTCCTCTCATGATTTTGTGCACCTCAATCAGGTCCCCCCTCAACCTCCGTCTTTCTAATGAAAATAATCCTAATCTACTCAACCTCCCTTCATAGCTAGCGCCCTCCATACGAGGCAACATCCTGGTGAACCTCCTCTGCACCATCTCCATAGCATCTACATCCTTTTGGTATTGCGGCGACAGAACTGCACGCAGTATTCCAAATGTGGCCGAACTAAAGTCTTATGCAACTGTAACATGACCTGCCAACTCTCGTACTCAATACCCCGTCCGATGAAGGAAAGCATGCCGTATGTCTTCTTGACCACTCTATTGACCTGCGTTGCCACCTTCAGGGAACAATGGACCTGAACACCCAAATATATCTACACATCAATTTTTCCCAGGACTTTTCCATTTACTGTATAATTCACTCTTGAATTGGATCTTCCAAAATGCATCCCCTCGCATTTGCCCTGATTGAACTCCATCTGCCATTTATCTGCCCAAATCTCCAATCTATCTATATTCTGCTGTATTCTCTGACAGTCCCCTTCACTATCTGATACTCCACCATTCTTGGTGTCGTCTGCAAACTTGCTAATCAGACCACCTATACTTTCCTCCAAATCATTTATGTATATCACAAACAACAGTGGTCCCAGCACGGATCCCTGTGGAACACCACTGGTCACACGTCTCCATTTTGAGGAAAGGGGTGGAACTGAGGATATCATGTGGGCTGGGCAGGATCTGCGGAATTAAGGAGGTGTGGCAAAGGACCTGTGGAAATTAGGTGGGGCAGGGGAGTTAAGGTTAGTGGGTTGGGGTGAAGTGAGGAACTTGCGGATATTAGCTTGGATTGAGGATGCGTTGAGCACTTTAAGTGGGGGCACACGAGCTGAGGACGTTAGGTGGTGATGTGGTGCCGAGGATATTAGGTGGTGATGAGGAGAAACAGGGGACATTTAATGGAGTGGGAGGAGCTGAGGATATTAGGCAGGGTTTGGGAGGGACTGGATATATTAGTTGAGATTGAGGTGAAGCTGAATATAAAAATGCATAGTACAGGTAAAACGCCAAAGTGTGGGACAACTACTTTGCTCTTGCAGAGAGCTTGCACAGGCTTGAATGTCCCAATGGCCTCCAATTTTGTTTGGCCATTTTATAATGCTAATATTTTGGGATTCAGTAATCTATCACATAGAAAACATTTATTGTCTTTTCTTCCACATTTCGTGGTCTTTGTTTTGTTCTCCCCTGCAACCATTTTGCTCTTCGTTCTCCCTTAGTGTACATCTCCATAAATAACTTTTATCTCAGCTTCTAATGCTGTAAATAGGTATCAACGTTGCTGTTGTTATTGCGTTCTGCCTAAAAGGTATATTTGTATCTGTTTATTTCACCATGCCTCGCAATCTTGTGCTTACCTCTTCAGTTGTTCTTCGGAGCATCCCATTTTTAATCATAATTATCTTTCTCCCCTATGCTCTACATCTATGTAATATTCATGTAACCACCTCCTTCAGGCCTTCGAATATGACAATGCAACCTTGTTGCCTTTTCTTGTTGATATTTACCAACTTTCTAACCTTCACCGCCATCCTGAAAATGTCTTCATTGTGCTTGTGTTGTCTGCAACTAAAGCTCTCCCTCCTTCTCTAGGACCAGATTTCACAACGTTCTAGTCTTTGGATAACTACTTTTCTAAATGTCAACGTTTCAGTCCTGTATAGCAAGACACATCAAATCACAGTCTCGCCCAGTCTTTTCTTAAGATCGCTACTCATTCCGATCCTGAGCAAATCATCATGTTTGGATAATTCATACGTTGGCATTGCTATTCTCGCCCTGTTTTCTTTATGGCATAACCGTCTTCTGATACGATGCTTCACTGGTTGCGGTACCTGTTCCAGCTTCATAACTTCCATCGTTTTCCTTTACATTTATTTTCATAACCATAAGCTTTCACCACTTCATTAATTCTAACGATTATTATCGGTGGATCTGCTGTTGTGCTAGCCACTAGGGAATGGTCATCTGTAAATCACACTCTCTTCACTCATTGCCCTCCTATTTTGACACCTTTCCGTACTTCACCTGGTGGTTCTTTTATAGTGGATTCCACATAAATGCAAAACAGCATTGATGATAGTAGAAAGCCATATCACAACCGACGCTCGATTACTCCAGGTTCAGATTCACCATATATTGTCCTTATTGCAACAATCTGTCCATATTAAAAAGCTACAATCTTCATTTTTACTCTCTATTCATCTCTGATCGCCTCCAACATTTTTAACATCATGTTACTAGTTCAAAATGTCGAAGTTTTTTTTTCCAATAATGTACAAGCAGGTGTAAACTACTTTCTGATATTATTTGCTTCTTTTGCTTAACACTCTTGTCACTACTGCATCCTCTGTATTTCCACAACCCTTCAAAAAACCCATCGGTTTGCAGATGATGTTATGGTTTGTTTTGATGTCCACTCTATTTCTTTAGGAACTTTAACATTATTTTGGATGCATGTGCCATCAAAGTGGTGATGCTGTGTTTTGCAACCTTCGTGGTATTTGTTTTCTTCTCCAATGCGACCATTTTGCTCCTCAAAAAGTATTCTGGCCATTGTCCCTTGGTGTACATCTCCTTAAATAACTTTGTCAATTATTTTGTTGCCAACTCTTCTAGTTATTTTATCATTGCTACAGTAAATCGATCACATCCTTCTGCTTTTCGTGACTTCAGTACCTTTAAAGGTCTCGTTATTTCACAGCCCAGAAGATAACTTCCTAACTTATCTGGGGAAATTTCGTTTTTCTTTCTCTAGTTCTGGTTCTATTGGCTCGCTATCGTTGTCTTATAGGCTTTCCATGCATTTTTCCCATTTATCCTTCACTTCCTCAGATTTTATAAGCCGTGTACCATTTCTACCCGTAATTCCTCGTTGGGCTAGTTTATTTCCTTCCTCCAGTCAATTCATTTAGTTTATCATATAGACTGTGCGTTATTTCTGTTTTGTAGTTCTTTCACTGCTCTCCATTACCCTCACTACCGAGTCTGCTTGCCGATCAGTCCCTATTCTTAGTGAACAAATTAAACGAAGCAGCGGATGCACAAGGGAAGAGAATTGGACAAAAAAGAATTTAGTGTTTTCAGAGGCTGGTAGGATTGGAGAAGGTTACAGCGATAGCAAGTGTTGAAGGGCTGAAGGAGATAACAGAGGTAGGGAGCGTCTTAGGGGATGAAGGAGGTTAAATAGATAAGGAATAGGCGACACCTTACTTTTAAAGAGTGACCCCTAGTTCTAGATTCTCCCACAAGGGGAAACAGCCTTTCAACATCCACCCTTCCCAGGATCCAATGTCGGTCAGCGAACGTGGTAAAATTGGATGAATGTGGCTTACGACGAGTCAGAACCCAGACAGCAGGGAATTGGAGTAGCTGTATGTTAGGCAGTGAGGAAAATGGGAGCCCAGCTTGAGAACTTTCGAACAGTAATGTTTGGAGATATTAAAGACATGCATGAGGGTTTCAGCAGCAGATGTACTGAGGCAGAGGAGGAGACGGCTCTTCACACACATTCACACACTCGTCCAATCCAGTGCCAATGTAAGGTCGAGATGGCATAGTGATACATACATAACCAACACGTATATACTCACAGACGTTGACTGCATACAACAGGATAATCCCGCTATTCACCAGAGTCTGTGAAATGCTCTGTATAAATATTTACAGTCTGCTGCAGCATGTTTGCCATTGTATCGTGCAATGGCACTGCAGGTTTTTTTTGGAATATGCGGTTTGCCTTTAACGCTTGCAAGGGATCAGTACTGCTTTAAGATCCGGCAAGCATTGGAGTTCTTGGAAGGCGCATTTTCGTTGTCTTTGAAACAGCCATTTGGAAACTGCGATTCAAAGGGTGCATTCTCGTTACCAAAGATAAAGCCACTGGGAGTCAGTCTGATGCGATACATTTGTTGCAATTCAGTTTTTAACTAGCTTATGAGTTGAAGACACTTTGTGCTAGCAGGGCACAGACAGACACAGAGGACACAGCTGTGAAGTCAGAACTGAAAAAGAGCTCTCAACTATTTATACTGAAGGAAATAGGATTTTTGTCTGTTTAATTATTATCTCTCGAAATGCTAAAAAAAAGGCAAGCCAAGTCAGAGATTTCTGGTAACTTAAATTGGCGAAAGGGAAGTTAGACAGTGGCAATCTTTATATCCCTCAAGAACTCTCAAAGCTGATTGATCTGTTGAAAGTGTTTGCGAGTCGTTAATTGTTGAAATTTGCTGGACTTCCAACAACATTCTGCAACAACTTTAAACAACATTCTGTAGGGACTTCTAACAACATTCAGCGGGGACTTCGAACAACATTGGACTGTAAATTTGCAAGGAGTCTATTTTTTCTATTTTTAAATGTTCATAGTGTTTAAGAATTTAGTTCTTTTAATTAAAAAGTTAATTTGTTGATTTAAAGACATCTGGTTTGGTTATCCTCATTCGGGGGTTAATAGGTGGTACAGTTTGATGGGTCTTTCTTTCATTTGGAAATATTTTAAATGATATGTTAGCTGATCTGTGGAACGACGGGATTGAATTAACAGTGCATTGGTGCCAACACAATCAGAATCGTATATTATGATTGGGGGCTTTAACAGGACCGGTCAGCCGTAATATCTATTTATTGGGGACTCGTCCGTGATTCGAATGACATTTTATTTGGGGGCTCACTCAAGTTTTAAATTATATATTAATTGGGTTTCTGGATTTCAATCATATCTTAATTGGAGGCTCACTCGCAGTTGAATCATATTTAATTCGTGAGCTCGTGTCTGGGATCAGAATCAGACAAATTTGGAGGGCTCGCATTTGGAATCATAGTAATTCCTCGTCTCTGGGATAAAATATTTAAATTTTGGTCTTGCGTTTGGCATCAGATTAATTGCTCTCGAGTCTGGGATCTTATCAATTGGACACGTGATTGTTGTGATGTACATCTGACACCAATTCCAAATAAATAAAAAGAACCAGGTCTCTTGTATAGTGCAATCTATCCCATTGTTATGGCATTCGTGGTGCAGCAGAGTTTTTGGGAAAGCACAATGTTTCCCTGAGTGATTTGATAACTTCAACTAAGAACAAATTAAAAGAGTTGGCAACAAAATTGGGGTTGGAATTGAAATCAGGTGCCGGAAAAGAAGTAATAATTGGATTATTAGCCAAACATCTGGAATTGGTAGATGAAGATGATAATTAGGGTAATACAGATGAAGGGCAATACGAGGAACAGGAAAGGGATCATGAGAGACACGAAGGCAATGGGTCTGCGACGGATGCACTGGAATTGGCTAGGATTCAGTTAGAAATAAAAGAAAAAATGGAGCTTCAGCAGGGAAAATAAATAAAAAAAAATCTTGAGGCAGAAAATAATTAAGAAAACTTGAGTGGAAAAAGAGGGAAGGGAGAAAGAGAGAGAACATTTCGGATAGAAAGTGAAAGAGAAGAGAGGGAATTTAAGTTAAAAGAGATGGAAATAAGACAAGGGGTAGTCTTAAATTTAGGGAAAATTCTGGTCAGGAAGAATCCAAATTTAGATCAGGAGCCAAAGAGAAGTTGTTTAAATTTATACAGGCTATTCCTAAGTTCGTGCAAAGAAACATAGAGGCATTTTTTTCATATCTTTTGAAAAAATAGCCAAACAGATGAAATGGCAGAAAGAAAGCTGTATCTTGCTCATGCAGTGAAGGCTGGTAGGCAGAGATCATGAAGCTTGTGCCATGCTTTCTGAAGTGGTTTCTGCAGATTATCAGATGGCAAAAAAGGCTGTTCTTACTGCGTATGAGTTTGTCCCTGAGGATTACCGTCAGAAGTTTAGGAACCTATGGAGGTTGACTGGACAGAGTTACTTATAATTTGAGAGGGTGAAGAAAATGAATTTTGACCGTTGGATACGGTCATTAAAGATAGAAACCACATATGAGAACCTTAGGGAATTAATTCTCTTAGAAGAGTTTAAAAACTCCGTTCCTTTTGTAGTGAAAACTCATAGAGATAATCTGAAAGTTTTGAAAGCTGGGCAAGCAACAGAGATTGCTGATGATTCTGAGACTGTGAATAAGCCAAACTATTTTGTCCATCGCCCCCATAAACCCGAGAAGGATAGAAAGTGGGAGAGTGAAAGGAAGACAAGTAGCCATGGACAAGAAGGAACTGCAGGGAATGCCCCAGGATCACCTTCTCAGGTCTGAAAGGAAGGTGCTGAGGTTCTCAAGCCAAAGTGTTATCAGTGCAACGAAACAGGTCATATACGTTCAGAGTGCTGGAAATTGTGAGGTAAACCCATCGGACTTGTTGGGGTATGCAGAGTTAGCGCAGAGGAAAAGACTCTGACTGAGAGTATTGCAGACCAAGCTGTAGCTTTAACGAAAGCTGTGAATTTGAAACCAGATACTAAAACCAAGAGGAATTTAGAGGTCAAGAATAAAATTCCTGAGTGTTATAATGATTGTTGTTAAAAGTACCTCCGTGTCCAGTAAGTGCGGCATTCTACTCAAGGATACAGGAGCGGGGCAAACACTTTTGCTGGGGAATGATATGAGGTTCCCACTGGGGAGCGTCTTGATCGTTAAAGTTTTAGTAAATGAAATTGGCGGGGTGTGTATAACCGTACCTTTGTATAAAGTATGCCTAGAGAGTGACTACAGTTGTCCACGGTTTACCTGTAAAGGGAATTGATCTAATCCGTGGAAGTGATTTGGCAGATCCAAAAGATCACTTCAGCCTATGGTTACAGAGGAACCAAGTGGGATTAAGGAAATGGAGCAATTACAGGAGCAAGTTCTGAGAATATTTCCTGTGTGTGTCGTTACGCAAGCAATGGATCCAATGCTGGAGTTAAAAGCGGCACCAAAAAAAAGATAATCAGACATCTGAAACCTTATTCGGGGATTTTGATCATCCAAATGAGATGTTTAACAGATCGTCGATCACTGCAGCACAGGAAACTGATCCAGAGGTGTATCAAACATCACAGATGGCTCTGTCAGAAGCTGAGGTGAAAGGAGTTCTGGAAGGCTACTTTATGGGAAGCGGGGTTTTGAGCAGGAACTGGAGACTGCCTCATAGACCTGCCGACGAAGACTAGACAGTTGTTGAAAAGATAGTGGTACCACCTAAATATCAAAAAGGATTATTAAGGTGAGCACACGACATTCCTTTTTCAGAACAAAGGGGAATTCATAAGACCAATTCACACATAAGCGAGCATTAATATTGGCCAGGTCTTACAAAGGATGTGAGACAATTTTGCAGGGCATACCACATCTGTCAAATGGTGGGAAAGCCACAACCTACCATAGAACCAGGGGATGAGGTATTAGTGTTGTTGCCATCACAGGGAGAACCTGTGAAGCACGGTTCAGTGGCCCATAGTGAGTGACCAAAAGAATAGGTAAGGAAGATTGCTTGATTGACACGCCTGAACTCCGGGTGAAGAACCGGTTGTGTCATATTAATATGCTCAAACCATATTACCGCAGAGAAGTGGATAAGCCAGTAGAGGTATGTCAGGTAATCGGGACTGTGGAGAAGGGAAACGATAATGATGATGAGGCAGAAGTAGGCTTAGGAAATTGGCAGATTGAACCTCCAACTATCCTATTAGCGAATGCAGATTGGTTAGGAAAATTACACAGTGGGCTTTTCCACTTAGTGGTAAAACAGTGTGAAGTCGTAACCAGGGTTTTCACAACGTTTCGAAACGTTTGTAGGGCTAAAAAAGGATGTACAACCTTAGCAACACATGATGTGAGTATAGGGGGAGCCATTCCTTTAAAACGACATCCTTGTCGCTGAGGCCCAGACAGACAAGCCCAAGTGGAAGCAGAGGTGGAATGCATGCAAAAGGGCAGCTTAGGTGAACCTAGTCAGGACAGCTAGAATTCGCAGATGGTCTTGATGACTAAATCTGGTGGGAGGGCGCAAACATGCATGCATTCTAGAAAAGTCACTGATGTAAAGGATGCAGACTCCTACCCAAATTCTCACTTAAAGGACTTTATGGACAGTGTGGGCAGCACCATGTGTTTATGTGTTGGAGGGATACCATCAAATTCATTTGACGCCCCAGGGTAAGAAAAAAATCAACCAGACAAGGTTTTCCAGTGTCAAGTGATGCCACATTGGTTAAGGGGTACTCGAGAAAAATCTCAGGGATTAGTAAACCCAGCTGTGGTCAGTGCTCCTAGCTCTGCAGCTCAATTGGCTGATGTGATGGACGAAAGGGACACTTGAAAGGAAAACATGAAACAATTGGAAGACTATGCTTGTAAAGTTGAAATGGGTTAATTGGAACAACTTTTGAAAACTTAATGATGAAATGTTCTGCTAAAACTTGATGCTGTAGTCTGAACATTTTTTTAGAAAGGAGTATGTCTGTAAATGCGTGACAATAACGTTAGCATTTTTTTCAGTTTCTATTTTTTTTACCCATTGCAGTGAAACGCATTTCAGGAATGGCGTTTCATTCCACTGGGGGCGGAGGTGTCATGGTCCTGTAGTTATTTTTTGTTGCAATCGTTGTGGAGACAAATCCCGCCTTCACATTGAAGGTACCCTCCTTCGTGTTATGTGGCAATACCACCGTGCTCAATGGGGTAGATTTCGAACAGATCTGGCAATGCAAAATTGGTTATCCATGAGGTGCTGTGAGCCATCAGCAGCAGCAGAATCGCACTCAACCACAATCTGTAACCTCATGGACTGGCATATCCCCCACTCTACCATTACCATCAAGCCAGGAGACCAACCCTGGTTCAATGCAGAATGCAGGACGGCATGCCAGGAGCAGCACTAGGAATACCTCAGAATGAGGTGTCAACCTGATGCAGCTACAGCAAGGGACTATGTGCATGCCAAACTGCGTGAGCAACATGCGATAGACAGAGCTAAGCGATCCCATAACCAACGGATCAGTTCTAAGATCTGCATTCCTGCCACACCAGCCTTGAATGGAGGTGGACAATTAAACAACTGGAGAGGTGGCTCTACAAATATCCCCATCCTCAAAGATGGGAGAGCCACACACATCAGTGCGAACAATAAGGTTGAAGCAGTTGTAACATTCTTCAGCCAGAAGTTCTGATTTGATGATCCATCTCGGCCTCCTCCTGACGTCCCCAACATCACAGATGCCAGAATTCAGCCAATTCGTTTCACTCCACGTGACAAAACACGCTGCTGAAGGAAGAGCAGTAGATGTGGTGTCTATGGATTTCAGCAAGGCATTTGATAAAGTTCCTCATGGTAGGCTCATTCAGAAAGTAAGGATGTGAATCACCAGAAACTGAACTGCAGTAGTCATGTAAATACCTTGGCGACAAGAGCAGGTCAGAGGCTAGGAATCCTGCGGTGAGTAACTCACCTCCTGACTCCCTAAAGCCTGTCCACCATTTACAAGGCACACGTCAGGAGTGTGATGGAATACTGTCCACTTGCCTGGATGGGTGCAGCTCCAACAACACTCAAGAAGCGTGACACCATCCAGGACAAAGCAGCACGCTTTATTGGCACCCCATCTACAAACATTCACTTCCTCCACCGCCGGCGCACAGTGGCAGCAGTGTGTATCATCTACAAGATGCATTGCAGCAACGCACCAAGGCTCCTTAGACAGCACCTTCCAAACCGGAGACCTCTACCACCTAGAAGGACAAAGGCAGCGAATGCATGGGGACATGACCGCAGCGGTCCAAGAAGGATGCTCACCACCACCTTCTCAAGGGCAATGATTTATGGGCGATGAATGCTGGCCTAGTCAGTGATGGCCACGTCAATTGCAGGGATAAAAATAGCCATTAAAGATATCAGCCAACATGCAAAATAGGAAGGTATTCAGCCCATCCATTGGAGCAGCCACAAAGTTGAGTCACTGGGGCTGGCTGATCCTACGACGAGCCTAACCCCATCTCATCATCGCTGGTATAATCTCCCTATTCACACCACTCAGCTGGGCCTGTCAAGTGTAACTGCGCCTTTACATTCTTTGGGAGGTAGTGGGGGGGCGGGGGCGGGGGGGGGGCAGGGTTAGGGAGAGATAGATAGGTAGATAATTGGAAAGGTGGATAGATAGGGGATAGACAGGTGGATAGATAGACAGGTGGACAGGTAGACAGGTGGACAGGTAGACACGTAGGTAGGTAGGTAGGTAGATAGATAGATAGAGAGAGAGAGAGAGACAGCCAAACTGATCGATAGATAGATAGAGAGAGATAGATAGATAGATAGATAGATAGATAGATAGATAGATAGATAGATAGATAGATAGATAGAAGGGCAAGAGGAATTGAAGGGAAATGGATTCAGTAAGGCGTCTCCGAAAATGAAACAAAAATTCTAATCAATTGATATGAGAAGATTCCAGCATCTGAAACATTTTGGCTTTTGTAAGAACAATTTTCTTTCTTGCTGAGCATGCTTGAGAGCTGGGAAATGAACTAGTGGAAGTGGAGGAGAGACTGAGGCTGCTGTTCCCTCTCCTGTCCTCCAGGGAACTCACTGACTCTCATCCTGCCTGCTTTCTGCTAGGTCTTCTAAGATTACCTCTTGAACCCGCAACCCTGTTCTTGGCACAGTCACAACCACCTCCCCCCAAACCCTCCCGCCAACACCACTATCACTTACCGCCATTTCTATGTCATCAGCTTTCGGTCACCTCTTGCCCATTGAGAACATATATTAATCAATTGGAAACATAAGAAACTGTCTCTAGGCTTCTCTCAGTTATTGTGTTTATTCATTAAATGAGTAATTGATCTAAACGGATATTTCACCATGCTCTTGAACTGCTCTCTGAACTTAGATTGAGTTGCCCCATAAATAAATGTGTTTGTCCAACAACTTAAATTCCGCATCATATATCCGACTTGTTGAAAAATGTATTCAGAATCGTTGAAGTCCCTGGGATTGATTCCTGAAATTATATAATATAAGAATTCGATAACATTTACCAACCACAAAATGATGAAGCTGCCAGATATGGTGAAGAGTAAGATCACAGACTTCCTTCTGCTCTCCATCTCTGGGTCATTGCTATTCTCTCCCTTGCTCTGACCCCTCAGTCCTTTACGGACTCGACTGGCCACTAAAATATATCTGACTGTCAGACCATTGAGCAACAGAATTAAAGCGAATGGGAGGAACGGAAGTAAAAGTGTATCAAGCCAGTCATACCCCACCCATCCTGGTTCAGTGTAAATGCTTGGTTTTATCACACAGAACCACGGTACATTGTTGATTATCTGTTTTGGTTCATGTATAAAGTAGAAGGGGATGTTTCTTAAACTGAGAAGAATGCAAGTTGTTGCCAGAACAATCGCTGCTGTTTTCTCTGTGCAGTATTTTGTTTTCAGCTTCTGGCAACAAATGGCCACAAATCGATCAAAGGAGAAGGTAACGGTGAACCAGACAGAACAGTCAGCGGCTGCACGACTCAGAGCAACGACAGTAGTGCACACATGTGTGATGTTCAGGAAAGACCACGGGAAATAATAATAACTGAGCCGTCTCAGTATGACCTCTGTGATTATGACCAGCAGATCTGCCGTTGCCATGCCCACCAGATAGCGAGTGGTGCAGCTGGAGAGGCCGCACTTTCCCTGGGACAGGATCACAATCGCCAATAAATTAACTGTCAGAGAGAAAAGGGGAAAGAGACTGGAAGTTACAAATCAAACATTCTCCGTGACTGAAACAGGCAGTAAGTGCAGGATATCAGCACCAAAATGACGTTGGTTGGGGGTGGACCAGAAAATAAAATGTTAAATATTTTCAGCCCATCCCCAAGCTACCTTCGACACGACCACTTCTGGGTTTAATGGAGTCAGGACAGGGGACGACCAGACAACCGCTCCCAGGTGATTAGATATTTGGAATTATATAGTGGCAACAACTTGACTGCTAGGATTGTGACCAACCCCTCGCCCCAGGATTGTGCATCCTTGGGTCAGACTCCGAGGAACTAGACCACCCATCGCCTCATGATCAGACACTGTCTGACAGCCCATCCATCAGAGGAACCATCAGCCCCACTAACTCTGTTGTGAGGTATTGGTAGTTCAGGTTTCGGACTGCCACAAAGTCCCGGGTTTGGAACCCCTCCACGTTATCCAAGATCAATCACCCCATGTACCTGAGCTGTCCAAGGATCAGGGACTACACCCCTATGGGATTGGATACCCTGCACTGTGTGACGGATCTAACAACACCCCACCCCAAGCTCGAAAAGTACAGCCCCTGAATAAGATGTTGCCCCACTTTAATGCGTGGGGGATCAATCCCAGCGAGTCGAAAAGTCGAAATCTGCTGTGCCTCTAATACGGGGGTTGAACATCAAGAGATTGGACTGCTCCCACGACCCTGCTCAGAGGCACATGGACAGGCCACGTATGTCCTAGTCTCCGTCCCCAACTGGAAGAGATGCCTGTAAATCAGGCTGACTGCTGGATGGGAACCTGCCAAGGGCAAAATTCGCAATCTGTGATTTACAATTCCACAATGTGCCATCGGAAGCCATACAGTTCCCGAAGCTCCATAAACGCACCCCTGTTAATATCCAGATCTAATCTTGTTGCAAAAGCAAAACACTGAAACTGCAGCACATTTGGTTACAAAAGTAGAATGTTGAGCACATTTAGCAGATCTGAAACATATGTGGAGATGGAAGCACAGTTAACGTTTCAGACCCTGAGCCATTCATTAAAAAAAAACAGATTACCAGTGTCAAAGCAATAATAGAGCTAGAAAATAAAAGTGGAATATCGAGGGAGGAAATGATCAGGGGAAGGTCTGTGATCGGCTGGAGGGCAGGAGGGATTCCATTACAAAGGAGATAATGGAGCAAGCGGAATGCAACAACTAAAAAAAAGAGCTGGTTCCAGAGGAAGTATAAATGGTGAGAGCAGAATAACAGAGAGACGGGGGAGCATGCAAAATCTGGCAAATAGGAGAAGGATCCACTATTCGATGTAGCGACAGAGAACGGTGGGTGGACCATGGCGGCCGGATCTTGTGCTCATCTGGAAGGCAGGGTTCCTGGCTTCAATGCTGGAAGGTTGGAGTGGAACTGCCCCCAGTGGAACTCGATGCAAGATTCATTGTTGTGATCTTCCCGTAAGTGTAATAGGCCAATGATGACCTTCCTGCCCGGGGGTGGGGGGAATTGAGGCCCTTAATTGGCTTGTTAATTGGCTTCCTGCCGCCAATAGGATCGTACCAATGGTGGGTGCCTCCCCCCGCAGGAAGGACACGTTGTAATCTGATGTGCCCCCGCTGTCGGCATGGTGGGGTTCCGTCCTTGATGGAGAATTTATCGCCCACAGAGGACCACCCCGGGAACAACTAGACAACTAAGATGGCCCTCACTATGGAAAAAACCACCAGCCCCATACACTCCCTTGGAGAAACTTATGGACTGGGCCAGGTCACCCTACCTCACCTACCTGTATTCCGGGGATTTGCCGCTGGTCCTGGATCCGAGGACTCTGCAATACCATCAGTGGTCAATGCTGCAGGTGGCGCTGCTCATACTGCTGAGCTGCCGGTCCTTTGATATTCCAGCAGCAGTTGGCAGCGTGATCCTCGCTCTCTTAAAGCCTTTATTGGGATGGTAATCTCACCTCTTGAAACTGTGACTCCAAAAGACCAGATGTTGCAATCAAGTGGTGGGTGGAGGATGGGAACAGAGCAGAATATGTGGTTCATTGTGGACGGCTGGATGTGGCTCTTATGTTGGAGGATGCTGCGTTGAAGCTGATGATATTCAAGGTCATGACAAGGAACCTGAACGAGGTTCTGACAGATAGGGTAAGGGGTGAAGGTTGCAACACTGGAAATGGGGTGGACACGCTCGTGGGCCACAGAAGAGGGGAATTCTTAGCTGAAGAATACTGAAGATATTTCGGAAGCATTGATGTAGAAGGTAGCATCAGTAGAACAGATGAAATGGAACGCAAGAAACTGTGAGAATGGAGCAGAGTCTCTGCAGGAAGGTGGTGGGTTGCCCGTCCTGAGGGTTTTCAATCCCAGACCAGTGGCAGTGAGGAAGAGAAAAGTTCCAGCGGGAATGAAAAGTGAATGAACCAGAACCATTCAAAGCAAATGGTGCCCTTGGAACATGCCAGCAGTAGATGGTGAAGTGAAACTGGCTCTGCACCAGCCTCATGGTGTCTGTCAGGTAAGATCACATTCACTGTGCTTTTAAGCAGAGCTCAGGTTTTCTGCACTTCAGATTCGTAAAGGTTAGGCTGGCATGGACAGAAATTGAAGTGGATTCTGTCGTGCAGGTCCGAGCTCAGATGGATGGAGTTCATGTGTAGTGTGGGATAGGCCAGTGGGTGGGGATTCCGATCCTGATAAATGGAGAGAGATCTCTGACCACGGGAACTGAAATGACAAATAATACTGAAAGCATTCAAAATAAATAAATAAATAAAAACATATCGGGACACTTGGAAAAAGGGGAGATATTTGATAAGGTAATTAAAGAGAGGTTCAACCTTCATGTTACAATGGATGCAAGCACACATACTAAAGAAGGTAGGGGAGAGGTAGGCAATCTTCTCAATCTTTGCCCTCTTGGTCTCGAGAGACAATGTGTAAGCGCCTAAAGGTGGTCAGTGGTTTGTGGAACAGCGCCTAGACTGGCTATAAAGGCCAATTCTGCAGTGACAGACTCTTCCACAGGCGCTGCAGGTAAAATTGGTTGTCGGGGCTGTTACACAGTTGGCTCTCTCTTTGCACTTCTGTCTTTTTTCATGCCAACTACCATGTCACTTCGACTCTCCACTCGTTAGCCCTGCGTTTATGGCTGTCCGCCAGCTCTGGCGATCACTGGCAACTGACTCCCACGACTTGTGGTCAATGTCACAAGACTTCATGGCGCGTTAACAGGCATCTTTAAAGCGGATACATGGACGGCCGGTGGGTCTGATGCCAGTGACGAGCTCGAAGTACAATGTGCCCTTGGCGATCCTGCCATCTTACATGTGGCTCACACGGGAGATGTAGGAATTAGAATTAGAATTAGAACATTACAGCGCAGTCCAGGCCCTTCGGCCCTCGATGTTGCGCTGACCTGTGAAACCATCTGACCTACACTATTCCATTTTCATCCATATGGCTAACCAATGACCACTGAAATGCCCTTAAAGTTGGCGAGTCTACTACTGTTGCAAGCAGGGCGTTCCACGCCCCTACTACTCTCTGAGTAAAGAAACTACCTCTGACATCTGTCCGATATCTATCACCCCTCAACTTAAAGCTTTGTCCCCTCGTGGTTGCCATCACCATCCGAGGAAAACGACTCTCACTATCCACCCTATCTAACCCTCTGATTATCTTATATATCTCTATTAAGTCACCTCTCCTCCTCCTTCTCTCTAACGAAAACAACCTCAAGTCCCTCAGCCTTTCCTCATAAGACCTTCCCTCCATACCAGGCAACATCGCAGTAAATCTCCTCTGCACCCTTTCCAAAGCATCCACATCCTTCCTATAATGCGGTGACCAGAACTGCAAGCAATACGCCAGGGGCGGTCTCACCAGAGTTTTGTGCAGCTGCAGCATGACCTCGTGGCTCCGAAACTCGATCCCCCTACTAATAAAACATAACACACCATATGCCTTCTTAACAGCCCTATTAACCTGGGTAGCAACTTTCAGGGATTTATGTACCTGGACACCAAGATCTCTGTATTTATCTACACTACCAAGAATCTTCCCATTAGCCTAGTACTCTGCATTCCTGTTGCTCCTTCCAAAGTGAATCACCTCACACTTTTCCGCATTAAACTCCATTTGCCATCTCTCAGCCCAGCTCTGCAGCCTATCTATGTCCCTCTGTACCCTACAACATCCTTCGGCACTATCCACAACTCCACCGACCTTCGCGTCATCAATTATCTGTTCATTAACAATAGTCTGTATATGGAACAGTGCCAGAGAACTGATGGACAGCTAACGATATTTCAGCATTTCAAACCGAAAATACAACATGTTCAATGCACTATAGACCGGTTAGCCGACCGTCAGTGGTTGGAAGAAACTGTAAAAAAAAGAAAAAAACGTCTTTGAAAGCAAAATAGAAAAAAGAGAGCCAGCATATATTCCAAAAGGAAGATCATATTTGACAAACCTCAGGAAATGTCTTGAATATGTATCAGGAAAATTAGATCATACTAAAACAGTAAATGTAATATACTTCTATTTTCAAAAAGCCTTCCATAAACTTCCACTCAGCAAACGCATGTCTATTCTCTTCGCAATTGTAGTTAGGGGAAAAGCAGCAGAACGGACAGCAAGATGGCTACAGGAACAGAAAGCAGGGGTAGAGTTGAAAGGTATTTCCTCAGATTGGCAAGAAGAGGGGAATTGTGTTTCACAAGGATTAGTACAACAGAATGAGATAATACGTTGAATATAATAACTCATAAACTTGTGCTTTGACCTATAAATGGCAAATTAATTCCAAGATAGTGAGTGTGAGGTGCCGATTTTTGGTCGTAAGAATAAACTTCCTAAACTTTGCTTGGAAAATTGCTGTTGAAATGCGGTAGGGCAAAGGGCTTCAAGTGTACAGATTCACAAATCATTTCATTAACAACAACGGTTAACAGGGTCACACAAAGACAAACAAAGCATTGGAGCTCCTTTCCAGAGGAATGGAATTTTAAAAAAATTCAAAAAGCTGTTATTCGTCTATTATAGATCTTTGCAACCCAGTGTACAGGTCTGGTCTCCATATTAGAGAAAGGGCATCGATGCACTGGAGAAGGTGCAATTATTTACACCTGGATGATAACAGAACAGAGAGAAATGTACAATGTTTTTCATTATAACCAGTTTACTAATGATAATATTTACTGCCCCCGTTATAATATACGCATTATGAAAACGCTCTATGTATGTTCCTCAGTTACAGGTTTCTCACCTCACAGGGAGACAACTCACTGAGGTAACGGTGGAGATTTGCACAGGTTATATGCTTCGAGACTCTTAATCATGCCCAATATTCATCCTGTGTGATGGCAAGATAATAAAATTCAGCACTCATGACCAACAAAATCACAGGGCCGTTTTGGGGGCCGGGGATTGGTCAGCACTAAACACAACAAAGTATTTATAGTTAGCACATTCAGGAGAATAATACTATGCATAATAAAATTATTCAAAAGGACTGACATACTTTAACAGTGTTGTTCTGCTGCTTAACTGTAATTAAATAGTCAACATCTGTTTCTATTTGAGCACCACAATAGGAAACAAAACAATAAACTATACTTTTTACGTTTTACACTTACTACCAAACATCAGCAAAAATCTTCCACTTGGCAATTAATTGTATTCGTAAAAGACAGAGGCAGCACCATGGAATGGAGACATCAGTCAATGAAGCAACATCTTTGAAATAGATCGCAAGGGAAAATTGTAATCCATATAAACCTACATTGACAGTACAATAATGCATGGCTTCTGGGGTCAGGTTTTTCACTCCAGTTAGTGACCCATATTCAGTACAATTCACCAATGACAGATACCCCCATTAATTTGTGGACACTCGTCTTAGTCATTCCACTCCAGTTCGTGAGCTACACTCAGTACATATCAACAGTCGTAGATACTCCCAATACTATATGGTCACTGAAGTCAGGTAATAACTGCAGTTATTAACCTACACTTAGTACAGTTCTATAGCAACGGTTATAACCACTAATATTTCGACTCAGAGCCTTGTCGGCTTTAAGGTCAAATTCAAAATTACACGATTTTCCACGAAATATAATAACTTGATAATTCAGAGAGCCTATGAGTTACAAACAGAGATTTAGCATCACTTCAAGAAATATAATAAAACCACTGAAATAACTCAAGACATTTGACAAAAGGAAATTTTATCATTCAGCAAGTGTCTGTACGAGAGCGACCACGAGATCACCATGTAACTTCTGTCCTCACAGAGAAAAACCAGACACCAGCTCAAATACAGATTTACATAATTTCAATGATTATAGTCACTTACCTAGAACACCAATGAAGGCAAGGATCGTGTAGAAAATTTTATCGATACTATCAAACATTTTCTGTATGAATTTATCCGTCACTTTTTGCTGCAGGCAATCTGTCTGTTTAAAATGTGAGGATATACATTCCCAGAGCCTTTATTTATACCCGTTGGGATCTCCACGCGCCACTGAGCTGGCAAAATCGTTCCAATTAATTTATTGTTTTGAATTTGAACAAACAGATTACGACATTAGCGTAAGTCCTTCTACTGATAGAAATTATTTTGATTCTGAGGTTGATTTGGAAACGGCAAAGACTGGACAATTCTGATCATATTAGCCAACCAATAAAAATTCGTAACTGTATTCTCCCATAAATAGGGTTGTTCTTTCAAACGCCATCAGTCTATTCCTGAATTAAATGTTGCTTGAGCGATGCCTTTCACTTGACTGTCACCATTCAGTAATTAAGCTCCGAATGTGGGAGTGCATCGCTAAGGTGTGGTTGCTCTACTGCAGCTGGGATGTCGTTGTGCTCTTCCACTTTTGACATTCAGTGAAATAATTGAAGAGGGTAATTTGACACTATGCATTGCAGAATTCATCTTATACATCATCCAAACGGATTCAAATGCACAAACTGAATCTCATACTCGCCTAAAACTTATACTACGATTTAAAGCAAGAGAAAACTCAAATAAATCAAGCATGTGCAGCTAATGGGTTCCCTCCATCCGCTGCAGACACTCCAACAGTCACAAACCCGACAACTGATATGCTATGTTGAGTTTCTTTATTTCCTATTTTTTCTTCGCTTTCATGGAATATGGATATCACTTGCAAGGCTATAATTTGTTTTCCATTCCCAATTGATCTTTGCAACTGAGTGACCTGCTAAGCCATTTCAGAGGTAGGTTCACGCATTCTACTGCATTCATGACAGACATGGAGTAACATGTATGCCAGACTCGCTAACGATAGCAGATGTCCTTCTCAACAGGTTATTTGTGAACCAATGGGATTTTACGAAAATCTTTTGTAGTTTCATGACACCATTGCTGAGAAAAATTTCTATTCCAGATTGTTATTAATCAATGGAGTGTGACTAGCTACCATGGTGGTATTTGAATACATGTTCCCAAAGCATTAGTGTGGAACTCTAAATTATTAATTCAGTGAGTTACCACTCTGCGACCATTGTCCCTTTGCTCACATTAAAGTAAGGCGTCCTATGCAGCTGCTATATCACCATAAAATGATATGTCCCCACCAACTAACCATGTCCTCAAACTCATACATCACCTCACATTAATAAAGCAACTCAAATTAATACGGCCCCTCAAGCTACTGCATCACTTCAAGTGAAGACAGTATATGAAGAAAATGCCTCAAACTACACAGTTTGTGGAAGTAATACAGATCTTCAAACTAATACCGTGCACAATACTAATGGCAAATAGAATTACAGAATCATTTAGATTTGTCGCAAAAGAGGGCTATTCTTCCCATCATGTCAGTACTTGCAGAAACAGAGCCATCCAACGTTTCAGCTCTTGATCCATATCGCGATTTTTAGTGGCACCATAACCATTTTAACACAGAGGTTGGCTGGAGGTATGGAACTCACTGCCTGAAACTCTCATCACATATCAAAAAAAAAGTCAGGGATGCAGTTGAGGTACTGCACCCGATAGGGCTACAAACCAGGAGCTGGAATGTAGGACAAGGTTGGAGAGATTATTGATGGCCACTGCAGACATGACAGGCAGAATGCTCTCCTTCTGTGCAATAAATCTTTCTATGTTCTTATATGTCCAACCCATTTGCTTTAAGGGGGTTTGCGCCTTATAAAAATGGCAGACAGAAGACATGACACAAAAGAATGGGAAGGAAGGGGAGAGTATGTCAGCTGGTGTGTGCAGCAAAACGGCAACCTATCGCTTTACCATTTCTCTGACTCTTTCCCCTCATGAAGGCTTGTTGTGTGATAAATGCTTCAAGCGTAAGGTGGGAGGGTGGGGGAGAGTGCTGAGGCGTGCAAAATATAGACACCATGTGAAGCACAATGCCACAGCCTGTAATTAATTCTTTCAGGTCGTGAACCAGTACAGTGGACAGAAATGGTGTCTTAAGGTAGGTTTCATCATTTAAGTTGTCCTGTATATAACTCACATCAAGTTCCGTTCTCCCATCACCTATATTCACTGATCTACATTACCTCCTGGTCCAGCTGCACCTGGAGTTTAAAATTCTCATCCTCATATTCAGATTCCTCCATGAGCCACACTCCTGTGCCTACCTCTGTTTGGTCCAGGACTCCAAATACCCTCGCTATCTCTATAACCTCATCCTATCTGTGTTATCTCCAACCAGACTCAACAACCATGCTCATCTCTGTAAAATCCTCCAGCCCGACAACATTTCGATGTCCGTAATCTACTCCAGTCCTACAACTCGCCCTATGTCTGTACTCTATTCCAGCCCTTACAACCCTCCCTATATTTGTAGAATCATGGAGCCCGAGAACCCTCTCTATCTCTTCAAAAGTTTCTAGCTGTACAAATCTACCTATCGTTTTAAACTATTGAAGCACTTACATCACTGTGAGAACTCTGCTCCTTACAAACGAAGCGTCTTCACCCCAGTTCCCATTGCTCCACCATAGGTGGACATGGCTTCACTTTTGAGGTCATTCGTTCTGGAAATCTCTCTTTACATCTCACCACCTATGATCCCTCTCGTCCCCTTTTGAGTGTTCAGGCGAATTTTTAAGTGCGTCATCCCTTTAAAAGTTTGTAGGTGTAATAGGGAGGGGTAATGCGGAAGCTCCCTCTCCTAGTATGACCATCTGTGCACATCTGGCCCCCTCTTCACATGGTACCTGTTGTGCCGATGCATCGCCTTCCCACATGTTAGCCGGTGAGCACATGGGGTCCCACTCTTTGTGTGTTATCTGTACTGCTCATGTGGCCCCCGCTACATGTGTTACCTGCTCGGTGCGTGCGCCCACCCTTTACATTTTACCCACTGAGTGCGTACGACCCCACCCTATTAGAGGCAGTGAGTTTGGAGCTGAGGAATGAGAGCAGAGTCGGAGCTCTGCACAGAGAGAGGAGGAGGAAAGGAGTTAGAGGGCAGAGTTAATGCGGAGGATGAGGCATGAGGTGGAATTAAGAGCGGGAATGGGGAGATGTAATGGAAAGTGGGAATGGGTTGGAGTAATAGGGAGGGGAAATTGAGTGTGGGAATGGAGGGAGCCAATGGGAGAGAGGCACTAGCGGAGGTTAATGACGGAGAGGAATGGGAATGTGGAATGCTGGGCCACATCAGGAGTTGGAGTGGCTTACTGAGAATGGGGAATGTTTTTGGTGAACGTTACTGGGGAAGCTAATGGAGACCTGGATGGGCACGGGGAATGGGAAGAGGAGGGAAAGGGTAATAATGAGGGAGGATGGGACAGTAGAATGGCAAATGGGAGTGGAGAGGGTAATGGGGAGGGGTAAAAGGCAAATAGGAAAAGTTCATGGGGTGGTCGAATGGGAACTGTCATGGGAAGCTGGAATGTGGGATAGTCATGGGGAAGTGGAATGTGGCGGTTAATGTGTAGGATAAATGGAGGAGGTGGAATGATGGAGGTGACTGGGCAGGGTGTCTGGGGAGTGTTAATGGGAATGGGTAATGGGGAGTACTTTTTGGGAGTGGCAATGGGGGAGTGCAGGAATGATAGGGAGAGGTATGGGGAGGGCTAATAGGAGGGGATGGTGAGGGGCAATGGGAGGGGAACGGGATAGTGGATTGTGGAGGGGAATGGGGATTTGGCATGGGCGAGGGTAATGGGAAGGGGTAATAGGGTGTAGGAATGGGCGGCACAGTGGCGCAGTGGTTAGCACCGCAGCCTCACAGCTCCAGGGACCCTGGTTCAATTCTGAGAACTGCCTGTGTGGAATTTGCAATTTCTCCCTGTGACCACGTGAGTTTTCGTCGGGTGCTCCGGTTTCCTCCTACTGCCAAAGACTTGCAGGTTATAGGTGAATCGGCCATTGTAAATTGCCCCTAGTGTAGGTACGTGGCAGGGAATATGAGATTACTGTAGGGTCAGTATAAATGGGTGGTTCTTGATCGGCACAGACTCGGTGGGCCGAAGGGCCTGTTTCAGTGCTGTATCTCTAAACAAAAAAATAAAAATATAAAGAATGGGCGATGGTAAACGGGGTGGGTTAATGCGGCTGGTATAGGTAAGAAGGAATGGGGAGGCAGAAAGTCGAACGGTAATGGGGAGAATAATGGGCCGAAGGAATGTGGGAGGGTTCATAGGAGAGGAGGGATAACAGTTGGGGACGGAGTAGTGTGGAGGCATAATGAGGGGGAATGGGAGTGTAATAGTTTGGGCGGCATAATGGTGACGGCGACGGGTAATGAATGAACGGAATGGAGGAGAATAATTCGGCATGGCATGAGTGAAGGGCAACATTTGTGGAGAATTAATGCTGCATGCGAATGGGAATGGGAAAGAGAGGGGTTTGGGGAGGGGTAATGGGGAGAGGAACTTGGCAGGTATAATAGGAGGGAGTGAGTGGTAGGGAAATTGGAAAGGGAATAGCCAGGAGTAATAGTGTGTGGGGGTGTTAATGTTAGGTGGCAATGATTGGTGGAATGGAGAGATTAATGGGGAAGTGCAATGTGGATGCTGAATGGTGAGAGGAGGGTTGGTGGGAATGGACAATATGGGAGCGGGAACTGTGAAAGGTTAATGGGAAAGGGGTGATAGGAGGTGTAATATTTGGAGGAGGAGAGTGGTAAGGAAGGATTTACTTTCAGGACTATGGATGAAGCTGTGCTGGGCAGGACTGAGGTAAAGACGTATTTGATACTTAGACGATAAATGTAATTGTGTGCACTGTAAATTCGTTTTCACGATCGATTTGACACTTAACTGTAATATTGCTGATGTATATCTATATTGACATTTCCAGCTTAACAAATAACCTCAACATGCTATCCCACCCATTCGTTAACAAGAACAATTTCACAATCAACTAGTTTTATTGGCCAATGAAACGGTAATTCCAGCATCTAGCCACCCGTCAGTTTAACATCAATGGTGGGAGCTGTTTAGAAATGATAATCAGTCACAAAATCAATAGTCACTCGGACTAATGTGAATTAGATAAGGTAAACCAGCACTAATTTATTCTGGAGAAATCGTGCTTAAATAATTGATTGAATGTTTTGGTGGGTTAATTGAAAGGTTTGATGAGGATAATTTGATCGATGTGGTGCATATAGACTTCTGAAAGGTATTGGATAAAATGCCACCTCGCAGGTTTGAGGGCAACTGTTCAGTCCATTAAATAAACGGGACAGGTGGCAGTACAGATACAAATTGTCTAAATGACAGGTGACAGAGAGTAATGGGGAAGGCTTGTTTTTCAGACTGAAGGAAGGTGTATAGTGGTGTTCCCAGGGGTCAATGTTGTGGCCCCTGGTTTACTTGGGATACATTCATGATCTAGACTTGGGTGTGCAGGACAGAATTCCAACATTTGTGGAAAACACCGAATTTGAATATTGCCAAACATGAGGAGGATAGTGATACACTTCAAGAGGATATAGACAAGATGGTGGAATATAAAGATAATTGGAAGATGAAATTTAAAGCACTGTGTAGCGGCACAATGACACAGTGGTTAGCACCGCAGCCTCACAGCTCCAGCGACCCGGGTTCAATTCTGGGGACTGCCTGTGTGGAGTTTGCAAGTTCTCCCTGTGTCTGCGTGGGTTTCCTCCGTGTACTCCGGTTTCCTCCCACGTGCCAAAGACTTCCAGGTTGATAGGTAAATTGGCTGTTATAAATTGCCCCTCGTATAGGTAGGTGGTAGGGAAATAGAGGGACAGGTGGGGATGTGGTAGGAATATGGAATTAGTGTAGGATTAGTATAAATGGGTGGCTGACGGTAGGCACAGACTCTGTGGGCCGAAGGGCCTGTTTCAGTGCTGTATCTCTAAACTAAACTAAACAATTGTGAACTGTTTTATTTTGGCATGAAGAACGAGGAGAAGCAGTATGCGGTGCAGTTCGAAAGCGGGTGCATGAGCAGAGGGAACTGGGTTATATTTTTTAGTCCTTCATGGGATGAGGGCGACGCTGGCTGGGCTAGAAATTAATCCCTGAACCGCCGCCGTCCTTGCAGTGTAGTTGCAACAACTGTTCAGTTAAGGATAGACTTCCAGGATTTTGGACCAGCGACTGTGAGGAATAACGATTTTGTTCCAAGTCAGGATGGTGTGTGATTTGGAGGACGACTTCCACGTGTTGGTGTTCCCATGCATCAGCTGCTCTTCACCTTCTCGCTGGTAGAGGTCGGGGGTTTGGATTTATTGTCGAAGAAACCTTTGTGATTTGATAAATAACATCTTGCAAATTGTATAGAGTGCTGCCACTGTTGGTGGTGAATGGATTGAATGTTGAAGGTGGTGGTTGGGGTGAACTTCAAGCAGGCTGCTTTGTCCTGGATTGCGTCTAACCTCTTGAATGTTGTTGGAACTGTACCCATTCAGACAAGTGGAGAGCATTGCATCACACTCCTGACCTGTGCCTTGTAGATGTTGTAGAGGTATTACGGAGACAGGAGGGTGTTACTCGCTGCAGAATTCCTTGCCTCGGACCTGCTCTTGTAGCCACAGTATTTACATAGCTGTTCCAGATCAGTTGCTGGTCAAAGGTACCCCACAAGATGTTTATAGTGGGTGGGGGCCGGGGGGGTGCGGTGGTTCAGACACCGTAATGTCATTGAAGGTCACGTCGTAATGGTTAAATTCTCACTGGCTTGAACCACATGGCATATTGCCCTTTGTGTGGATGACGTGCCTTTCATTCAGTACAGGACCGCAAACACATTCTGTCTGAGTTGTTCTGCAAAGATTCAGTTCATGTATTTAGTGCAGCAAAGTATTTCAAGCTTCCATAGTAGGGTATGCAGTGGTGTAGTGGTATTATCACTGGAATAGTAACCCAGAGACCCAGGGTATTTCTCTGGGAACATGGGTTCGAATCCCACCACAGCAGAAGGTGTAACTTGAATTTAATTAATAAAGCTGGAATTAAAATCTAGTCCAACGATGGCCATGAAACCATTGTCAATTGTTGTAAAATCCCATCTGGTTCACTAATGCCCTTCAGGGAAGGAAATCTGCTGTCCTTACATGCTCTGGCCTACATGTGACTCCAGACCCACAGCAATGTGGGTAACGCTTACATGCCCACTGGAATGGCCTAGCAAGTCACTCAATTGCATCTAGCCGCTTAAAAGTCAATAAAAATGGTGAAACCGGACGGACCCCGCGGCAATGACCTAGGCACCGGAAACGACAACGGCAAACCCAGCCCTGCCGACCCTGCAACGTCATCCTTACTAACATCTGGGGGCTTGTGCCAAAGTTGGGAGAGCTGTCCCACACACTAGTCAAGCAACAGCCTGACATAGACATACTCACGGAATCATACCTGACAATGTCCCAGACACCGTCATCATCATCCACGGGTATATCCTGTCCCATCGGCAGGACAGACCCACCAGAGGTGGTGGTACAGTGGTATGCAGTCGGGAGGGAGTTGCACTGGGAGTCCTCAACAGCGACTTCGGACCCCATGATGTCTCATGGCATCAGGTCAAACATGGGCAAGGTAAACTCCAACTGATTACCTCCTACCGCCCTCCCTCAACTGATGAGTCAGTACTCCTCCATGTTGAACACCACTTGGATTAGATTAGATTAGAACATTACAGCGCAGTACAGGCCCTACGGCCCTCGATGTTGCGCAGACATGTGAAACCATCTGACCTACACTATTCCATTTTCATCCATATGTCTATCCAATGACCACTTAAATGCCCTTAAAGTTGGCGAGTCTACTACTGTTGCTGGCAGGGCGTTCCATGCCCCTACTACTCTCTGAGTAGCACTGAGGGTGGCAAGGGTACAAAATGTACTCTGGGTGGGGTAGCAATGTCCATCACCAAGAGTGGTTCGGTAGCACCACTACTGTCCGAGCTGGCCGAGTCCCAAAGGACATAGCTGCTGGAATGGGTCTGCGACAGGTGAGGGGGGAATCAACACGAGGGAAAAACATAACTGACCTCGTCCGCACCAATCTGCCTGCCACAGATGCTTCTGTCCATGACAGTATTGGTAGAAGTGACTACCGCACAGTACTTGTGGAGACGAAGTCCCGCCTTCACATTGAGGATACCATCCATTGTGTTGTGTGGCACTATCATCGTGCTAAATGGGATCGATTTCGATCAGATCTAGCAATGCAAAAATGGGCATCCATGAGGCGCTGTGAGCCATCAGCAGCAGCAGAATTGTACTCAATCACAATCTGTAACCTCATGGCCCGGCATATCCCCCACTCTTCCATTACCATCAAGCCAGGAGTCCAACCCTGGTTCAATGAAGAGTCCAGGAGCAGCGCCAGGCATACCTCAAAATGAGGTGCCAACCTGGTGAAACTACAACTCACTACTACTAGCATGTCAAACTGCGTAAGCACATTGCGATAGATAGAGCTAAGCAATCCCACAACCAACGGATCAGATCTAAGATCTGCAGTCTTCCCACATCCAGCCGTGAATGGTGGTGGAGAATCAAACAACTAATTGGAGGAGGTGGCTCCACAAATAACCCCATCCTCAATGATGGGGGAGCCCACCACATCAGTGCGAAAGATAAGGCAGAAGCATTTGCAACAATCTTCAGCCAGAAGTGCCGAGGTGATGATTCATCTCGGCCTCCTCCTGAAGTCCCCAGCATCACAGATGCCAGATTTCTGCCAATTCAATTCTCTCCGTGTGATATCTAGAAACGACCAAACGCACCGGATACTGCAAAAGCTATGGGCCCTGACAATATTCCGGCAATAGTACTGAAAACCTGTGCTCCAGAACTTGCCAGGCACCTAGCCAAGCTGTTCCAGTACAGCTACAACACTAACATCTGGCCTGCAATGTGGAAAATTGCCCAGGTATGTCCTGTACACAAAAAGAGCAAAGGAAGATAGTTGTCGTTCTTGAAGGTCAATCATCTGAGCTCCAGGACATCACTGCTGGAGTTCCTCAGGGTAGTGTCCTAGGCCCAACCATCTTCAGCTGCTTCACCAATGACCTTCCTTCAGTCATAAGGTCAGAAGTGGGAATGTTCGCTGATGATTGCACAATGTTCAGCACCATTCATGACTCCTCAGATACTGAAGCAGTCGTGTAGAAATGCAGGCTTGGGCTGTTAAGTGGCAAGTAAAATTCGCTCCACACAAATGCCAGTCAATGACCATCTCCAACAAGAGAGAATCCAACCAGCTCCCCTTGACATTCAACGGCATTACCATCCCTTAATCCCCCAGTATCAACATCCTAAGGGCTACCATTGAGCAGAAACTGAACGACAGTAGCCATATAAATACCGTGGCTACAAGAGCAGGTCAGAGGCTAGGAATCTTGAGGCGAGTAACTCACCTCCTGACTCCCCAAAACTGTCCATCATCTGCAAGGCACAAGTCAGGAGTGTGATGGAATACTCTCCACTTGCCTTGATGGGTGCAGCTCCAACAACACTCAAGAAGCTCGACACCATCCAGGACAAAGCAGCCCGCTTTATTGGCGCACCATCTACAAACATTCACTCCCTCCACCACCGATGCACAGTAGCAGCAGTGCGTACCATCTACAAGATGCACTGCAGCAATGCACCAAGGCTCCTTAGACAGCACCTTACAAACCCGCGACCTCTACCAACTAGAAGGACAAGGGCAGCAAATACATGGGGACACCACCACCTGCAATTTCCCCTCCAAGTCACACACCATCCTGACTTGGAACTATATCACCGGTTCTTCACTGTCGCTGGGTCAAAATCCTGGAACTCCCTTCCTAACAGCACTGTGGGTCTACCTACCGCAAATGGACTGCAGCGGTTCAAGAAGGCAGCTCACCACCACCTTCTCAAGGGCAATTAGGGATGGGCAATAAATGCTGGCATAGCCAGTGATGCCCAGATCCCATGAATGAATAAAAAAAATAGTAAAACATAATTAGACAGACTGAGTTGTATTTTAGGAGTCACGTTACATAGCACACAAACAAACGATTTGGAGCATCTTTTGCATTCATTCAGTTGATGTGAGCGTCGCTGGCAAGGGCAAAATTTATTGTCCACTTCAATTGACTTGGTGAGGTGGTGATGAGCTGCCTTCTTGAAATGCAGTGTGCATACGGTTTTCATGCAGTGCACCAGTTTCTTCCATTGCATCTTCCTGATCTCAGTCTGTTAGCGCAGATTTCTACTGCTTGTTCTCTCATGTTCTCGTCCAATTTCTATTAAATAGCAGGTTAGCTATTTGTCTGAATAACTTCGTATGAAGGAGCGTTCCATATTTTAATCTGTTCTCTGAAATATACATCCCTCAACATTTTTTCTCCAAGGTTTATTATTAAACACTTGTCGTTTATGTCCCTTGGCGTTTGGTCTCCCATAAGTGGAACTTTCTCTCCTCATGTACCTTGTCTATGTTTCATAACCGTAAAACAACAATCGAATCTCCTGTAAGTGTTCTCTCTTCATTAGAAAAGAAAAGGTTTCCCCTGTTCATATGTCCCAATTGCTGGAGCTTTTTAATTCTAGTGCGAGCCAACCAATGTTTCGGACTGCAGATAATGTAGTCTTCTATTCCGCCAAAACCGCTGTTCCTTAGCCATGAACTAGATTCCTCTCCCTGGCAACAGCCTGTGTTTGAACCAGGTTTTGAAATGCTTCTGTCATATTTGATCTCGAGATGAGCTACCAACCATCTATCCATTCCATCCCCAGGACAGCGTAATTCCACCACCGTCTCCGTGTTAATTTCCATCTGACATGTGGCTGCCCATTTGACCAGTCAAACCATATTCTCATGAAATCTGTTACCATCCACCACATTGTTTATTTTACTTCCACGTTTCCTATCATCTGCAAATTTTAAAATGATTTTCTGCATACCATCGTCCAGTACATCTAATACTTGTGATGCACCATAATATACATGCCTCCAGACTGAAAGGAAGCAGCATTTAATCACTATGCCCTACTTGCTATTCGTTAGACATTTTGTTTTCTGTTACTGCTATCACTATCCCTTTAACCGCTCGCCCTTCAATTTTGCACACGTGTCTTTGATTAGATATTTTGTGAAGCCGCCTTTGAATGTCACAATACACAATTCAAAATGTACTACAATCAAAATGTGGCAAATGTCATCGGAAATTGCATCACTGCCCATTAATCTTTGTTGACAGTGACATATCACCCAACTGCCTAGTCCGAAAATTTCTCGTATTTAATGTGGGATGGAGTTTAGAGATACATGTTTTCAATAGTTGAGACAATATATCATAAACGTCGGATATTTATATATAAACGGCAGGTGTGTATCTTAGATGATTTGGAGGCGTGTGAAAGTTATATGTAATGTGTGGATGTTGACTCTATGATTGTAATATCGTGTCTGACTGATGCGAGAACTTCTGTTATACGTGGAGAGGAGTGCAAGTGAATTAATAAGCATCGCACTGTTAGTTATCTGGATGTCACTGTTTTACTTCTCAATAAATGTAACTATGTTATTTTAAATGACTTCATGGGTGCCTTTCTTCGAGTTATTAATGTACTTATCTCTGTGTGCTATTTATAATTACATTTGTGCTTATATTAATCAGTTATGGATGTAATCACATACACAGCTGCAATGATCTAATTGAATGGCAGTACAGGCTTGCAAGATTGAATGATTATATCCTCTTGCTATGTTCCACACAGAATTAATAATCTATATTCTTCAGCGATGTTTAATGTGTGTGTGTGTGCATGTGTGCATAGATCTATTATATCTACATGTGTCTTTACATATCTGTTCGAATTGTATCTGCGTTGCTACAACTAAGTGGGATGAGAAAAATCAGTCCACTCTGCAAGAGCTGTCATCCGATGCCCGCTGTATCTTCCCCATACCCGTAACATGATCTATCTTGGGCAAGAGGAATGCTCAGCAACAGGTAACATATGTATTGGGTGCTGCTGGTCAGAAGGTGCATCCAGTTGCGGTGCAGCTGCTGGCTGATGAGCATACCTGATTTCTAAACTTGTGGGCATTAGGAGCGTTTCTATTGGTGCCATTTGTATTATTACCGTACCAACTGCATACAACTCCTGTGTTTCTATTTGTGTCTGCCTAAGATACCTTGCCGCATTGTGATTGGGATGTGTCAGCTGTGCATCAGTCAAGGCACCAGGAAGATTACGAATAGAAAGGACTAGCTGCCGAGAAAGAGTTCTTGTCATGCCCGCAACTTCTGAAAAAGACTTGTTTTCAACTCCCTCACCTCCTGACTGATTAAGTACAGAGAGTTTAGTTGCCTGTCATGTTGAGCAACTAGTGCATTTCTCACTGCCACAAAGCGAATCGCTTTCTCAGAAGTGGCAACATGGAATGATGTGGCAATTGTAACGCTGAAGACTGCGGAACAAGGACTGGAAGTGTTGCTGAAACGTCCCATCAGTTTGTTATGGTCTATCACACATGATGCTCATGACACCTTGTCTTCAGCTTCAGGGCTGCCCATTAGGCACCTCATTCTGTTTGCTTCAGAGAAAGAGGCACCGTAGAACTATAGAAAAATTACAGCACAGAAGGGGGTCACTCAGCCCGCCGTGTCCATGCTGGCTGAAAAAAAAGCTGCGCAATCTTGTCCCACGTTTCAGTACCTGATCCATAGCCTTGCAGCTTTCAGCACTTCAGATGCATTTCCAGGTATATTTTGAAACAATTGCTGGTTTCAGCATCCAGTACCGTTCCTGGAAGTGATTTCCAAAGACCCATCCCCATCTTGGTGAAAAATGTTTTCCTCATGCCCCCTTTAATCCTTCTACTTATTGCTTTCCCATCCTGGTATTTGACCTCAACGCTGGGCGAAACATGTCCTTCCTATCTACTCTACCTAGGCCCATCATAATTTTGTACACCTCAATTAAGTCACCCCTCAGCCTCCTCTGTTCTAAGGAAAACAGCCAATCTTTCTTCATAGTTGTATATTTCAAGCCCTGGCATTACTCTTGTAAATCTCCTTTGCAATCTCTCAAGAACAATGATGTACTTTCTGTAATGTAGTGACGAGAACTGTATGCAGTACGTCAGCTGCTGCTAACTAGCGTTTTCTCCAGTTCCAGCATTATATCCCTGCTTTTGTATTCCATACCTCGGCCAGTAAAGGAAACCATTCCATGTGCCTTCATCACCACTCTCTCTACCTGCCCTGCCACCTGCAGGAACGTTTGGACATGCACTTATCACTTCTTCTGCACACCTCAATATCCTCCCGTTTATTGTGTATTCCCTCGCTTTATTTGGCCTCTCCAAATGCAATGCCTCACACTTCTGTGGATTGAATTCCATTTGCTACTTTTATCGCCCACACAGCAAAACCATAGTTATCATTCTTGAATCTATGGCTAACCTAGTCACTATCAACTACACGGCCAATTTTTGTGTTATCTGCAAATTACCCAATCATGCCTCCCACATTTAAGTCGAAATCATTAGCATATACAACGAACAGCAAAAAACCTAACAATGAGCACTGTGGAACGCGACGAGAAAAAGGTTCCATTCACAAAAAAATAAAATCCGTCAAATACTACCCTTTGTTTCCTGTCCCTGACCCAATCCTAGATCCAACCTGTTACATTCCGCTATGTAACGTATGCTTCCATCTTACGGATCAGTCTGCCATGCAGGACATTGTCAAGTGCCTTCCTAAAATCCATGTAGACCACATCCACTGCACTACTCTGATCAATCCTCCTTATTACTTCCTTAAAAATAAAAACTCAGTTAAGTGAGAAAGGCATGACCTTCCCCCAACAAATCCATACGGACTATCCCTGATTCATCTGCGCCTTTCTAAGTGGCAGTTTATTCTGCCGTTCAGAATTCTTTCTAACAATTTACCCACCACCGAGGTCAGACTGTCCGGCCTATAATTATTTGCCTATCCCTCGCACCCTTCTTAAACAATGGTGCAACGGTCGCAGACCTCCAATAATCTGGTACCTCTCCTGTACCTATTAAGGATTTTAAGATAATGCTCAGTGCATCTGCTATTTCCTTCCTGGCTTCCTTTAACAACCTGGGATGCAATAAATCTTGTCCTGTCGATTTCGAGGATGTAAGACCCTCGAGCATTTCTCCCTCTTTATGCTTATCGCATCTTATATTCCATACTCCTCCTCTTTAACTACAAAGCCTTCATCAATACTCTGTTTGTGAAAACAGAGACAAAACAATCATTAGGAACCCTGCCCACATCTTCTGCACCAGTGCATAAGTTCCCTTGTACATCTCAGAAAGGCCCAACCCTTCTGTTAATCATTCTCTTGATGTTAATGTACTGATGAAACATCTTCAGATATTCCTGGGTTTTACCTGCCGATGATTTTTCATCTCCTCTCTTTGTTTTTTTTTTTCTAATTTCCCGTGTTTACTTCATCCCAGCACTTTGTTTGCTTCTCTAGGCTTTCTAAAGTGTTAATATTTTTGTGATCATCATGCGCTTCCTTTTCTCTCTTTACCTTACCATGCAAGCTTCTTGATATCCATGGAGCTCTAGATTTGGTAGTACTACCCTTTTTCTTTGTGGGGACAAGCCTACACTGTGCCTGTAGCCAGGCCACTTTCACCAGGCCACCTCTCAGTTTCCTAACATTAGCTTCCCTCAATTTAGAATCTGTACTCCTGTTTTGTCTTTCTCCTGGTCCAAGATTATGCTAAAACTACATGCATTATGGTCTCCATCTCCAAAATGGTCACCACTGCTACTTCATCCACTTTCTCAGCTTTATTACCAAAGACTAAATCGAGAATTGTGCCACCTCGCATGGGCTTGTTACTTGCTGTGGGGAAAAAAAAGTTCTCTTAAATGCAGTCCAAGAATTATATTCCTGCTGTGCCCTTCGCACAGTTTGTAGCCCAGCTGATATTTGGGTAATTGAAATCCCTAATTATTATTGGCCTACAGTTGTTGCACTCAGCAATTTGCCTCTGTATTTCCTCTTCTATCTCCATCTCAGTATTTGGGGCTCGATAGTACTCTCGTTGCAGTGTTGCTGCCCGTTTTTTTAAATTTCTGAGCTCCAGCCATGTGTCCTCGTGTGATAATTCATTTAGCATTTCAACCCTCCTCAAAGCTGTTAATGATGCCTTCACTAATAATGCTACACCCCCTCATCTTTTCTCTCGCTCCCTCCCTCCCTCCACCCTCCTGAACTCTATATCCAGAGATGTTGTGCTGCCCTCTTAAAGCCAAGTTTCCATTACAGCAACAATACCGCGTTTGCGATATGTGTCCACCTTTGCCCTCAGCTCATCGGCTTTGTTTGATATACCCCTTGCATTTAACTAAATACCCCTTAACAATTCCAAATTCCCGTGCTCGACACATTTTAACCATTGCTTCTTCTGTCTTTCAGAATCATTCGTTAATGTTCTGCCTCCTGTTCCCTGCCCTGAAATTTCCTGATCTAAGACTGGGCTCAGGTTCTCCCCCCACTCCCCCACCCCACGCACCCCCCGCTACGATCTTTAAACCATCAGCAACAGTGCTAGAAAACCTTCCTGCAAGGACATTCCTCCCAGTCCTGTTCAGATGCAGACCATTCAGCTTACTCAGTGCCCACATTCCCCAGAATCGGACCCAATGCCCCTGAAATCTGACATCTACCTCCTGCACCATTTCTCTTGCCAGGCATTTATCTGGTCTATTTTCCTATTTCTATATTTATTAGCACGTGGCCTTGGGAGTAAGCCAGAGATTTCTACCTTTGAGGTCCTGCTTGCTAATCTCGCACCTAATTCCCTAAACTCAGCCTGCAGAAGCTCATCGCTCATTTTTCCGATATTGCTGGTAGAAATGTGGATCACAACTTCTGGTTGTGCACAATCACCCTCCAGAATTCTCTGTTCAATCCATGACCCTTACTCCAGGGTGGCAGCATACCATTCTGGAATTAAGTATGCGACCATCGAAAAGCCTATCCGTCCCCCTAACTCTAGAATACCCTGTCACTATTGCCCTCTTGTACTTTCTCATCTCTCCTTGTACAGCTGAGCCACCCGTTGTGCTCTGGCCATGACTCTCACTGCATCCTGAGAGGAAACCTCTCTCAATCCTGGTTAGAACGTGGGATGCCCTCCGGAGACTCCAGTATTACCTGCCGTGACCGTTTTTTCTGTCTGACAGCCATCCAGTCCCTCGCTGCCTGTGCTCTCGTAAGCTCCGTGGTGCCTACCTGCTGAAGCAACGTATCCACATAATTCTTTGCCTTGTGGATGCACCAGAGTGACTCCATTCACTAGTCGAGTTCCAGAAACTAGAGTTCAAGCTTCTGCAGGCGGTGACACTTCCTGCAGATGTGTTCCTCCAGGACACATGGTGCTTCCACGACTTCCCACATGCCACAGGGGCCCATTCCACTTGGTCAAGTTTCCGTCAGTTATTATCTTGACAAACTAATTATTTTTAGCGTAACAAGTGGAATAACATACCACTTAATCGCCATTCTGCTTCTTTCTTGTACCATGGAGGCTGAAAAGGAATAAAAGAAAAGATAGATACCAAAGAGTACAGCTCTGGGCTCCACACTATAAGACGAATGTGATTGCACTGGAGAGGGTGCAGAAGAGATTCACCAGTGTGTTTCCTGAACTGGAGCATTTCAGCTATGAAGACTAACGTTGCTGTTTCTTGGAACAGATAAGGATTATAGGGGACATGATTAAGGTATACAAAATTATGAGGGACATTTACAGGATAGATAGCAAGGGACGTTTATCCCTTAGTGGACGTGTCAATAACCAGGGGGCATAGATTTAAGGTAACGGACAGGAGGTTTAGAAGGAATTTGCGGATTTTCTTTTCACCCAGAGGGTGGTTGGAATCTGGAATACACTGCCTGAAGTGGTGGTAGAGGCAGGAACCCTCATAACATTGAAGACGTATTTAGAAAAGCACTTGAAACGCCATAGCATAAAAGGCTACGGGCCAGGTGCTGCGAAAATGGGACGAGAATAGTAAGGTGCTTGATAGCCTGCACAGACATGATGGGACAAAGGGCCTGTTTCTGTGCTGTATACCTCTTTGACTCGATGACCTCCTTCCCCGAGTAAGGGAAATCTATCGCACACAACTCATAGACTCACTCTGTCCAAACAGCACTATTCTAACTAGTAATTATTAATAAATTACAATAATTAAAAAAAAGTTAATCGTACTAACCTTCTCACTTGCAAGTAGTTACTTGTTAGTTAAAAAAAAAACGTTTGTCACTCTGATTTATAAGGTATTTAGAGCCAACAACAGCCGTTACTTATCAAACAATCAGCTTACAAATTCTGCGTGATGTCAGTGGTAATATTTTCCCCCACTTTACAAACCAAGTACGCGCCGACACAGATACTGCCGGCTGCTGCTCCTCAGCTCTGATCTAAGTTAGGTAAGTGCCTCGAGCCCCGCTCTTTATTTCTACAGGTCCCGTCCTGGATCCGCCTTCTCCCCCGTCCACCGCCGAGTGCCGCTGCTGCTCCGGTCTAAGGGAAGAACACTGGCTGGAGCGGTTGTGATCAGTGCATTGTCAGAGGATCACAAACCCATCACCAATATCACCCGCGCCACCCCCGCCCCTCCCCCCCACGCCCACCCCACTTCAGCTTCCAGAAGGTGCAACGTGGGAACATGAGTGAAAGCACACCTTTCTTCCACTCCCACCCAGGTTGTGCACCGTCCTACCTACCTGAATGAAACTCCTTTTCGTCCTCTAAAGCATTGACCTGTCAGAAGAAAAAAAACAATGATGTTTCAGGTTAATTGGACACTTTGCAAGTGTTTATCTGCTCGTACATGGTTTAAACATACAGCTAGTGACACTCACCTCCCTCTCTCCAAAAGCTATTTGGCTACCAGTCATTTAAGATGCAATCTCCTGGCCCTGACTTTGTAATCGATGTCTGTCGTCAGCAAGGCCAGACAACCCCAGTGAATGAAGACTCCAGGAGATGATGCTGCTTGAAGAGAAATGCAAATATATATCTTAAACCCCATGAATAACTCCAGAAACCCTGGCAGATCGCATTTTTTTTCTGACAGTTTCGTGATCCATGATACATTGCCGTTAGCAGAGACATCCTCTGCGATCTCCTACCACATCAACGTGCGAACTTTCCAAAGTGCCTTGTACGTATCATTACCGATAATGTGGTGCCACCTCGCTTCCATCTAACCTAGATGTATGTTAAGGTCTGCATCACTAAAATTCTCAGACCTCTTCTTCTCATCTGCTTTCTGCAATTCCGTCTTCTTTGCACTAAGCAATTAAATGAATGCTTTTCAATATACTTTATTTTTACTCATTTTACTTAGCTCGCCTTTCCTATTTATTTTTAAAGTTTTTACATTTTTATTAAAGTATAGGAAATGTTGCACAAAATTTTGAAACATTTACAAGAGCTTAGAAGAGTTCAGAAGTGCAGAAAACCATTCTATTATAGAGGAGTTCCCGGTCTATGAGCTGAATACTAACTGAATGACTAATTGACCTGAAGGAGCATGCCTTGATCGATTGACATCGTATGGCGTCGTGGTTTCTCCAGCAATGTGCCTCGTTGCGGGGCCTTACAGATCGAGTCAGTGGACAATGCTACAGCAGTAGTGGAAGTTTTAACTGCAGCCAACGAACCAGGTATGTTCATATCTTTCTGTGCAGTCCGTGTTGCATGCAACCGCTTCACCACTGACCACAGATTCCAAACCACTTTCTCTACACTCTCTTGTATCTCTCGTTATCATTGTACACATATCTATAGCTCTATCTACCTCTATTTTTACATACGTATTTTTCCATCTCTCTCTCTCTCTCGTTCTCCTGTTATCTCTCTGTACCACTCTCTCCATTTATTTTAATCTTTCTGCACCTGTCACTCATCATGTTTCTCCACCTCCGCATCGATCTTGCTCCATTACATCCCTGACCATATTTTTGTACTGTTGGTTCACTTACTGGTTTGCGCTCTGCCTGGCTCTGTCATTGTCTGTTTGTGTACTCCTCTCGTTCCTCTATCTTTCTGCTTCTCTGATTTCTCCCTCTCACCGCAATGGTTCTTACTTTCTTAGGATGACCATTTCTTTATCTCGGTAAGTTTCTCTCACTTTACATCAGAATCTTTCACCACTTCATCTTCTGTCTCTTGCTCGTTTTCGCAGTTTATTGTGTTTTCTCTTCAATCTCGGTACCTTGCAGGTGTGGGGCAGCCATGTCCTGCATTTCTGGCTTCTGGTTCTCGGACTCTGCATCTGGTTCCAGCTCTCCCTCTTGTTGTTTTCTTCTATCAATTTCTTTTTTAAAAAGTCTATCTCTCATTTCATGATCACAGAAGAACATATAACATAGAACATTACAGCGCAGTACAGGCCCTTCAGCCCTCGATGTTGCGCCGACCTGTGAAACCATCTAAACATACACTATTCCATTTTCATCCATATGTCTATCCAATGACCACTTAAATGCCCTTTGTGGCACAATGCGTAGGGCTCTCTCCTCTGAATCACAAGATTGTTGATGGAGCATAGAATCTTAGCACCTTTGAGCACATTCTTCCACTCAGAAAAAATGTTGGGTCCCGACCCCAGTTTTCCATGTTGCCCGACATCTATGCAATCTTCCCAGAGGCAACCAATTAAGATCACTTGCCGAATAAAAGGAAGCAATGGCCAAAGGGGTTAGCGTCCTCGGCCAGAAGGCAGAAAACCTCCCACAAAAACGTACCCTGCCGCGAAAGGCCATCCCCGTTGAATGGAGCTTCTGGCTCTGAAGGCTGCCTGGCCTGCTGCTGGAAGGCCGCCACTTATTACCGACGCACTTCTGGCCCGAGGAGCACCCTGCACGCAGACTGAAAACTCCAGACCGAGTCGGGAGAGTGCACTTAAATAACCCTTCAAGGGCCCGACCTTCATCCCAGTCCTGCAATCACTGCACTTTTCGTGGTATCCTGTGGTTGTCCAACCTGCTACAGCACCGTTTTGACGTGATATCTCTCGCGTTTTCGAATCCGCACCCAGCTCGGGCTCCAGACCACCTTTCACGGGTCCGTGAATATCTGGCCCAAGTTTCCTGGACACACTCGACATGAAGCTGAGTGGAAACGGGAGAAACAGAGACAGTGGAAGCAAGGGATGGTCCTAGTGGCATGTGTCTGAAGTTTACCAGTTCTCGGATGGTGGAGATGATGCCAGTGGGCAGGTGAAACAGCAGACATAGCAGGGAAGTGCGTTGGGACGCCTGCACAATGTGCTCCACCAGAGAGGTTATCCAGTAACGGACTGTGAGGCAGTTAGGTTGGCCGCCATACGGAGGCACACAACGGATTATAATTCATAAAACCCTCCTAAGGATTATTGTAGAGATCCGCAGGCAATCTTTCAGAGGGCAGAATGGGCCACACCACGTGCGGAGGCTGCACGCTGAACGAAGGGTGCATCCATGCTGCCGCCCAAGCAACCATACACTAAAGAGCGGGTGGCGAGCATGAATGCCAGCTTCAACGGCACCAGTAATGCACGCAGATGGGTGTCACCTCCATACCACGGGGATTATCACCCCTGGTAAGTAAAGTGGGTTGTGCTTACCGTTCTGCATCTCTCTGAGGTTTCTGACCACCCTATCAGCCCTGATTGCTGCCAGTGGTTCTATTGGGGCCTCAGAGCTGCCAGGCCTCTAATTGGCCAGGCAGCGTCAGAGCCTTATATTATTGGGTGTCGGACCCACAGGTGGCCTAATAGGAGTCCACTCGAGGCAGGGGTTGGCTCGGGACCACTTTTTCGCTCAGCATTAGGGCCAATAAGCCCGTGATAAAATCCAGCCTGCCAGGCACTGAGCTCAGCGGTGGCCACGGGCGACGCAGGTGCAATATGAGCAGGAGACACGGTCGGCAGACATACTGGGCTTGGAGCACAGTGTGGAAGCAGGAGGAGGAGGTGCAGCATTAAATAGAGCAGGGGACAGGGACCTAGGACATATATAGCGTCGAGCTCGGTGGTGGTGCACCAATTAACAGAGCGGGAGATAGGGACTCGGCACTCACAGAGCTCAGCAATGGTAGCAGTAGCAACAACAGCAATAAGTAATGTGGGGCACCGTGCCCCCGGCCATATAGAGCACGAAACGCAGTGTTGGCAGCAGCAATGCATAGTCTAGAAGACATGGACCCCAGACACACAAAGCAGAAACATGACCCAAAGGACGTGAGTGAGATGTATTTGAGTGGCACTACCAGACGTGTTGGACACCAAGCATGGCCACTTCACCGATGTGTTTATTTACATCATGACATAATCGTGAAATTACTTCACCACGCTATTAACGTGCTATATAAATACATTACACTTCCTCCCTTTTCAAACAAAAGTAATTCTCTATACAATGAACGACCTTTATCAATCAAGGTTAGTAATAGATCCATGAAATCTTTCTGCTATCCTTGCAGATTTTGTGTAGAGTCAGGTTTTGGACAGATTGGTATAGGTTCGGAACGTAGACAAGATCGACTTCCTTTCTTTTAAAAAATTACTTCAGGCACTTAAGTCTGATCTCATGATCAAGTGACCCGTGTTCATGCTAAGTTTCATCCTTTACAGTGATCATGTCATCTACATGGAGAATTCGAAATGGATGGTTCGACCATGACCACAATTGTTTCTATATTTCTGGCAGATAATAGATGGCTAACAATTGATTCTAGGTCCTTGGCTAGACCAGGCCAATGAGCACAATGTCTAGCTGTCTGGTTCGTACGACCTATTTATGTGTGTTCAGTATGGAGTTCTGCCAGAATCCTATCTGCCAGAGCACTTGCAATCTGTACAAACAAGCCACACACCTAAAATGCTCACTCTATTTTTAGCTGCACAGATGCTCCCTGACCTGTTGACTATTTCCTGCATTTTCTTCAGTTTCCTTCAGATGCACCATTAGCATCACTTGCACTGCAACTCCACATCCAGATATATCAATAGATAACCTCAATTTTATCTTAAATACGCATGTGCGATCTTCAGGACACTTCGCATGGTGTGGAGGACAGCATATGCGGAAGTCTTGCGAGCCAGAGCAACTTGGATTACGGGTTTTTATGCTTGAACGCTGGCTGGAGTTACTATGGACCTCCGCCATGCCGAGAACTAAATGGACGCTCATTCCTGGAGGTAGCCATGCCACAGCTTAAAAATGTGCAGGCTGAGAGGAAATAGGTCAGTGCTGGAAGGGCAAGGAAACACTGCAGTCAAGCCAGGGATCCCATGACTGCATATCGCTCTCCACCTATTTTTCAGTTCTGGTTACTTGTGAGCACAATGGCTTCTCTGTTCTGCCACGATGGTATGTTGCAGGCCCTGCGCGAGGATTACGGATGGCATTTTGCTGCAAAAGTATATTCCGCGGGCAAGGATTAACGGTTCGATGCCGTGGTCCAAATTGGTGCCAATAATGGAGGTGGTTAGAGCGATGAAAATCTGCAGGCATAATGTAGGTTGCTAGAAGAGGGAAGTAAAAGCAAACCATCAAAGGTATAAATCTCCCGATTACTCACAGTACCACGCATGAGTAAATAGAGAAATAGGAAGATAGAGCTGAGGAGAGATTGTGAGGGGGTGGGGGTGGAGGCTTTAGATTTGTAATGCATTGAGACAGCTTCTGGGGGGAGGGGGGTGGGAGGAGAGCTGGGACCTGTACAATGTAAATAGGTTGTCCATCGGCAGGACCAGGACCAATATCCTCAAAGAAAGTTTTGCTGCTGCATTTGGAGAGGGTCCAAACTAACTTGAAAAGTGGAAGATTACCTGAGAGTAAATTAAGAAAGGAGAGAGAAAAAGTTGGAATTAGAAAGCTGAAAATTAGCCAGCGTGTATGGTAGGCTGATGAAAAAAAGGCTATAGAATAGAAAACAAGTGAATTTGAAAGTGCTAATCGGTATATGTTTCAATTACTTGATTGTACGCAATAAGACAGATGAGCTTAGAGCACAGTTTGAGATGTGGGAGAAAGATATTATTACTATTACTGAGAAATAGCTGAAAGAAGAACATGAAAAACTTTTCAACATTCCTGGTCACACGCTTTTCAGACTGGATGTTGTGGTTTATTTAGAGGTGCAGCACTGAAACAGGCCCTTCGGCCCAACGGGTCTGTGCCTACCAACAACCACCCATTTATACTAACCCTGCAGTAATCCCATATTCCCTACCATCTAACTACACTAATGGCAATTTACAATGGCCAATGTACCTATTACCTGCAAGTCTTTGGTGGTGGGAGGAAACCGGAGCTCCCGGCGAAAACCCACGCGGTCACAGGGAGAAATTGCAAACTCCGCACAGGCAGTACCTAGAATTTAACCCGGGTCCCAGGAGCTGTGTGGCTGCGGTGCTAACCACTGTGCCACTGTTCTGGTTGTTAAAAACAAAGGAGGCTATGCAGTGATAATAATAATAAATAAAAACAAGAAATGCTGGAAATACTCAGCTGAAGAAGGGTCACTGACCTGAAGCGTTAACTCTGCTTCTCTCTCCACAGATGCTGCCAGACCTGCTGAGTATTTCCAGCATTTCTTGTTTTTGGTTCACATTTCCAGCATCCGCAATATTTTGCTTTTATCACAGTAATAATAAACATGTTTTATGTATTAAAGAAACAACTAAAGCTGTGAGGAAAGATGATATGGTAGAAGGATCATCAAATCAGGCCCCATGGGATCACGAAGATCACAAAAATCAAAACATGACAATCACACTACTGGAAGTATGCTGTGGACCCACAAACAGTACAAGGGATCTAGAAGAGCAAATGTGTGGGTAATTATTTGAATTGTGCGAAAATCATAAAGATTATAACGACACTAATATTAATGGAATATAATTAGTTGAAAGGCACAGAGGGTGCATAATACTTAAACTGCATGCAGGAGAACATTTAGCTCGTACGTAGAAAATCCAACAAGAGGGGTGGGGAGGGTGCGGGTGGGGTGGGGCGGGTGGGGCGGTTTTGGACTGAGTTTCAGGGACTGAAGTTGGGCAGCTGGAAGTAGTATCCGCCGGTGGACATTTTGATGGACGTGATCATAATTCAGTTAGATTCAGGTTAGTTATGGAAAGCGACAAAAACAGACAGCAATAAAAGTTCTTCATTGATGAAACGCAATTTTAACATAGCTACAATTTGATTTGCGTGAAGTACTCTGGAAACCTCAACTTGAAGGCAAACTGTGCCAGGTAAATTTGAGGCGATCAAAGAAGAGATAATGAGTGTTCAGAGAATCTATATTCCCTTGAAGTAAAAAGGGTGTCCTCTGGATGTCAGGGTATTAAATAAGAGGACAACATGAAAAAAGAAAAGCTGTTGAGAAATATCGAGGGCCCAGTGGTGCAGAAGAGTGAGAAGTATGAAATGCACAGGGGTGAAATTAGCAAGGAAATTAGAAAAGATTATCTTTATGCTTCCACACCGTTACCTCTGGTGCCCTCAAGTATCTGTCATAGAAAATTGAAACATAGAAAATAGGAGCAGGAGTAGGCCATTCTACCCATCAGGCGGCTGCGCCATTCAAAAAAGATCATGGCTGATCGTCTAATTCAGTACTCTGTTCTTGTTTTCTCCCCATATCCCTTGATTCCTTTGGCATTAAGAAGCATATCTATCGATTTTTTTGAATATCCTTATTGACTTGGCCTCCGTTGCTTTCTGCAGTAGAGAATTCCACAGGTTCGCCTCCTTCTGTGTGAAGAATTTTCTCCTCATCTCGGTTCTAAATGGCATACCCGTATGCTGAGGATGTGACCATTGGTTCTTGACCAGCCATCGGAAACATCCTCTCTCCACCAGCCAGTCTCGTCCAGTTAGACATTTCTAGGTTTCTATGAGACACCCTGCCATTCTTCTGAACTCCAGTGAAAATAGGCCGAGTCGACCCAATCTCTCCTTATATGTCAATGCTGCCATCCATGGAAGCAACCTACTAAATTTTCGTTGCACTCCCTCCATGGTAAGAACATCCTTTCTCAGATAAGGAGACAGAAACTGCACACTCTACTCCGGATGTGGCCTCATCAAGGCACTACAACTGCAGTAAGACATCCTTGCTCCTCTACTAAAATCATTTTGCAATGAAGGTCAACATACCATTCGCCTTCCCAACTGCTTACTGCACCAGAATGTTTTCCATCAGCCAACGGTGTACAAGGACACCCAGGTCTCGTTGCACCTTCCACTTTACCAATCTTTCACCAGTCAGATAATAATCTACCTTTCTGTTTTTACAACCAAAGTCGATAACCTTACTTTTACCCACTTTATACTGCATCTGCCATGCATTTGTCCACTCGCCAAACTTTTCCAAATCAAATTGGAGCCGCTTTGCATCCTCCTCACAGCTCACAGTCCCAACATCACCCCCCCCCCACGCCCCCGCAACTCCACCCCCCCCCTCCCCCCCACTTCCGCCCATCTTTCTCTCATCTGGAAACTTGGAAATGTTGCATTTAGTTCAATTACCGAAGTCATTCATACATAATGTGACTAGCTGTGGCCTAAGCACTGATCCCTGCAGTCACCCACTAGTCACTGCCTGCCACCCAGAAGAAAGGCCTGTTTATTCCTAGTCTCTGTTTCCTGTCTGTCAGCCAATTCGCAATCCATTCCAGTATATTACACCCAATCCCATGTGCTTTAAGTTTGCACACTAACCTCTTATGTGGGATCTTATTAAAAGCCTTCTGAAAATCCAATTACACCGCATCCACTGCTTCTCCCTTATCTATACTAGTACTTACATCCTCAAAAAACTCCAGTAGATTTGTTCAGCATGATGGCCTTTCGTAAACGCATGCTGACTTTGTCCAATCCCGTTTATGCTTTCCAGGTGTAGTGCTATCACATCCTTTTTAATAGATTCTATCTTATTCCCCACAACTGATGTAAGGCTAACTGGACTGTAATCCTCTGTATTTATTTTTTTCTCTCCCTCCTTTGCTTTTTTAAATAGTGGGGTTACATTTCCCACCCTCCAATCTCTAGAAACTGCTCAATATTCTATAGAATTTTGGAAGATGACAACCAATGCATCGAGTAATTCCAGGCCGGCTTTCTTTAGTACTCTGGGATGCTGATTATCAGGCCCTGGGGATTTGTCAGCCTTTAACCCCATTAATTTCCCCAGCACGATTTTTTTACTAGTACAGATTTCCATCAGTTCCTCGCTCTCCTTAGACCCTGGGTTTGCTAACATTTCTGGGAGATTATTTGTGTCCTCCTTTGTGAAGACAGAACCAAAGTATATGTTTAATTGTTTTGCCATTTCTTTGTTCGCCATTATAATTTCCCCCGTTTCTGTCTGTAAGGGACCGACATTTATGCTCACCAATCTTTTTCTCTTCACATATTTATAGAAGCATTTAGAGACAGTTACTATGTTCCTCGCAAGTTTACCCTCATACTCGATTTTCCCCTGCTTAATCAACCTCTTTGTCCTCCTTTGCTGACTTTTAAGCTGCTCCCAATCGTCTGACTTGCTACTTGACAACACAAAGGTTGGTGGAGTTGCGGATAGTGATGAGGATTGTCAAAGGATACCGCAGGATATACATCGATTGGAGACATGGGTGGAGAAATGGCAGATGGAGTTTAATCCAGAAAAATGTGAGGTAATGCATTTTGGAAGATCTTATACAGGTGGGAAGTATACAGTAAATGGCAGAACCCTTAGGAGTATTGACAGGCAGAGAGATCTGGGCGTACAGGTCCACAGGTCACTGAAAGTGGCAATGCAGGTGGATAAGGTAGTCAAGAAGGCATACGGCATGCTTGCCTTCATCGGTCGGGGCATAGAGTATAAAAAAAAAGAAAGTCATGCTGCAGCTGTACAGAAACTTAGTTAGGCCACACTTAGAATATTGCATGCAATTCTGGTCGCTATACTACCAGAAGGACGTGGAGCCTTTTGAAATTGTACAGAAGAGGTTTACCAGGATGTTGCCTGGTCTGGACGGCATTAGGTATGAGGAGAGGTTGGATAAACTCGGATTGTTTTCACTGGAACGACGGAGGTGGAGGGGCGACATGATAGAGGTTTACATGGACAGAGATAGTCTGAAGCTTTTTCCCAGGGTGGATGAGTCAGTTACTGGGAGGCATAGGTTTAAGGTGCGAGGGGCAAAGTTTAGAGGGGATGTGCGAGGCAATTTCTTTACCTGGAGGGTTGTGAGTGCCTGGAACTTGCTGCCGGGGGAGGTGGTGGAAGCAGGTACGATGGCGGCATTGAAGAGGCATCTTGCCAAATACGTGAATGGGATGGGAATAGAGGGATACAGTCCCCATAAGAGCAGAAGGTTTAGTTTATGCAGGCATCAAGATCGGCGCAGGCTTGGAGGGCCCAATGGCCTGTTCCTGTGCTGTACTGTTCTTTGTTCTTTGTTCTTGATCTTGCAATATTATATGCCTCCCCTTTGGATCTAATATTTCCCTTGATTTCTTTTGCAAGCCACGGTTCAGCCACCTATTTCGTTTATTTTTTTTTTCGCCAAACAGGAATGAATAATTGGTGCAATTCATGCACACGTTCTCTAAATATTATGCGTTGCCCATCCGCCATCAATCCTTTATATAAAGTTCCCCTATCTACCGTAGCCAACTCGCACTTCATACCTTCGTAGTTTCCTTTATTTAGATTCAGGACCCTAGTTTCGGATACATCTACTTCACTCTCCATCTTCATGAAGAATTCGATCATGTTATGGTCTCTCCTACCCAACAAGATTGTTTATTAATTCCTTCTCATTGCACAGTACCCAGTCCAGGATAGCCTGTTCTCCAGTTGGTTTCTCAACGTATTGGTCTAAAAATACATCACGTACACACTCCAGGAAATCTTCCTCCACAGTATAATTGTTAATTTGCCTTGACCAATCTATGTGGAGATTAAAGTGACCCATGATTACATTTGTACTTTTATTGCATGTGCCTCTAATTTGCTGTTTAATGCCATCCCTTACATCTTCACTACTCTTTGGGCCCTATGAAAACCCCACCAACGTTGTCTGCCCCTTGGCTGTTCTTTGCTCCACCCATACAGATTCTGCATCATGACCTTTCTGAGCCAATATTCTTCCTCACTATTGCAGTGATTTCCTCCGCTAATAACAACACTATCCCACCTCCTTTCCCTTTTACTCTGTCCTTCATAAATATTAAATACCCCTGGATGTTCAGTTCATATCCTTGGTCACACTGCAGTCGTGTCTCCATAATCGCAAATATATCAGAACCGTTTATATCTATGTGCACGGTTAATTCATCTACCTCATCGTGAATGCTCCGCACATTAAGACACATTGCATTTTCACTTGTCTGTTTAACATTATTAGTCATCTTACCTTTATTTTGCACTATGGCACCATTTGTTTCTCGCCCTTGTTTTCTCTGCCTTCCACTTTTGCTTCTTACCTTTCTGTCTTTCATTTCTATCCATGTTTGCCCCTCTCCCATCTCTCTGCTCGGATTCCCATCCCCCTGTCAGACCAGTTTAAACTCTCCCCGACAGTACTAGCAAACACCCACCTCCTCCCCCCCGCCACCTCCCAGAGGAAATTCGTCCCGGTCCTGCCCAGATGCAACCCGTCCAACTTTGCACTGGTCCCACCTTCCCCAGAACCAGCCCCATTGTCCCAGGAATCTGAATCCCTCCCCACTACATCATTTCTCCAGCAACGAATTCATCTGACATAGCCTTCTCTCACTAGCTCTTGGCACTGGTAGTAATCCTGATATTACTACCTTTGATGTCCGACTTATTAATTTATGTCCTAACTCCCTATCTTCAGCTTGTACGACCTCATCCCCTTTTATTTATGTCGTTGGTACCGATATGTACCACGACAACTGACTGCTCGCCCTTCCCCCTCAGAATGCCCTGCTCAGAGACATCCTTAACCCAAACACCAGGGAGGCAACATACCAACGTGGAGTCTCTTTTGCTGTCACAGAAATGCCTGTCTGTTCCCCTTACGATTGAATTCCTGATCACTATAGCCCTACCAATCTTCTTCCCCCACTCCTGTGCATCAGAGTGACCCATTGTGCCATGAACTTGGCTCTTTCTGATCTGCCCTGAGTCATCTCCCTCAACAGTATTCTAAGCAGTATATCTGTCGAGAGGGGGATGGCCACAGGGAACTCCTGCACACCTGCGTTCCTCAACTCTGCCTGGTGGTCACATATTCCCTTTCTGCCTTTGCAGCATTTGCCTGCGGTGGGAACACCTCGCTAAACGTGCTAGCCACGACCATCTCAACATCGTGGATGCTCCACAGATAAATCACCCGCAGCAACATCTCCGTAATGTGGTTAGCCAGTAGTGCAGATGGACACAGTCCCTGCACACATGGTCGTGAGGGACACTGGAAGCGTCCCTGATTTTCCACATAGCGCAGGAGGAGCATATTACGGATGAGAGCTCCCCTGCCATGACTTACCTTCATATTACTCAGTTACTCCCTTTAATTATCCAATACTAATTAAGCTATGGGCCTTGTTCGATTCCAAACTCTACCCACAGCAATCAAAAGTCCTTACCTTTGCTTTTGAAGCTAATGAACTGCAGTAATATAAATTGTAGAACAAGTAGAAAAAAACTGACCTGAACCTACTTAATAATCAGCTGCTTCCCTACACGCCGCGTCCTGCTCCCCTGAGTCAGTACAATCCTTCACAATCACATGACAGCCTCATTATGTTCGAAAAACACTATTCGAATTAGTAATTATTACTAAATTACACTAATTAAAGCAAAACATTAGTCGTACTAACCTTATCACTTACAAGGTAGCCATTTGAGAGTTTAAAAAAAAATTCCCCCTGATGTTTAACCTGTTCTTTTACCCCTCTTATTTCTTGCCTACATGCTGCCTCAACGACATCATGAAAATATACAGCACTACTTTTCACACTTCCGCTGACAGCAATCAAGTCTGTCACATCACCACTTCTGTCAACTCATGTAATGTTGCTGAAACGTCAGACGACTTATCTGGCATCCAGTACTTGATGAGCAGGGATGTCTTCCAATTTAATATTGGAAAGGCTGAAGCCATAGTTTTTGTCCCTGCTCCAAACTCTGTTCTGTAGCTACCTACCCCATTCCTCTCCCCGGCAACAATCTGAGGTTAAGCCTTTCTATTTGCAACGTTGGTATCACAATAGACCCGGAGATGAGCTTCTGAAGTGATACTTGCTCCATCGCGAAGCCAACATATTTTCAGCTTCATAAAATTGCCCTAATTTTCCTCTGTCTCATCTAAACTGCTGCTGCACCCCTCATTCACCATTCATTCATCCCGTCCTTATTCCGAGATTTGACTAATGTGGACAGAGACTCAAAGCATACACATGCAAAACAAAATACAGCGGGCAGGCTAATGGTAAAAAAAAAGACTGATGGGACAAACTGAAATAAATCAATAAGAAAGAAAGAAAAAAAAAGAAAAATAAATAAAATGAAAAAGCGGGGCCGTGATGTAGCAGCGAGAGCGGCGGCAGCGAGAGCGGGAACAGGCTAGAAGAGCCGGGAGATAAAAGGAGCCGAAGCTGGAGACCAGAAGCAGCAGCGAGAGCGACCGCAGCGAGAGTGGGAACAGGCGAGAGGAGCCAGGAGATAAAAGGAGCCGAAGCCAGAGACCAGAAGCAGCAGCGAGAGCGCTCCGTTCTGTTCTGTTCTGTGGACCTGCTTCACCAGCAAAAATTGAAGTGTGACGTCACATGAAACCTGGTAAGTGATTGGTGGGTATTTCTTTCTTCCATGAGAGCAGCGGGAGCGGTGAGAGCGCGAGCCAGGGGCAGCCGGGCAGGTAAGTTGAGGTAGAATGTATTTACCTCGTGATTCGGCAGACGCGGACACGGGGACTGCAGGGTAAGTGAACTTAAATACTCGGGCAGTGGCTAAACCCAAAACACTACACTTGTAGTGTCTCCCACCCATCCTCCTCCTCTACCACCAAAAAAGGGAATCTTGTGTGGAGGGTTTGGTAAGGTAAGGTTTTCCTTTATTTTTCTTTTAATATCTTTTATCAATTTAGAGCGGAGAGGATGGTAGCTAGGACAGTTGCATGCTCCTCTTGCAGGATGTGGGAGGTAAGGGTCACTACTTGTGTCCCTGCTGACGTCACCTGTGAGAAGTGCACCCAACTCCAGCTCCTCACAGACCGCGTTAGGGAACTGAAGCTGAAGCTGGATGAACTTCGGATCATTCAGGAGGCTGAGCGGGTAATAGAGAACAGTTATACGGAGGTAGTGACGCCTAGGTTACAGGATAAAGGGAGCTGGGTGACCGTCAGGGAGGGAAAGGGAATAGACGCACAGTGCAGGGATCCCCAGTGGCCGTTCCCCTCAATAATAAGTATACCGTTTTGGATATGGTTGAGGGGTACGACCTACCAGGGGAAAGCCACAGCGGCCAGGTCTCTGGCACTGAGCCTGTCTCTGTGGCTCAGAAGGGAAGGGGGGAGAATAGGAGAGCGATAGTGATGGGAGATTCAATGGTTAGAGGAACAGACAGGAGATTCTGTGGTCGCGAACGAGACTCCCGGATGGTATGTTGCCACCCGGGAGCCAGGGTCAGGGATGTCTCGGATCGAGTCTTCAGGATTCGGAAGGGGGAGGGGGAGCAGCCAGAAATCGTGGTACACATCGGTAACAATGATATAGACAGGAAAAGGGATGACGACCTGAAAAGCGAATATAGGGAGCTAGGTTGGAAGCTAAAAGGCAGGACGAGCAGAGTAGTAATCTCAGGATTCATAACGGTGCCACGTGCTAGTGAGGCTAGAAACAGAGAGCGAGTGCAGCTGAACACGTGGCTACAGAGCTGGTGTCGGAGGGAGGGCTTCAGATATGTGTCTCATTAGATTACCTTCTGGGGAAGGTAGGACCTGTACAAGAAGGATGGGTTGGATCTGAACTGGAGGGGCACCAATATACTGGGAGGGAGGTTTGCTAGAGCTCTTCTGAGGGTTTGAACTAGTTTGGCAGGAGGATGGGAACCGGAGCTACAGATCAGTGGATGGGGTAGCTGTTGAACAGGCAGATACAGAGTGCAGAGAGTCTGTGAGGAAGGTTAGACAGTTGACAGGGCAAAGTTGCAGCCAGTATGATGGGTTGAAGTGTGTCTATTTTAACGCAAGAAGTGTCAGGAATATGGGTGATGAACTTGGAGCATGGATCAGTACTTGGAGCTACGATGTTGTGGCCATTCAGGAGATTTGGATATCACAGGGGCACGATGGGATTTTGTATGTTCCGGGGTTTAGATGTTTCAAAAGGAATAGGGAGGCAGGTAAAAGAGGTGGGGGAGTGGCATTGCTAATTAGGGATCGTATCACAGCTGCAGAAAGGGAGGTCGTCGAGGAGGGCTTGTCAATTGAGTCAGTATGGGTGGAAGTCAGAAAGACGAAAGGAGTGGTCACTTTATTGGGAGTTTTCTATAGACCCCCCCAATAGCAACAGAGACACGGAGGAACAGATTGGGAGGCAGATTTTGGAAAGGTGCAGAAGGAACAGGGTTGTTGTCATGGGTGACTTCAACTTCCCTAATATTGATTGGAACCTCTTTAGTGCAAATACTTTGAATGGAGCAGATTTTGTCAGGTGTGTCCAGGAAGGTTTCCTGACTCAATATGTAGATCTGGCGACTGGAGGGGAGGCTATGTTGGACTTGGTGCTTGGCAACGAACCAGGTCAGGTGGCAGATCTATCGGTGGGAGAGCATTTTGGTGATAGTGATCACAACTCCCTGACCTTTACTATAGTCATGGAGAGGGATAGGAGCAGACGAGATGGGAAAATATTTAATTGGGGATGGGGAATTACAATGCTGTTCGACAGGAATTGGGGAGCTTAAATTGGGAACAGATGTTCTCAGGGAAATGCACGACAGAAATGTGGATGTTGTTTAGGGAGCACTGGCTGCGACTGCTGGATGGGTTTGTCCCGATGAGGCAAGGAAGGGATGGTAGGGTGAAGAAACCTTGGATGAAAAGAGATGTGGAACAGCTAGTCAAGAGGAAGAAGGAAGCTTATTTAAGGTTGAGGAAGCAAGGATCAGACAGGGCTCCAGAGGGTTACAAGGTAGCCAGGAAGGAACTGACGAATGGACTCAGGAGAGCTAGAAGGGGACATGAAAACATCTTGGCGGGTAGGATTAAGGAAAATCCCAAGGCGTTCTACACTTATGTGAGGAACAAGAGGATGGCCAGAGTGAGGGTAGGGCCGATCAGGGTTACTGGAGGGAACTTGTGCCTGGAGTCGGAGGAGGTAGGGCAGGTCCTTAATGAATAGTTTGCTTCAGTATTCACTAGTGAGAGGGACCTTGTCGTTTGTGAGGACAGCGTGAAACAGGCTCATATGCTCGAACAGGTTGATGTAAAGAAGGAGGATGGAGAGTGTCAGAGAGTGTCAGAGAGTGTTAGAGAGTGTCAGAGAGTGTCAGAGAGTGTCAGAGAGAGTGATAGAGAGACTCTGAGAGTGATAGAGAGTGTCAGAGAGTGTCAGAGAGTGATAGAGAGTGATAGAGAGTGATAGAGAGAGTCTGAGAGAGTCAGAGAGTGATAGAGAGTGTCTGAGAGTGTCAGAGAGTGACAGAGAGTGATAGAGTGTGTCTGAGAGTGTCTGAGAGACAGGATTTATGATTATTTGGAAAAGCATGGTTTGATTAGAGACAGTCAGCATGGCTTTGTGAGGGGCAGGTCAAGCCTCACAAGCCTTATTGAATTATTTGAGGATGTGTCAAAACACATCGATGAAGGAAGAGCAGTGGATGTGGTGTATATGGATTTTAGCAAGGCGTTTGATAAGGTTCCCCATGGTAGGCTCATTCAGAAAGTAAGGAGGCATGGGATCCGGGGAAATTTGGCTGTCTGGATACAAAATTGGATGGCACATAGAAGACAGAGGGTGGTAGTAGATGGAAATTATTCAGCCTGGAGCTCGGTGGCCAGTGGTGTTCCGCAGGGATCTGTTCTGGGACCTCTGCTCTTTGTGATTTTTATAAATGTCATGGATGAGGAAGTGGAAGGCTGGGTTAGTAAATTTGCCGATGACGCAAAGGTTGCTGGAGTTGTGGATAGTGTGGAGGGCTGTTGTAGGTTGCAACGGGTCATTGACAGGATGCAGAGCTTGGCTGAGAAGTGGCAGCTGGCGTTCAACCTGGAAAAGTATGAAGTGATTCATTTTGGAAGGTCGAATTTGAATGCAGAATACAGGCTTAAAGACAGGATTCTTGGCAGTGTGGAGGGACAGAGGGATCTTGGGGTCCACGTCCATAGATCCCTCAAAGTTACCACCCAAGTTGATAGGGTTGTTAAGAAGGCATATGGGAGTTGGCTTTCATTAACAGGGGATTGTGTTTAAGAGCCGCGAGGCTATGCTGCAGCTCTGTAAGGCCCTGGTTCGACCACGCTTTGAATATTGTGTTCAGTTCTTGTCGCCTCATTATAGGAAGGACGTGGAAGCTTTAGAGAGGGTGCAGAGGAGATTTACAAGGTTGCTGCCTGGACTGGGGGGCTAGTCTTATGAAAAGGCTGAGGGAGCTCGGGCTTTTCTCATTGGAGCGAAGAAGGATGGGAGGTGACTTGATGGAGGCGTACAAGTTGATGAAAGGCATAGATAGAGAGGATAGCGACAGACTCTTTCCCATGGCGGAAAGGGCTATCACCAGGGGGCATAATTTTAAGGTGATTGGAGGAAGGTTTCGGGGAGATGTCGCAGGTAGCTTCTTTACACAGAGAGTGGTGGGTGCGTGGAATGCACTGCCAGCGGTGGTAGTAGAAGCAGATATATTAGGGACATTTAAGCGACTCTTGGATAGGTACATGGATGATAGTAGAATGAAGGGTATGCAGGTAGTTTGATCTTAGAGTAGGTTAAAGTGTCGCCACAACATCGTGGGCCGAAGGGCCTGTACTGTGCTGTACTGTTCTATGTTCTATGTTCTATGTTCTATGCTCTGAAATTATTAATCTCAGTGTTCAGTCCGGCACGCTGTTGTGTGCCTAACCAGTTAATCAGATACTGTTCCTCGAGATTGCATTGATGTTCACTGGAAAACTGCAGCAAGTCCAGGACAGATGGGAAGGTGTGTGTGTGTGTGTGTGTGTGTGTGTGTGTGTGTGTGTGTGTGTGTGTGTGTGTGTGTGTGTGTGTGTGTGTGTGTGTGTGTGTGTGTGTGTGTGTGTGTGTGTTCGAATGGAAAGCAAAATAAATCCCACGGTCATGAGCATTCCCTTCTCATGTTTAGTTATTTTTCTTTTTCTTATTTTTTTCATTTTGTTTTATTTTAGTTTGATGCATTATGCTATTGTTTAGCCATGTGCCTGCCCAGTGTTATTTTTTCTGTTTGTGCTTTGGGCCACAGCTATTCATTTTTTGTCCATTAACAACCCCTCTGCAATAACGCTCTGTCTTTCACCGCACCGTTAACGTACCGTTTGTCTTTGCTCCATGTCCTTCTGGTCAGTTATGAGCTGTGACACTGTCCTATCAACTCCTTTCCTTGTGTTATCTCGTGCCCCACCCCTGCTTTATTTGCTTAAAGCCTATTACATTTCTAACCTTTGCCTCTTCTTATCAAAGGTCACAGATCTGAAACGGTAACTCTGCTTGTCTCTCCTCATATGCTGCCAGTCCTGCAGAGTATTTCCAACATTTCTTCTTTTTATTTCTTTGCCGCCCCACCTCACTTTGTTTCTTGAAGATACTGTTACAGTCTACCTCTTTGATCAAGCTCTTAGCCGTCTGACTTAATAGTTCCTTTTGTGGCTCAGTGTCACATGCCAGTTTATAATGCTTCTGCAAAACACCTTGGGACGTTTTACCACAATAAAGTCAATGTATAGTTATAAGTTGTTGTCATTGTTATGAAATTAAAAAGGTCATTAGGAAAGCAAATGGAAGGCAGGAAATATTGGCAAGTAAAATGAGGCAAACACAAAAATTGTTTATTGATACTTGAAGTGCAAGAGGGAAAATAAAGAAAAAGTTGGGCCAATTAGTGACCAACACGTTAATCTCTGCGTGGTTGAGGAACAGGATGTCATTGCCGTGCGTAATGAATACATCACTGTTCACAATAAAGAATAGAGACATTGCAACCAGAGAATTGGAGTGAGAAATATTAGATCGAATTAACAAAGTGGGACAACAAACATTAAGAGTGTTAACATCTTGGAAAGTAGCCAAATCTCCAGGCCCTGAACATTTGTAACACAGCTGATAAGGAAAGCAAATGAAGAAACAACAGAGGAGTTTTGCATCATTTAGAATTCTAATTGGCGAGAGCTGCAAGGTCAGAGGACTTCAGAACAGCTAATATTTTACCAATATTTAAGAATGGAGACATTGATAGAATGACTAATTATAGGCACGTCAGCCGAATCTGGGTGATAGGCAAATTCTTGAAAAAATTCTGCGAGGCGTGATAAATCTTCATTTAGAAAGCGATGGTTGAAACAAAAACAGTCAGCGTGGATTTTCCAAGGAAAAATCATGACAGACTAAGAAGGTTGATTTTTGTTTTTGAAGAGGTAGCAGGGAAGGTTCATGGGAATAATGCATGCGATGCAGACTATGTGTTTTCAGCAAGGCTTTTGATAACATAGAACATAGAACAGCACAGCACAGTACAGGCCCTTCGGTCCACGATGTTGTGCCGAACCTTTAACCTACTCTAAGTTCAAACTAACTACCTAACCTTCATTCTACTATTATCCATGCACCTATCCAAGAGTCGCATAAATGCCCCTAATGTATCTGCTTCTACTTCTGCCGCTGGCAGCGCATTCCACGCACCCACCACTCTTTGTGTAAAGAACCTACCTCTGACATCTCCCCGAAACCTTCCTCCAATCGCCTTAAAATTATGCCCCCTGGTGATAGCCATTTCCACCCTGGTAAAAAGACTCTGGCTATCCACTCGATCTATGCCTCTCATCATCTTATACCCCTCTATCAAGTCACCTCTCATCCTTCTTCGCTCCAATGAGAAAAACCCGAGCTCCCACAATTTTTCTTCGTAGGACATGCCTTCCAGTCCAGGCAGCATCCTGGTAAATCCCCTCTGCACCCTCTCTAAAGCTTCCACATCCTTCCTATAATAAGGCGACCAGAACTGAACACAATATTCCAAGTGTCGTCGAACCAGGGCCTGATAGAGCTGCAGCATAATCTCGTGGCTCATAAACTCAATCCCCCTGTTAATGAACGGCAATAATACGCCTTCTTAACAACCCTATCAACTTGGGTGGCAACTTTGAGTGATCTATGTACATGGACCCCAAGATACCTCTGCTCCTCCACACTACCAAGAATCCTATCTTTAAGCCTGTATTCTACATTCAAATTCGACCTTCTAAAATGAATCACTTCATACTTTTCCAGGTTGAACTCCATCTGCCACTTCTCAGCCCAGCTCCGCATCCTGTCAATGTCCCATTGTAACCTACAACAGCCTTCCACACGATCCACAACTCCAGCAACCTTCGTGTCATCGGGAAACTTGCTAACCCAGCCTTCCACTTCCTCATCCATGTCATTTATAAAAATCACAAAGAGCAGAGGTCCCAGAACAGATCCCGACGGAACACTACTGGTCAACGAGCTCCAGGCTGAATAATTTCCATCTGCTACCACCCTCTGTCTTCTATGGGCCAGCCATTTCTGTATCCAGATAGCCAACTTTCCCTGTATCCCATGTCTCCTTACTTTCTGAATGAGCCTACCATGGGGAACCTTATCAAACGCCTTGCTAAAATCCATATACAGCACATCCACTGCTCTTCCTGCATCTATGTGTTTTGTCACACCTTCAAAGAATTCAATAAGGCTTGTGAGGCATGACCTGTCCCTCACAAAGTCATGCTGTCTGTCTCCAATCAACCTATGCTTTTCCAAATAATCATAAATCCTGTCTCTCAGAATCCTGTACAATAATTTGCCCACTACCAACGTAAGACTGACTGGTCTATAATTCCCAGGGATATCCCTATTCCCTTTCTTGAACAAGGGAACAACATTTGCCACCCTCCAATCATTGGGCACTACTCCAGTGGACAGTGAAGACGCAAAGATCATCGCCAAAGGCGCAGCAATCTCTTCCCTCGCTTCCCGTAATATCCTTGGCTATATCCCATCTGGCCCGGGGACTTTTCTGTCATCATGTCATTCTAAATTTCCAGCACATTCTTCCTCTTCACTTCAACCTGTTGGAGCATTTCAGCCTGTTCCACGCTTTCCTCACAAACGACCAGGTCCCTCTCACTAGTGAATACTGAAGCAAAGTATTCATTTAGGACCTCCCCTACCTCCTCCGACTCCAGGCACAAGTTCCCTCCACTATCCCTGATCGGCCCTACCCGCACTCTGGACATCCTCCTGTTCCTCACATAAGTTTTTCCTTAATCCTACCCGCCAATACTTTTTCATGTCCCCTTCTAGCTCTCCTAAGTCCATTCTTCAGTTCATTCCTGGCTACCTTGTAACCCTCTAGAGCCCTGTCTGATCCTTGCTTCCTCAACCTTAAGTAAGCTTCCTTTTTCCTCTTGACTAGCTGTTTCACATCTATTGTCATCCAAGGCTCCTTCACCCTACCATCCCTTCCCTGCCTCATTGGGGCAAACCTATCCAGCAGTCGCAGCAAGTGCTCCCTAAACATCCTCCACATTTCTGTCATGCATTTCCCTGAGTATATCTGTTCCCAATTTCTGCTCCCCAGTTCCTGCCTAATAGCATTGTAAGTCCCCCTCCCCCAATTAAACATTTTACCATCCCGTCTGCTCCTGTCCTTCTCCATGACTATAGTAAAGGTCAGGGAGTTGTGATCACTATCACCGAAATGCTCTCCCACCGATAGATCTGCCACCTGGCCTGGTTCGTTGCCAAGCACCAAGTCCAACATAGTCTCCCATCTAGTCGGCGACATATTGAGTCAGGAAACCTTCCTGGACACACTTGACAAAAACTGCTCCATCCAAACTATTTGCACTAAGTAGGTTCCAATCAATATTAGGGAAGTTGAAGTCACCCATGACAACAACCCTGTTACTTCTGCACCTTTCCAAAATCTGCCTCCCAATCTGTTCCTCCATGTCTCTGTTGCTATTGGGGGGTCTGTAGAAAATTCCCAATAAAGTGACTGCTCCTTTCGTCTTTCTGACTTCCACCCATACTGACTCAGTAGACAAATCCTCCTTGACGACCTCCCTTTCTGCAGCTGTGATACTCTCCCTGATTAGCAATGACACTCCCCCACCTCTTTTACCTCCTTCCCTATTCCTTTTGTAACATCTAAACCCCGGAACATCCAACATCCATTCCTGCCCCTCTGATATCCACGTCTCCGTAATGGCCACAACATCGTAGCTCCAAGTAGTGATCCATGCTCTAAGTTCATCACCCTTATTCCTGACGCTTTTGCGTTAAAATAGACACACTTCAACCCATCATACTGGCTGCAACTTTGCCCTGTCAACTGTATAACCTTCCTCACAGAAACTCTGCACTCGGTATCTGCTGTTCAACAGCTACCCCATCCACTGATCCGTAGCTCAGGTTACCACTCCCCTGCCAAACTAGTTTAAACCCTCCCGAAGAGCTGTTGCAAACCTCCCTCCCAGGATATTGGTGCCCCTCCAGTTCAGATGCAACCCGTCCTTCTTGTACAGGTCCCACCTTCCCCAGAAGGTATCCCAATGATCCACATATCTGAATCCCTCCCTCCTGCACCAGTTCTTTAGCCGCGTGTTCAGTTGCACTCGCTCTCTCTTTCTAGCCTCACTCGCACGTGGCACCGGTAACAATCCCGTTAATACTACTCTGCTCGTCCTGCCTTTGAGCTTCCAACCTGACTCCTTATATTCGCTTTTCAGGTTCTCATACATTTTCCTGCCTATGTCATTAGTTCCGATATGTACCACGACCTCTGGCTGCTCCCCTTCCCCGTTAAGAATCCTGTGGACTCGGTCCGAGGCATCCTTGTCCCTGGCACAAAGGAGGCAACATACCATCCGGGAGTCTCGTTCGCGACCACAGAATCTCCTGTCTGTTCCTCTAACCACTGAATCTCCTATCACTATCGCTCTCCTTTTCTCCCCCCTTCCCTTCTGAGTCACTGGGCCAAGCTCAGTGCCAGAGACCTTGCCAATGTGGCTTTTCCCTGGTAGGTCGTCCCCCTCAACCGTATCCAAAACGGTATACTTATTATTGAGGCTGACGGCCACAGGGGATCCCTGCACTGTGCGCCTATTCCCTTTCCCTTCCCTGACGGTCACCCAGCTACCTTTATCCTGTAACTTAGGTGTCACTACTTCCCCATAACTGCTCTCTATCAGCCCCTCAGCATCCTGAATGATCCAAAGTTCATCCAGCTCCAGCTCCAGTTCCCTGACGCGTTTTGCGTGGAGCTGGTGTTGGGTGCACTTCTCACAGGTGAAGTCAGCAGGGACACCAGTGGTGACCCTCACCTCCCACATCCTGCAAGAGGAGCATGCAACTGTCCTAGCTTCCATCCCCTCTGCACTAAGTTGACAACAGAGATTTTTTTAAAAAGGAAAACCTTACCTTACCAAACCCTCCACACAAGAGTCCTTTTTTTTTGTTCGGGGAGGAGGATGGGTGGGAGACACTACACGTGTTGTGTTTCGGGTTTAGTCCCACGTGATAAGCTTATCAGGAAGATAAAAGCGCAAAGGATCCAAGACAAAGTGGCAAGTTGTATTCAGAATTGGCTTCTGGGCAACAATCAAATTCTAATGGCCAATGGGTGTTCCATTGATTGCACCGCTGCTTCTAGTGGGGTTCTTCAAAGCTCAGAAATAGGTCGCTTGCTTCTAATGGTACATATCAATGAATTGCTGTTGAATGCAGGGAACATGCTTCAGAAGTGTGTGGACGGTACAGAAATTGACTGTGTGGTTGATTATGAAGAATAAAAGCTGCGAATGCTGGAAGAGATCAGGTCACTATTCAGATGATCGGAACATTTTCAATTCAGTTGCCTGCAGCAAAGTGTGAAGTCATCCGTTTTGAGAAAGCTGAAAAGCAGCGGGATGCACAACAAATGGCAGGATACTGAGAATTACAAAGGACCAGAGTGCCCACAGACCCCGGAAAGTGGCTGAACAGGTACATATGTTGGTGATGAAGGTATGCACGATACTTCCTTTACTAGCAGAATCTAAGAATATAAGGGCAGCAGGTTTGTCTGGAAATGTATAATACACTGCTTGGGCTCCAATTGGAGAACTGTGTGCAGTTTTGATCACCCCAGTCTCGGAAAGATGTGATTGCCCGAGATAAAATACAGAGAACATCTAAGAGGATGTTGCTTGGACTGTAGGTCTAGATAAAGTGGATCAGTTGGCCCTATTCCTCTTGGTCGGGTGTGCCCTAACATGTGACTTAGATTTAAGGCAAGATATAGGGGGATAAGGGGCTCCGTGAGCATTTTTTCACTCAGAGGGTGCTGGGTATCTGGAAGCCACTGTCTGAAACGTTGATAGAGGGGAAGAAAAGACTCAAAGAATTGTAAAAATATTTGGATTTACACTAAAATGCTTTAACCTACAACGTTACACACCATAAGCTGTGAAGTCAGATTAGGCTGGAAAGCTCCTTGCCAGCTGGTACATACTGCATGTACCGAATGGCATCCCCTGTGCTGTAATATTGTGTGGTACTATGATTTAGTTAAATTGTGCCTTTAACATTATGTAATATTCCAAGTAGCTTCACTTAAGCATTAAAAGCTAATATGACTCTGAGCCATAGAATGAGGTATTAGGTAAGACAGCAAAACCTTGGTTAAAGAGGTGTTTTTAAGGAGTATATTCCAAGAAAAAAGTGAGGTATGCATGCAGAGAGATGTAAGGAGTATAGTCCAGAGGTTGGGGCTGAGAGAACTGAAGGCACGGCTACAAATTGTGGAGAGATTCAAATTGGGGATGCTCAAGTGGCTATAATTAGATGAGCGCAAATAGCCCAGAAGTGTGTGGGGCTGGAGTGTATTACAGAGACAGGAAAGGGCGAGACCATTGTGAGATTTGGAAACAAAATGAAAATGTTCAAATCAAGACGTTGCTTGACTATGACACAATGTAGTCAGCGAGCAGAGGGATGTCTTGCGAATGTTTTGTTGTGAATTAGTACCAGTAAAGCAGTTTTTTGGATGGCCTTCGTCTTCCAAGGTCTGGAATGTGGGAGGCCAGCCCATCTAGAGATAATAAATTCATGAAAAGGTTTACAAAAGCAAACAATATTGGACAGGGGCAAAGTTGGGGCAGGTTTTGGAAGTGGAAATAGGAGTATAGTGAAGTTGCAATTATGTGTTTGGATACTTTCTCAGGGTCAGATACGTGATTGCAAATAGACTGATTTCATCTCAGACAGTTGCCAGGAAGAAGGAAGGAGTCAATAGCTTGTTAACACCGCTTGCGTGCAGGGCAAAAGCAATTGTCTCAGTCTCCCAATATTTAATTGAACAACATGTCTGTTCATCCAGTCCGAGATTTCGGATAAGCAGACTGATAAGTTAGCAAAAGTGAAGGAGTTTAAAGGGCTGGTCGTGAGGTAGTTAGGTACCATGAGTGTATAGGCGAAAATTTTAAGTGTGCTTTCAGAGGGAATCACTGAGGGGCAGCATGTAGATGAGAAAAGGGAGGGATCAAGGAAACATTTTTGGGTGACACCAGACCTAATGGAATCAGAAGAAATGCCACTGCAACTGATTCTTTGGATATAATTAGATAGGTACGAATGGGATAAGGTGAGAGCAGTCCTACTCAGGTGGATGACAGTGCACAGGAGTTACAGGAATATGTTGTGGTCAAGAGAGTTAATTGCTGCTGACAGGTCGAGAAGGACAAAGAGGGAATGTTTAACATAATCACAGTCATATATGATGTCATCTGCAACTTTGAAAGGAGCGGTTTTGGTACAGTGGCTGGGCTTATGACATGGGGTTCTGGGGAAAATAGAAAAAAAAGAATTGGCAGGTGATAACAAGTTAAAGGACATTTAAAATTAAATGGATTAGTTTGCAAGTGTGGTGGGAAACGGGCTTTTTTTTGAGAAGGTGGTGATGACAGCACATTTGAAAGAGAAATGCATAATAGCTGAGGAGAAGGGACCGTTAACAATATCAGCTAACATGGGGACGAGGAAGTGACTTGGCCCCGTCAATCTGAGTAGCCCTCAAGCTGAAGTTCAGGGTATGTCAGTTTTAGTGCCGATCCCGACCTGTCGCCCACTCAACCTTCTTGGCTGGGCATGTCCAGATGTGAAGAAATCCCACACCACTAAGCTTCAGACTCGTGGAGAGAGAGAGAGACCGCAGTGACTGGAATGTAAGGGAGACAGACTCAAGGACGTGTCTCAAAAATAATATTTATTTATTGAAAAGAAATTCATGCACGAAGGTTTCCATGATTGTCAGCATTTTACTCGTGTAAAAACAAGTTTTTTTTTCTTTTCGAGCAGATATGGGGAGCGGAGTATCAAACTAGTCGGGGTGGAGGAGATATTGTGACTGATGTGTCCCCTCTTGGCCATGTGAGTGTGCTGTGGCACAATGCCTTACAACTTTATATCCAGTTCTCTAAAGGTCACCTCTTACCCGTGGCACACACTCTCTTTGGTGTGTCTGACTCCTCATGTCAGTGCACTGCCAGGCGTCCAATTATTTCCCACCTCTTGTCTGACACTCGCAGTTCTTTGGCATCGTACTCTCCTGAGGACCTTTTCCTTCCACTTCTCTGGCAGTCACCTCTTGCTGCGTGCCCACTGGACCTTTGTCATGTTTAGTCCTTTGACTCCTCTGTCAGGCAGTAATAGTGCCGTTTCTTATGCACAGTGCCTCCTCCAATTCAACACAATCACTCGCCCCACCACAATCCCGCCCACCCACCCTCGACACGTCGCTGGAGTTATTTTAAGATACGGAACGATTCTTGGTCTCTTAGATATAAATATTGCGTGCATGGACGTTAAAAAAGAAACAGACGCCTCTGTGCTGCTGGCAGTGTTTTGGTTTATGGCTTAATTGTATAATTGCTTTAAGTGGATATTTCACCGCACGCTTGACCTGTTCTCCGAACTTAGACTGAGTCATGCCATAAATGAATGTATTTGTGCAGCAATTTAAATTCATCAGCATCTGTCCAACTTCTCGAAAGATTTTTAAAGAATCATTGTAATGTGCAGGACTTGTTCCTGTAGTATGATGATGCAAGAATTGTATGACAACCACAGAAGTACAAAGCTGCCGGATACCTGAAGAGCAAAATCACAGACTTCCTTCTGCTGTCCATCTCTGGGTCACTGCGAGTCTCTGCCTTGATCTGAAGCCTCAGTCTCTTGCGGACTTCACTGACCACAAGAATATGTCTGACGGTCAGAGCTTTGAGCAACAGAATGAAACCGAATGGGAGCAATGGGTTTAGAAAGCTATCAAACCAGCTATATCGCTGCCATATAGGATCAACATAATAGCTTGGCTTTCTGGAACAGAACCACGGCACATTGTCAATTAACTTTCTGGGTGAAAAGGTAAAGTAGAAGGGGACTCTCTTTAAACAAAGCAGAATGCAGGTCGGTGCTGGAACCGCAGTTGCAGTTTTTTTTGTACATTTTTTTCTTTTCAGCTTCTGGCAACAAATCGTGACAAATCGATCAAAGGTAAAATTGATAGTGAACCAGGCAGAACAGTCTCTCGATGCACTAATCAAGACAGAGATAACACAACATACATGGGTGACGTCCAGGAAAGATCCTGAGCAGTCATATAAATTGATCTTCCTCAGTACGACTTCAGAGATAATTAGAAGTAGATCCGCCATCGCCATGGCAATCAAGTAGCAAGTGGTGCAGCTAGAGAGTCTGCATTTACCCCGGGACACAATTACAATCGCCACTAAATTAGGTGTAAGAGAGAAGGGAGAAAAGTCAAGAAATATCTGATCAAACGTTCTCAATGACTGCACCCAGGCAGTTGAGGCTGGATTTTTGAAACAATGCGGGTTAGTTTGGATCGAGTAAGCAAAGAACAAAGAACAAAGAACAATACAGTACAGGAACTGGCTATTTGGCCCTCCAAGCCTGCGCCAATAATGATGCATGTCTAAACTATAACTTTCTGCACTTCCGGGGTCCGTATCCCTCTACTCACATCCTATTCATGTATTTGTCAAGACGCCTCTTAAACGTCGCTATCGTACCTGCTTCCACCACCTCCCCCGGCAGCAAGTTCCAGGCATCACCACCCTCTGTGTAAAAAACTTGTCTTGCACATCCCCTCCACATTTTGCCCCTCGCACCTTAAACCTATGTCCCCTAGTAACTGACTCTTCCACCTTTTGAAAAAGCTTCTGACTCTCCACTTTGTCCATGCCACTCATAACTTTGTAAACCTCTATCATGTCGCCCCTCGGTGGTTCCAGTGAAAACAATCCGAGTTATCCAACCTCTCCTCATAGCTAATACACTCCAGACCAGGCACCATCCTGGTAAAACCCTTCTGTACCCTCTCCAATGTCTTCACATCCTTCTGGTAGTGTGACGACCAGAATCTCATGCAATATTCCAAGTGTGGCCTAACTATGGTTCTATGCAGCTGCAGCATGATTTGCCAATTTTTCTATTCTATTCCCCGACCGATGAAGGCAAGCATGCCGTATTCCTTCTTGACTATCTTATCCACCTGGGTTGCCATTTTCAGTGATCTGTGGACCTGTACGCCCAGATATCCCTGCTTGTCAATACTCCTAAGGGTTCTGACATTTACTGCACATACTTCCCACCTGTATTAGACGTTCCAAAATGCATTACCTCACATTTTTCTGTATTAAACTCCATCTGCCATTTATCCGCCCAAGTCTCCAACTGAAATATATCCTGCTGTATCCTCTGATAATCCTCATCACTATCCGCAACTTCTCCAACATTTGTGTCATTGCAAACTGACTAATCGGGCCAGCTACATTTTCCTCTAAATCATTTATATATACTACAAACAGCAAAGGTCCCATCACTGATTCCTGCAGAACACCACTTGTCACAGCCCTCCATTCAGAAAAACACCCGTCCACTGCTACCTTCTGTCTTCTATGACCGAGCCAGTTCTGTATCCATCTTGCCAGCGCACCTCTGATCTCGTGTGACACCACCTTTTGTACCAGTCTGCCACGCGGGACCTTGTCAAAGGCTTTGCTGAAGTCCATGTAGACAACATCCACTGCCCTTCCTTCATCCATCATCTTCGTCACTTCCTCAAAAAACTCGAGCAAGTTAGTGATACACGACCTCCCCTTCACAAAAACATGCTGCCTCTCGCTAATAGGTCCATTTGTTACCAAATGGGAGTAAATCCTGTCCCGAAGAATCCTCTCCAATAATGCCCCTACCACTGACGTAATGCTCATCGGCCTGTAATTTCCTGGATTATCCTTGCTACCCTTCCTAAACAGTGGAACAACTTTGGCTCTTCTCCAGTCCTCTGGTACCTCACCTGCAGCCAGTGAGGATACAAAGATTTCTGTCAAGGCCCCAGCAATTTCCTCCCTTGACTCCATCATTATTCTGGTGTAGATGCCATCAGGCCCTCGGGACCTATCTATTTATTTATTTATTTAGAGATACAGCACTTAAACAGGACCTTCTGCCCACCTAGTCTGTGCCGATCATCAACCACCCATTTACACTAATCCTACACAAATCCCACATTCCTACAACATTCCCAATATCCCCCTACCACCTACCTATACTAGGGGCAATTTATAATGTCCAGTTTACCTATCAACCTGCAAGACTTTGGGTGAACACTGATGCATTTTTCCCCACATTATCCGCATATACCCTAATGTCATTTGTATTTAAAATCTGTCAGCCTCTGCTTTAAACATACTCAATGCCTGAGCGTCCACAGCCTTCTGGGGTAGAGTATTCCAAAGATTCACAACCCTCTTCGCAAATAAATTTCTCCTCATCTGTGTCCAAGTGGCTCCTCCCTTTTTTTGAATTGTGTCCAATGGTTCTCGACTCCCCTAGCAGGAGAAACATCTTAACTGCATCTAGCCTGTCTATCCTTTTAAGTATTTAGTAGGTTTCAATAAGATCACCCGTCATTCTCTCGAAACTCTGGAGAATAAAGGGCCTGTTTCACCAATCTCTCTTCATAGGATATTTCTGCCATCCCGGGAACAAGTATGGTGAACCTTAGGTGCACTCCCTCTATGGTAGTAATATTCTTCCGAACGTCAGGGGGCCGTAACAGCACACATTACTCCAAGTGTGGTCTAAACAAGGTTCTATAATATTGAAACCTGACTTCACTAATCCTGTACCCAAAACCACTTGAGAGAAACACTAACATATCGTTAGCCTGCTTACATGCTTGTTGCAGTTGCATGTTAGCTTTCAGTGACTGATTAATAAAGACACCCGGGTCCCTTTGTACATCTACATTTAATTATCCCTTACCATTTAGGAACTAGTCAGCACATCTGCACCTCCTACCAAAATTGATAACCTCACATTTTTTCCACATTATGTTTCATCTGCCAAGTTTCTCTTCTCTGTGAAGAACAACTCCAGCTTCTCCAATCTATCCACATAATTGAAGTCCCTTATCCCTAGAACCCTGCTCGTGAATATTTTCTGCACCGTCTCCAATGCCCCCAAATCGTTCCGAAAGTACGGTGTCCAGAATTGGACACAATACTAGTTGAGGATGAAGCAGTGTTTCATAAAACTTCATCATAACTGCCTTGCCATTATACTCTAAGCCTCTATTTGCAAAGCCTGGGATCCCATATGCCTTTTAACCACTTTCTCAACTAGCCCTGCCACCTTCATTTTGTGCACAGATATCCCCAGGTCTCTCTGTTCCTGCACCCACTTTCTTCTTTTCTTACTTTCTCATGACAGAGAGGGACAGGAGGAGAGGGAGGTCTAGAAAGAAGGAGGGGGAGAGAGTGCAAACAAACAGGAAACACATATGGGAACACCACCACCTGAAAGTATCTCTTCAAGTCACACACCATCCTGACTGAGAACTAAATTGCCGCTCCTTCACTGTGACTGGGACAAAATCCTGGAACTCGCTTCCGAACAGCATTGTGGGTGTACCTACTCCACATGGACTGCAGCGGTTTAAGATGGAGACTCAACACAACCTTCTCAAGGGGCAATTAGGAATGGGCAATCAATGCTGGCCTGGCCAGTAACGGACACATCCAACAAATGAATAAAGAAAATTAAAATGTGACACCGTTTCACTTCAGGAGATATTAGACGAGACGACCAAAAACTTGGTCAGAGGTTGGTTTGAGGGAGCGTCTTTAAAGAGGAAAGAGAGTTTGTAAGCCGGAGAGGTTTAGGAAAGGAATTCCTGAGTTAGGGTCTTGGCAGCTTGAAGGGACGGCCACCAATAGTGGAACGATTCAAATTGGGGATGCTGAAGAGGCCAGAATTAGAGGATCGCCGATACTGGTGGATTGTTGAGCTGGAGGAGTTGCAGAGAAACGGAGGGGCCATTTGTAGAAGACAATTCCAAAATTCCACCATCCTCTGTGTGTAGAAGTCTCAATAAATTTCACCCTTGAAAGGGTTTTCGACTAATTTTCGAATTTTCGAATGTGCCCTTCCTCCGAGACTCCTCCCATCAGTGAGAAGAGTTTCTCTCTATCTACCCCATCAGTTTCCGGTATTGTCTTGTAAACTTTGATCAATTCACCCCTTACCCTTCGAAATTCCAGGGATACAGAGTAAAGCTCCGTCTAAACTGTCCCATCAAATGCTGCCAAGTCAAGTACAGCCTGGAGTTATCTACAGAGCAAATCTCTGTCCTCTCTGTTCTAGCAAACACTCGCAGGGCAGCTACAGTGTGGGTTAGATACAGAGAGAATCTGCCTCTATATCTGCCTCTCTTTCCCCTCCTCCAGCCAGATGGAGAGAGTAACAATGAGAAAGACAGGGAGAGATATAGAGCGCGAATAACAGAGAGAGGAAAGGATAGCAACGGGGAGAGATTACCAGAGAGAAAGACGAAGAGATTGGGATGGGGAGTGTCGGTCAGTGTTCCTGCAAAGCTGTGTGCAGCAGCCTGGCAGGTAACACGCAGGTCCTGTTCCATGATAAATAACACACATCTTCAAAGTTTCTTAAAAATTTAAAGTGACTGCGCACGGGACAGAAACTTTCCGTGCACAACTACATTTTCTGGGAACATTAAAGCCAGCTGTAGCTCAGTGGGTAATAATCTTGCCTCTGAGTCATACGTTTGTGGGTTCAAGTCTGAACACAAAATCTAGGCTGATGCCACCCAACAGAAAGTCAGAACAGACCAGTGAGACTCAGAAAAGGAAACTTGTGTTGAATTTGTGAGCCTCACTTTCTGTAATGTTTTAGTGTTTGGTTAGAATTTCACCCAGTGAAATTTTGCCCCTGTGGGGTGAGAGTTATCTGACTGGAGATTGTAACATCGTATTGCAACATGAAGGTACCGTGCGTACTGAGTATAACAACATTTCCAGCGTCACATCATATAAAATACTTTGCTGGGTGTGGGATCAGGGTTCGATATTTCCAGAACACTGAGGTAAACTCAAACTTTTAATCAGCCCTGGGAGGAAAGTAAACCTTGAGACATTCAAACAGTAATCAATGTCAGATTTGATCAATTATTAGGGATTAATCAATGACAGTATACAAAGCATACAGAATATGCCGTTAAATAGCGGGATACGGGTTTCTTACCAGCCTGCAGAAGGAAGTGCACCCTCTGCAGTTGTGGTATCACCAAAAGCAGCCAACTTAAAATGGCAAAACAGGCATAGACAGAGACAGACACACACACACACGCACACAGAGAAGCACACGCATGCACACAGGCACACACATATGGAAAAAACACATGCACACACACAGACACAGAAACACACACACAGACACACAGACAGAAACACGCAAACAGAACCACAAACACAGAAACACACAGACACACAGAAACACACATGCACACAGACACAGCTACGGCGACAGACACACACACAAACAGAGTGCCCAAGGGACAGAGAGTGTCAGAAGAATATTTCAATTTCCAAAAGCCATCCGAGAAGGTCAATCTTAGATTTAAAATAGAACAATTGATTTAGCATCAATAGTCGTTTACAGAAGACGGTTCCAAACGAACACTACCTTTAGTCTGTGGAGCGTTTTCCTAACTTCACTCCTGAAAGGTCTGCCTCGAATTTGAAGACTATACTCACTAGACCAAGACTCCCCGAAAGATAAAAACATAAAAACGGACTGCAAAAGTTTCTACATGAAAAGGATACGTTTGACTGAGACAAATATGTGTCCATTACAGGCAGAGTCAGGAGAATTTATAATGGGGAACAGAGAAATGGCAGGGAAGCTAAATGATGACTTTGTGTCGGTCTTCACTGAGGATGATACAAGAAATTTCCCAGAATTAGAGATCCAAGGGATTAGGGACAATGAGGAATTGAAGGAAATTAGTATTAGTAAAAAGGTTGTATTGGAGATATTGATGGGGTTGAAGGTTGATAAGTTCCCAGGACCTGATATTCCACATCACAGAGTGTTGAAAGAGGTAGCTATGGAGATAGTGGATGCATTGATGATCATCTTAGAAAATTCTATAGTTTCTGCAACGGATCCTGAAGATTGAAATGTAGCAAATGTCAGCCCACTATTTAAGAAGGGAGGGAGAGAGAATACAGGGAATTACAGACCTGACAGCCTTATATCTGTCATTGGGAAAATGCTAGAATCTCTTCTAAAGGATGTGATAAATGGATACTTGGATAACAATGATCAAATCGGGCATATTCAACATGGATATGTGAATGGGAAATCATGTTTGACGAACCCGTTGGAGTTTTATGCGCATGTTGCTAAAAGAATTAATAAAGGTGGACGTGGTGTACTTCGATTTTCAGAAGGCTTCTGATAAAGTTTCCCACAGAGATTGGTTCGCAAAATGAAAGCACATGGGATAGGAGGTAGTTTACTGGCATGGATACAGGAATGGTTAACAGGCAGAAGACAGAGAGGAGGAATAAACAGGTCATTCTCGCATTGGCAGGCAGTGAACGCAAGGATCAGTACTTGGACCCCAGCTGTTCACAATATACTTCAATAATTTGGATGTGGGGCCCAAATGTAATATTCCCAAGTTCTCAGATGAAAAACCTTGGGAATGCGAGTTAAGAAGAAGCAAAGCGGCTTCAAGGGTTTTGGACAGACTTAGTGAGTGGGCAAGAAGGTGGTGGATGGAATACAATGTGGAAAAATGAGAGGCTATCCGCTTTGGAAGGAAAAATAGATATGCAGAGTATTTCTTAAATGGTAAGAGATTTGAAAGTGTAGATGTACAAAGCGACCTGGGTGTCCCCGTCAATAAGTCACTGAAAGCTAACATGCAGGTGCAACAAGCAATTAAGAATGCTAATGGTATGTTGGTCTTTATCGCAAGAGGATTTGAGTACAGGAGTAGTGAAGTCTTGCTTCAATCGTATAGAACCTTGGTTAGACCGCACCTGGAGTACTGGATGCGGTTTTTGTCCCCTTACCTTAGGAAGGATATTATTGCCATAGTGGGAGTGCAACAAAGGTTCACCAGATTTGTTCCCAGGATGACGGGACTGTCCCATGAAGAGAGATTGGGGTAACGAAGCCTGTACTCTCTAGAGTTCCAAAGAGTGAGGGGCAATCTCATTGAAACCAACAAATACTTAAAAGGTAGATTCAGGCAAGATGTTTCTCCTGGTTGAGGAGTGCAGAACCAGAGGACACCACTTCAAAATATGGGTGATGCCACTTAGGAGAGAATTGAGGAAAACTTTCTTTACTCAGGGGTTGTGAATCTTTGGAATTCTCTACTTCAGAGGGCTGTGGACGCTCAGTCATTGAGTATGTTTAAATCAGAGATTGACAGATTTCTAAATACCACTGACATAAAGGGGTATGGGGATAGTGTGGGAAAAAGGCATTGAAGTGGATGATCAGCCATGATAGTATTGAATAGAGTATTGAGCAGGCTCGATGGGCTGAATGGTCTAATCCTCTTCCTATGTTCCAATGCTGCTGAAATAGTTTCTCCCAAACTACCCCATCAGTTCCCCTTAATATCTCAACAACTTTGATCAAAGCACCTTGATCCTCCAAAATTCCTGGGAATGCATCCCTAGGTTGTGTAATATCACCTCGCAATTTAACCCTTCGAGTCCAATTATCATTCTGGTAAATCTACACTGCATTGAAATGGATATGGTCCCCTCAGGTCTCTTTGGACCTCTAGTGTTTCTCGCTTTTCACCAGTTATAAAGTACTTCGTTCTGGTTGTCGTTTGCTGATATTGAAATCTATCTACCACAGTTTTGCCCATTCACTTCAGATATTAATATCTCTTTGCAATGTTATGCTTCCAAACTAAACTGCTAACTATGATGCCTATTTTTGTGTCATTGGCAACTTGGGTATGTGGCATTCTATCCCATCAGCTTAAATCGTTCTTAAATACAACAATACTTAGACACACATGAGCTTTGTCCGAGCAGACAGGAGTGAATCATTCCATTATGGAGGTTTTTTGAATTTCAGATTTATGTATTTTTTTGTTGAAAAAACAGAATTCAAATTCACAGTAGCCCAGTGTGGGATTTGAACTCCTGCTTTTTCAATCATCAAGTCAGGCCTTCAAATGAAAACCCATAAAAAGAGATTAATTTTCCTACTCACGCAAAAACATTTTTGTTTCAGATTTCCAGCATCCGCAGTATTTTGCTTTTAATTTTCCTACTGCTGTTGTCGGACTATCTCAGGATTTGTATATTGTTCCTTTCTCCTCTTCTTCCATGTGCCTGAAGTGTTTGAAGTTTGTCAGACATTGGTAAACTACTTCATAAACTACCTATTCTGTACATACCTTCAAGTCTGTGTATCTGCAAGGGACACAATTCAAATTCTCACCTTATTGCATCAACCAAAACCTGCAGGTACATTCAATCTCCCCGATTTCCTGTCTTTGCAAAGATAGCTCACACTTCCACTATGCAGGAATGTCTGAATGGAAACAGCTTTTGACACATTTCCCAACATGTTTGCTAACACTTTTCAGGATGAAGCTAAATTCAATTTCGAGATTACAAGCCCCAAGTTGAATCTTTAAGATGTAAAAAAGTGACACAAATGAAATGCCAGATCTCTCTGTCCCTGCACCCATTATAATTTAGATCCGTTTAGTTTATATCACTTCTCCTCAGCCTTCCTTCCAAAATGCATCATTTTACATTTCTCAGCATTGAAGTTAACCTGCCATGTGTCTGACGTCGAAGACTATTCCCTTCCCTGTTTATTACATTACAGAAGGCACAATATTGAAGTTATGCCCTGCAAACCCAAGTCCAATTCATTAATATATATCAGAAAGATCAATGGTCCCAATCCAGACCCCTGGGGGATACCACTGCACCACCGTCTCTTCTCCTTTTTCCTACCCGTGGAGGCAGAAGATGCAGACATGGTTCTTAATGAAGACTTTGCGACTGTCTTCACAAAAGAGGGGACGGTGCAGACATTGTAGTCAATGAGGAGGTGTTTGAAATATTGAATGGGATAAACAGTGAGAGAGGAAATATTAAGGAATTTAGCATCTTTGAAATCTGATAATTCACCAGGCTCAGATTGTTAATAGTTGTAAGGGCGGAAATAGCAGAGGCTCTGACCATCATATTCGAATCCTCTCTGGTTACAGTCGTGATGCCAGAGGACTGCGCATGTTGCACTGTTGATGAACAAGTGAGAAAGTAATAGACTGAGTAATTACAGGCCACCCAGCCTAATCACAGTGGAGGGAAAATTATTGGGCATAGGGGAATGATTGATTACTTTCTAGTACTGTGTGTCCCAGTGTTTCTATGTCTGTGTCTGTCACATTTTAAGCACCACCATTACATTGGTGAGGAGTCCATCTCTGAAATAGATTTCCCCGTGTTGTCGTAACATAAAATGGGCACCGAGAATCAGCCTAACATGGCTGACTAATGTTTGTGGATTTCCACAGACGTTCTGAGAGGGGAGTGACAGACAGAGAGACAGAAAGGGAGACAAAGAGAGAGGCACAGACCGAGACACAGAGAGTGATAGCAGGATATTTGTCGTAGGACAAAGGAAGAGAAGGAGGCCATTTGGCCCCTCCACCCTGTTCTGCCATTCAATGAGTTCATGGCTGATGTGTGATCTAACTCCGTGTACCTATCTCTGCCCCTTGATACCTTTGGTTAACAAAAATCTATCAAACTCAGATTTAAAAATTTACAAGTGTCTCAGCATCAATTGCCGTTTTTGGAAGGGAGTTCCAAACTGATACCACACCTGGTGTGTTGAAGTGTTTCTTCATTTCACTCCTGAAAGTTTATTAGACTACATTTAGATTTTTAGACTATGCCTCTATGTTCCTGACTCTGCAACCAGTCGGAAATGTTACTCTCTGTCCACGCGATCAGTTTCCCTTATTATCTTCAAAACATTCATCAAATCACCCCATAACCTTCTAAATTCCAGGGATACACAATAAAGCTCCAGCTGCACTGTCCCATTAAACATTCCCAAGCCAAGCACAATGTTGGGTGTGACACAGAGTAAATTTCACTCGAGTCTGTCCCATCACACACTCCGAGGGCAGGAACATCATGGTGTGGATACAGAGTGAATCTCACTCTACACTGTCCGAAACAGACACAGAGAGAGACAGAAAGAGGGAAAAAGAGAGACATAGACTGACAGGTTGACTGAGAAAGAATGAAGGATATTTAACAGGGGAAAATGGAAGAGGAGGATGCAATTTAACCCCACAACCCTATTCGGCATTCAATGAGATCATGGCTGATCTGTGATCTAATTTACACCATATAACCTGCCTTTGCCCCTTATCTCTTAATAACTTTGGTTAACAAGAATCTATCAATCAAAGGTTTAAAAATTAACCAATAAGCAAGCATGCAATTTCCACAACCAATATCACGAGTGTGTGATGGCTCCCACAGGGGAGTAGCTTGCAGGATGTTAAAAATGGAGGCTATTCCTTCTGGATCATCAAAAGTGTCTGCTTGGGCCCCAACTTCATCGACATTTCTTCCTCTCCCAGTGTTTTGTCTCTCCATCCCTATCTCGAAAATGTTTGTGCACACAGCAGTAAAGGATTACATCAAATTAATATGTCTTGCATTCTACCTTTCAGTCCACCTCAGCAATCGCTCTCTCTCCAACCTTGTCTCTCTATATAGCACTCTCTCTGCCTTCATATATAACCCTCTCTCCCTTTGTCTCTCTCCAGGTGTCAGAGATAGCAGGAGGGAGAGACAGAGAGAGAATGTTAAAGGAACTGTACTCTGTTCCTTCGCTGTGCTGAACCTGCTCTCGGAGTGTTTGATGGGCTACATTAATCGGCCTTGTACAGTCCTGTATCAGGCTGTAAAGAAGCTGAACATCTTCAGTACACAACGGGTCAATGGCAAAGATTCGCTCCTGTCTACTACTGGGGAGAGAGACTGACCTGAACATCAGGGTAGCGTTTGACTGAGTGTGGCATCGAGGAGCCCGAGTAAAACTAAAGTCAATGGGAATCAAGGGGAACGCTCTCCACTGGTTGGAATTATACCGCGCACAAAGGAAGATGGTTGTGGTTGTTGGAATTCAATCATCTCAGTCTCAGGCCTTCACAGCAGGAGTTTATCAGGGTAGTGTCCTCAGCCCGTTCATCTTCAGCTGAGATCCCAGCAGAAATGCCGGATATACTGAGCAGGGCAAGCAGCATCCATGGAGAGAGAAACAGAGGTAGTGATTCAGCTCGAGGTTTCCAGATTTCCAGCACCAATAGTATTTTGCCTCAGATAATGATGCAATCCAGAGCCACATGCACCAAGGCCCGGACAACATTCAGGCTTGGACTGACCAGCGGCAAGTGACATTCACGTCACCCAAGTGCCACGCAATGACCATCTGCAATAAGTGTGGCACAGTGGCACAGTGCTTAGCACCGCAGCTTCACAGCTCTAGCGACCCGGGTTCAATTCTGGGTACTGACTGTGTGGAGTTTGTGAGTTTGCAAAAGACTTGTAGGTTGATAGGTAAATTGGCAATTGCAAATTGCCCCTCTTATAGGTAGGTGGTAGAGCAATATAGGGACAGGTGGGGATGTGGTAGGAATATGGGATTAGTATGAATGGGTGGTTGATAGTCGGCACAGACTGTTTCAGTGTTGTATCTCGAACTAACTAAGAAAGAATTCAACCACCTCCCCTTGGCATTCAACGCATTATCCCAACACTGAATCTCCCAGCATCAACATCCTGGGAAAACATTGACATCAAACTTAACTGAATTCAATTCATCAAGTTTTTTCACCATCTCTCTGAGACAGAGAGACACAGATAAAAAATGTGAGGGGACCTTGACAGAACCTCAGTAAATTGTTCCAACAGTTGCTAACGATAGATATCAAGGATTATATTAGAGCAAAGGAAAAGGCATAAAAAGTTAGCCCCTTTATAACTGTATCCTTTAGTTTAGATTGCCTCTCCTGCTTCTTCCTACCTGTGGAGGTGGATGATGTGGGCATGGTCCTGAATGAATACTTTGTGTCTGTCTTTATAAAGAGGGGAAATGATGCAGTCATTGTAGTTAAAGAGGAGGGTGTGAAATATTGGAATGAATAAACAGAGTGTGAGGGGAAATATTAAGGTGTTTGGCAGCTTTAAAATGGATAAATGGTCAGGCCTGGATGCATTGGAATCAGCTCAGAGAAGGTTCACTGGGCTGATTCGTGGGATGAAGGGGTTATCTTTGAGGAATGGTGGAACAGGTTTGGCCTGTACACATTGGAGTTTAAAAGAATGAGAGGTGATCTTATTGAAACATACAAGATTCTGAGGGTCTTTACAGGGCGGATGCTGGAAGGATGTTCCCCTTGTGGGGGAGTCCAGATCAAGGGGGCAGTTACAGAGTGGGGTTAGATACAGAGTAAATCTGCTTCTATATATGCCTGTTTTTCTCCTCCTCCATCCAGATGGAGAGAGTAACAGTGAGAAAGACAGGGATAGATATAGGGAGAAACAGAGAGGGAATGAGAGCAATGGGGAGAGATTAGCAGAGAGCAAGAGCAAGAGATTGGGATGGAGAGTGTCGGTCAGTGTTCCTGCAAATCTGCGTGCAGCAGCCTCAAATGTCCCACACAGATCCTGTTCCACAATAAATAGCACACGTCTTCAAAGATTCTTCAAAAATTTCAAGGGACAGCTGATGGAAAAAAAAAAACTGGACACGCACCAAATCGAAATTTTCACGGGAACATTGTAGCCTACTGCGGAATACAGGTTTCTTACCAGAGTGCATAAGGAAGTGCAACCTCTGCAGATGTGGTGAAACCAAAAGCAGCTGACTTCAAATGGCAAACTGATGTATGTGGAGTTTTACCAAGTGTCTGAGGTAGGAGAGAGAAACAGGGATAGACACACACACACACACAGAAACACACAAACAGAGAAACAGAGTGACTCAGGGACAGAGGGCGAAAGAGGAATATTTCAAAAGGCATTTGATGAGATCAATCTTCGATTTAAAAATGACAATTAATTCAGCATCAATGTGCGTGTGCAGAAGGCACGTTCCAAACTATTACCACCTTTTGCCTGGAGTGGCGGATTAACCCAGGTCACTCCTGCTGTGCAAGAGCTCTCTACGATTCTATGGTCCTATTCTGAGAGAGAGAAAGAGCAAGAGAGAGAGAGATAGATATAGAGGTGGTTTGAGGGAATGAGAGAAAGAGGTGGGCTGAGGGAGAGAGGGACAGAGTGAGGGACGGAGAGAGACACACACACAGGGAGAGAGTTACTAAACATCCCAAAGGGATGGAACAGGATCGAGGGACGAACGGCCACCACCTGTCTTCCTAAAGGCAATATTAATATTACACACTGAAACAAACAAGGACGTGATGATAATATTGAGAAAATAAAATTTAATTAATTAACAATAGTTTCTCCTTTAAGATTACTGATCCGATCGCTTTTGGATTCGAGAGGGTGCAGAGGAGATTTACCAGGATGCTGCCTGGACTGGAGGGCATGTCCTGCGAAGAAAGATTGAGGGAACTAGGGCTTTTCTCATTGGAGCGAAGAAGGATGAGAGGTGACTTGATAGAGGGGTACAAGATAATGAGTGGCATAGATAGAGTGGATAGTCAGAGAATTTTTCCCAGGGAGGAAAGGGCCATCACCAGGGGGCATAATTTTAAGGTGATTGGAGGAAGGTTTCGGGGAGATGTCAGAGGTAGGTTCTTTACACAGAGAGTGGTGGGTGCGTGGAATGTCCTGTTCTGTGTTCTAAGTTCTAATGCAACACTCTCTCTCTCTCTCTCTTTCTCTGTCTGATCGGCCCTACCCTCACTCTGGCCATCCTCCTGTTCCTCACATAAGTGTAGAACGCCTTGGGAATTTCCTTAATCCTACCCGCCAATACTTTTTCATGTCCCCTTCTAGCTCTCCTAAGTCTATTCTTCAGTTCCTTCCTGGCTGCCTTGTAACCCTCTAGAGCCCTGTCTGATCCTTGCATCCTCAACCGTAAGTAAGCTTCCTCTTCCTCTTGACTAGCTGTTCCACATCTCTTGTCATCCAAGGTTCCTTCACCCTACCATCCCTTCCCTGCCTCATCAGGACAAACCTATCCAGCAGTCGCAGTAAGTGCTCCCTAAACAAACTCCACATTTCTGTCGTGCATTTCCCTGAGAACATCTGTTCCCAATTTATGCTCCCCAGTTCCTGCTTAATAGCATTGTAATTCCCCCTCCCCCAATTAAATATTTTCCCATCCCGTCTGCTCCTGTCCCTCTCAATGACAACAGTAAAGGTCAGTGAGTTGTGATCACTATCACCGAAATGCTCTCCCACCGAGAGATCTGGCACCTGGCCTGGTTCGTTGCCAAGCACCAAGTCCAACATAGCCTCCCCTCTCGTCGGCCTATCTACATATTGAGTCAGGAAACCTTCCTGGACACACCTGACAAACACTGCTCCATCCAAAATATTTGCACGAAGGAGGATCCAATCAATATTAGGGAAGTTGAAGTCAGCCATGACAACAACCCTGTTACTTCTGCACCTTTCCAAAATCTGCCTCCCAATCTGTTCCTCCGTGTCTCTGTTGCTATTGGGGGGTCTGTAGAAAACTCCCAACAAAGTGACTGCTCCTTTCCTGTTTATGACTTCCACCCATAATGACTCAGTAGATAAACCCTCCTCGATGACCTCCCTTTCTGCAGCTGTGGTACTATCCCTGATTAGCAATGCCACTCCCCCACCTCTTTTACCTCCTTCTCTATTCCTTTAGAAACATCTAAACCCCGGAACATCCAACATCCATTCCTACCCCTGTGATATCCACGTCTCCGTCATGGCCACAACATCGTAGCTCCATGTACTGATCCATGCTCTAAGTTCATCACCCGTATTCCTGACACTTCTTACGTTAAAATAGACACACTTCAACCCATCATACTGGCTGCAACTTTGCCCTGTCAACTGTCTAACCTTCCTCACAGACTCTCTGTACTCTGTATCTGCCTGTTCAACAGCTACCCCATCCACTGATCCGTGGCTCCGGTTCCCATCGCCCTGCCAAACTAGTTTAAACCCTCCCGAAGAGCTCTAGCAAACCTCCCGCCCAGGATATTGGTGCCCCTCCAGTTCAGATGCAACACGTCATTCTTGTACAGGTCCCACCTTCCCCAGAAGGCATCCCAATGATCCACATATCTGAATCCCTCCCTCCTACACCGGTTCAGTAGCCACGTGTTCAGCTGCACTCGCTCCCTGTTTCTAGCCTCACTGGCACGTGGCACCGGTAACAATCCTGAGATTACTACTCTGCTCGTCCTGCCTTTCAGCTTCCAACCTAACTCCCTGTATTCGCTTTCCAGGTCCTCATCCCTTTTCCGAGCTATGTCATTGGTTCCGATATGTAGCACGACCTCTGGCTGCTCCCCCTCCCCCTTAAGAATCCTACAGACTCGATCCGAGACATCCCTGACCCTGCCACCAGAGAGGGAACATACCATCCGTGAGTCTTGTTCGCGACCACAGAATCTCCTGTCTGTTCCTCTAACCATTGAATCTCCTATGACTATCGCTCTCCTATTCTCCCCCTTCCCTTCTGAGCCACTGAGCCAGGCGCAGTGCCAGAGACCTGGCCACTGTGGCTTTCATCTGGAAGGTATCCAACCGTATGCAAAATGGGGGATTACAAAATAGGGAGATTCTGCCCCTCCAACTGACACACGCCTTCAAATTAATACATGCCCTCAATCTAAAACATACCCTCAAATTAAGAAAGACCCTCAAATTAACACAGCACCTGAAACTAATTCAGTCACTCAATTGATTACTTCCCCCTCCTCCCATCTCATACCATTCCTGAAGGTAATACAGCTCCTCAAACTAATACATTCACTGAAACTAATGCAGGCCCACAAAATAATGCAACTCCTCAAACTAATACAGTCAGTCAAACTGCCTCGAATACTAATGCAGCCGCTCAAACTAATGCAGCCGCTCAAACTAATGCAGCCGCTTAAACTAATGCACCCTCTCAAACTAATGCAGACTCTCAAACTAATGCAGATTCTCACACTAATGCTTTGCTACAAACGAATAGAGTCGTATAGGTAACGGAATCAAAGAATATCAGGGGTAAATGGGAGAGTGGAATTCCAGACAGCAACAGATCAGCCATGACCTTATTGAATGGTGGAGCAGGCTCAGTGGGCCGAATGGTCTACTTCTGCTCCTAATTAGGATGGTCGTATAGTCGTACCTCCAACTAATACAGCCCCACAAACTAATGCACACCTTCAAACTGATGCAACCCCACAAACTAGTACAAAGTACTGCAAACTCTCCAAGTAATACATCCTCTGAAACTAATACAGAACCTCAAACTAATACAGGCCTCAAACGAATACAGCTCTCAAAACAATGCAGCGCTCGTACTAATGCAGCCCCTCAAACTAATGCAGCCCCCTCAACTAATACAGTTCCTGAAAGTAATAGAGCATCTCAAACTAGGGCGGCACAGTGGCGCAGTGGTTAGCACCGCAGCCTCACAGCTCCAGCGACCCGGGTTCAATTCTGGGTTCTGCCTGTGTGGAGTTTGCAAGTTCTCCCTGTGTCTCCGTGGGTTTCCTCCGGGTGCTCCAGTTTCCTCCCACAAGCCAAAAGACTTGCAGGTTGGTAGGTAAATTGGCCATTATAAATTGCCCCTAGTATGGGTAGGTGGCAGGGAAATATAGGGACAGGTTGGCATGTGGTAGGAATATGGGATCAGTGTAGGATTAGTGCAAAACGAGTGGTTGATGGTCGGCACAGACTCGGTGGGCCGAAGGGCCTGTGTATACTAAAACTAAACTAAACTAATACAGCCCTCAAACTAATTGTCCCTCAAACGAATACAGCCCCTCAAACTAATGCATGCTCTCAATCTAATGCGGACCCACAACTAATTTAGACACACAATCTAATACAGCCCTTCAAAGTAATACAATTCTTGAAAGTCATACAGCAACGCAAAAGAAAAAGTCAATATTCACATCACAGGACAGCTGCAAGGTGATTGGTTGATGAGTACCTGCTGTTAAGGAAAAACTCTAAACAGCTGCGTAAGTAACCAAAGTAAAGAGAAAGGTGTACTAACGTTTTTTCCGGGAATGAAGGTCCCTTACATAAAAAGTCTAATGTTTTGGGTGATTTAAGGGAGCAGATTCAGGGTAAGTCATGGCAGGGCAGCTCGTCAGCGTGGAGTGCTCCTCCTGTGCAATGTGTAATGTGGAAAGTCAGGTATACTTCCAGTGTCCAGGCCGAATACGTGTGCAGGAAGTGTCTCCACCTGCAGTTACTCTCAATCTGCGTTTCGGATCTGGAGAGGCGGCTGGGGACACTGTGAAGCATCCGCAAGACTGAGACAATCCTGGAAAGCAGGTACATGGAGGTGGTCACAATGCAGGTAAAGACCGCTGTGGCAGAAAGGGAATAGGTGAACGCCAGGTAGAGTAGAAGAACTAGGTAGGTTGTGCAGACGTTCCCTGGGTCCATCTCCCTATCTAATAGATTTTCCGCTTTGGACACTATTGGGGAAAATAGTTTCTCAGGGGAATGCAGCAAGAGCCACGTCTGTGGCATAACGGGTGGCTCAGCTGCACAGGAGGGGAAAAAAAAGAACAGGTGAGCTACAGTGATAGGGGATTCTATCGTAAGGGGTACAGATAGGCGTTTCTGTGGCCGCAAACTTGACTCCAGGATGGTATGTTGTCTCCCTGGTGCTCGGGTCAAGGATGTCACGGAGCAGCTGCAGAATATTCTGAAGAGGGATGGTGAACAGTCAGAGCTCGTGGTTCACATTGGTACCAACGGCATAGGGAGTAAGAGGGATTAGGTTCTGCAAATAGAATATAGGGAGCTAGGTAGCAGATTATAACACAGGACCTCAAAGGTTCAATCTCTTGATTACTCCTGGTGCCACGTGTTAGTGAGTATAGGAATAGCAGTGTACAACAGATGAATGCGTGGCTGAAGAGATGGTGCAGGAGGTAGCGCTTCTGCTTCCTGGGATCACTGGGTGTGTTTCTGGGACCTGTACAAGTTGGACGGGTTGCAACTGATCTCGAATGGGACCAATATCCTTGCTGGGAGGATTGTTAGTTCTGTTGGGTTGGGGTGGGGGTGGGGAGTGGGAGGTGGAGTTAAACAAATTTGGGAGGGTGATGGGATACAGAGTGGATGTACAGTAGGCTGCAATGCACAGTCAAATATTGATGTGGAACCAAGTTAGTCTGGAAGGCAAAGAAAATATCGAACTTTTTTGCATCTATTTTACCGCAAGGAGTCCTGCTGCTAAGGCAGATGAACTGAGGACGTTGATTAACAGTTGAGAATATATTATTGCTATCACAGAGACACGGTTGAGGGAAGGGAAGGACTGGCAGCTCAATATTGCAGGGTATAGAATCTTCAACCGTGACAGGGGAGGGTGTAAAAGAGGAGGTGCCATTGCACAGTTGATCAAGGAGACAATTACTGCTGTAAGGAGGGATAATATCTTAGACGGTTCCTCAAATGATGCCATATCGGTGGAACTGGGGTAGTCTTAGTGCAAAAGGCTTAAAGGGAGCAGAAAACGTACAGTGCATACAAAAGAGCGTTTTGAGCCAGCACGGAGAAAGTCCTACAAGAGAAGGGGCGGCATTGGACCTAATCCTAGGGATTGAAGCCAGACAAGTGGTAGAAGTGTCAGTAGGTGAGCATTTCTGGGATAGTGACAAGAACTGTGTAAGATTTAAGGTAGTTATGGAAAAAGACAAAGAGGGACCGGAAGTAAAGGTACTGAAGTAGGGGAAGGCCGATTTCAATATAATAAAACAGGTCCTTGTAAAGACCTATTCGTGATTCAGTCATCTTGATCCCCACATGTACCGCTATCGGAATGTCATGGGATATATTTAATATTTCCCAGCGATACTTGGGTAGAACCGCTATCTGGTGAACAAACTTCTTCATGCGCAGGCCTGTGAGGATTTCTCCACATCCTCATAAGAATCCCATGTTTAATATAGTAGCCTTCCTATAATCCCTTTACTTCAGCTTCATTCAGAGCCAATTTGCCACTTTACTTAACTTTAGATTGGCTTGCTGACACTTGATCAGAGAAGACATACTGAACTATGGCATCGGATGATCCAAATCCACAAAGAAATTTTCAAATAGCTGAACACCTGTCTGTGGTGACAATTTTGCCTCCAACAAAGGAAATTGTTTATCCATTGCTCGGGTCATTACACATGAAGGAAACATTCCTGTAAACATGTCCTGCAACTGCTCTGTCCCTTTGACTTCACTTGCTCTTTCTGTAACGACTGGAGAAGTTACTACCATTGCTCCAGCCAAATCATTCCCCAGGAGTAGGTCAACTGGATCTACAGGTAAACTATGGACAACTGTTATGATTACCGTTCCAGACATTAGGTCACACTCCAGGTGCGCCCGATACAATGGTACGGATACATACTCCCCGCTGAAACCATTCCCTAAAAACCTATCTTTCAATGCGCTGTCTGGTGGAAAAGCCATTTCATTCACCTGCAAAATAGTTTAGGTGACTTCTGTATCCCGAAGTAAAACAATCGGTTTACTTGCCTCACTTGAGGTATAAGGAATTTTTTTTTGTTTGTTTTTCCTTTTGAATTAGTTTATGGACATGAGATAAGACATTCTCTAATACCAATCAAATAAAGGTTTTGGAACAGATTCAGGAATGTTCTGTACTAGACTATGTATATGTGTTCTGGAATAAAGCTCACGAACGCTGCCAATGTGTCTCAGGAACACCTTGAAGCATCCCAAACCGCTATGAAAAAATGGGCAGGCAAGAATGCTAAAATGCCAAACGTTTCAACGAGGTTATGAAGTATAAGTCTTGCTACCTTCACAGGGTGAACCATTAAAAGCACCATCAGTAGTCCTTAAAGGGTGCTCAAAAGCAATGTCCTGTTTGAGAATTAGCAGTAACATTATTCCCCTGCGTATTGATTATGATGTCCTGTTTTACAATTAACAGGAGAATTATTCCCCTGTCTATTGATTATCATTCCATGCTTTATAATTAACAGTGACATTATTCTCATGCGCATTGATTATCATCCCCTGTTTTATAATTAACAGAAACATTATTCACCTGTGTATTGGTTCTATTGTCCTGTTTTATAAGCCACCGTAGCAATACGCTGTGTATTGACTATCATGTCCTGCTTTATATTAACAGTAACACCATTCCCCTGTGCACTGATTATCATGTTGTGTTTTATAATTAACGACAATATTATTGCTCGGTTTATTATCATGTCCTGTTTTACAATTGACAATAAAATCATTTGTTCTTGCATTTATTGCCAAGTCCTGTTTGATAATGAACAGTACATTATTCTCCTGTGTATTAATTTTCATGTCCTGTTCTATATATAAAACTAACTTTTTCCCCCTGTGTATAGATTCTTATTTCCTGTTTTATAATCCACCGAGGCATTATTCCACTGTGTATTGATTATCATGTCCTGTTTTTAGTTTAGAGATACAGCACTGAAACAGGCCCTTCGGCCCACCGAGTCTGTGCCGACCATCAACCACCCATTTATACTAATCCTACACTAATCCCATATTCCTACCACATCCCCACCTGTCCCTATATTTCCCTGCCACCTACCTATACTAGGGGCAATTTATAATGGCCAATTTACCTACCAACCTGCAAGTCTTTTGGCATGTGGGAGGAATCCGGAGCACCCGGAGAAAACCCACGGCGACACAGGGAGAATTTGCAAAGTCCACACAGGCAGTACCCAGAATTGAACCCGGGTCACTGGAGCTGTGAGGCTGCGGTGCTAACCACTCCACCACTGTGCCGCCACTGTTTCATAATTAACTCGAACTTTATTCCCATGTGTTTTGTTTATCATGTCCTGTTTTATAATTAACAGCACCATTATTCCTTCTTGCAGTGATTGCCAAGTACTCTTTGATAATTAACAGTCTCGTTATTCCCCTGTGTATTGATTATCATGTCCTGTTTTATATCTAAGAGTCACATTATCCCCCTGTGCATTAATTATCATGCCCTGCTTTACAATGAACCGAAACATTATTTCCCTGTCTGTTTTTTCTTCTCTGCTTTTATAATTAACAGTAATATAATTCCCGGTGAATTGATTATCATACCATGGCTTACAATTAACAGCAACATTATTACCCTGTGTATTGATTGCCACGTCCTGTTTTATAATATACAGTAACATTATTCCTCTGCATATTGTTTATCATGCCCTGTTTTACAATTGACAGTAATATAATTTCCAGTGTACTGATTGCCCACGTCCTGTTTTATCATTAACAGTAACATTATTCACCTGCGCATTAATTATGATGTCCTGTTTTATAATTATCTGCAACACTATTTCCCTCTGTGTTGATTGCCATGTCCTGTTATCTAACTAACAGTAATATTATTCGCCTGTGTAGTGATCATCAACCCATGTTTTGTGATCAACAGCAATATTATCATTATTCGACTGTGTTTAGATTATCATGTCCTGTTTTATAATTCACTGTAACATTATTCGCCTGTGCATTGATTATCATGTCTTGTTTTCTAATTAACAGTAACATTATTTCACTGTGTATTGATTACCAAGTGCTGTTTTGTAATTAACAGTAACAATATTCCCCTGTGCATTAAGTGCCATGTCCTGTTGTATATTTTTAACAGTAACATTATTCCACTGTGCACTGATTGTCCTGCCCTATATTGTAATTAACAGCAATGTTATTCCCTTTTAATTATCATGTCCTGTTTTATAATTGAAAGTGACATTATTCCAACTTGCATTGTTTGCCATATACTGTTTTATACTGAACAGTACCATTTTCCCCCTGTGTATTGATTATCCCTTCCTGTTTTAAAATTGACAGTCATATTATTCCCAGGCATTGATTGCCATGTACACTTCGAAAATTAGCGGTAACATTATTTCCCTGCACAGTGATCATCATGCTCTGTTTTATAATTAACAGTAACATTAATTGCTGCTCCATTTATTGCCATGTACAGTTTTACAATTCTTCTTTTACTTCTTCTTTGGCCTCCTTGTCTCGAGAGACAATGGGAAAGCGCCTGGAGATGGGCAATGGCTTGTGGAGCAGCGCCTGGAGTGGCTATGAAGGCCAATTCTAGAGTGACAGACTCTTCCACCGGTGCTGCATGTAGAATTGGTTTTCGGGGCTGTTGCGCAGTTGGCTCTCCCCTTGCGCTTCTGTCTTTATTCCTACCAACTGCTTAGTCGTTTTGACTCGCCAGACTTTAGCCTCGCCTTTATGACTGCCTGCCAGCTCTGGCGATCGCTGGCAACTGACTCCCACGACTTGTAATCAATGTCACAGGACTTCATGTCGCGTTTGCAGACGTCTTTAAAGCGGAGATATGGACGTTGGTGGGACTGATACCAGTGGCGAGCTAGCTGTTCAATGTCTTCTTGGGGATCCTGCCATCTTCCATGCGGCTCAAATGGACAAGCCATCTCAAACGCCACTGGCTCAGTAGGATGTATAAGCTGTGGATATTGGTCGCCTCAAGGACTTCTGTGTTGGAGATACGGTCCTGCCACCTGATGCCAAGGATTCTCTGCAGGCAGCGAAGATGGAATGAATTGAGACGTCGCTCTTGGCTGACACACGTTGTCCAGGCCTTGCTGCCGTCGAACAAGGTACTGAGGACACAGGCTTGATACACTCGGACTTTTGTGTTCCGTTTCAGTGTGCCATTTTCCCACACACTCTTGGCCAGTCTGGACATAGCAGTGGAAGCCTTTCCTATACGCTTGTTGATTTCTGCATCGAGGGACAGGTTACTGGTGATAGTTGAGCCTAAGTAGGTGAACTCTGGAACCACTTCCAGAGCGTGGTCACCGATATTGATGGATAGAGCATTTCTGACGTCCTGTCCCATGATGTCCGTTTTCTTGAGGCTGATGGTTAGGCCAAATTCATTGCAGGCAGCCTCAATCCTGTCAATGAGTCTCTGCAGACACTCTTCAGTGTGAGATGTTAATGCAGCATCGTTATCAAAGAGGAGTTCCTGATGAAGACTTTCCGTACTTTGGTCTTCACTGTCAGATGGGCAAGGTTGAACAACCTGCCACCTGATCTTGTGTGCAGGATAATTCCTTCTTCTGAAGACTTGAACGCATGTGACAGCAGCAGAGAGAAGAAGATCCCAAACAGTGTAGGTGCAAGAACACAGCTCTGTTTCACGCCACTCTGGATAGGAAAGGAGTCTGATGAGGCATCGCTGTGGTGAATTGTGCCTTTCATATTGTCATGGAATGAGGTGAAGATACTTAGTAGCTTTGGTGGACATCTGATCTTTTCTAGTAGTCTGAAGAGACCACGTCTGCTGACGAGGTCAAAGGCTTTAGTGAGATCAATGAAAGCAACGTAGAGGGGCATCTGTTGTTCATGGCATTTCTCCCGTAGCTGACGAAGGGAGAACAGCATGTCAAGGGTGGATCTCTCTGCTCGAAAGCCACACTGTGCCTCTGGATAGACACGCTCAGCCAGCTTCTGGAGCCTGTTTAAAGCGACTTGAGCGAAGACTTTCCCCACAATGCTGAGCAGGGAGATTCCACGGTCGTTGCTGCAGTCACTGCGCTCACCATTGCTCTTCTCGAATGTGATGATAATGGCATTGTGCATGTCCTGTGGTACAGCTCCCTCGTCCCAGCTCAGGCAAAGCATTTCATAGAGTGCTGAGAGAATCGCAGGCTTAGCACTCTTGAATATTTCAGGGGTAATGCCGTCCTTCCCAGGGGCTTTTCCACTGGCGAGAGAATCAATGACATCACTGAGTTCCGATTTTGTTGGCTGTCTGTCCCGCTCATCCGTGACTGGCAGAGACCGGGATGCATTGAGCGCCGTCTCAGTGACAACATTTTCTCTGGAGTACAGTTCTAGGTAGTGCTCCACCCAGCAGTACATTAGCTTGCGTTGGTCAGTGATTGTGTCCCCTGATTCAGATTTGAGGAGGCCATCGTCTTGATGGTTGGCTGTGGTGAATTCCTAAAGGAAGAGTGCTAAATTGGGGGAAGGCCAACTATACCAAAATTCGGCAGGAGCTGGGAAATGTAGATTGGGAGCAGCTGTTTGAAGGTAAATCCACATGTGATATGTGGGAGGCTTTTAAAGAGAAGTTGATTAGCGTGCAGGAGAGACATGTTCCATGAAAATGAGGGATAGAAATGGCAAGATTAGGGAACCATGGATGACAGGTGAAATTGTGAGACTAGCTAAGAGGAAAAAGGAAGCATACATAAGGTCTAGGCGGCTGATGAAAGACGAAGCTTTGAAAGAATATCGGGAATGTAGGACCAATCTGAAACGAAGAATTAAGAGGGCTAAAAGGGGTCATGAAATATCTTTAGCAAACAGGGTTAAGGAAAATCCCAAAGCATTTTATTCATATATAAGGAGAAAGAGGGTAACTAGAGAAAGGATTGGCCCACTAAAGGACAAAGGAGGAATGTTATGCTTGGACTCAGAGAAAATGGGTGAGATTCTAAACGAGTACTTTGCATCGGTATTCACCGAGGAGGGACATGACGGATGTTGAGGTTAGGAACAGATGTTTGATTACTCTAGGTCAAGTCGGCATAAGGAGGGAGGAAGTGTTGGGTATTCTAAAGGGCATTAAGGTGGACAAGTTCCCAGGTCCGGATGGGATCTATCCCAGGTTACTGAGGGAAGCGAGAGAGGAAATAGCTGGGGCCTTAACAGATATCTTTGCAGCATCCTTAAACACGGGTGAGGTCCCGGAGGACTGGAGAATTGCTAATGTTGTCCCCTTGTTTAAGAAGGGTAGCAGGGATAATCCATGTAATTATAGACCGGTGAGCCTGACGTCAGTGGTAGGGAAGCTGCTGGAGAAGATACTGAGGGATAGGATCTGTTCCCATTTGGAAGAAAATGGGCTCATCAGTGATAGGCAACATGGTTTTGTGCAGGGAAGGTCATGTCTAACCAACTTAATAGAATTCTTTGAGGAAGTGACAAAGTTGATTGATGACGGAAGGGCTGTCGATGTCATATACATGGACTTCAGTAAGGCGTTTGATAAGGTTCCCCATGGCAGGCTGATGGAGAAAGTGAAGGCGCTTGGGGTCCAAGGTGTACTAGCTAGATGGATAAAGAACTGGCTGGGCAACAGGAGACAGAGAGTAGCAGTAGAAGGGAGTTTCTCAAAATGGAGACGTGTGACCAGTGGTGTTCCACAGGGATCCGTGCTGGGACCACTGTTGTTTGTGATATACATTAATGATTTGGAGGAAAGTATAGGTGGACTGATTAGCAAATTTGCAGACGACACTAAGATTGGTGGAGTAGCAGATAGTGAAGTGGACTGTCAGAGAATACAGCAGAATATAGATAGATTGGAGAGTTGGGCAGAGAAATGGCAGATGGAGTTCAATCAGGTCAAATGCGAGGTGATGCATTTTGGAAGATCCAATTCAAGAGTGAACTATACAGTAAATGGAAAAGTCCTGGGGAAAATTGATGTCCAGAGAGATTTGAGTGTTCAGGTCCACTGTTCCCTGAAGGTGGCAACGCAGGTAAATAGAGTGGTCAAGAAGGCATACGGCATGCTTTCCTTCATCGGACGGGGCATTGAGTACAAGATTTGGCAGGTCATGTTACAGTTGTATAGGACTTTGGTTCGGCCACATTTGGAATACTGCGTACAGTTCTGGTCGCCACATTATCAAAAGGATGTGGATGCTTTGGAAAGGGTGCAGAGGAGGTTCACCAGGATGTTGCCTGGTATGGAGGGCGCTAGCTATGAAGAGAGGTTGAGTAGATTAGGATTATTTTCATTAGAAAGACGGAGGTTGAGGGGGGACGTGATTGAGGTGTACAAAATCATGAGAGGTATAGACAGGGTGGATAGCAGGAAGCTTTTTCCCAGAGTGGGGGTTTCAATTACTAGAGGACACGAGTTCAAAGTGAAAGGGGAAAAGTTTAGGGGGGATATGCGTGGAAAGTTCTTTACGCAGAGGGTGGTGGGCACCTGGAACGCATTGCCAGCGGAGGTGGTAGATGCGGGCACGATGGAGTCTTTTAAGATGTATCTAGACAGATACATGAATGGGCAGGAAGAAAAGAGATACAGAAGCTTAGAAAATAGGCGACATGTTTAGAGAGAGGATCTGGATCGGCGCAGGCTTGGAGGGCCGAAGGGCCTGTTCCTGTGCTGTAATTATCTTTGTTCTTTGTTTGTTCTAAAAGCTTTCTTAATGCCATCATACATTCCTCTGATGTTTCAAGTGTTAAGGGCCAGCTGAATATGACTGCATTGGTGCTGCCAATCGTCATTAGCGCAGAACAGCCAGTTTTATAACTAACAGTAACACCGTGCATTGGTTGTCATGCCCTGCTTTCTCATTAACAGTAACATTATTCCCCAGCATATTGAGTGCCTTGCCTGTTCCTTAATTATCTGATACAGTAATCGCCTGTGCAATGATTATCAAGTCCTGTCTTACAATTATCAGTAACCTTTCTTCCCCTCTGTATTGATTATCAGTTCCCTTTTTGTCATGAACAGTGATATAGTTCCCCTATATAATGATTATCTTTTCCTGTTTCATAGTTAGCAGTAACTTTATTCACCTGCATACTGATTATCATGCGCTGCTTTATAATTAACAGTAACATTGATTTACTGTATATTGATTAGCATGTCCTGTTTTATAATTAACGGTAACATTATTCTCCTGTGTATTTATGATCATGTCCTGTTTTATAATGAACAGCAATATTAGTCCCCTGTTTTTTATCATGTCGTGCTTTATAATTACCAGTAACATTATTCATTCGTGCACTGATTGCCACGGCTTGTTCTATAATTCACTGTAACGTTATTCCCCCGTGTATTGATTGCCAAGCGCTATATTTAATGAACAGTAACATTAATAACCTGAGTATTGATGATCATATCCTGTTTTATAACTAAGTGTAACATTATTCCCCTGTGTATTTATTATCAGGTCCTGTTTTATAATTAACAGCAATATTAGTCCCCTGTTTTTATCATGTCCTGTTTTATATATAACAGTACCATTATTCCCCCATACATGGATTAACATGTGCAGTTTTATAATTGCCAGTAACATTAATCCCCTGTGTATTGATTATCATGTCCTGTTTTATAACTAAGAGTTACAGTATTCTCCTGTGCACTGATTATCATGCACTGTTTTATCAATAACAGCAATATTACTCCCTTTTAATTATCATGTCCTCTTTTATAATTGACGGGAACATTGCTCCCCATTGTATTGATGGCCATGCACTATTTTATAATTAACAGTAACATTATTCCCCTGTGTATTGATTATCATGTTCTGCTTTATATTTAACAGCAACATTATTCACCTGTGCATTGATTGTCATGCCCTGTTATATAACTAATCGTAATATTATTCCCCTGTGCATTGATTTCCATGTACTGTTTTACAATTAACAGTAACATTAATCTGCTGTGTAATGATTATCATGTCCTGTTTTATAACTAAGAGTAACATGATTCACCTGTGCACTCATTTCCTTCTCTTGTTTTATAATTAAGACTAACATTATTCCCCTGTGTATTGCTTATCCTATCCTATTTTATAATTTGCAATACATTTAATCCCTGTGCGTTGATTGCCTTGCCCTGTTTTATAATTAACACTAACGGTATTACCCTGTGCATTGATTATCATGACCTGTATTTTAAATGACAGTTACAATATTCCCCTGTGTATTGATTATTATGTCCCGTTTTACAATTAACAGTAACATTATTCCTCTGTGTATTGATTTTCATGCCCTGTTTAATTATTACTACTGACGTTATTTGCATGTGTACTGATTATCCTGTCCTGCTTGATAATTAGCAGCATCAAAATTCCCCTTTACATTGATTGCCATGTACTGTTTTATAATTAACAGTACCATTGTTCCCCAGTGTATTGATCATCATGTCCTGTTTTGCAATTAGCAGTAACATAAACCGCCGTGCCTTGGTTGCCAAATATTGCTTTATCATCCCCTCTAACGTTATTCCCATGCCTATTCATTGTCATCTCCTGTTCTATTATTAACAGGAACGTTGTAACTCTGTCCACTGATTATCATGTCCTGTTTTATAACTAAGAACAACGTTATTCCCCTGTGTTTTAATTATCATCTCCTGTTTGATGACAAAGAGTAACATTATCCCCCATGTCTTGATGATCATGCCCTGTTTTATAATTATCCATAACATTATTCCTCTGTTTAATTTATTGTCATGTCCTGTCTTATAATTAACAGTAACATTAATGCGCCGTGCATTGAATGCCATGTCCTGTTTCATAATTAACAGTAACATTATTCCCCTGTGCATTGGTCGTCATGTCCTGTTTTATAATTAGCAGCAATATATTCCGCTGCTTTGATAATGCCCTGCTTTATAATTAACATTAACATTATTTGCCTTTGCATCGATTATCATGCCGTTTTGTAATTAACATTAACATTATTCGCCTGTGTATCGATTATCATGTCCTGTTTTATAAGTCGTGGTAACATTATTCCCCTGCACAATGATTATCGGGTCCTGTTTAATAATTAACATTAACAATATTTCCCTGTGTATTGATTATCATGCCCTGTTTTATAAGTCGTGGTAAAATTATTCCCCTGGTCACTGATTATCTGGTCCTGTTTTATAATTAACATTAACATTATTGTCCTGTGTATTGATTATCATGCCCTGTGTTATTACTGAGAGTAACATTGCTCTCCTGTGTACCGATTATCATGCCCTGTTTTATAACTAACCGTAACATTATTCCCCTGTGTAATGGTTATCAAGCCCTGCACTGAAGTTAACAGTAACAGTATTCCCCTGTGCATTGACTGCCATGCCTTATTTTATAATTAGCAGTAACATCATTGACCTGTGCACTGATTGTCATGCCCAGTGTTATAATTAACAGTAACCTTCTTCCCTTGTGCACTGATTGCAATGTTCTGTTTTATAATGGACATTAATATTATTCCCCTGTGTGCTGATCACCATGTCCTGTTTTATAATTAATAGAAACAATGTTCCCTTGTGTATTGATTGTCATGTCATGTTTTCTAATTATCAGCAACATTATTCCCCTGTGCACTAATTATCATGCCCTGTTTTACAATTAACAGCAATATTATTCACTTTTAATTATGATGTCCTGTTTTATAATTGGCAGTAACATTATTCCCCCTGGGATCGTTTGCCATATTTAAAATTAGTAGTACTATTTTCCCCCTGTGTATTGATTATCCCATCCTGTTTTCGAATCGACAGTAATATTATTCCCCAGGCATTGATTGTCATGTACACTTCTATCATTAGCAGTAACGTTATTCCCCTGCACAGTGATTATCATGCTCTGTTTTATAATTAACAGTAACCTTATTCCCCTGTGGATTGATTGTCATGTCCTGTATTATAATTAACAGTAACATTATTCCCTTGTGTACCGATTGTCAATGTTCTGTTTTATAACTAAGAGTAACATTATTTCCCTGTGTATTGTTTATCATGTCCTGTTTTATGACTACGAGTAGCATTATTCCACGTGTCTTGATGATCATGCCCTGTTTTATAAGTAGCTGCAGCATTATTCCCCTGTGTATTGATTATCATGTCATGTTTTATAATTAGCAGTAACATTATTCCCCCGTGCACTGATTCTGAGGTCCTGTTTTATAATTGACAGTGAACATATACCCCTGTGCACTGATTATCGTGTTCTGTTTAATAATTAAGAGTAACATTGCTCCCCTGTGTTTTGATTATCACGCCCTGTTTTATCAATAACAGTAACACTATACCCCTATGTATTGATTATCACGCCCTGTTTTATCAATAACAGTAACACTATACCCCTATGTATTGATTATCACGCCCTGTTTTATCAATAACAGTAACACTATACCCCTATGTTTTGATTATCACGCCCTGTTTTATCAATAACAGTAACACTATACCCCTATGTATTGATTATCACGCCCTGTTTTATCAATAACAGTAACACTATACCCCTATGTATTGATTATCACGCCCTGTTTTATCAATAACAGTAACACTATACCCCTATGTATTGATTATCACGCCCTGTTTTATCAATAACAGTAACACTATACCCCTATGTATTGATTATCACGCCCTGTTTTATCAATAACAGTAACACTATACCCCTATGTATTGATTATCACGCCCTGTTTTATCAATAACAGTAACACTATACCCCTATGTATTGATTATCACGCCCTGTTTTATCAATAACAGTAACACTATACCCCTATGTATTGATTATCACGCCCTGTTTTATCAATAACAGTAACACTATACCCCTATGTATTGATTATCACGCCCTGTTTTATCAATAACAGTAACACTATACCCCTATGTATTGATTATCACGCCCTGTTGTATCAATAACAGTAACACTATACCCCTATGTATTGATTGTCATGTCCTGTTTTATAATTAACGGTAGCAATATTTCCTTGTGCATTGATTATCATGCCCTGTTTTATTACTAAGAGAAACATTGTTCCCCTGTGTATTGATTATTATGCACTGTACTGTTGTTAACAGTAACAGTATTTCACTGTGCATTGGCTGCCATGCCTTGTTTTATAATTAACAGTAACATTAGTCCCCTGTGCACTGATTATCATGCCCTGTTTATAATTAACAGCGAGATTATTCCCGTTTTATTATCATGTCCACTTTTATAATTGGCAGTCGCATTATTCGCCAGGCATTGATTGCCATGTACACTGATATAATTAGCAGTAACATTATTCGCCTGCACATTGATTATCATGCTCTGCTTTATGATTAACAGAAACCTTATTCCCCTGTGTATAGATTGCCACGTCCTGTTTTATAATTAACATAACATTAATCCCCGTCCATTTATTGCCATGGGCAGTTTTACAATTAACAGTAACATTATTCACCGTGCATTGGTTGCCATGTCCTGCTTTATCATGAACAGTAACATTATTCCCCTGCGTATTGAGTGCCTTGCCTGTTCTTTAATTATCTGTCACATTAATCGCCTGTGCAATGATTATCAAGTCCTGTCTTATAATTATCAGCAACCTTTCTTCCCCTCCCTATTGATTCTCAGATAGCTTTTTGTCATGAACAGTGATATAGTTCCCCTATATAATGATTATCCTTTCCTGTTTCATAGTTAGCAGTAAGTTTATTTCCCTGCATACTGATTATCATGCGCTGTTTTATAATTAACAGTAATATTATACCCTTGCGTATTGATTAGCATGTCCTGTTTTATAATTCACGATAACATTAATCCCCCATGCAGTGATTGACGCATACTGTTTTATAATTAATAGGAGCAATGTTCCCCTGTGTATTTATTATCATGACCTGCTTTAAAATTAACAGTTGCATTAATCCCCCATGCACTGATTGCCATGTCTTGTTTTATGATTAACTGTAACATTATTCCCAAATGTATTGATTGACATGTCCTCTTTTATAACGGACATCAATATTATTTACCTATATATTGATTCTCGTGTCCTATTTTATGATTAACAGTAACATGAATACGCAGTCCATTGATTGCCACGTCCCGTTTTATAATAAACTGTAACAATATACCCCCGTGTATTGATTGTCATGTATTTCTTTGTAATTAACAGTGACATTTATACCCTGGGTATTGATTATCATGTCTTGTTTTATAACCTAAGAGTAAAATTATTCCCCCGTGCATTTAGTATCATGTCATGTTTTATTATTAACAGAAATATTAGTCACCTGTTTATATCATGTCTTGTTTTATAATTAACAGGACCGTTATTCCCCCCGTGCATTGATTAACAACAACAGTTTTATAATTACCATTAACATTAATTCCCTGTGCATTGATTATCATTCCCTATTCTATAATTAACAGTAACATTGTCCCCTGTATATTGATTATCACTTCCTGTTTTATAATTAACAGTCAAATTATTCCCCTGTGTATTGATTGTCATGTCCTGTTTTGTAATGGACATCAATATTATTCCCCTGTGTATTGATTGTCATGTCCTGTTTTATAATCGACAACAATATTATTCCCCTACAACAAAAACAAGAAATGCTGGAATCACTCAGCAGGTCTGGCAGCATCTGTGGAAAGTGAAGCAGAGTTAACGTTTTGGGTCAGTGACCCTTCTTCGGAACTGACAAATATTAGAAAAGTCACAGATTATAAGCAAGTGAGGTGTGGGTGGGGCAAAGAGATAACAAAGGAGAAGGTGCAGATTGGACCAGGCCACATAGCTGACCAAAAGGTCACGGAGCAAAGGCTAACAAGATGTTAATGATGTGCTGAAAGACAAAGCATTAGTACAGATTAGGGGTTAATGCACTGATTATTGAACAGCAGCAAGTGCAAACCTGAAAAAAACCTGAAAAAAAAAACAGTGGGTAAGCAAACTGAACAAACTAAGATGAAATGAAATAAATGCAAAAAAAAGGATTGTAAAAAATGTAAAAAAGTAAGTAAAAAGAAGAAAAATGGAAGAAAAACTATCTAAAAATGAAAGTAAAATGGGGGGCTGTCATGCTCTGAAATTATTGAACTCAATGTTCAGTCCGGCAGGCTGAAGTGTGCCTAATCGGTAGATGAGATGCTGTTCCTCGAGCTTGCGTTGATGTTCACTGGAACACTGCAGCAATCCCAGGACAGAGATGTGAGCATGAGAGCAGGGGGGAGTGTTGAATTGGCAAGCAACCAGAAGCTCAGGGTCCTGCTTGCGGACTGAGCGGAGATGTTCCGCAAAGCAGTCACCCAGTCTGCACTTGGTCTCCCCTGTTTATTGATTGTCAATTCCTGTTTTATAATTAACAGAAACATTAATGCCCCGTCCATGTGTAGTTTTATAATTAACAGTAACATTATTCCCCAGTGCATTGATTATCATGCCCTCTATTGTAATTAACAGTAACATTATGCCCCTGTGCACTAATTTCATTGTCCTGTTTTATAACTAAGAGAAACATTATTCCACTGTGCATTGATCATCATGTCCTATTTTATCATCAACAGTACATTTAATCATTGTGTATTGATTGTCATGTACTGGTATACAATGAACAGTAACATTATTTCCCTGCGTACTGATTGTCGGGTCCTGGTTTATAATTAACTGAACATGCATTGCTTTATAATTAATAGTAACATTATTCCCCTGTGTAGCGAATATCGTGTCCTGTTTTATAGCCAAAAGTTACATTATTGCCCTTTACTTTGATTATCATGTCCCGTTTTATAATTACCAGTAACATTATTCCCCTGTGCACTGATTATCATGTCTTGTTTTATATTTGACAGTAAACTTCTACCCCTGTGTGTTTATTGCCATGTCCTGTTGTATAATTTACAGGAACATCATTCCCCTGCATCTCGATTGCCATGTCCTGTTCTATAATTAATTTAAAAGCTAGTCTAATGATGGCCATGAAACCATTGTCGATTGTTGTAAAAATCCATCTGGTTCACTAATGTCCTTTAAGGAAGCAAAACTGCTGTCCTTACCTGTTCTGGCCCACATGTGAATCCAGACTCACAGCAATGTGGTTAACTCTTGCATGCTCTCTGAAATGGCCGAGCAAGCCACTCAGTTGTACCGAACCGCTACGAAGTCAATGAAAAGGAAGGAAACCAAACGCACCAACTGGCATCGACCTCGGCACTGGAAATGACAACGGTAAACCCAGCCCTGCCGGCCCTGAAAGGTCCTCCTTACTAACATCTGGGGGCTTGCACCAAAGTTGGGTGAGCTATCCCACAGATTAGTCAAGCAGCAGCCTGACATAGTCAGACGCAAGGAATCATACCTTACAATGTCCCAGACACTGCAATCACTATCTCTGGGTATGTCATGTCCTACCAGCTGGACAGACCCAACAGAGGTGGCGGGAAAGTGGTCTACAGTGATGAGGGAGTTGCCCTGGGATTTCTCAACATTTACTCTGAACCCCATGAAGTTTCATGGCACCAGGTCAAACATGGGTAAGGTAACCTCCTACTGATTACCACCTACCGCCCTCCCTCAGCTGATGAGTCAGTATTACTTCATGTTGAACACCAGTTGGAGGAAGCACTGAGGGTGGCAATGGCACAAAATGTCCTCTGGGTGGGGGACTTTTATATCCATCACGAAGAGTGGCTCCGTAGCACCACTACTGACCGAGCTGGCCGATTACTAAACGACATAGCTGCTAGACTGAGTCTGCGGCATGTGGTGAGGGAACCAACACGAGGTAAAAACATACTTTACCTTGTCCTCACCAATCTGCCTGCCGCAGATGCTGCTGTCCATGACTTTATAGGTAAGAGTGACCACCGTACAGTCCCAGTGGAGACGAAGTCCCGCCTTTACATTGAGGATACCGTCCATCGTGTTGTGTGGCACTATCACTGTGCTAAATGGGATAGATTTCAAACAGATCTGGCAATGCAAAACTAGGCAACCATGAGGCGCTGTGGGCCATCAGCAGCAGTAAAATTGTACTCAAAAAAATGTGTAACTTCATGGCCCGGTATACCACGCCCCTCCCACCCCCCCCCCCCCCCCCACCCACACCCCACCTCCCCACTCTACAATTACCATCAAGCCAGGAGACCAACCCTGGCTCAATGAGGAGTGCAGAAGTGCATGCCAGGAGCAGCACCAGGCATACCTCAAAATGAGGTATGAATGAAGCTAAAGCCCGTGACTACTTGCATGCCAAACTGCATAAGCAGCATGCAAAAGACAGAGCTAAGCGATCCCATAACCAACGCATCATATCGAAACTCATCCAGTCGTGAATGGTGGTGGGAAATTAAACAAATAACTGGGGTAAGTGGCTCCACAAATATCCACATCCTCAATGATGGGGGAGCCCAGCACATCAGTGTGAAAAATAAGGCAGAAGCATTTACAACAATCTTCAGCCAGAAGTGCCGAGTTGATGATTCAACTCAGCCGCCTCCTGAAGTCCCCAGCATTACAGATGCCAGACTTCAGCCAATTCGATTCACTCTGCGTGACATCAAGAAACGACTGAAGGCACTGGATACTGCAAAGGTTATGGGTCCTGACAATATTCTGGCAATAGTGCTGAAGACATGTGCTCCAGAACTTACCTCACCCCTAGCTGAGATGTTCCAGTATAGCTACAGCACTGGCATCTGCACTGCCATGTGGAAAATTGCCCAGGTATACCCTGTACACAAAAAGCAGGACAGGTCCAACCCGACAAATTACCGCCCCGTCAGTCGACTTTCAATCATGAGTAAAGTGATGGAAGGTGTCATCAACAGTGGCATCAAGCAGCATTTAATTAGCAATAACCTACTCACTGATGCTCAGTTTGGGTTCCGCCAGGGGCACTCAGCTCTGACCTCATTACAGCCTTGTTTCAAACATGTACAAAAGAGCTGAACTCAAGAGGTGAGGTGAGAGTGACTGCTCGAGATATCAAGGCAGCATTTGACCGAGTATGGCATCAAGGAGCCCCAGCAAAACTGGCGTCAGTGGGAATCAGGGGGAAAACACTCCGCTGGTTGGAGTCATACCTAGCGCAGAGGAAGGTGGCTGTGGTTGTTGGAGGTCAATTATCCGAGCTCCAGGGCATCACTGCAGGAGTTCTTCAGGGTAGTGGCCTAGGCCCAACCATCTGCAGCTGCTTCATCATGACAAAGTCATGGTCAGAAGTGGGGAAGTTCGCTGATGAGTACACAATGTTCAGCGCCATTTGCGACTCCTCAAATACTGAAGCAGTCCGTGTAGGAATGCATCAAGACCTGGACAATATCCAGGCTTGGGCTGATAAGTGGCAAGTAACATTTGTGCCGCACAAGTGCCAGGCAATGACCATCTCCAACAAGAGAGAATCTAACCATATCCCTTGACATTCAATGGCATGACCATCGCTAAATCACCCAATATCAACATCCTAGGGGCTACCATTGACCAGAAACTAAACTGGGGTAGCAATATAAATACCGTGGCTGCAAGAGTAGGTCAGAGGCTAGGAATCCTGCGGCGAGTAACTCACCTTCTGACTCCCCATTGCATATCCACCACCGACAAGTCACAAGTAAGGATTGTGATGGAATACTTTCCACTTGCCTGGATGGGTGCAGCTCCAACAACACTCAGGTAGCTCGACACGATCCAGAACAAAGCAGCACGCTTGATTGGCACACCATCAAGAAACATTCACTTCCTCCACCACCGACGCACAGTTGCAGCAGTGTGTCCCATGTACAGGATGCACTGCAGCAACGCACCAAGACTCCTTGGACCGCATCTTCCAAACCCGCGACCTCTACCACCACGAAGGACAAGAGCAGCAGATGCATGGGAACATTACCACCTGCAAGTTTCCATCCAAGTCACACACAATCCTGACTTGGAACTATGTCACCTTTCCTTCACTTTTTCTGGGTCAAAATCCTGGAACTCCCTTCCGAACAGCACAGTGGGTGTACCTACCTCACATGGATTGCAGCGGTTCAAGAAGGCAGTTCACTGCCACCTTCTCTATGGCAGTTAGGCATGGGCAACAAAGGCTGCCAAAGTCAGTAACACCCACATCTCATGAATGAATAAAAAAAAACAGTGACACTATTCCCCTGTGTATTAATTATCATGTCCTCTTTTTTAATTAACAGTAACATTATTCCCCTGTGTATTGATTACCATGCCATGTATTGTTGTTAACAGTAACAGTATTCCCATGTGCATTGATGGCCATGCCCTGTTTTATGATTAACCATAACATTATTCCCCTGTGCACGGATTATCATGACCTGTTTTATAATTACAGCAATATTATTCACTTTTAATTATGATGTCCTGTTTTAGAATTGGCAGTAACATTATTCCCCCTTGGATCGTTTGCCATATTCTGTTGTTTAATTAATAGTACCATTTTCCCCCTGTGTATTGATTATCCCTTCCTGTTTTAAAATTGACAGTTATATTATTCCCCAGGCATTGATTGCCATGTACACTTCTATAATTAGCAGTAACATTATTCCCCTGCACAGTGATGATCATGTCCTGTTTGATAATTAACAATAACATTATTCCCCTGTGTATAGGTTATCATGTCCCAGAATATAGAACATGGAACATAGAACAGTACAGCACAGTACAGCACCTTCTGCCCACGATATTGTGCCGACCATTTAACCTACTCTGAGATCAAACTACCTACATACCCTTCATTCTACTATCATCCATGTACCGATCCAGGAGTCGCTTAAACGTTCCTAATATATCTGCTTCTACTACCACCGCTGGCACTGCATTCCATGCACCCACTACCCTCTGTGTAAAGAACCTACCTCTGACATCTCCCCGAAACCTTCCTCCAATCACCTTAAAATTATGCCCGCTGGTGATAGCCCTTTCCACCCTGAGAACAAGTCTTTGGCTATCCATTCTGTCTATGCCTCTCCTCATCTTGTACACCTCTATAAAGTCACCTCTCATCCTTCTTCGCTCCAATGAGAAAAGCCCTAGCTCCCTCAACCTTTCTTCATAAGACATGCCCTCCAGGCCAGGCAGCATCCTGGTAAATCTTCACTGCATACTATCTAAAGCTTCCACGTCCTTCCTATAATGAGGCAACCAGAACTGAGCACTATATTCCAAGTGCGGTCTAACCAGGCCTTTATAGAGCTGCAGCATAACCTCACGGCTCTTAAACTCAATCCCCCTGTTAATGAAATCCAACTCCCCGTACGCCTTCTTAACAACCCTATCAACTTGGGTGGCAACTTTGGGGCATCTATGGACGTGGACCCAAGATCCCTCTGTTCCTCCACACTGCCAAGAATCCTGTCTTTAAGCGTGTATTCTGCATTCAAATTCGTCCTTCCAAAATGAATCACTTCACACTTTTCCAGGTTGAACTCCATCTGCCACTTCTCAACCCAGCTCTGCATCCTGTCAATGTCCCGTTGCAACCTACAACAGCCCTCCATACTATCCACAACTGTAGCAACCTTAGTGTCATCGGCAAACTTACTAACCCAGTCTTCCACTTCCTCATCCAAGTCATTTATAAAAATCACAAAGAGCAGAGGTCCCAGAACAGTGGTGCAGTGGTTAGCACTGCAGCCTCACAGCTCCAGGGACCCGGGTTCAATTCTGGGTACTGCCTGTGCGGAGTTTGTAAGTTCTCCCTGTGTCACCCTCCGTCTGCATGGGTTTTCGCTGGGTGCTACGGTTTCCTCCCACCGCCAAAAGACTTGCAGGTGATAGGTAAATTGGCCATTGTAAATTGCTGCCAGTGTTGGTAGGTGGTAGGGAATATGGGATTACTGCAGGGTTAGTATAAATGGGTCGGCACAGACTCGGTGGGCCGATGGTCCTGTTTCAGTGCTGTGTATCTAAATAAAATTAAATAAAAATAAAACGAATCCCTGTGGAACAACACTGGTCATCGAGCTCCAGGCTGAATACTTTCCATCTACTACCACCCTCTGTCTTCCATGGGCTAGCCAATTCTGTATCCAAACAGCCAACTTTCCCTGTATCCCATGCCTCCTTACTTTCTGAATGAGCCTACCATGGGGAACCTTAACAAACGCCATGCTAAAATCCGTATGCACCACATCCACTGCTCTTCCTTCATCAATGTGTTTTGTCACATCCTCAAAGAATTCAATAAGGCTTGTGAGGCATGGCCTGTCCCTCACAAAGCCATGCTGACTATCTCTAATCAAACTATGCTTTTCCAAATAATCATAAATCCTGTCTCTCAGAATCCTCTCCAATAATTTGGCCGCAACCGACGTAAGACTGACTGTTCTGTCATTCCCAGGGTTATCCCTATTCCGTTTCTTGAACAAGGGAATAACATTTGTCACCCTCCAATTATCTGGTACTACTGCAGTGGTCAGTGATGACGCAAAGAGCATCGCCAAAGGCGCGCAATCTCTTCCCTCGCTTCCCGTAGTAACCTTGGGTATATCCCGTCATGCTCCGGGGTCTTATCTATCCCCATGTCTTTAAAGATTTCCAGCAAATCCTTCTTCTTCACATCAACCTGTTCGAGCATATCAGCCTGTTCCACGCTGGACTCACAAACGTCCATGTCCCTCTCACTATTGAATACTGAAGCAAAGTATTCATTAAGGACCTCCCGTACCTCCTCCGACTCCAGGCACAAGTTCCCTCCACTATCCCTGATCGGCCCTACCCTCACTCTGGCCATCCTCTTGTTCCTCACATAAGTGTAGAACGCCTTGGGATTTTCCTTAATCCTACCCGCCAAGACTTTTCCATTGTCCCTTCTAGCTCTCCGAAGTCCATTCTTCAGATCCTTCCTGGCCACCTTGTTACCCTCTGGAGCCCTGTCTGATCCTTGCTTCCTCAACCTTAAGTAAGCTTCCTTCTTCCTCTTGACTAGCTGTTCCACATCTCTTGTCATCCAAGGTTCCTTCACCCTACCATCCCTTCCTTGCCTCATCGGGACAAATCTATCCAGCAGTCGCAGCAAGCGCTCCCTAAACTACCTCCACATTTCTGTCGTGCATTTCCCTGAGAACATCTGTTCCCAATTTAAGCTCCCCAGTTCCTGCCGAATAGCATTGTAATTCCCCCTCCCCCAATTAAATATTTTTCCCATCCCGTCTGCTCCTGTCCCTCTCCATGATTATAGTAAAGTTCAGGGAGTTGTGATCACTATCACCGAAATGCTCTCCCACCGAGAGATCTGCCACCTGGCCTGGTTCGTTGCCAAGCACCAAATCCAATATAGCCTCCCCTCTAGTCGGCCTATCTACATATTGAGTCAGGAAACCTTCCTGGATACACCTGACAAAAACTGCTCCATCCAAACTATTTGCACTAAGGAGGTTCCAATCAATATTAGCGAAGTTGAAGTCAGCCATGACAACAACCCTGTTAGATTAGAGATACCGCACTGAAACAGGCTCTTCGGCCCACCGAGTCTGTGCCGAACATCAACCACCCATTTATACTAATCCTACACTAATCCCATATTCCTACCAAACATCCCCACCTGTCCCTATATTTCCCTACCACCTACCTATACCAGTGACAATTTATAATGGCCAATTTACCTATCAACCTGCAAGTCTTTTGGCTTGTGGGAGGAAACCGGAGCACCCGGAGAAAACCCACGCAGACACAGGGAGAACTTGCACACTCCACACAGGCAGTACCCGGAATCGGACCCGGGTCCCTGGAGCTGTGAGGCTGCGGTGCTAACCACTGCGCCACTGTGCCGCCTGCACCTTTGCAAAATCTGCCTCCCAATCTGTTCCTCTGTGTCTCTGTTACTATTGGGGGTTCTGTAGAAAACTCCCAATAAACTGACTGTTCCTTTCCTGTTTCTGACTTTCACCCAAAATGACTCAGCGGACAAACCCTCCTCGACGACCTCCCTTTCTGCAGCTGTGATACTATCCCTGATTAGGAATGCCACTCCAACACATCTTTTACCTCCCTCCCTTTTCCTTTTGAGACATCTAAACCCCAGAACATCCAACATCATTTCCTGCACCCTTGATATCCCGGTATCATTCCCTGTTTATAATTAACCATAACTTTATTTCTCTGTGTATTGTTATCATGCCCTGTATTGTAAATAATTCTAACAGTATTCCCCTGTTCATTGACTGCCCTGTCTTGTTTTATAATTAACAATAACTTTATTCCTCTGGGCACTGAATATCATGCCCTGTTTTATAATCAAGAGTAAGATTGTTCACCTGTGTATCATCGTGTCCTGTTTTATAATTAACAATAAATTTAATCCCCTGTGTGTGAATTGCCTTGTCCTGTTTTATAACTATGAGTAACTTAATTCCTCTGTGCATTCATTATGATGTTTTCTTTTATAGCAAATAGCAACACTATTGACCTGTGCATTGATTACCATGTCCTATTTTATAACTTCTTTCTTTTTCTTTTGGGCCTCCTTATCTCGAGAGACAATGGATACGCGCCTGGAGGTGGTCAGTGGTTTGTGAAGCAGCGCCTGGAGTGGCTATAAAGGCCAATTCTGGAGTGACAGGCTCTTCCACAGGTGCTGCAGAGAAATATGTTTGTCGGGGCTGTTGCACAGTTGGCTCTCCCCTTGCGCCTCTGTCTTTTTTCCTGCCAACTACTAAGTCTCTTCGACTCGCCACAATTTAGCCCTGTCTTTATGGCTGCCCGCCAGCTCTGGCGAATGCTGGCAACTGACTCCCACGACTTGTGATCAATGTCACACGATTTCATGTCGCGTTTGCAGATGTCTTGTAGACGTATTTTATAACTAACAATAGCTTTAATACCTGTGTGTTCATTGCCTTGTCCTGGTTTGTGTAAAAAAGTAACATTATTCCCCTGCGTTTTTATTATCATGTCTTTTTGTACATCTGAGAGTATTGTTATTCCCCTATGTATTGATTGCCATGCCTATTTTTATAATTAAAAGTAACATTACATCGCCTGCACAATGATTATCATGTCCTGTCTTATAATTATCAGACATCTTTGCCCCCCTCTGTATTGATGATCATGTCCTGTTTTGTAATGAACAGTGACATTGTTCCCCAATATATTGATTATCCTTTCCTGTCTTCTAGTTAGCAATAACCATATTCCCCTGCATACTGATTATCATGCGGTTTTTTTTACAATTCACTGTAACATTATTCCCCTGTGATCTGATTCCCATGTCCTGTTTTAAAATTACCAGCAATGTTATTCCCTTTTAATGATCATGTCCTGTTTTACAATTAACAGCACCATTTTTCCACTGTGTATTCATTTTCATGTCCTCTTTTACAATTAACAGAGCATTATTCCTATGTCTACTGATTATCATGACCTGTTTTATAACCTAGAGTAACATCATTCCCCTGTGGACAGATTTTCATGTCCTGCTTTATAACTAAGAGTAACATCATCCCCTATATATTGATTGCCATGTCCTGTGTTATACTTAACTGTAACATTAATTGCCTGTGCAAAGAGAATCCTGTCCTGTTTTAAAGTTAACAGTGACATTATTCCCCTGTCTATTTATTGTCATGTCCTGTTTTGTAACTAACAGTAATATTATTCCTCCGTGCATTGATTGCCAAGTCCTGCTTCATAATTAACAGCAACATTCTTGCCCTGCGTATTGATTGCCATGTCCTGTACTATAATTAACAGGTACTTTATTCGCCAGCTACAGTAGAAATGCCGTGAACAACAGATGCCCCTTTCCGTTGCTTTCATTGATCACACCAAAGCCTTTGACCTCATCAGCAGAGGTGGTCTCTTCAGACTACTAGAAAAGATTGGATGCCCACCAAAGCTACTCAGTATCATCACCTCATTCCATGACAATATAAAAGGCACAAATCAGCATAGTGGCGCCTCATCGGACCCCTTTCCAATCCTGAGTGGCGTGAAACAGGGCTGTGTTCTCGCACCGAACCTGTTTGGGATCTTCTTCTCCCTGCTGCTCTCACATGCTTTCAAGTCCTAAGAAGAATGAATTTTCCTCCACACAAGGTCAGGTGGCGTGTTGTTCAACCTTGCTCGTCTAAAAGCAAAGACCAAAGTATGGAAAGTCCTCATCAGGGAACTCCTCTTTGCTGACAGTGCTACATGAACATCTCACACTGAAGAGTGTCTGCAGAGACTCATCGGCAGGTTTGCGGTTGCCTGCAATGAATTTAGCCTAACCATCAGCCTCAAGAAAACGAACATCATGGGACAAGACGTCAGAAATGCCCCACTTATCAATATTGGCGACCACAGTTCACCTATCTCGGCTCAACTATCACCAGTAACCTGTCTCTTGATGCAAAATTAAACAAGCGCATGCGAAAGGCTTCCTCTGCTATGTCCAGACTGGCCAAGGGAGTGTGGGAAAATGGTGCACTGACACAGAACACAAAAGTCTAAGTGTATCAAGCCTGTGTCCTCAGTATCTTGCTCGACAGCAGAGAGGGCTGGACAACGTACATCAGCCAAGAGCGACATCTCAATTCATTCCATCTTCGCTGCCTCCGAAGAATCCTTGGCATCAGGTGGCAGGACTATATCTCCAAGACAGAAGTCCTCGAGGCGGCCAACATCCCCAGCATATACACCCTACTAAGCCAGCGGTGCCTGAGATGGCTTGGCCATGTGAGCCGCATGGAAGATGGCAGGATCCCCAAGGACACATTGTAAAGCGAGCTCCTCACTGGTACCAGACCCACCGGCCGTTCATGGTTCCGCTTTAAAGACGTCTGCAAACGCGACATGAAATCCTGTGACATTGATCACAAGTCGTGGGAGTCCGCTGCCAGCGTTCGCCAGAGCTGGCAGGCAACCATAAAGGAGGGGCGAAAGCATGGCGAGTCGAAGAGACTTAACAGTTGGCAGGAAAAAAGACAGAAGTGCAAGGAGAGAGCCAACTGTGTAACAGCCACGACAACCAATTTTATCTGCAGCACCTGTGGAAGAGTATGTCACTCCAGAATTGGCCTGCATAGCCACTCCAGGCGCTGCTTCACAATCTACTGACCACCTTGATGCGCTTACCAATTATCTCTCGAGACAAGGAAGTCAAAGAAAAAAAAATTCCCCTGAGTATTGATTGCCAGGTCCTGTTTTATAATTAAGAGCAGCATTAATCTCCCGTGAATTGGTTGCCATGTACTTTTTATAATTATTAGTAACATTATTCTGCTGTGTGCATATTATCATGTCCTGTTTTATAATTAACAGTAACATTATTGCCCTGTGTATTGATTATCATGTTCTGCTTTATAATTAACAGTAAACTGATTCCTCTATGTGTTGATTGTCATGTACTTTTTTTTAATGTTATTAACAGTAACATTATTTTCCAGTGCATTGATTACCAAGTCCTGTTTTATAATTATCAGCAATATTTGTCCCCTGTTTATATCATGTACTGTTTCATAATTAACAGTATCATTATTACCCTGTGCATTGATTAACATGTACAGTTTTATAATTACCAGTTACATTACTTCCCTGTGTATTGATTGTCATGTCCAGCTTTTTAAGTAGCAGTGACATTATTTTCCTGTTGATTGATTGCCTTGTCTTGTTTTATAATTCACTGAAACATTATTCTCCTGGGCACTGATTACCATGTACTGTTTTATAAGTACCAACAACTTTATTCGCTTTTAATGACCATATCCTGTTTTACAATTAACAGTAAAATTATCCCCGCCCCGCGCTCCCTCACCCCCCGCATTGATTGCCATTTCGTGTTTTATAATTAACAGTACCATTTTTCCACTATGCATTCATTCTCATGCCCTGATTTATAATTAACAGGAACATTATTCCCCTGTGCATTGATTATCATGTCCTGCACTATAATTAACAGGTACTTTATTCCCCTGAGTATTGATTGCCAGGTCCTGTTTTATAATTAAGAGTAGCATTAATCTCCCGTGAATTGATTGCCATGTACTTTCGATAATTATCAGTCACATTATTCCCCTGTGTACATATTATCATGCCCTGTTTTATAACCAAAAGTAACATTATTCCCCTGTCTATTGATTATCATGTTCTGTTTTAGACTTAATAGCAAACGTATTCCCCTGTGTGTTGATTGTCATGTCTTTTTTTTTCCAATTAACAGTGACATTATTCCCCGGTGCATTGATTTTCAAGTCCTGTTTTATAATTTTCAGCAAAATCAGTCCCCTGTTTTTATCATGTCCTGTTTTATAATTAACAGTATCATTATTCCTTCGTGTATTGAATAACATGTACAGATTTACAGTTACCAGTAATACAAAGAACAAAGAACAAAGAAAATTACAGCACAGGAACAGGCCCTTCGGCCCTCCAAGCCTGCGCCGATCCAGATCCTCTATCTAAACATGTCGCCTATTTTCTAAGGGTCTGTCTCTCTTTTCTTCCTGCCCATTCATGTATCTGTCTCGATACATCTTAAAAGACTCCATCGTGCCCGCATCTACCACCTCCGCTGGCAACGCGTTCCAGGCACCCACCACCCTCTGCGGAAAGAACTTTCCACGCATATCCCCCCTAAACTTTTCCCCTTTCACTTTGAAATCGTGTCCTCTAGTAATTGAATCCCCCAATCTGGGAAAAAGCCTCTTGCTATCCACCCTGTCTATACCTCTCATGATTTTGTACACCTCAATCAGGTCCCCCCTCAACCTCCGTCTTTCTAATGAAAATAATCCTATTCTGCTCAACCTCTCTTCATAGCTAGCGCCCTCCATACCAGGCAACATCCTGGTGAACCTCCTCTGCACCCTCTCCAAAGCATCCACATCCTTTTGGTAATGTGGCGACCAGAACTGCACGCAGTATTCCAAATGTGGCCGAACCCAAGTCCCATACAACTGTAACATGACCTGCCAATTCTTGTACTCAATACCCCGTCCGATGAAGGAAAGCATGCCGTATGCCTTCTTGACCACTCTATTTACCTGCGTTGCCACCTTCAGGGAACAGTGGACCTGAACACCCAAATCTCTCTGGACATCAATTTTCCCCAGAACTTTTCCATTTACTGTATAGTTCACTCTTGAATTGGATCTTCCAAAGTGCATCACCTCGCATTTGCCCTGATTGAACTCCATCTGCCATTTCTCTGCCCAACTCTCCAATCAATCTATATTCTGCTGTATTCTCTGACAGTCCCCTTCACTATCTGCTACTCCACCAATCTTAGTGTCGTCTGCAAACTTGCTAATCAGTCCACCTATACTTTCCTCCAAATCATTAATGTATATCTCAAACAACAGTGGTCCCAGCACGGATCCCTGTGGAACACCACTGGTCACACGTCTCCATTTTGAGAAACTCCCCTCTACTGCGACTCTCTGTCTCCTGTTGCCCAGCCAGTTCTTTATCCATCTTGCTAGTACACCTTGGACCCCATGCGCCTTCACTTTCTCCATCAGCCTGCCATGGGGAACCTTATCAAACGCCTTACTGAAGTCCATGTATATGACATCGACAGCCCTTCCCTCATCAATCAACTTTGTCACTTCCTCAAAGAATTCTATTAAGTTGGTAAGACATGACCTTCCCTGCACAAAACCATGTTGCCTATCACTGATAAGTCCATTTTCTTCCAAATGGGAATAGATCCTATCCCTCAGTATCTTCTCCAGCAGCTTTCCCACCACTGACGTCAGGCTCACCGGTCTATAATTACCTGGATTATCCCTGCTACCCTTCTTAAACAAGGGGACAACATTAGCAATTCTCCAGTCCTCCGGGACCTCACCCGTGTTTAAGGATGCTGCAAAGATATCTGTTAAGGCCCCAGCTATTTCCTCTCTCGCTTCCCTCAGTAACCTGGGATAGATCCCATCCGGTCCTGGGGACTTGTCCACCTTAATGCCCTTTAGAATACCCAAAACTTCCTCCCTCCTTATGCCGACTTGACCTAGAGTAATCAAACATCTGTTCCTAACCTCAACATCCGTCATGTCCCTCTCCTCGGTGAATACCGATGCAAAGTACTCGTTTAGAATCTCACCCATTTTCTCTGAGTCCAAGCATAACATTCCTCCTTTGTCCTTTAGTGGGCCAATTCTTTCTCTAGTTACCCTCTTTCTCCTTATATATGAATAAAAGGCTTTGGGATTTTCTTTAACCCTGTTTGCTCAAGATATTTCATGACCCCATTTAGCCCTCTTAATTCCTCGTTTCAGATTGGTCCGACATTCCCGATATTCTTTCAAAGCTTCGTCTTTCATCAGCCGCCTAGACCTTATGTATGCTTCCTTTTTCCTCTTCGCTAGTCTCACAATTTCACCTGTCATCCATGGTTCCCTAATCTTGCCATTTCTATCCCTCATTTTCACAGGAACATTTCTCTCCTGCACGCTGATCAACCTCTCTTTAAAAGCCTCCCACATATCACATGTGGATTTACCTTCAAACAGCTGCTCCCAATCTACATTCCCCAGCTCCTGCCGAATTTTGGTATCGTTGGCCTTCCCCCAATTTAGCACTCTTCATTTAGGACCACTCTCGTCTTTGTCCATGAGTATTTTAAAGCTTACGGAATTGTGATCACTGTTCCCAAAGTAGTGCCCTACTGAAACTTCAAACACCTGGCCGGGCTCATTCCCCAACACCAGGTCCATTATGGCCCCTTCCCGAGCTGTACTATTTACATACTGCTCCAGAAAACCCTCCTGGCTGCTCCTTGCAAATTCTGCTCCATCTAGACCTCTAACCCTAAGTGAATCCCAGTCAATGTTGGGAAAATTAAAATCTCCTCTCACCACCACCCTGTTGCTCCTCCATCTTTCCATAATCTGTTTACATATTTGTACCTCTATCTCACGCTCGCTGTTGGGAGGCCTGTAGTACAGCCCCAATCATTGTTGCCGCACCCTTCCTATTTCTGAGTTCTGTCCATATTGCCTCACTGCTCGAGTCCTCCATTGTGCCCTCCTTCAGCACAGCTGTGATATCCTCTTTGACCAGTAATGCAACTCCTCCACCCCTTTTACCTCCCTTTCTATCCCGCCTGAAGCATCGATATCCTGGGATATTTAGTTGCCAATCATGCCCTTCCCTCAACCAAGTCTCAGTAATAGCAATAACATCATACTCCCAGGTACTAATCCAAGCACTAAGTTCATCTGCCTTACCTACTACACTTCTTGCATTAAAACAAATGCACCTCAGACCACCAGTCACTTCACATTCGTCATCTGCTCCCTGTCTGCTCTTCCCCTTAGTCACACTGACTTCATTATCTAGTTCCTTACAGGCTTTTGTTACTACCTCCTTACTGTCAACTGACCTCCTCAATTGGTTCCCATCCCCCTGCCACATTAGTTTAAACCCTCCCCAACAGCGTTAGCAAAAGCACCCCCAAGGACATTGGTTCCAGTCCGGCCCAGGTGTAGACCGTCCAATTTGTAATAGTCCCACCTCCCCCAGAACCGGTCCCAATGTCCCAAAAATCTGAACCCAACCTTCCTGCACCATCTCTCAAGCCACGCATTCATCCTGACTATTCTTTCATTTTTACTCTGACTATCACGTGGCACTGGTAGCAACCCTGAGATTACTACCTCTGATGTCCTACTTTTTAACTTGGCTCCTAACTCCCCAAACTCTGCTTGTAGGACCTCATCCCGTTTTTTACATATATCATTGGTGCCTATGTGCACAACGACAACTGGCTGTTCACCCTCCCCCTTTAGAATGTTCTGCAGCCGATCTGAGACATCCCTGACCCGTGCACCTGGGAGGCAACATACCATTCGGGAGCCTCGTTTTCGACCACAGAACCGCCTATCTACTCCCCTTACAATCGAATCCCCTACGACTATAGCCCTTCCACTCTTTTTCCCGCCCTTCTGAACAGCAGAGCCAGCCACGGTGCCATGAACCTGGCTACTGCTGCCTTCCCCTGGTGAGCCATCTCCCTCAACAGTATCCAAAACGGTATACTTGTTTTGGAGGGAGATGACCGCAGGGGACTCCTGCGCTGCCTTCCTGCTCTTTCTCTGCCTTTTGGTCACCCATTCCCTTTCTCCCTCAGCAATCCTAATCTGCGGTGTGACCAATTCACTAAACGTGCTATCCACGACCTCCTCAGCATCGCGCATGCTCCAAAGTGAGTCCATCCGCAGCTCGAGAGCCGTCATGCGGTCGAACAAGAGCTGCAGTTGGACACACATCCCGCACGTGAAGGAGTCAGGGACATCAGCCATGTCCCTGAGCTCCCACATTGAGCAAGAGGAGCATGACACGGGTCTGAGAACTCCTGCCATTTTTAATCTTAAGCTTAACTTAGTTAAATGAAAAAGGAACGAAAAGTTTTTACCAATCACAATAAAACCAGAGAAATAGAAAAAGCCTGACCTTATTTTCACCCCACCGAGTCCTTTTTTTTGGTTAGAGGAGGAGGGCGGGTGGGAGACTCTCCAAGTGTGGTGTCTCGGGTTCAGAAGCCGCCCAAATATATAGTGTTTTACTTACCCAGCAGCCCCCTGGCCTCCGCCGAAAACAAAAGGAAATTAAGTTTACTTTCAAACTGACCTTCCCAGCTGCTCACTCGCTCGCACTCTGCTCCCGAGAAAGCTGCTTCCCAGCTGCTCACTCGCTCGCACTCTGCTCCCGAAAAAGCTGCTGCAATGTTATTTCCCTGTGTACTGTTCGTCATGCCATGGTTTGTAATTCACATTAACTTTATTCCCCTGTGCATTGATTGCCATATTCTATTTTAGAATTCACTTTAACATTATTCCGCTGTGATCCAATTACCATGACCTGTTTTATAAGTACCAGGAACTTTACTCCATTTTAATGATCATGTCCTGTTTTACAATTGACAGTAACATTATCCACCCCCTTGCATTGATTGTCATGTACTGTTTTATAATTAACCGTACCATTTTTCCACTGTGTATTCATTTTCATGTGCTGATTTATAATTAACCGTAACATTATTCCCATGTGTACTGATTATTTAGTTTAGTTTAATATAGAGATACAGCACTGAAACAGGCCCTTCGGCCCACCGAGTCTGTGCTGACCATCAACCACCCATTTATACTAATCCTACACTAATTCCATATTCCTACCACATCCCAACCTGACCCTATATTTCCCTACCACCTACCAATACTAGGGGCAATTTATAATGGCCAATTAACCTATCACCCTGCAAGTCTTTTGGCATGTGGGAGGAAACCGGAGCACCCGGTGGAAACCCACGCAGACACAGGGAGAACTTGCAAAATCAACACAGGTGGTACCCAGAATTGAACCCGGGTCGCTGGAGATGTGAGGCTGTGGTGCTAACCACTGCACCACTGTGCCGCCCTATGTCCTGTTTTATGATTAAGAGGAACATTCTTCCCCTGTTTAGTGATTATCATGTCCTGTTTTGTAACGAAGAGTAACATCATTCCCCTGTGTATAAATTTTCAAGTCCTGTTTTATAACTAAGAGGAGCATCATTCCCTGTGCATTCATTGCCATGCTCTGTGCTATACTTAACTGTGACATTAATCACCTGTGCAATGATTATCAATTCCTGTTTTACAATTAACAACAATATTATTTCCCTGTGTAATATCATGTCTGGTTTAATAATTAACAGTGACACTATTTCCCTGTGTATTGATTATCATGTCCTATTTTATAAATATCCGTAACGTTATTGCTCTCTGTATTGTTGTTCGTGTCCTATTTAACTATTGACTGTTACATAATCCCCATTGATCTCATCTCCAATTCATGTTAAATATATCCCCTTGTGTATTTTTGTGAAGCCCATTATGAGAATGAACTATAGTAATATAACATCTAAATATCAAACCAATTTAACTATTTACAGAGACGTCAAAACTGTGTGCAAATTAATATTATAGAATCAAGACTGTTTATATTCTGTGTATTTGTCACATTGAATTGAATAATTGATTGTAAATTTAATACTGAGTGTATTCGTTAACAAACACAGCTTAACAATCAGCAGTAATGTCATTCTCCTGTGTATTGTTTATCATATCCAATTAGCAAATAATTGCAAATGTATTCCACTCTGTATTGACAATCAAGCTCAATCCATTATTTAGTTGTAATTTCATTCCCCTGTGAATTTGGTTGTTATGGCCAACGTAACACATAACTAGAACAATATTCCCAGTGTATTGTTGTGAAGTCCAATTCATCAATTACATTCCTCTATGTGTTGTTATCAACCCCAATAAAACAATTGACGTTAAATGTTAATACATTGTTTTAGTTATCAAGGTAAATATAAAAATTAAGTGTAAGCATATGCCACGTGTTTTATGTACCAGTCTCAATTTCACAGTTAATTGTAACTTTCTTCTTCTGTACCTTGGTTCTTATGCCTGCAATTACGTTCAACATTATTTCCCGGTGTTTTGGCCTATGTATTCGCAAAAGGTGCAGGCGTAAAACCAGTGCATTACCTGTCAATGTCAAAATCAATTTAATGTACTCCCTGTATTCTGCTTTATTTATTAGGTGAAAATTAACAACTTACTGATCTTTATTGTCCTGTATATTAGTTACCATCATTAATGTAACAATTAGCTGCATAATAATTTCCCAATGTATTGGTTAACATCACCAATGTAACAATTAGCTCTCACTTTATTCTCCAGCGTAAGTCCAAGAAAACAAATATCACGAAGTGTAAAGCCTTTGCATTAGCTATAAAAGCCAATATAGCAAGTAAATTCAACATTTCCCACAATGAAATATGTACCTTGTGCAATTTTTCATTTTAATGTACCTTTATTACCCTTTTGGTTCGGTATCATATCCAATTCAATACTTAACTTTAATATTATTCCTCTTCATATTGGTGATCGTGTCTGTCTGAATAATTAACGACAATGTTATTCACCTATCTATTGTTTTTATCTCCAATTTAACAATTAACTGTAGCTCTATTCCCCAATGCGTTATTTATCATGCCCAAGTGACTGTCAACTGTTAAGTTCCGACCCTATGTATTGTTTATCTTGCTCAATTTGCAAACTAAATTTATTCCCATGTTTATTGATTATCAAGCACAATATAACAATTTACTCTAGTCTAGCACCACATATTTAATCATCCAGGCCAATAACACAATGGTGTTTAACTTCATGAGTAGTGTAAATTTCTTATAGTTAATTTACTAATTAACTGTAACTTCATTCACATCTGAATTGGTTATTCTATGCAAGTTGGCAATCAAGCGTAATTTTATTTCCCCATGCATGGTTTATCAAGTCAAATTTTAAAAAAATCTGCAGATATTCCCTTGTGCATTTTTATTTGGTGAAATGAAACAAGTAACTGTAATGTTAAACCCCTGTATTATCTATCAATGTCAATATAGCAATTAACCACATTTGCTTTTGCCGGGTACATTGTTCAGCACTTAATCACTTAATTTGATAGTGTATTGATTATTATCTCTGTTTTTAATGTATTCGTCAGTACAATTGGATATAATGTCAAATTTAAGAAAATGCTGTAACTTTATACTCCTGTGCATTGTTATGAATTCAAAAATCTAATTTAATTGTTACTTAAAACACTGTGTATATGCTACCAAGGCAAAACTTACAATTAAATGCATCTTTTTATATGGCACATTATTTTTCAGGTGCAAGGTAGCAATTAACCACAAATTATTTCCATTGTGTTTTGCTTCTCAGGTTCATTAACAAAATACTGAAACTTTATTCCCTTGTAAATTATCAAACTCAATATAACAAATAACTGTAAATGGAAGAGCTTTGCGGAAGTTAATAAGTCCAAAATTGCAAATGAATGCCACAGTTTGTCCAATGCAATGTTTATCAGTTGCAATTTAACTTTTCATTCTATCTTTGTTCCAATGTGTATTGAATATCACGTCCAATGTAACATTTACCTATAAATTAGTACCGTGTGCTGTTTATCATGCTGATCTTAACAAGTAACTGTGACGTTACCTGCGACCTGCACATTGGTTATCATCTCCGATTTAACAATTAACTGCAGCTTTATTCCCCCCAAACATTGGTAATCATGTTCATGTAACGACTGCAGTAGCTTCTTTTTCCGATGCACGATAATGCTCAATTTACTAATTATTTGTAACTTGATGGCCCATTGTATTAACTGCCAAGTTACAGTAACGTACTAAAATTGAACAATTAACTGCAACTTAATTAGCCCATATCCAATTTTAAAAAAAGCATTCACTTTATCCCGCTGTATTGTTTGCAAGCCACGTATAGTAATTAACTGTAAATTTCAACAAGGTGTATTTGCTACCAAGGCCAATCTAAGAATTAAATGCACCACTTTAACGGGTGCATTGTTTGTCATGTGCAAGGTAACAATTAGTTTTAACTATATTACTTTGTCTATTGGTTATTTTGTCCATTTTAGTAGTTCATTGCCACTGTATTATCCTTTGTATTTGTTAACAATCCCAATTTAACAATTAACAATTTCCCTGTGCATTAACTCTCATGTCCTCTTTAAAAGCTAACAGCAACTTTATTCCACTTTGTACTCATTATCGAGCTCAATTTTAGTAATTTACTGTAACTTTGTTCCCGTGTGGATTGGTTGTCATTTCCAATTGAAAAATGGGAAGCAAAGAATTCCCCAGCGCATCGTTTATCATTTAAAATTTTAAGAATCTCTGTAACTTTATTTCACTGCGCATTGTCATATCCAATATATTGAATAATGTTAATTTAAGCACTATGAGCTAGTACATAAGGCCTACAGGAAAATAATTAAATAAATGCGAAGTTAAAGCTAGTGCAACATTTATCAGGTGCAATTTAATTATTTACAGTAACTTGATTCATCTGTGTATTGGTTACCAATCCCAATTCATTAATTAACTGTAACTTTATTCACAGTGGATTTGCTGTCATGACTAATTTAACAACAACCTATACTTATTCCACTGATTTCAAGCTCAATCTAGAGCAATACACTGTAAATTTAAGTGCTATGCATTGGTCATCAAGGTCAACATAGCAATTAAATGCAAGATTTTACGCAGCACATTCTGTATCAGGGCCAAATTAGCAGTGAACTGCATCTTTTATTTATTTTTTTTGCCTATTTCTCATGTCCATTTTAACAATGAACTGTAACTTTATGCCAATGTGACTAGCTAACGGTGCCCAATCTTAGAATTCACAGTAATGTTGTTCCCCTGTGCCTTGGTTATCAAGTCCAATATACTTATTAACTGTAAATATATTCCCTGTCTATTGTTATAAATCCTAACATAACAATTAGCCATGAATTTCAGCACCTTGGGTTGAATCTTATTCAACTGTCAACGTGGGTTCCCTGGCAGGATAGGGGGGTCAGGGGTGGGGTGTTGGTGGTTGTGAGGGGCGTGCAGAACATTTCAGTGGCTATGCACACCTCCCAGGCTGACAACAGGAATGTTGGGCCCGATCATCCCGGCAGTGGCGGGGATCTGTGGCATCACCCCCACCACTCAGCAATGGGACCTGACTTCAAATATTTAAATAACTTCCAATGCAATAGTTCAGAATCTTACTGGCTATTCGGGATCAGCCATGTGATGGGTGGCACACACGCACCTTTACATTCCCATGCAGGGAAAGCTGGTGCCACCAAAGTGGGGAAAGGGGGAACTGAGGATTTTTTGTATGATGGCAGGTGGGATGGGGTGAACGTTGCATTCGTAGTGTAGTGGGAGGGGAGGGGGTGTCCTCAGCACCTTGTTCAGTTGGGGGAAGAATAGGGTAAGCTGCATGTGTTTTTCGGGGTAAGGTTCAACTCTGCGCTCTCTGTGCATGTTGGGTAGTATTTTTAAAATGGCACTCGTGCCTGTGCAGAGACAGCTAACGCCGTTAGGTTTGTCGCAGAGGCCGCCTCGCGAGGCAGACTCGGAGGGCGGAGTTCCGGAGGGGTGAGCACATAAAAAAAACTTACCACGGGGATTCTCGGAGCAGACTCGGAGGGCGGAGTTCCAGAGCGGTGAGAATAAAACTGAAACAGTGACGTCACATGAAAGCTGTGACCTGATTGGCTGGTAGGGAATCAGTACCGAATTTGAAAATAAAACTGATAAAAATTGATTAAAACGCTAATTAACTAATTAATAAGTAGAGTAACTAAACCAGAGGGAGGAGATTACTGTATTTAGAAAGCATTTAATATTTATTGTAGAAATCTAGCACTAGGGACCACATAGTGAAGTGTATCATAACTTAGTAAGGATTTAGTAAGTATTTATTTATTTTATATCAATTAAATAATTAGTGATAGAAATGTCAGTTAGAGGGGTGAAATGCTTCAGCTGTGAGATGTGGGAAGTCCGTGACGCTTCCAGCGTTCCGGGCGACGACATCTGCAGGAAGTGCACCCAGTTGCAGCTCCTCACAGACCGCATGGATCGGTTGGAGCGGCAACTGGATGCACTTAGGGGCATGCAGGAGGCGGAAAGCGTCATAGACAGGAGTTTTAGAGAAGTGGTAGATGGATGACCACTAGAAGGGGCGGGCAGTCAGTGCAGGAATCCCTGTGGCTATCCCTCTCTCTAACAGGTATACCGTTTTGGATACTGTTTAGGGGGATGGCCTATCAAGGGAAAACAGCGGCAGCCAGAGCAGTGGCACCACGGCTGGCACTGTTGTTCAGCAGGGAGGGACAAAGCGCAGAAGAGCAATAGTTATAGGGGACTCTACAGTCAGGGGCACAGATATGCGCTTCTGTGGACATGAAAGAGAATCAAGGAAGGTATGTTGCCGCCCTGGTGCCAGGGTCAAGGATGTCTCTGAACGGACAGAGGGCATTCTGAAGGGGGAGGTTGAACAGCCAAAGGTTGTGGTACACATCGGTACCAATGACATAAGCAGGAAGAGTGATGAGGTCCTGCAGGGGGAGTTTAGGGAGTTAGGTAGTAAGTTAAAAAACAGGACCTCGAGGGTTGTAATCTATGGATTACTCCCTGTGCCACGTGCCAGTGAGGAGAGAAATAGGAAGATAGTACAGCTGAACACGTGGCTGTGCTGCTGGTGTCGAAGGGTGAGTTTCAGATATCTGGACCATTGGGCTCTCTTCAGGGACAGATGGGACCTGTACAAGAAGGACGGGTTGCATCTAAACTGGAAGGGCACTAATATCCTAGCTAGGTTTGCTAGCGTCACTCGGGAGGGTTTAAACTAGTGTGGCAGGGGGGTGGGAACCACAGCAGTAGGACAGCTAGTGAAGTAAATGAGGAGGACATAGTAAATAAGGCCAGTAGGATTAAGAGGAAGAGTAGGCAGGGAGATGTTGCTGAGCAAAGAGGGACTGGTGGTCTGAAGTACATTTGTTTCAATGCGAGAAGTATAACAGGTCAGGCAGATGAACTTGGAGCTTGGATTAGTACTTGGAAATATGATGTTGTTGTTGTTACAGAGACTTGGTTGAGGGAAGGGCGGGATTGGCAACTAAATGTTCCAGGCTTTCGAAGATTCATGCGGGATAGAGGGGGATGTAAAAGGGGTGGGGGTGTTGCATTACTGGTTAAGGAGAATATCACAGCTGTACTGCGGGAAAACACCTCAGAGAGGTCAAGCAGTGAGGCAATATGGGTGGAGCTAAGGAAAAGGAAGGGTGCAGTCACGATGTTGGGGATTTAATACAGGCCTTCCAACAGCCAGCGGGAGGTAGAGGAGCAGATATGTAGACAGATTTTGGAAAGATGTAAAACTAACAGGGTTGTAGTGGTGGGTGATTTTAACTTCCCCAATATTGACTGGGACTCACATAGTGCTGGGGGCTTGGATGGGGCAGAATTTGTGAGGAGCATCCAGGAGGGCTTCCTGAAACAGTATGTAGATGGTCCAACTAGGGATGGGGCCATTCTGGACCTGGTATTGGGGAATGAGCCTGGCCATGTGGTCGAGGTTTCTGTGGGGGAGCATTTCGGGACCAGTGACCATAATTCCCGAAGTTTTAAGGTACTTGTGGATCAGGATAATAGTAGTCCTCGGGTGAAGGTGCTGAATTGGGGGAAGGCTAATTATAACAATATGAGGCAGGAACTGAAGAATTTAGAATGGGGGCGGTTGTTTGAGGGTAAATCAACATCTGACATGTGGGACTCTTTCAAACGTCAGCTGATTAGAATGCAGGACCAGCATGTTCCTGTGAGGAAGAAAGACAAGTTTGGCAAGTTTCGGGAAGCTTGGATAACACGGGATACTGTGAGCCTAGTCAAAAAGAAAAAGGAAACATTTGTATGGGCTGGACGGCAAGGAACAGCTGAAGCACTTGAGGAATATAAATACAGTAGGAAGGAACTTAAGCAAGGAGTTAGGAGGGCTAAATGGGGTCATGAAAAGTCATTGGCAAACCGGATTAAGGAAAATCCCAAGGCTTTTTATACATAGATAAAGAGCAAGAGGATAACCAAGGAAAGGCTTGGCCCACTCAAGGACAGAGATGGGAATCTATGTGTGGAGCCAGAGGAAATGGGTGAGGTGCTAAATGAGTTCTTTGCATCAGTATTCACAAAGGAGAAGGAGTTGGTGGATGATGAGACTAGGGAAGGGAGTGCAGATAGTCTCAGTCATCTCATTATCAAAACGGAGGATGTGTTGGGTGTCCTGCAAAGCATTAAGGTAGATAAGTCCCCAGGGCCTGATGGGATCTACACGAGAATACTGAGGGAGGCAAGGGAAGGAATTGCTCAGGCCTTGACAGAAATCTTTGCATCCTCATTGGCTACAGGTGAGGTCCCAGAGGACTGGAGAATAGCCAATGTCGTTCCTTTGTTTAAGAAGTGTGGTAGGGATAATCCAGGAAAGTATAGGCCGGTGAGCTTTACGTCAGTGGTAGGGAAACTATTAGAGAGGATTCTTGGGGCAGGATTTACTCCCATTTGGAAACAAACAAACCTATTAGCGAGAGACAGCATGGTTTTGTAAAGGGGAGGTCGTGTCATATTAATTTGATTGAATTTTTTTGAGGAAGTGACGAAGATGATTGATGAGGGAAGGGTGGTGGATATTGTCTATATGGACTTTATTAAAGCCTTTCACAAGGTCCCGCATGGCAAACTGGTGCAAAAGGTGAAGTCACACGGGATCAGAGGTGAGCTGGCAAGATGGATACAGACATGGCTCAGTCACAGAAGGCAGAGTGTATCAGTGGATGGGTGTTTTTCCGAATGGAGGGATGTGACTAGTGGTGTTCGGCAGGGATCAGTGCTGGGACCTTTGCTGTTTGAAGTATATATAAATGATTTGGAGGAAAATGTAGCTGGTCTGATGAGTAAGTTTGTGGATGACACAAATGTTGGTGGCGTTGTGGATAATGATGAGGATTGTCAGAGGATACAGCAGGATATGGATCGGTTGGAGACTTGGGCAGAGAAATGGCAGATGGCGTTTAATCCAGACAAATGTGAGCTCATGCATTTTGGAAGGTCTAATGCAGGTGGGAGGTATGCAGTGAATGGTAGAACCCTTAGGAGTATTGACAGACAGAGAGATCTGGGCGTACAGGTCCACAGGTCACTGAAAGTGGCAACGCAGGTGAATAAGGTAGTCAATAAGGCATACGACATGCTTGCCTTCATCGGTCGGGGCATAGAGTATAAAAATTGGCAAGTCATGTTGCAGCTGTACAGAACCTTAGTTAGACCACACTTATAATATTGCCTGCAATTCTGGTCGTGGAAGCTTTGGAGAGGGTACAGAGGAGGTTTACCAGGATGTTGCCTGGTCTGGGGGGCATTAGCTATGAGGAGAGATTGCAAAAACTCGGATTGTTTTCACTGGAACGACGGAGGTGGAGGGGCGACATGATCGAGGTTTCCAAATTTATGAGCGGCATGGACAAAGCTGTTTCCCAGGGTGGAAGAGTCAGTTACTAGGGGACATAGGTTTAAGGTGCGAGGGGCAAAGTTTAGAGGGGATATGCGAGGCAAGTTTTTACACAGAGGCTGGTGAGTGGCTGGAACCTGCTGCCAGGGGAGGTGGTGGAAGCAGATGCGATAGCGACGTTTAGGAGACATCTTGACAAATATATGAATGGGAAGGGAATACTGGGATATGCGCTCCGGAAGTTCAGAATGTGTTAGTTTCGGCTGGCATCAACATCGGCGAAAGATTGGAGGGCCGAATGGCCTGTTCCTGTGCTGTACTGTTCTTTGTTCTTTGTTCTTTTGAAATGATGGGTGGGGGGCCTGTCCTGCATGTTCAAATGAACTTCCATGCTGAAGATTACAACAGCATGGCAGCGCGTGGCCCATACGTGTGTGCTGCCTTTTTTATTGCAGGCTGCGTTCCCAGCGGTGGGGAAAGATAATTCGGCTTCATGTATTATTTACTAAGATCAATATAACAATAAAATATATCACCACCCTATGCTGTATTTATGACATGGACGAGAATACTTAACTGTCACTTTGTTCCTGTTGCATTGGATAACACGTTCAATTAAAAATTAACTTTAGAATTGTTCCACTCTGTAATGGTGAAGAAGACAGATGTAACAAGCAACTATATCTTTATAGCCAGTGTATTGAATGTAATGTAAAAATTAACAATTATTCCCTTGTGCAGTCATTATTAATTTAGATTTAACAGATATCTGTAATATTGTAGCCCATGAACGCATCATCAAGAGCAAGTTAGCAGTTAACTAATTGCATTATTTAGCATACTCATGGCGCTTAAATTTTGGGGCACCTGATATTGGTTTAGAGTTGGATGTTCTTATCGAATTTCGATGGGAGGTTGGTGGGGTGGGAAGGGGCTGGAGGCGGGATGGGGGGTTAGGACCATAACCTCCCTATTGAAACTTACTGTTTTTGGAGCAATGATAGGCTGAATACAACCTTCCAGTCCAGAGGCCACAGGGGATTGACCAGAAGCAGGGAGGGCCTCTGCCACACGGGGAGCTCACCAGGAAAGCGAGGAAGTCTCCCTGTGGGCTTTGGATGGCCTCCTCCTTGAGCAATGTGTGGCCCATGGAAGGTTCGTGGCACCAAACAAAACACTTCACTGTACCCCATCAACCTGTAGTCAATGCCCACCCTCCGTCCTCCCACTGCTGAATCCAACCACATTGCACCCAGCGACACTCCTTCACATACCTGAGCTCTGGGTCTGGGTGTCTGGTGTCTGCAGTACCGACAGTGGCCACCGATTGCGATGGGGCTGTCAACACTACTGAGCAGCTTGCCCTGTGATTGGCAGGTAACTCTTCAAGGCAGGATCCCATTCTTCAAATGGACAGGGATCCAGGCATCGGACTGGTAAGTAAGTTAGGAACATGACATTGCTCTGGGGCGGCTCCAGCTGGCCAAAGCGGGATTCTGCCCGCTTTTTTGAGACAACGCTGGGACCCCTGCCATGGGCCTAAAATACAGCGCATTATATTCAATTGAAAGGTCATTCAAATTAATGGTCATCAAGCCCATTTTAACAATTAACTGCGACTTTATTCCCCATTTTTTCTTCAGCAGCATATTGGTTATTATTTCCAATTGATCAATTAACTGTAGTATTCCCATGTGTGTTGGTTATCAAGCCCAATTTATCAGTTAACGGTCCATGTGAATGCCTTGTATTCGTTATCACGGCCAATATGTATAAAAACAATCAATGAACCAACAAAAATAAAACTGGGAATATAAATGTAAGGGGAGCAGAGGTTCTGATCTAAGATTATCGAACTGAATATTGAATCCAGAAGGCTGTAAAGTGCTCATTTGCAAGATGAGGTGCTGCTGTTTGAGCTTACGTTGAGCTTCATTGGAACTCAGTAGCACGCCAAAGACAGAAATGTCTGAGTGGGAGTAAGGTGGAGTTTTGAAACGTCATGCAACAGGAAACTTGGTGGCACTCTTGCAGACTGAACATATGGTTTCACCAAGGTGATCACCCAGTCTGTGTTTAGTCTCCATAATGACAAGGAGAGACATAATAAGTAATAATTACTATATCCTATATATGACACTGATAGAAGTGCAAGTAAATGGGTGTTTCAGAGGCCTGAGATGGTGGGAATGGACGCGCGAAAAGGGTAGGTGTTGCATCTCCTCCGTTTGTCTGTAGGGGTGTGATAGCTAAGGGGGAAGGAGTTGGGGTGACTGAGGAGTAGACCAGGGTGTCACAGAGGCAGCAGTTCTTCCACAATGCTGAAAGAAGAGGGGAGGGAAGATACCTTTGGTGGTGGCATCCTGCTAGTGGTGGAGGATGTGGAGAAGGACTATCGATTCAATACAGAATCTGGCGGGGTAAAGCTTAGGACAAGAGGAACCCCACCATGGCTCTGGGAGGGAGGGGAAGGGGTGAGAGCAGAAGTGCATGAAATAGATTGGATATGGTGGACGGGCATGCTCGGTTAAGAAAAAAGGAAGACATCTTGGAAGCGCTCGTATGGGAGGTCATATTGCCTGCACAGATGCGATGGAGACAGAGAAACTGGGAGAATGAGATGGAGCCCTCGCAGGAGGTGGGGTGCGCAGATGTGTAGTCCATGTAGAAGTGGGAGTCCTTGAACCTAGAGTGAATATTTGTCGATTTTCCATCCCTACAAATGGATCCAGTGAAATCGAGGAAGGGAAGGGTCAGAGATGGACCAATGTGAAGGTGGGGAAAGGTGTAAATTGGGAAAGAAGGAGTCATGACATTTTCCAGTTCAGGTGGAGAGCAGGTAGCGTCACCAATACAGACATCAATGTGCTGGAAGACGAGGTGAGGGAGAGGGGCTGTGTAGGACTGGAATAAGGAATGTTCTATCGAAACTACTATAAGGCAGACGTAGTTAGGACCCAGGCGGGTAGCGACAGCAACACCTTCTATGTGGAGGAGTGAGTGGAGTTGAAGAAGAAGTTATTCAATGTGAGAACAATTTCAGCCAGGAAGAGCAGGCTAGTGGTGGAGGTTTAGTCTGGCCTCCATTCTAGCAACTGGCGGAGAGCAGACCATCCTGGTGGGGGATGAAGGTGTTAAGTGGTTTGATGTCCATGGTGAATAGGACAAGGTGAGGGTCAGGAAACTGGATACTGTTGATGTGATGGAGGTCATCAGAAGAGTCAATTATGTAGATGCCAAAGTACTGGACAAAGGAATTATAAATGTTGGCGAGATTGGAAGAAACCAGTTCAGTACAAAGGAATAGAGGGAAACATGTCTACCAGCAGGTCGTGTTTGTGGGCTTTGTGAAGAAGGTAGAGCCAGGCTGTACGGCTTGCATAGCTGAGTTTGGAGGCCATGGAGGTACGATTGCCTGAGGAAATGAGGTCAATGGCAGTCCCGAAAACAATGGATGACGTTTAGTAATGGGGCGTTGTCCCAGGGGAGATAGGAGGAAGTCAGATAGTTGGCCTCTGCAAGGTAGAGGTCACTATGCCAGACAACATCGGTGGGTTTGATGAAGAAGTTTGGGCTGGTCATGCGAGAATTTAGTGCCACAATTTCAGAGGGAGATAGGTGAGAGCAAGTGAAGGGAGCAGTGAAATTGAGATGGTCAATGTCACGCCGAAGTTCTCACTGACAAGATCGAGGGAGGATAATCCGCCAGAAGGAGGGTTCAGGTGTCGAGAGAATAAAGGAGACTTTGTTCACTGTGTATTGGGTATCACACCAAATTTAGCAATTAACCATAACATTTTCCACTGTGCATTCATTATTATTTCAAATTTAGCAGCTAAGTATGGCATTGTACGCTGTGCACTCATTATCGAGAACAATTTAGCAAATAAATAATTTGATTTGCTAGTCCTTCTGTTTCATTCAATTGGACAAGTAATGGAAATATTTTTCTCCAGCGTAGTGTTATCAAGCCCCAATTAAAAGTTAACTGCAACGTCATAACATGTGTATTATCTATAATGTGCATTTTAACAATTGACTGTATCTTTATTTCCCTGCACTTTGGCTGTATTGATTAATTTAACAATTGGCTGTAACTTTATTGAATTGTGCAGCAGCTGACTTGATTGATGTAACAATTAATTGTGACTTTATTTCACTCTGCATCTGTTAGCAACCCAAAGTTAACGATACAATGTGAAGAATGTGCTTTGGTATAAAGCCCAACATAAGAATTAACTGCAGCTGTATAACTTCTGTATTCGCTTTCCAAACAGAAATTAACAATAACAGTATTTTCATATGCAGATTGTCAAGTTGAACTTAAACATTCAGCACTTTTATTAGCCAGTGTATTTGTGCAATTCAATTTCACAATTGAGTATATCATTATTCTGCACTTTATTGGGTGTCAAACTCAGCTGAAAAATCAACAGTAACTTTATTTTTCTGCGCATTGGTTACGGTATCCAATTTACTAATCTAGTGTTAATTAATCACACTATTTATTAGTTGTCATTTTCGTTAATTTAGCATATTTTGATTCCCATTTGTGACGGTTGTCATGACCAAGGTAAACATTAACTGTAACCTTATACTTTATATGCTATGAATTCCAATTTATCAATTAAAAGTTAGTTTATACCAATGTGTATTGTGAAGAAGCTGACATAATAACTTCCCCAAAATATAAATCTTGTGTAGTAGTTATCAAAAACAATAGAAACACTGGGATGTCACTTTTCACCGTGGGCATTATTTATCACCTGCAATTAAAAAAAAATAACTTTAGCTCTGTTCCCCTGTGCATTGTGTCGCATGTGCAATTTATCAAATAATTGTAATATTAAACAGGTTTTAATTAGTTATCAAAGCAACAATAACAATTAAATACAACTTCATAGCGATGACATCATTTAGAAGATGTAAATCGTCATTTAAGTGCAACCTTATTTCACTGCCAATTGATTGTTATGCTTAAGGTTATATTTAACTGTAACTTTATTCCCAGTGTATCCGATATCATGACCAATTTAACAAATAACTGCAGCTTTGTTCGTCTATGTCTTGGATAACATGTTCAGTTTAACAATTAACTACACTTTTAACCTGAACCCGAGACACGACACGTGTAGTGTCGGTCACCTGCCCTCCTCCGCTAATCAAAAAAAAAGGACTCGGTGGTGTGTCGAGAAGGTAAGGCTTTTCCTATTTCTCTTTTTTGTTTACCGTGTGATTGGTAAAAACTTTTCATTCCTTTTTCATTTATCTAAGTTAAGCTTGAGATTAAAAATGGCAGGAGATCTCAGGGCCGTGTTACTCTCCTCTTGCTCAATGTGGGAGCTCAGGGACACGGCTGATGGCCCTGACTCCTTCACGTGCGGGAAGTGTGTCCAGCTGCAGCCCTTGTTAGACCGCATGACGGCTCAGGAGCTGCGGGTGGACTCACTTTTGAGCATCCGCGATGCTGAGGAGGTCGTGGATAGCACGTTTAGCGAATTGGTCACACCGCACATTAGGATTGCTGAGGGAGAAAGGGAATGTGTGAACAAAAGGCAGAGAAAGAGCAGGAAGGTAGCGCAGGTGTCCCCTGCGGCCATCTCCCTCCAAAACAGGTATACCGTTTTGGATACTGTTGAGGGAGATGAATCACCAGGTGAAGGCAGTAGTAGCCAGGTTCATGGCAACGTGGCGGGAAAAAGAGTGGAAGGGCTATAGTCATAGGGGATTTGATTGTAAGGGGAGCAGATAGGCGGTTTTGTGGTCGAAAACGAGACTCCCGAATGGTATGTTGCCTCCCAGGTGCACGGGTCAGGGATGTCTCAGATCGGTTGCAGAGCATTCTGAAGGGGGAGGGTGAACAGCCAGTTGTCGTTGTGCACATAGGCACCAATAATATAGGTAAAAAACGGGATGAGGTCCTACAAGCAGAATTTAGGGAGTTATCCGCCAAGATAAAAAGTAGGACCTCAGAGGTAGTAATCTCAGGATTGCTACCAGTGCCACGTTATCTAAGGGTGGGTCAGGAAATTTGCGGATGACACTAAGGTCGGTGCAGTTGTGGATAGTGCCGAAGGATGTTGTAGGGTACAGAGGGACATAGATAGGCTGCAGAGCTGGGCTGAGAGATGGCAAATGGAGTTTAATGCGGAAAAGAGCGAGGTGATTCACTTTGGAAGGAGTAACAGGAATGCAGAGTACTGGGCTAATGGGAAGATTCTTGGTAGTGTAGGTGAACAGAGAGATCTTGTTGTCCAGGTGCATAAATACCTGAAGGTTGCTACCCAGGTTAATAGGGCTGTTAAGAAGGCATATGGTGTGTTAGCTTTTATTAGCAGGGGGATCGAGTTTCGGAGCCACGAGGTCCTGCTGGAGCTGTACAAAACTCTGGTGAGACCGCACCTGGAGTATTGCGTGCAGTTCTGGTCACCGCATCATAGGAAGGATGTGGAAGCTATGGAAAGGGTGCAGAGGAGATCTACTAGGATGTTGCCTGGTATGGAGGGAAGGTCTTAGGAGGAAAGGCTGAGGGACTTGAGGTTGTTTTAGTTGGAGAGAAGGAGGAGGAGTGGTGACTTAAGAGAGACATATAAGATAATCAGAGGGTTAAATCGGGTGGATAGTGAGAGCCTTTTCTTCGGATGGTGATGGCAAGCACGAGGGGACATAGCTTTAAGTTGAGGGGTGCTAGATATAGGACAGATGTCAGAGGTAGTTTCTTTACTCAGAGAGTAGTAGGGGCGTGGAACGCCCTTCCTGCAGCAGTAGTAGACTCGCCAACTTTAAGGGCATTTAAGTGGTCATTGGATAGACATATGGATGAAAATGGAATCATGTAGGTCAGATGGTTTCACAGGTCGGCGCAACATCGAGGGCCGAAGGGCCTGTACTGCGCTGTAATGTTCTAATGTTCTAATTCGAATAGTCAGAGTAGAAATGAAAGAATAGTCAGGTTGAATGCGTGGTTTGAGAGAAGGTGCAGGAGGGAGTGGTTCAGATTTTTGCGGCATTGGGACCGATTCTGAGGGAGGTGGGACTATTACAAATTGGCTGGTCTATACCTGGGCCGGACAGGAGCCAATGTCCTTGGGGGTGCTTTTGCTAACGCTGTTGGGGACGGTTTAAACTAATATGACAGGGGGATGGGAACAAATGAGGACATCAGTGGACAGTAAGGAGGTAGTAACTAAAGCCTGTAAGGAGCTAGATAATGAAGTCAGCGTGACTAAGAGAAAGAGGAGGCAGGGAGCAGATGATGAACGCAAAGGGACTGGTGGTCTGAGGTGCATTTGTTTTAATGCAAGAAGTGTAGTAGGTAAGGCAGATGAACTTAGGGCTTGGATTAGTACCTGGGAGTATGATGTTATTGCTATTACCAAGACTTGGTTGAGGGAAGGGCATGATTGGCAACTAAATATCCAGGGATATCGATGCTTCAGGCAGGATAGAGAGGGAGGTAAAAGGGGTGGAGGAGTTGCATTACTGGTCAAAGAGTATATCACAGCTGTGCTGAAGGAGGGCACTATGGAGGACTCGAGCAGTGAGGCAATATGGGCAGAACTCAGAAATAGGAAGGGTGCGCTAAGAATGTTGGGGCTGTACTACAGGCCTCCCAACAGCGAACGTGAGATAGAGGTACAAATATGCAAACAGATTATGGAAAGATGGAGGAGCAACAGGGTGGTGGTGATCGGAGATTTTAATTTTCCCAACATTGACTGGGATTCACTTAGTGTTAGAGGTCTATATGGAGCAGAATATGTAAGGATCATCCAGGAGGGTTTTCTGGAGTAGTATGTAAATTGTCCAACTCGGGAAGGGGCCATACTGGACCTGGTGTTGTGGAATGAGCCCGGCCAGGTGGTTGAAGTTTCAGTAGGGGACTACTTTGGAAATAGTGATCACAATTCCGTAAGTTTTAGAATACTCATGGACAAAGATGAGAGTGGTCCTAAAGTAAGAGTGCAAAATTGGGGGAAGGCCAACTATACCAAAATTCGGCAGGAGCTGGGGAATGTAGATTGGGAGTATCTTTTTGAAGGTAAATCCACATTTGATATGTGGGAGTCTTTTAAGGAGAGGTTGATTAGCGTGCAGGAGAGACATGTTCCTGTGAAAATGAGGGATAGAAATGGCAAGATTAGGCAACCATGGATGACAGGTGAAATTGTGAGACTAGCGAAGAGGAAAAAGGAAGCATACATGAGGTCTAGGAGTCTGAAGAAAGACGAAGCTTTGAAAGAATATTGGGAATGTAGGGCCAATTCGAAACGAGGAATTAAGAGGGCTAAAAGGGGTCATGAAATATCTTTCGCAAACAGGGTTAAGGAAAATCCCAAAGCCTTTTCTTCATATATAAGGAGCAAAAGGGTAACTAGAGAAAGGATTGGCCCACTCACGGACAAAGGAGGAAAGTTATGCGTGGAGTCAGAGAAAATGGGTGAGATTCTCAATGAGTACTTTGCATCGGTATTCACCGAGGAGAGGGACATGACGGATATTGAGGTTCGGGACAGATGTTTGATTACGCGAGCTCAAGTCGGCATAAGGAGGGAGGAAGTGTTGGGTATTCTAAAAGGCATTAAGGTGGACAAGTCCCCAGGTCCGGATGGGTTCTATCCCAGAATACTGAGGGAAGCGAGAGAGGAAATAGCTGGGGCCTTAACAGATATATTTGCAGCATCCTTAAACACGGGTGAGGTCCCGGAGGACTGGAGAATTCCTAATGTTGTCCCCTTGTTTAAGAAGGGTAGCAGGGAAAATCCAGGTAATTATAGACCAGTGAGCCTGACGTCAGTGATAGGGAAGCTGCTGGAGACGATACTGAGGGATAGGATCTATTCCCATTTGGAAGAAAATGGGCTTATCAGTGATAGACAACATGGTTTTGTGCAGGGAAGGTCATGTCTTACCAACTCAGTGGAATTCTTTGAGGAAGTGACGAAGTTGATTGATGAGGGAAGGGCTGTACATGTCATATACATGGACTTCAGTAAGGCGTTTGATAAGGTTCCCCATGGTCGGCTGATGGAGAAAGTAAATTCGCATGGGGTCCAGGGTGTACTAGCTACATGAAAAAAGAACTTGCTGGGCCACAGGAGACAGAGAGTAGCAATGGAAGGGAGTTTCTCAAAATGGAGACGTGTGACCAGTGGTGTTCCACAGGGATCCGTGCTGGGACCACTGTTATTTGTGATATACATAAATGATTTGGAGGAAAGTATAGGTGGACTGATTAGCAAGTTTGCAGACGACACTGAGATTGGTGGAGTCGCAGATAGTGAAGGGGACTGTCAGAGAATTCAGCAGAATATAGATAGATTGGAGAGTTGGGCAGAAAAATGGCAGATGGAGTTCAATCAGGGCAAATGCGAGGTGATGCATTTTGGAAGATCCAATTCAAGAGTGAACTATACAGTAAATGGAAAAGTCCTGGGGAAAATTGATGTGCAGAGAGATTTGGGTGTTCAGGTCCATTGTTCCCTGAAGGTAGCAACGCAGGTCAATAGAGTGGTCAAGAAGGCATACGGCATGCTTTCCTTCATCGGACGCGGTATTGAGTACAAGGGTTGGCAGGTCATGTTACAGTTGTATAAGACTTTGGTTCGGCCACATTTGGAATACTGCGTGCAGTTCTGGTCGCCACATTACCAAACGGATGTAGATGCTTTGGAGAGGGTGCAGAGGAGGTTCACCAGGATGTTGCCTGGTATGGAGGGCGCTAGCTATGAAGAGAGGTTGAGCAGATTAGGATTATTTTCATTAGAAAGACGGAGGTTCAGGGGGGACCTGATTGAGGTGGACAAAATCATGAGAGGTATAGACAGGCTGGATAGCAAGAAGCTTTTTCCCAGAGTGGGGGATTCAATTACTAGGGGTCAGGAGTTCAAGGTGAGAGGCGAAATGTTTAGGGGGGATATGCGTGGAAAGTTCTTTCTGCAGAGGGTGCCTGCAATGCATTGCCAGCGGAGGTGGTAGACGCGGGAATGATAGCGTCTTTTTAGATGTATCTAGACAGATACATGAATGGGCAGGAAGAAAAGAGATACAGACCCTTGGAAAATAGGCGACATGTTTAGATAGAGGATCTTGATCGGCGCAGGCTTGGAGGGCCGAAGGGCCTGTTCCTGTGCTGCAATTTGCTTTGTTCTTTGTTCTTTGTATTTGCTTTCACGTCCGATTTCGCAATCAACTGCAAACTTATTGTCTATTGGTTATCATTCCTCATTGAACTATTAACTGTACTTTCATTCCCCTGAACATTGGCTATATTATCTAATTCAACGATTAGCTCCAACTTAATTTTGTGATGGTTGTCATGAGCAAAGCAAACATTATTTTAAATGTTTTAATCGATGTTTTGGCTAATATCACCGCTTGACTAATTTTGAATGCATTTATCGTGTGCATTGGTATAACGCCCAATATAAAAACTGACTACAATGTTATAAATGTTGTTTTTGTTAGCAAAGCAATTTTTCAATACACAGTATGTTTTACAGTGTGTATATTATCAAGGTCATTTCAAAAGTTCAATAATTTTAATTGCAAGTGTACTGATCGTATTTAATTTATAAATTAACTTTAACATTAACCCCGACTGCTTCTCACACTGAATTTAACAACTTCAGTGCCTGTGTATTGTCCAATTTATCAATTAAATGCTAATATGTTCCACTGTATAGTGGTTAGCAACCCCAAAGCTGCACATTTAAAGCTAGATGTTTTCGTTATCAAAGCCAAAATTGCAATGACATATACCTTTTTAACTGAATGCAATATTTATCAGGTGCAATGTATCAATTTGCTGCAAGTTGATTCCGCTATGTAATGTTTATCATGTCAAACTGAACAATTGTTCGGAGTTCCGAAGAAGGGTCACTGACCCGAAACGTTAACTCTGCTTCTCTTTCCACAGATGCTGCCAGACCTATTGAGTGGTTCCAGCATTTCTTGTTTTTATTACAACTCAAACTAACACAGACCCACAAACTAATACATACCCTCAGACTAATACAGCCCCTCAAAATCATACAATCCCTGAAACAAATGTAAACCCTCCAACTCATTAAGGCCCTCAAACTGATGCATCCGCTTAAACTAGCACTTTACCTCATAGTAAAACAGCATCTTCAACTAAATCTTCCTCTCAAACTAACACAGTCCCTCAAACTGATGCTGCATCTCAAGGTAATACATTACTTCACATTACGACAGACTCTCTACCTAACATCGCCTCTCAAATTAATACAGCCACTCAGTCTAATGCAGACCATCAATTTAATCAGCCACGATGAAAGGGATTTTACATTTTTCATATTTTCCACTTCTGAAGAATGGACTCAGACCTGGAACGTTAAGCCTGCTTCTCTCTGTACAGATGCTGCTAGACCGGCTGAGTATTTCCAGCATTTCTTGTTTTTATTTCAGCTTCACAGCACTGCAGTATTTTGCTTTTATTTCAGTGTTTAATTCACTGCCACTTCTCTCCCAGGGATCTCTACCTTGAAGAAGTTCTGTTCTTCTCTCCGATGGGATTTTCATTTGTCTCTTTTACCTTGTTCAACTTCATTGCTTTCTATTTCCGTCCTGGTGTTTGATAGCCACATCTCCTTCCTCAGTGACTATCTCCGGCTCCGACTTATTCCACATGGATTCCAACTGAAGTTTCATTCTTCGTGTTTTGAATCCACCCAGGATTACAAGTATCTCCGAGAAATACAATGTTCTTCGGACTGCTGTTCTCGCCGCTTCCTGAAATCCACACTCAGTGCTATGCACCATCATATGTACACACAGCACCTCTCTCTCCAGAAGCACCGCCTCACCTTATCGCAAAGCTGTGCTACTCCACAGTTTCCTTTCACCCTTCGTCTCATCCAACGCATTAACAAAACACTTTTTTTCCTCCTTTCAGGTGTTAAGGAACGCACGTTCCAGCAGCTGATAGGAACTAATGCCCCTCCAAGACCTTCCCCTCTCTGACGCTGAACGTTCTGCAATCAGCATAGGACTCAGTTTTAACACCTTACGACCCCACCTCAATGAATTCCGTGCTCCGCATGATGTTGAGCTCTTCTTCCGTCGCCTTCGCATCCAGGCTCACTTCTTTGATCAGGAGTCCTCCTCCCGACCATCAGACCCATTCGCCCGCCTCCAGCATCCCCCCCCCACCCCTCTTTCTGGCCTCTTACTCGCTCTTGATCTTTTCATTGATGTCGGCGAGACATCAGTGTCTCAATTTCTCTACCCCCCCTCACTCACTCTAACCTGCCCCACTGTTAGATCTAACCCCCGGCACTGTCTTCAAACCTGCAGGTAAGGGTGGTGTTGTTGTCTGGCGCACCGACCTCTACCTTACAGGGACGCAGCGCCAACTCTCAGACACTCCTTCCTACCTCTCCCTGGACCATGAGCCCAACACCGAACATCAAGTTACTGTCCACAGAACTGTCACTGATCTCATCTCCTCTGGAGATCTTCCCTCATAGCTTCCAACATCATAGTCCTGCAACCCCAGACAACCCGCTTCTATCTCCTTCCCAAAATCCACAAACAGGACTGTCCTGGCAGACCCATTGCTTCAGACTGTTACGACCCCACTGAACTTATTTCTTCCTATCTTGACTCTACCCTTTCTCCCCTGGTCCAGTCTCTTCCCACCTGCATCCGTGACTCTTCTGATGCCCGACGTCATTTTGACAATTTCTAGTTTCCTGGCCCTAATCGCCTCCTCTTCACTATGGACATCCAATCTCTCTGGACCTCCATTTCCAGCAGGACGGGTTGAGGGCTCTCCGCTTCTTTCTTCAACAGAGGCAAAACCAGTCCCCATCCACTTGCCACCCTCCTCCACCTAGCTGAAGATGTTCTCACATTGAACAACATCTCCTTCAACTCCACTTACGTCTTCCAAGTAAAAGGGGTTGCTATGGGTACCTGCATGGGTCCCAGTTATGCCTGCGTTTTTGTGGGATATGCTGAACATTCCTTGTTCCAGTCCTACTCAGGCCCCCTACCGCTATGCTTCATGACAGTGCCATTGCCTTTTGCTTGACCTGCCTGGAACTAGAAAACTTTATGAACTTTGTTTCTAATTTCATCCCTTCTCTGTCCTTCACATGGTCCATCTCGGACACTTCCCTCCCCTTCCTCAACTTCTCTGTCTCCATCTCTCGCGATAGGCAGTCCACGAATATTCATTATAAGCCCACCGACTCCCACAGCTACCTCGACGACACTTCTTCACACCCTGCCTCCTGTAAGGACTCCATTCCATTCTCCCAGTTTCTCCATCTCCAATGCATATGGTCTGATGATGCTACCTTCCACGACAGTGCTTCCGATATGTCTTCCTTTTTCCTCATCTGAACAGCCCCCAGCCCACACTGTGGTTGACAGGGCCCTCACCGTGTCCGGCCCATTTCCCCCACCTCTACCCTCACCCCTTCCCCTCCATCCCAGAACCGCGACAGGGTTTCCCTTGTCTTCACTTTCCACCCCACCAGCCTCCAGATCAAAAGGATCATCCTCTGCCAACTCCGCCACATCCAGCGTGATGCCACGACAAAACGCCTCTTCCCTTCCCTTCCCATGTCAACATTTCAAAGGGATCGTACCCTCTGCGACACCCACGCCACTCCTCCATTACCCCCACCACCTCGTCCCTTTCCCACAGCACCTTTCACTGCAATCGCAGGAGGTGTAATACCTGCCCATTTACCTCCTCTCCCCTCATTATCCACGGCCCCAAACATTCCTTTCAGCTGAAGCAGCGATTTACTTGGACAATCTTTCAATTTAGTATATAGTTTAGTAGGGTAGGCGGTAGCGTAGTGGTAGTATCACTGGACTAGTAACCCAGAGACGCAGGGTATTCTTCTGGGGACATGGGTTCGAATCCCACCATAGCAGAAGGTGGAATTTGAATTTCATAAATAAATCTGGAATTAAAACCAGTCGAATAATGGCCGTGAAACCATTGTCGATCGTTCTGAAAACCAATCATTTTCACTAATATCCTTTAGGGAAGGAAATCTGCTGTCCTTACCTGGTCTGGCCGACATGTGACTCCAGACCCACAACAATGTGGTTAACTCTTACATGCCCTCCGAAATGGCCGAGCAAGCCACTCAGTTGTCCCTAACTGCTACAAAGTCGATAAAAAGGTATGAAACCGGACGGACCACGCGGCTTCGACCTTGGGACCGGAAACAACAACGGCAAACCCAGCCCTGTCGACCCTGCAAAGTCCTCCTTACTAACACCTTGGGGCTTGTGCCAACGTTCGGAGAGCTGTCCCACAGACTAGTCAAGCAACAGCCAGACATAGTCATACTCACGGAGTCATACCCTACAGACCCTACAATGTCCCAGACACTGCCATCACCATCCCCGGGTACGTCCTATCCCACTGGCAGGACAGACCCAGCAGAGCTGGTGGCAAAGTAGTATACAGTAGGTGGGGAGTTGCCCTGGGAGTCCTCAACATCGATTCCGGACCCCATGAAGTCTCATGGCATCAGGTCAAACTTGGTCAAGGTAACCTCCGACTGATTTCCACCTACCTCCCTCCCTCAGCTGATGACTCAATAATCCTCCATGTTGAACATCACTTGGAGGAAGCACTGAGTGTGGTAATGGCACAAAATCGACTCTGGGTGGGGGATTTCAATGTTCATCGCCAAGGATGGCTCGGTAGCACCACTGCTGACCGAGCTGGCCGAGTCCTAAAGGACATGGCTGCTCGACTGGGTCTGCGGCAGGTGGTGGGGGAACCAACACGAGGGAAGAACATACTCGAACTCGTCCTCACCAATCTGCCAGCCGCAGATGCATCTGTCCATGACAGTATTGGTAGGAGTGACCACCACACAGTCCTTGTGGAGACGAAGTCCCGCCTTTACATTGAGGATACCGTCCATCGTGTTGTGTGGCACTACCACCGTGCTGAATACGATAGATTTCGAACAGGTCTAGCAATGCAAAACTGGGCATCCATGAGGCGCTGAGGGCCATCAGCAGCAGCCGCATTGAACTCAACCACAATCTATAACCTCATGGCCCAGCACAGGATTCTTAAGGGGGAAGGGGGAGCAGCCAGAGGTCGTGGTACATCTCGGTACCAATGACATAGCTAGGGAAAGGGATGAGGACCTGAAAAGCGAATATAGGGGGTTAGGTTGGAAGCTGAAAGGCAGGACGAGCAGAGTAGTAATCTCAGGATTGTTACCGATGCCACGTGCCAGTGAGGCTAGAAACAGGGAGCGAGTGCAGCTGAACACGTGTCTACAGAACTGGTGTAGGAGGGAGGGATTCAGATATGTGGATCATTGGGATACCTTCTGGGTAAGGTGGTACCTGTACAAGAAGGACGGGTTGCATCTGAACTGGAGGGGCACCAATATCCTGGGCGGGAGGTTTGCAACAGCTCTTCGGGAGGGTTTAAACCAGTTTGGTAGGGGGATGGGAATCGAGCTGCAGATCAGTGGATGGGCTAGCTGTTGAACAGGCAGATACAGAGTGCAGAGAGTCTGTGAGGTAGGTGAGACAATTGACACGACAAATTTGCAGCCAGTATGATGGGTTGAAGTGTGTCTATTTTAACGCAAGAAGTGTCAGAAATAAGGGTGATGAACTTAGAGCATAGATCAGTACTTGGAGCTACATTGTTGTGGCCATGGCAGAGACGTGGATATCACAGGGGCAGGAATGGATGTTGGATGTTCCGGGGTTTAGATGTTTCAAAAGGAATAGAGAAGGAGGTAAAAGAGGTGGGGGAGTGGCATTGCTAATCAGGGATAGTACCACAGCTGCAGAAAGGGAGGTCATCGAGGAGGGTTTATCTACTGAGTCATTATGGGTGGAAGTCATAAACAGGAAAGGAGCAGTCACTTTGTTGGGAGTTTTCTACAGACCCCCCAATAGCAACAGAGACACGGAGGAACAGATTGGGAGGCAGATTTTGGAAAGGTGCAGAAGGAACAGGGTTGTTGTCATGGGTGACTTCAACTTCCCTAATATTGATTGGAACGTCCTTAGTGCAAATAGTTTGGATGGAGCAGGTTTTGTCAGTTATGTCCAGGAAGGTTTTCTGACGGTAGTTTCTTTACTCAGAGAGTAGTAGGGGCGTGGAACGCCCTGCCTGCAACAGTAGTAGACTCGCCAACTTTAAGGGCATTTAAGTGGTCATTGGATAGACATATGGATGAAAATGGAATAGTGTATGTCAGATGGTTTCACAGGTCGGCGCAACATCGAGGGCCGAAGGGCCTGTACTGCGCTGTAATGTTTTATGTTCTATGTTCTATAACCCTGTTTCGTGAGATAGATTTGTAGTGTAACTCTGTGTGTGTGTGTGTGTGAAAGATTGGTGGTGTAAAACTGAGAGTTGCTGAAACCGTGTGTATGTGAGGGTGACAGGTCATGTATCAATGAGTGTGTGAGTGAGATATGTGCTGTAACCCACTGTACGTGCGTGTGTGTGCGAGAGAGAGGGGAGGTGGTGATGCAAAACCTTTGTTTGAGAGGAACTGTCTTGTAAACGTGTGTGAAGGAAAATGGTGGTGTTAACCTCTGTGTGTTAAATAGACTGGTATCGCAACCATGTGGATGTGAGAGGGAGGGCGGGACTTGTGGTGTAACCATTTGCGCCTATGTCAGCCGAGTGGTGTAAAACTGTGTGTCTGAGAGACTGGTGGTGTTACCTTCCATTTGTGAGAAAGTGAGAGTGCTGCTGGAGCAGTCTGTGCATGAGAGAACATTGTGGTACAATTTGCCGAGTATGAGGGAGCATGCTGGTATATCCCTTTGCTTGAGACTGAGACCAGTGGCGTATTCCTGTGTCTGTGAGAGTGAGTGATTGGTCGGGTATCGCTCTGCGTGTGAGAGAAATACTGGTGGTGGAAGATTCTGTTTGTGCGAACGATAATGGTGGTGTAAGCCTTTGTGTTTGTGAGAGTCAGCTGGTGTAACCTTCTGCCTGTGAGAGAGGCCGTTGGTGCAAAGATGTTTGTGCAAAAGAGACTGGTTGTCTAACATTTGTGTGTGTAAGAGAGGGGACTAGTCACTGTCTGCGTCTGAGAGAGGATCCCAGTCTAACCCTTCGTGTGTGAAGAACTGTTAGTGTAATACCCTGTGTGTGAGATTGAGTGGTGCTGTAACCCTGTTCATTTGTGAGGGACAGATTTATGGAGTAAGCATCTGTGTTTGAGACGCTGGTTGTGTAACCCTCTGTGCGGGAGGGAAACTAGTATTGTAACTTCCTGTGTGCGCATATGAGAGACCGGTTGTGTAATGCTCTTGTTTGTCAGAGAGACTGGTGGCATAGTCTTGGCTCTATGAGAGTGAGACTCTGGTGTTGTACCCTTGTGCGTGCAAGAGACATAGTGGTGTTGCAGCATCTGTGTCTGTAAGAGACTGGTGGTGTAACTCACGGTGTGTGAGAGAGACTGGCGGAATAATTCTTTGTGTTTGCGAGAGGTATAAATACTGCAACGGTATTATCTGAGTGAATAAAAGAGAATGGTGGTGTGACCCACGTGCGTGACAGAACTAGTGGTGTAACAGACTGTGTCTGAAAGAGAGAGAGAGACGGGTGGTGTAAAACTCGACGTGTACGTGAGAGACTGGTGCTGTCCACGCTGTATCTGTGTTAAATTGCTGGCGCAGCCTTCTGAGCTGGAACGCTGTGTGAGGGAGAGAGTCCAGTTGTGCAACACTCAGTGTGGGAGGAACTGTACTGTAAACGTTTGTGGGGGAGACTAATTGTGTAACCTTCTGTGTGTGAGAGAAAGAAAATTGTAGTTCAATGCTCTGTGTGAGAGAGAATAAAGGTGCAATTACTTGTGTGTGAGAGGGAGAGACTGATGCTGTAGCCTTCTATGTGTGAGAAAGATAGGTGGTGCAACCCTCTTTGTGTGAGAGAGACATGTGCGATAGCGCAATGCTTGTGAGAGAGACTGCATGTATAATAATGTGCTTGTGAGAGAGATTGGTAGCGTAACTGTGAGCGATAAAGGCATTTGGTTTAACTGTCTGTGCATAAGAGAGAGACTCGTGATGAAAGCGTGAGTGTGCGGGACTGGCGGTGAAACATAAGGTGTGTTAGAGAAAGTCTGGTGCGGTAATCCAGGGACTGCGGGAGAAATTGGTGATATAACCCTCTGTGTGTGGGACAGACCGGTGGTGCTACACTCTATGTGTGTGAGAGAGGATGGTAGCGCAAGCCTCTGTGAGAGAGAGACCTGTTGGTTTAACACTCTGTCTGTGCGACTGACTGGTGTTGCAACACTGTGTACATAACAGAGAAGGACTGGTGGTGTAAACCATCTTGTGTGTGAGGGTCTGCTGGTATAGAATCATAGAAAGTTTCAGGCACAGAAAGAGGCAACTTGGCCCATCGTGTCTGTACTGGCCGAAAAAGATTCACCTATTCTAATCCCACCTTCAAGAATTTGATCCGTAGCCCTGCAGCTTACGGTACTTGCTGTGCATATCCTGACTAATGTTGAATGAGATGAGGGTTTCTGCCTCAACTATGCTTTCAGGTAGTAAGTCCATGACTACCCTCTGGGTGAAAAAGCTTTTCCTTTTCTACTCTCTAATTTTTCTACCAATCACTTTAAATCTATGACTCCACGTCACTGACCTCTCTGCTAAGCTGAATATACCCTAAACCTCCACTGTATCCAAAGAGCAAAGAACAAATAAAATTACAGCACAGGAACAGGCCCTTCGGCCCTCCAAGCCTGCGCCGATCCAGATCCTCTATCTAAACATGTCGCCTATTTTCTAAGGGTCCGTATCTCTTTGCTTCCTGCCCTTTCATGTATCTGTCTAGATACATCTTAAAAGACGCTATCATGCCCGCGTCTACCACCTCTGCTGGCAACACGTTCCAGGCACCCACCACCCTCTGCGTAAAGAACTTTCCACGCATATCCCCCCTAAACTTTTCCCCACTCACTTTGAACTCGTGACCCCTAGTAATTGAATCCCTCACTCTGGGAAAAAGCTTCTTGCTATCCACCCTGTCTATACCTCTTATGATTTTGCACACCACAATCAGTTCCCCTCTCAACCTCCGTCTTTCTAATGAAAATAATCCTAATCTACTCAACCTCTCTTCATAGCTAGCGCCCTCCATACCAGGCAACATCCTGGTGAACCTCCTCTGCACCCTCTCCAAAGCATCTACATCCTTTTGGTAATGTGGCGACCAGAACTGCACGCAGTATTCCAAATGTGGCCGAACCAAAGTCTTATACAACTGTAACATGACCTGACAACTCTTGTACTCAATACTCCGTCCGATGAAGGAAAGCATGCCGTATGCCTTCTTGATCACTCTATTGACCTGCGTTGCCACCTTCAGGGAACAATGGACCTGAACACCCAAATCTCTTTGTACATCAATTTTCCCCAGGACTTTTCCATTTATTGTCTCGTTCACTCTTGAATTGGATCTTCCAAAATGCATCACCTCGCATTTGCCAGGCTCCTCACAATGATTTCAATCACATTTCCCCTCACCTTCTTTGTTCCAAGGAGAACAACCCCAGCCTATCCAATCTTTCCTCAAAGCTGCATTTTTCCAATCATGGCAACATCTTCATAAATCTCCTCTGTACCATCTTTTGTTCAATTCCATCCTTTCTGTAATGAGGTCACCAGAGCTGCACACAGTAACCAAGTCGTGGCCTAACCATTGTGTTTTACAGTTCCAGCATAACCCCCCTCCTCCTTTATTCTATACCTCGGCTAATAAAGTAAAGGATTCCATATGCCTACTTAACCACGTTATCGACCTGCCCGGCTACATTCAGGGATCTGTAGCCATTCACTCCAAGGTCCCGACTTCGTCTGCACTTCTTAGTGTTTTCCCATGAATCGTGTATTCCTTTGCCTTGTTTAACTTCACCAAATGCATCACCTCACACTTCTCCAAGTTGAATTTAATTTACCACTTTTCTGACCACCTGACCAGACAATCAATATTGTCATGCAGCCTGCAGCTATCTTCCTGGCTAGCGACCACACGGTCAGTCTTTGTGTCGTGCGCAACCCTCTTGTTCATGCCCTCGACATTAAGTCCGAATTGTTAATAAACACCACCAAAAGCAGAGGACCCAGCACTGAGCCCTGAGGAACACCACTGGAAACAGCCCTCTAGTCACTAACACTGTCATCATCAATTACACTTTGTTTCCTGCCACTGAACCAATTTTACATCCACCTTGCCAGCATTTCCTTGGATCCCATGAGATTTTATTTTTTTAACCAGTCTGCCATGTGAGACCTCGTCAAAAGCCTCGCTAAAGTCCATTCAGACCACATCAACTGCACCACCCTAAAATATTTTCCGTCTTACTTGCTCAAAAATTCGATCAAGTTGGTCAAACAAGATCTTCCCTCAATAAGTCCATACTGACTATCGAGTGTAATCTGTGTCTTTCTAAGTGGCACTTTATCCTGTCTCTCAGAATCGATTCCATTAATTCGCCCACTACTGATCTTAAACTGAATGGCCTGTAATGATTCGTTCTATCCTTCATTCCCTTTTTAAAAAGAGGTAAAAGGTTATCAATTCTCCAATCCTTCGGCACCACACCTGCATGCAGTGAGGACTGCAAAATGATAGTCAGATCCTCTGCTATTTCCTCTCTTACTGCTTTTAACAACCTAGGTAACCTTTCATCTGGCTCTGGTAATTTATCAACATTCAAGGATGTTCATCCTATTAATACTTCCTATCTCTATCTGTTTATCGCATTGAATATGTCACACTCTTCCTCCTTAACTACAATATTTGCCTCGTTTTTTGTGAAGACAGTCGTAAAATGTTCATTAAGGACCATATTTTGCTTCTACACCTGGGTTACCTATTCGATAGTATGGGCCATACTCTCTCCTAGGTTATCCTCTTGTGTGTGAGAAGTCTGGTGGTGGAACTTTTCATGTGTGAGAGGGACTGGCGGTGAAACCCCTTTGTTTGTCGAAACTGGTCATGTAATCCGATGTCTGTGAGGGTAAAACTGGTGTTTTATCCCTCTGCGTGTGAGAGACAGTCTTGTGTTGTAACATCTGTGCCTGTTAGAAATTCTTGGTTTTATCCTTTCCATGAGAGAGAAGAGAGCGACGGATGGTATAACGTTCTGTGTGTGAGAAATTTGGTGTTGCAACACCCTGTGTGTTCGAGAGACTGCTGGTGTATGTGAGATGGAGAGACATGTGGTCTAACCCGCTGACTGTGAGAGACAAGTGATGTAACATTCTGTGAGATTGACAGAGAGATGCTGTATCCGTCTGCAGGGTAACTTTTTTTTTAACTTTCTGTGAGAGACTGTTGGTGTAATCCAACCCTGTGTTTGTGAGTTGACTGGTACCACACGAAAATGTATGAAAGAGAGGCTGCTGAAGCAACCCGTTGTGTGTGAAAGAGACTGGTGGTGTAGCCCAGTGCGTTGGAGAGAGTTTAGTGGTGTGACTCTATGTTTGTGTGAGACAGATGTTTTCATACACTGTGTGCGAGAGAGAGAAGCCTGCAGCAACCCACTGATATTGAGAGATTCTATTTCTGTAACCCTGTGTTTTCGAGGGAACTGCTGCTGTAACACACTGCATGTGAGATAGACTGACAGTGCAAACCTATGTGTGTGAGAGATCGGTGATGTAACAATCCGTATGTGCGAGAGAGACAGATGGTGTGAACCTTTGTGTGTTAAAGAGTTTGATGGTATAATGTTCAGTGTGTTGGAGAGACTGGTTGTGTAAGCCTTTGTGTGTGAGGGAGATTGGTGTTCCAAGCCTCTGTTGTGAGAGAGACAGTTCATGTGGCACTCTGTCTGTGAGAGAGACGTGTAGGGTCACAGTCTGTATGTGACAGAAACTGGTGGTGTAGATTTCTGGGTGAGAGTGGGAGACTGGTGATGTAACACTGTGTGTGAAATAAATTGTTTTGTAAACGTGTGTGACAGAAGATGGCGTTGTAATTCTCTACTGTCAGAGAGAGTGGCGATCGAACCGTGTCTGTGTGACAAAGAGGAGAACGGTACTGCAACCCTCTGTGAGTGAGAGAGACTGATGATATAACATTCTTTTCATCAGCGAGTCTGGTGGTGCAACCCTCTGTCTGCAGAAAAGACTGGTTGTGCAACCTTTTTTATGTGAGTGAGAGCCTGTTGCTGTGTGAGAGAGAGTTGTGCAAAATGCAATGCACGTGAGAAAGATCCCTCGTGTAACTCTTTCTGTGTATGAAAGACTGGTGGGGTAACACTTCATGCCTGAGTGAGATATGTGGCGCAACTTTATATTTCTGACAGAAAATGGTTATGTACCATCTGTGTGTGAGGGAACCTGCTGCTGTAACCTGTGTCTGTGAGAGTGAGATACTGCTGTGTAACCCTTTGTACATGTGAGAGACTGGTGGTGTAACACATGTGTGTGAAAGTAAGAGCATGGTGGGCTGCATTTTAACTCAACCTCCCCCCACCCCAATAGCAGAATGGAGGCAGAGGTGGGGAGAGGAGGGCTTAAAGTGGAGTGGGAGGCTGGGGTGGTGGTAGTGGTGGGGAATGGGGAGGCGTTTGCGGCCTGCTCAGAACTCCGCTACATATTTATGTGGGGTGGTGGTGGCGAAACACGGCTTGTCCACCCCAGGCCAATCAAGACCCGTAAGTGCCAAATTCCCTGGCACTTAAGGGCCTTCGCTCACCGCCATGGTATTTTTTGCGTGGCTGGGGGGCCGCTGAGGCTAAAGAGAACCCGCCTGATGAAACTAGGCGACCATTTGCGGACTGGATGTGCCTTTGTGATTGTGCATTTGTGCCCCACTGTGGGCTGCCTCCAAAACCTCAACGGTGACCAGTGGTGTTCCACAGGGATCCGTGCTGGGACCACTGTTGTTTGTGATATACATAAATGATTTGGAGGAAAGTATAGGTGGTCTGATTAGCAAGTTTGCAGACGACACTAAGATTGGTGGAGCAGCAGATAGTGAAGGGGACCGTCAGACAACACAGCAGAATATAGATAGATTGGAGATTTGGGCAGAGAAATGGCAGATGGAGTTCAATCCGGGAAAATGCGAGGTGATGCATTTTGGAAGATCCAATTCAAGAGTGAACTACACAATAAATGGAAAAGTAGTGGGGAAAATTGATGTACAGAGAGATTTGGGTGTTCAGGTCCATTGTTCCCTGAAGGTGGCAACGCAGGTCAATAGAGTGGTCAAGAAGGCATACGGCATGCTTTCCTTCATCGGACGGGGTATTGAGTACAAGAGTTGGCAGGTCATGTTACAGTTGTATAGGACTTTGGTTCGGCCACATTTGGAATACTGCGTGCAGTTCTGGTCGCCACATTACCAAAAGGATGTAGATGCTTTGGAGAGGGTGCAGAGGAGGTTCGCCAGGATGTTGCCTGGTATGGAGCGCGCTAGCTATGAAGAGAGGTTGAGTAGATTAGGATTATTTTCATTAGAAAGACTGAGGTTGAGGGGGGACCTGATTGTGGTGTGCAAAATCATGAGAGGTATAGACAGGGTGGATAGCAAGAAGCTTTTTTCCCAGAGTGAGGGATTCAATTACTAGGGGTCACGAGTTCAAAGTGAGTGGGGAAAAGTTTAGGGGGGATATGCGTGGAAAGTTCTTTATGCAGAGGGTGGTGGGTGCCTGGAACGTGTTGCCAGCAGAGGTGGTAGACGCGGGCACGATAGCGTATTTTAAGTTGTATCTAGACAGATACATGAATGGGCATGAAGCAAATAGGTACAGACCCTTAGAAAATAGGCGACAGGTTTAGATAGAGGATCTGGATCGGCGCAGGCTTGGAGGACTGAAGGGCCTGTTCCTGCGCTGTAATTTTCTTTATTCTTTGTTCACTTTGTCTCCCAACGCACAGCACTCCTCCTGTCCCCTAACTGACCCCCCCCCCCCTTTGCTTCACCAGGGCCCGACCAATTGTCCCCAGTGATGACATTACAACATAACTTTATTTCCAGGGCTGTTCGTACCAACCTCCTGAAGCTCTGTGTAGTCCTTGCAGGGGTCACTGCTCCTGGTAGCGCCCATAGAACGAAGATCTGCCTGCCCGCTGTGCAGTCAGCAGCTCCGTTCGGTGGGGCTCCTTACCTCCATGAGGTGGAAGTCTCGTCCAAGACCAATTAAGTGCCTGGAGAGCGTAAGCTCTGGTCGAAATCCCCGGGACGGCGTAGGCAGGCTCGCCATCAGGTGTTTTGCCCAGTGGACAGCATCCCTCCCCTCTCCCCCACCCCCACCCCCACCCCCTGCCCAATGATAAATTCTGCCTGTGGTTTTTCTGGGAATCACCCCCACTCCACCTGCCTCCACTTGCTGTTTAAAACCTGCTGTGTGATTGAGAGCCAATTGGCAGCTGTTGCTGCACTGTGAACAAAGCACAACTTCTCCTCACGTCACAGGATGCTCATCGAACATTGATGGCACTGCCCCTCATCCCTGTGCATGATCCACAGGCAGGTTGGCAGGAACAGTGTCTCTGCTTCATGTCCCTACTATCTGACTTTTGGCTCCTGTATAGAGCAGCTCTGTGCTAGGATAATTGACATTAGCCTGACATGTAATGTGGTATGAAGTTCAGTTGAAGTAAAAGGATTACTTCTAGTTCACTGCTGCATAGTATTGATGCAGAATTCTACATAAGGACACTTGCTTTCTGGTTTGCTGTAAACAAGTTTTGTCTTTTGGTTCCTCTCTCTGGCCTGCTTTTTATGCTAAAGCTGTGTTGTTTCTTACCTCCAGGAAGGAGGCACAATGGTCTCTTCACATGGCGATGGCATAATGGCCCAGGAGGTGCCAACTTAACACCTTCTGTGTTTAAAGAGAAGGTATTCAATTCTGAAATACGTTTGGATGTGTGTAGGTTGCGTGCAATTGATATCTTTGAGCTTTGAGATTTTTCCTTTGTCCCTGTCAGGCAGTTTGAATATACAAAGGCCAAGCCATTTTTCTTTGGTGGCCATTTTAGAGCATTGCTTAATTTTAAAGGACATTTATTAAAAGGCGAAGTCATTTCTGTAACTTAAGATTTTGTTCATAATATTTGTATCAATTAATTTCTTTCCTTCATGATAAACGTGTGAGTGCGTGAGTGTGACAGATGGTGTAATCATCAGTGTGTGAAAGACATTAGTCGTATAAAACTTTCGCTAAAGAGTCAGTCTCTGTAACATTTGTCTGTGGGAGAGAGTGATGGTCTAACGCTGTATCTGGGAGTGGAGGGAGAGAGGTGGTGAAACCCTCTTTTTCTGTTAGAGACTGGTGTTGCAAAACTCAAAGTGTGTGTGAGAGAGTGACTGGTTTGGTAAAACGCTGTGTGAGAGAGAGACTAGTAGATTCACCATCTGTGTGTGAGAAAACTGGCTGTGTAATGCTCTGTGCATGTGAGAGACTGATAGCATAATCCTGTGTCTGTGCAAGAAAGATACCTGTGGTTTATCCCTGTGTCTGTAAGAGACCTGTGGTGCATCACTCTGTATGTGTGAGTGATACAGGATCTGTATCTGTCTGCCAGTGAGAGAAGACTGGTGGCGGAACCATCTATTATTGTGAGAGACTGGTGGTAGAACCAGTCGTGTCTGAGATTGGCTGGTGGCGTAACTTTCTGTGCATGTGAGTGACTGGTGGTGTAACACCATGCATGCAAGGAAAGCTGGAGATGCAACTTTGTGTGTACAAAGGAGTGGTGGTTTACTCCTCCAATGTGCGAGATACTGGTACTGTAACTTTCTGGGTGTCAGAGAGATTGGTGGTGTAAAGCTCTGCGTGTGAGCGACTGACTGGTTGTGAAAGTGTGTGTGTGTGTGCGTGTGTGTGTGAAGGCCTGGTGCTGTAGCTGAGAGGGATTCCGGTGTTGCAAAGCTGTTACTGAGAGAGATTGATTGTGCTATCCGCTGCGTGTGGGAAAGGTTCGTTGCATAAAAGTGTGTGAGAACAATTGGCGGTTTAACTCTCCGCTTATGAAAGTGACCAGAGGTGTAACACTCTGCGTGTGAGAGAGACAGGTGGTGTAACCCTCTCCATGTGAGAAAGAATGTTGGTGTAACCCTCTGTCTGTGAGAGGAACGCATAGTGTAACCTTTTGTGTGTGAGAGACTGGTCATGTAAACATTTTTATGTGGGATAGACAAGCGTTGTAACCATCTGTGTGGGAGAGATATGGTGGTGCAAAACTTTGTCTGGGAGAGGGAGGTAGAGAGGTGTTGAAACCCTCTTTGTCTGTGATAGACTGGTGGTACAAAACTCAGTGTGTGTGGGAGAGAGAGACTGGTATTGTAATCCACTGTCTGAGAGGGAGACTGGTGCTTTAACCCACTGTGTGAGAGACTGCTGGTGTAAACCTCTGGCTGTGAGAGTCTATCGTATTATCCCCACTTATTTCTAAATCTGCTTTCAATTCATCCCTCTATTTCTGAATACTGCGTAAATTAAGCTATAGAAACCTTAATTCATTCGTTTTTACCAGTCTTCCCAACTCTGACCTCATTTATTGCTGCACTCTTACGTTTGGGCACTCCTTCCTGTCATACTACTATTATCCGTATTGCTACACGTCACAATTGCCTTGACCTTGCCCCTTAACTTTATAAGTTTCCCCTCAATTGAACCCACCGCGCCACGTTTAGTTGGAAAGTATTGAAAAGTTTAATGAATTTTACAAAGGGTAATGAATCTTCATAAACTATTGTAAACGACGATACATGGTTATGGAGACTTATTCAGGAAGGCAATGGGTTACAAACAGTTATAAAGGTTGATCAAATATTATGAAGAATTAAAAGCAATTTAAAGTTTTAAGGAATCATCAATTATGATAAAAGATTCTAAAATATTTTAAAGGAATTTAAGGTGTTATAAATTATTGTAAACGTTTGCAAAATGTTGATTAAAGTGCTTCAAAGAACTTTTTTGCAAAGCAATAAAAACCATTATGAGTGGTTATAAGATGTTGTAAACTATTCGAAGTTACTATAAAGAATTAGAAAAGATCATGAATTGTTTATGGGATTAAAGGTATTTGGAAGGTTTCGAAAGGCATATATAGATTTAAAAAAACATTAGAATCAATCACAACAGCTTATGAAATTTTCGTTAAGCTCGAAGATTCGGAGAGGAACTCTCATGGAATCAGGACAAACATTGGCAAGGTAATCTCCTACTGATTACCAAATACTGCCCTCCCTCAGCTGATGAGTCAGTACTCCTCGATATTGAACACCACTTGGTGGGAAGCACTGAGGGTGGCAAGGGCAAAGAATGTATTCTGGGTGGAGGTTTTCAATGTCCATCACCAAGTGACTCGCTAGCACTACTGCCGAGTAATAAAGGACATAGCTGCTAGACTGGGTCTGGGGCAGGTGGTGGGGGAACCAACACGAGAGAAAAACATACTTGACCTTGTCCTCACCAATCTGCCTGCCGCAGATGCATCTGTCCTTGTGGAGACGAAGTCCCACCTTCACATTGAGGATACTGTCCGTCGTGTTGTGTGGCACTATCACCGTGCTGAATGGGATTGATTTAGAACAGATCCAGCAATGCAAAACTGGGCACCCATTAGCCGCTGTATGCCATCCGCAGCAGCAGAATTGTACTCAACCACAATCTGTAACCTCATGGCCCGGCATATCCCCCACTCTACCATTACCATCAAGCAAGGCGATGAAACCTGGTTCTATGAAGAGTGCAGGAGGGCATGTAAGGAGCAGCACCAGGCTTAGCTCAATGTGACGTGTCAACCTGGTGAAGCTACAACCCAGGAGGACTTGCGTATCACACTGCATAAGCAGCATGCAATAGATGGAGCTAAGTGATCCTATAACCAACATTCCAGATCTAAGCTCTGCAGTCCTGCCACATTCAGACATGAATGGTGGTGAACAATTAAACAATTGACTGTAAGAGGTGACTCCACAAATATCCCCATCCTCAATGATGGGGGAGTCCAACACATCAGTGTGAAAGATAAGGCTGAAGCATTTGCAACAATCTGCAGCCAGAAGTGCCGAGTTGAAGATCCATCTCGGCCCCTTTCTGAAGTCCCCAGCATTGCAGATGACAGAATTTAGACAATTCGATTCACTCCATGTGATATCAAGAAAAGACTGAAGGCACTGGTTACTGCAAAGGCTATGGGTCCTGACAATATTCCGGCAATAGTACTGAAGACCTGTGCTCCAGAACTTGCCGCACCCCTTGCCAAGCTGTTCCAGCACAGCTACAGCAGTGGCACCTACCCAGCAATGTGGAAAATTGCCCAGCTATGTCCTGTACACAAAAAGCAGGACAAGTCCGACCCGTCCAACTATCACCCCATCAGTCGACTCTCAATCATTAGCAAAGTGATGGACGGTGTCAGCAACAGTGCTGTCAAGCAGCACTGCAGAGCAATAACCTGCTCAGTGAAGCCCGGTTTGGGTTCCGCCAGGGCCACACAGTTCTTGACCTCATTAGAGCCTTCGTTCAAACATGGACAAAAGAGCTGATCTGAAGAGGTGAGGTGAGAGTGACTGCCCTTGATATCAAGGCAGCATTTGACCGAGTATGGCATTAAGGAGCCCTAGCAAAACTGGACTGAATGGGAAACAGGGGGGAAACTCACTGCTTGTTGGAATCATACCTAGTGCAAAGTAAGAAGGCTGTGGTTGTTGGAAGTCAATCACTGCAGGAGTTCCTCAGGGTAGTGTCCTAGGCCCAACCATCTTCAGCTGCTTCATGAGTGACCTACCTTCAATCATAACTTCAGAAGTAGGGATTGTCTCTGAAGATTGCACAATGTTCAGCACCATTCACGACTCCTCAAGTACCGAAGCAGTTCGTGTAGAAATGCAGCAAGACCTGGACAATATCCAGGCTTGGGCTGATACGTGGCAAGTTACATTTGCATCACACAAGTGCCAGGCAATGACCATATGCAACAAGAGAGAATCTCACCATCTCCCCTTGACATCCAATGGCATTATCATTACTGAATCCCCCACTATCAACATCCTAGTGGCTACCATTGACCAGAAACAGAACTGGAGTAGCCTGATATATACTTTGGCTACAAGAGCAAGTCAGACGCTAGGAATTCTGCGGCGAGTTATTCACCTCCTGACTCCCCAAAGCTTGTCCACCATCTACAAGGCACAAGTCAGCAGTGTGTTGGAATACTCTCCGCTTGCCTGGAAGGGTGCAGCTCCAGCAACACTCAAGAAGCTCTAAACATCCAGGACAAAGCAACCCACTTGATTGCCACACCATCCACCAAACATTCTGTCCCTCCACCACCGATGTACAGTGGCAGCAGTGTGTACCATCGACAAGATGCATTTCAGCAACGCACCAAGGCTCCTTATACAGCATCTTCCAACCCACGACATCTACCACCTCGAAGGACAAGAGCAGCAGATGCATGGGAGCATCACTACCTGCAGGTTTCCATGCAAGTCACACACCATCCTGACCTGGAACTATAACGCCGTTTCTTCACTGCCGTAGGGTCAAAATCCTGGAACTCCCGTCCGAGCAGCACTGTGGGTGCACCTACCTCACATGGACTGCCGCGGATTAAGAAGGCAGCTCACCACCACCTTTGGAAGGGCAGTTAGGGATGGAAAGTAAATGCTGGCATAGCCAGCGACGCCCACATCCCATGAGACAAAAAAAAAGCGGGAGGTTCAGCGGCAAATCAAAAATCGAACAGTGACGTCACGTTCGATGGAGAGCGAAGGGAAATAGAACGCTGGCCGGGGTGAATAGACCAGTAAGCTTCACTTTATTCTAAAGTATTCAATTCTAAAACAACATATGATCGATTCATTAGGTTGAAAACTACAAACTAAGGCAGAATAAATCCTTTACCGCATTTTTAAGAGAGAGAGGGGAGATAATAGTCGGGAGGGCAGTGCCTCAAATGAAGTGCTTGGCGAGTAAAATATTCCTCGTTCCAATAAGAATATAGTCACAGAACAAGATAGCTGAAATGAGGTACTAAATAGATTGTTTAGAGATAAAAGTAGTAGATGGATTTAATTTCAGAACATGGATGGGCAACTGTGACCTGTTGCATGCATTGTCAGCGCCATGTGGGAACTCCATGTGTCTTGGGTATCACGTGTGTAGGAAGTGTCTCCAGTTGCTTCAGCTCCAGCTCAGTGTTTCCGAGATTGAGGGGCAGCTGGAATCACTGAAGCGCATCAGGGAGAGGAAAGTTTGCTGGCCACTACATAAGAAGAGGTGGTGACTCCACAGGCAGTAAGAGTTCAGGATTTTAGGTCGGTGGCCCTCGAGAAGATTGGGAAGAGGCAGGAAGTGCAGGAGCCTTTGGGGTATGTGCCACAGTCAAAGGTAGCTCTGAAGACTGCTGAGAATGATGACACCTTGAAGGAGTGATGCTTAACCTTTAGCGCCAATGGACAAGGGACTGCGCAGCAGGAGAATCAACGTGCAGAAATACAGCTAATATAGCCGATTATACAGTTAGGGTACCGATAGGCATTTCTGTACCAATGATCTTGAGGCCGGAATGGCCCAGGGTAAAGAACATCACTGAGAGGGTGCAGGATATTCCGCAGGGGGAGCGGAGTGAGCCAGAAGTTGCAGGACATGTTGGTACCAACTACATAGCAAGGCCCTGTATTGAGGCCCTACATTCGGATTTTCAGAGCTAGGGAGGAAGTTAAAGAGTAGGAGCTCAAAGATAGTCATCTCTGGAATACTCACAGTGCCACGTTCCAACGAGAATATAAATATGAATATAGGGAGCATCAGTGTGTGGTTTGAAGCATGTTGCAGGAGAGAGTGTTTCAGATTCTTGACGCATTGGGACTAGTTCTGGAGCAGGTGTCATCTATTGAAAAGTGATAGGTTGCATCTCAACAGGAATTGAATGAATGACTCGTGGGGAGGTTCTCTCGCGTGTTCAGGGAAGGTTTAAACTAAAGACAGGGCATTGGCACCAGCATATAGACGTAGAAAAGCAGGAATAAGGTGCATAAGGTGAGTGGGTAGACCAAAGTGCGTAGATTACTTTGAGAGATAGATCACGCTAAAGTAAGGAAAGGTAAGTTATTAGATGGGGGCAGAGCAGGGGAGGAAGTAATCATAGATACCCAAAATTGATGTGCATTATATGAATGCAAGGAGTGTAGTTCATAAGATTGGTGAATTACAGTCACAGATGTACATGGAGAATATGATGTTGTGGCTATAAAAGAGACGTGGTTAAAAGAAGGACGGGGCAGGTGGGAATTTTTTTTTGGATACAATGTGTTCATGAAAAATAGGAAAGGATGAAAGGAGGGATGTGGTATTGATTAAGAACATTACAATGTCTGATAGAAAGGATATCATAGAGGATACAAGGACAGAATCTATTTGGCTACAGCTACCGAACAGGAACATTGCAATTACTTTGTTCGGTGTAGTCCATAGACCATCATTTAGTGTAAAATCTGTAGATGAACAAATTTACAAGAAATTAAAGAGGCATGCAGGAATTACAGAGTAGTTATAATGGAGGATTTAATTACCCCACATAGACTGGAATTTGCTTAGCGTAAAGGGTCGAGAAGTGCAACAGCTCCTAGAGTGTGTTCATGACCATTTTCTTAAAACTATTCTCCCAGTCTAACAAGAGAGGAGGCATTGCTGAACCTGGTTCTTGAGAATGAGGTGATCCATGTGGATCTACTTTCAGTTGGAGAACAGTTAAGGGAGAGTGTAGCAAAATATGTCGGCTGGCTTTTGGAAGAGAGAAAGAAAAATCCAGAGTAAGAGTAATTAACTGAAGGAAGGCAACTTCAATGGGGTAACAATGGATCTAGGCAGAATATGTCAGAAACAAAGGTTGGCACGAATAAGTGTAGCTGAACAAGGGGCTATGTCCAAAGAGTGGCACAGTGGTGCAGTGGTTAGCACCGCAGCCTCGCAGTTCTGGCGACCTGGGTTCAGTTCTGGGTACTGCCTGTGTGGAGTTTGCAAGTTCGCTTCGTGCCTGTGCGGGTTTCCACGGGGTGCTCCGGTTTTCTCCCACAGCCAAAGAATTGCAGATAAATTGGCCATTATAAGTTGCCCCTTGTGTATGTAGGTGGTAGCAGAATGGTGGAGATGTGGTCGATTATATGGGGTGAAGGCAGGACTGGTATAAATGGGCGGTTTCTGGTCGGCACGGACTAAATGGGCCAAAGTGCCTGTTTCAGTGTTGTGTCTGTAAATAATATTAAACAGATAGTTTAGGCCCAGTTAAGGTATATTCCCTGGTAAGGGAATGGCAGGACAAGTAAATACAGAACAGCCTGAGTGACAAACGAGATGAAGAAGAAAAGGTGTGCTGATGGCAGGTAAACAATACAATGGTGATCCAGGTTGAATATAGGAGGTTCATAGGCGAAGTGAAAAAAAATTAACGAAAGCAGCAAAGAGAGAGGATGAAATGAGACTTGGAGGAAACGTCAAAGGGAATCACAAAGTCTTCTATGGGCATAGAAATCGAAAATAAAACATGGGCAAACGTGGTGTCGTGCCGATTAGGGAAAATGTGATTTACACATGGAGGCGGGGGAATAGTTGAGCTGTTACATGGAAACTTTGCATCTGTCTTTACCAAGAAAGAAGATGCTACTGAGGCCACGGTAAACATGTAGGTTATTAATTCACAAGGAGGAGTAAAAATTGATAAGGCTTTGCTATTAGATAGACTGGCTATGCTTAAACTTGATAAAGCACCAGGACCGGATGAAAAGCATCCAAGGATACTGAGGGAAGTGAGATTGGAAATTGCAGACGCATTAGTCATATTTTTCCAGTCTTTCCTAGACTGGTTGTGGCAGAGGAGGGGAGAATTGCAAATGTTACACCTTTGTTCAAAAAAGGGTGCAAAGATAAATCCAGCAACTACAGACCAGTCAGTTTATCTTCAGTGGTGGGGAAACTTCTCGAAAAATTAATTTGTGACAGAATTATTCGTCACATGCGCAGTGTGGGTTAATTAAAGAAAGATGGCATGTATTTGTTAAGGGCACATTATGTTTAACTAACTTTCTTGAACTTTTCGAAGGGGTAACTGAGGTGATGGATTAGAACAATGTTGGTGATGTGGTGTACATTGACTTCCAAAAAGCATTTGATACAGTGCCATATAATAGACTTGTGTGCAAAGTTGTAACTCTCTCTCTGCTCCCATTCACTGCATTCACCGAATTCACTCTGTTTCTGTTCATCTCTGTCTCCCTCGTTCACTCTGTATATGTCTGCATGTCTCTTTCGCTGTATCTGTCCTGCCTCTGTCTCTCTTGTCCTATCTATCTCACACTGTTTACCTAATTTCTCTTTTTCTATCTCCCTCTTTCTCCTCTTCTCTGTATCTATCCCTAACCTCTGTCTACATCACTATATCTCATTATCTCTCTCTCTTTCTCCCCCTCTCTCTCACTATCCTTTTGTATATCTAACTCCCTGCCGCTCTAAATATCCATATCTCAATCCCCTTTCTTGTCTCTCTGACCTTTTCCATCTCTGTCCCAGTCTCTCAATATTCATGCTCTCTCTGTTTCTCTTCCTATCGACCTATTAATGTAACAGTTAACTATAGCTTTGTGCCAAAGTACAATCGTTATCAAGGCAAAAATATAAATTAAATTATCAGCCAGCTTATTCGTTATATTCAATTGCACATTGCTCCATCATTGGTGGCTTCGCCTTCAGTTTCATCGGTCCCCTGCTCTGTAATAATCTCCTAATACCTCGCTACTTCGCTGTCCTTCTTTAAGGCATTCTCGAAACCACCGTCTTTGACCATGCATTTGACGTCTGACCAAAGATGTGGTTTCTTGGCTCCGTGTCACATTTGGCTTTGCAATGATCATGTGAAGCAATTTAGGACGTTCTATTACATGAAAGATGTAATGTCAGTACAAGGTGATGTTACCAAAGAAGTAATTGTGACTTTAAACTTCTGTATATTGCCTATAATTTCATATTGAACACTTAGCTATTACCTTAGTCACATATATATTGATTTTCAAGTCCAATCTAGTCTTAATCTGTCGGTTTGTACTACTAGATGTGCATTATCAAGAGCAATTAATTCAATTTATTTCATTATCCAGATTTGCGTTATATCCAATGGGACAATTAATTATAATGTTATTCCTTATCATGTACACTTCAACGCTTACATATTGCTTTTGCTCCCCCTGTCTATTGGGTATTGTGCTCACTTTCTGAATTAACTGTTATGCTAGTCCTGTATGTTGGTTATCATTGTCAATTTAAAAAAAATCAAATCAAGTGTTCCCCCCTGTGTATTTGTATGTATGTCCAATGCAATTTTAAGTTTAACTTTGTTCAGCTGTGATTTGAGTTGTCCTTGCAATTTAGCAAGTCACTGCAAAATTATTCCCCTGTGTACTCGTAATCAAGCACAATTTAATAGCAAACTGCATGCTTCTCGCCCTGTGGATTTCCAATCAAACCATGTTAGCAATTAACTGTAACTTAGTTCCCCTGTTTATTGCTTACAAAGCTACTCTAATGATTAACTGTAACTTAATTATACGTTCAGGGATTAACGTGCAATATTTAACAATTAACTGTACACTTATTCCCCTTTGTATGTGTTGTCATTTCCAATTTAACAACTAACTGTCTTTCTTCCCCTGTGTGCAGTTTTAATGGACCAATTTAACAGTTAACTGTACTATTGCACCCCTGTGAATTGGTAAACAAGTGCAAATGAACAATTAACTCTTAATGTGGATGCTGGATTGCTTATTAAATCTCTTTTTCAAAATAACTCATTTTGTTCCACTGCAAATGGGTTACCAATTTCAATTCAACAATTACCTTTCACTTTGCCCCCGTTGAATTTGTTATCAAACCAAATTGATTGAATAACAGTTACGTTAGACTTGTGGGTTGGTTATCCTGTTAAATAAAACTGTTAGCATTAACCTTATTACCAGGCACGTTGGTACTCATCACTGCGACGGTCACTGACCTACATTGGCTCCAGATCAGCCAAATATTCAGATTAAAAATTAACCTACATGTTTTTGAATCTCTCCACGGCCTCAGCCTTGCCCATCTCCGAAATCTCCTCCAGCCTCGACTTCCCCTGAGAACTCTGCGTTCATCTAATACTGAACTCTTGACTGACCCTAATAGTAATCACTCCACCATTGCTGGCCATACTTTCTGCGGCCCAGGCCCTAATCTGTGGGATTCATGACTCAACATCTGTCCCTCTCAATCTGACTTTCCTCCTTTAAGACGCTGTTTTAAACATACTTGTTTAACCAAGCTTTTGGTCGCCAGAATCGCTTTATGCGGCTCAGTGTGAAAATATGCTTTATGCACCTGTGAAGTATTTTAGGAAATTTTACGACATTAAAGGCACTATATAAGTACACAATGCTGTTGCAATCATGTCCAATTGAACCATTAACTTCAGTATTGCACAGCTTGTGTGTTGAATAGCACATACAATATATCAACTCACTCTGAAATTACTCCTTTGTGTACTAGTAAACATACTCGATTTAACAATTGACTGCAAATTTGCCCCTCTAGGTATTAGTTATCGCGTCCAAATCAACAAAATAACTTCATTCTGCCATAGTTCACTTATGTCACATTAACGTTATACCCCTGTGCTTTTGTTTTCTGAGCAAAATTAACAATTAACTGTAACTTTATAATTATCAAGAACACCGTAAGAAATAACTGTACACATATTACCATATGCACTGTTGATTTTGTCCCATCTACTAACTAACTAAATTTATTCCTCTGTCCATCCCTGGCAATGACGTCAACTGTCTGTGTGCAGGCGCTGGCGCCATTTTAAAGGGCGGCCAGCCTTACCACCCAATTTAACCTTTTATAGTCCTACCCCAAAATTAAATTAATAAGTTCCTAACGCCTCTTTCCCACTACCCAATTATGATACCTATTTGCCCTTTCCCCAAACAAAAACACTTAGGTTTACATCAGAACGGCACCTCTCAAACTATACAAAGTTCAACGTTCAACCCTTCCAACTATCCCTACACACATTATATATATTTCAAGCAGTCGCACCGGCCCACCCCCACGCTGCCACTCTCACACATAATGCGGAATCACACAGTGACAGCAGCCATAACTGACACTGAATTAATCCCCAACACGCCCACAGTAGAGTAATACAGTGACAGGGACAGTAACTGACACTGAATAAATCCTACACTCACACACAGTATGGAGCCAGACAGTGACAGGAATAGTAACTGGCACCTGTCCTGTTCCCCGTTAGCAGCCCGACAAAGCAACTTACTAAATTAATCCCATGCTCTCACCGACAGTGACAGTAAGTGTCACAAGGCCAGTTTCCTCCTCAACACAGAGAGAAAGCAACTGGCTGGATAAATCCTACACTTATATGCAGTACATTGCCAGACAGTAGCAAGAACACTTACTGATAACGAATAAGTTCCGGACTCACACATATACAGTGTAAAACTGTCATTGTGAGAGAACTGACAGTGAATAAATGCCATACTCACACAAAGTACAGTGTCAGGCAATGGCAGGGACAATAAATCAACAGAACAAAAATCCACATTCACACACAAAAATAAGATAGCCAGTGGCGTTGAAAGCAACTGAAATTGAAAAATATGCCACACGCAGTGTGTAGGGGATTGTCATTATGTCCAGGGGGAAGGGGTTCCTGGGGGGTATAACTGCTCCCGGTGAATTCCTCGATGGGCCATAATTTGTGCACGGGTGAGCACCTTACCCAAGACCACAGGGAGTGCTCCTCATGTTGCAAGGCATTCTCCCCGCACAAAGGAGGTAACCCCCACCGCTAGTAAGATCACTCACACTGACACTGAAAAAAAACGGCACACTCACAGAGTGGAAACATTGAGTGACAGTGACAGCAAGTTTTTTTTTTATTCCTTCATGGAATATGGGCGCCGCTGGCTAGGCCAGTATTTCTTGCCCTTGTGAAGGTGATGTGGAACGCCTTCTTGAGCCGTTGCAGTCCATATGGGGTTGGTATACCCACAACAAGGAAGTTCAAGGAATTTGATGTCATGACAGAGAAGGAACGGCGATATAATTCCAAGTCAGGATGGTGTGTGGCTAGGAGGGGAATGTGTAGTTGGTGGTTGTGGTGTTCCCAAGTATCTACTGCCCTGTGGATAGTGGGGGATTCAACGAAAGTAATGCCATTGAATGTCAAGGGGAAATGGTTAAATTCTCTCTAGTTTGAGATAGTCATTGCCTGGCAACTGTGCCATGCAAACGTTGCATGCCACTTATTAGCTGATGCCTGGATATTGCCCAGGTCTTGGGTTGGATTTTTCGACACAGACAATTTCAGTACCTGAGGAGGCGCGAATGGTGCTGAACATTGTGAAGTCATCAGTGTACATTTCCACTTCTGACATTAGGCTTAAAGGAAGGTCATTGATGACTTAGCTAAGGATGGTTAGGCATTGGACACTACACTGAGGAACTCCAGCAGTAATATCCTGGAGCTCAGATGACTGACCTCCACCAACACCCACCATCTTCCTTTGTGTTGGATACGATCATAACTGGTGGAGCACTTTCCTCCCGATTCCCATTGACTCCAGTTTTGCCAGGGCTGCGTGATGATATACTTGATCAAATGCTGCCCTGATGTCAAGGACAGTCTCTTTCACCTCGCATCTTGAGTTCAGCTATTTTGTCCATGGTTGAACCAAGGCGATAATGAGGTCAGGAGCTGTGTGGCCCTGGCAGAACCCAAACGGAGCGCCATTGAGCAGGTTATTGCTGAAAAAGTGTCACTTTATAGCACTGTCAACGACACATTCATCAATTTGCTGATGATCAAGTGTAGACTGATGGGGCAGTAATTCGCTGGGTTGGATTGTTCCTCCTTTTTTGTGTAAAGGACATACCTAAGCAATATTCCACATTGCTGGGTAGATGCCAGTGTTGTAGCTGTACTGGAACTGCTTGGCTAGGGAATCAGCACGTTTTGGAGCACAGGTCTTCAGTACTATTGTCAGAATGTTGTCAGGTCCCATAGCCTTTACAGTATCTAGTTCCTTGAGTCATTTCTTGATATCACGTGGAGGGAATTGAATTCGCTGAAGACTGGCATCTATGATTCTGAGGTTTCAGGAGGAGGCCGAGTGGCTTCATCCACTCGGCACTTCTGGCTGAAGACTTTTGCAAATGTTTTATCCTTATCCTTTACAGTGATGTGTTTGACACCCCCACAATTGCAGATGAGGATATTTGTGGAGCCACCACGTCCGGTTATTTGTTTAACTTTACACCACCATTCACGACTGGATGTGACCGGACTGCAGAGCTTAGATCTGATTTTTTGGCTTTGGGATAATTGAGCTCTGTCTATTGAATGCTGCATATGCTGTTTGGCACGCAAGTAGCCCTGGGTTGTAGCTTCGCCAGGTTGACACCTCATTTGTAGGTATGCCTGGTGCTGCTCTTGGCATGCCCTCCTGCTATCGTCATTGGACGAGGATTCATCCCCTGGCTTGATAATAATGGTAGCATGAGCGATGTGCCAGGCCATGAGGTTACAGATTGTGGTTGAGTACAATTCTGCTGCCGCTGATGGCCCACAGCTCCTCATGAATGCCCAGTTTTATTTTGCAATCTCTATTCAAAATCAATTTTATTTTTCATCGAGGCAGTGTCACACAATACGAAGTGATAATGAATCAAAAGCATGCGCACACACAATACAATGTCAGAGCGCGATAGCACCAGTAAGTGACACTGGTCCAGTTTCCTGCTCAGCACCAAAAGACAGATGATTGCTGATGCATCCTGCACTCAATCACAGGCAGTGAACTATACTGGGCCTGTTTCCAACTCAATAAGCAGAGACAGTTAGTTATTGAATAAAAAACAATCATATAACGTACAGTGCCAGAGAGCGATGTTGACACAAATTGACATTGGATAAGTCCCACACTCAAACACAGTGCATTGTCAGACACTCACAGGGACAGTAAATGACGCTGGATATATCTACAAATTTCCCTCAATACAGTATTAAACTCTGGCAGTGACATTCAATAACATTGAATAAAGAACATACTCACATAGGGGTATCCATAGGGACCGCATTGTGTTGCATTTGCGCGTACTGGAAGCTGTTCTTTGCAGACAGAAAGAAGACGTTCAAACATTGTGCCTGTTTCACTTGAAAAAATAAGTGACAGCCATTCGCTGGTTCATTCCTCAGGGCAATGCTTTGACCAAGCAGAATCATGCTGTTTGGTATAAATTTCAAACAAAGCATGGCAGTTAACGTAAACCGGTGCATTCTCCAAGGCAACCGCTGTAACAATCTGAGTTCACTTGCCAACTAATCATCACTCTCTTCTCATGTAGTTGTTGTCTTCCCTTACATTGGTTCTTCTTGCGTATTATACTGATGAGAAAAAGGCAAAAGCTTCGACAACATGCCTCTATTTTCAGCAACACTCAAGTTCAAAATAGTATTATATCAATAGCGACGGCTTATAAAGTTTCCAAAAATATTGTAAGCTGGAGGATCGAGAGAAGTTTAGAATCCAGCAAAGAATGACAAATAAATTACTAAAGAGAAAATAGAATATGAATATAAGCCAGCAAGGAATATAAATGCAGATTGTAAAAGCTTCTCTAATCTATGTGAAAAGAAAAGAAAAAAAGAGCAATGTGTGTCTATGACAGAGACAGAAAAAATTACAATGGGACATAGAGAAAAAAGCAGATAAGCTAATGTGTTATTTTGTGTCTGTCTTCAGGGAGGAAGATACAGGAGGTATCCCTGATGAAATAACTGAGATCTAAGTTTCAAGTAAGAATGAGGAACAGAAAGAAATTAGGATTTGGTCGCAAAAAAGTAGCATTACAGAAATTAATGAGACTGAAAGTTGATAAATCCCCGGTACACGATGATCATCATGCTAGCATGTTGAAAGAGATGGTTACAGAGATAGTGGGTGCCTTGGCAATCCTCTTTCAAAGCTCTATGAATTCTGTAATGCTGCCTGCAGATTGGAGGGTTGAAAATGTAACTCCACCGTTTGAGAAAGGAGGGAAAGACAAAACAATGAAATACAGAGCTGTGGGCCTGACGTCAGTAGGAGAAAAAAAGTACAATATATTATAAAACTTGCAATTACTGGTCACTTAGAAAATGATGGTCTGATTGGGTAAAGTCAATACGGGTTCATGAAGAGAAAATCATCTTTGACAAAGTTGTTAGAGTTTGTTTGAAGATGGTACCAGTGGAGTGGATAAGGGGGAGCCGGTGGATTTGGACTTGCAGAAGGTTTTTGATAAAGTCTCACATAGGAGGTTGCAAAGTAAACCTAAAATGCATGGGATTAGGGGTATTATATAAGCATGGATTGAGGAAAGCGTAACAGGCAGAAAACCGGGAGTAGGAATAAATTTGTCATTCGCAGGTTGGCAGGCTATGACCAGTGGGGTGCGCAAGGATTAGTGCTTGGGCCCCAGCTGTTCACAATCCATATTGATGATTTGGATGTGGGGACCAATTGCAAGATGTCCAAGTTTGCAGATGACATAAAACTTAGTGGAAATGTGAATTGTTTGGATGATGTAAAGAGACTTCATAGGGATTTAGACAGGCTGAGTGAGTGGGCAAGGATATGGAATATAATGTGGATATGTGCGAGGTTATCCACTTTTGTGGGAGGAACGGAGGTACAGAGTATTTCTTAAACGGTGAGTAATTGTAAAGTGTTGCTGCCCAAAGGGACATAGGCGCCCTTGTTCATAAGACACTGAAAGCTACCATGCAGGTGCAGCAAGCAATCAGTGAAGCAAAGAGTGTGTTGGCTTTTTCGCAAGAGGATTTGAGTACAGGAACAAATAAGTCTTGCTTCTATTGTATGGAGCATTGGAGAGACTGCGACTGGAACATTCTGTGCAGTTCTGATCCCCTTGCCTCAAGATGGATATATCATTCATAGAGGGAGTGTAGCAGAGATTCACCAGACTGATTCCTGGGATGGAGTGATTTTGCTATGAGGAGAGACTGAGGAGACTGTGCCTGTATTCTCCAGAGTTTACAAGAATGAGAAGCGATCTCATTAAAACATACAAAATACTTAAAGGGATAGACAGGGTAGATGCAGAAAGGAAGTTTCCCCTGGCTGTGGGTTCCAGAACCAGGGGACACAATCTCAGAATAAAGGACAAGCCATTCAGGACTGAGCTGAGGAGGAACTTCTTCGCTCAGAGGGTGTTGAAACTTTGGAAATCTCTGCCCCAGAGGGTGGTGAAAATTCAGCAACCTAATAATTTGAAGACAAAGATCGATAGATTTCCAGATGCTACTGACATCAAGAGATATGCATATGGCGTCGATGTAGACGATCTGCCATGATCTAGAATGGCGGCGCTCCTATGTTTCTACAATCCAATGACAGGGTCAGTAACTGACATTGAATACATTCCACATTCAAACACACGAAAGTGACAGATAATTACAGGGACAGTAACTGACAGTAGGCATCTATAATGCTAAATGCTGAATAAATTGTACTCATACACAGTGCAGAGTCAGACATTGGCAGGAGCAAAAACTAACATGGAATAAATCCCACACGCAACAGAGCATCAGACAGTGACAGAGTCAGTAACTGCCACTGAATAAATTCCACGCTTGCGCATAGCGCATTGTTAGACAGTGATAGGAACAATACCTGACACTGAAGCAATCCAACATTCAAACATAGTACAGGGCTACACAGTGACAGGGACATTACCTGACACTGAATAAGTCGAGAATTCAGACATAGCACACTGCCAGACAGCGACAGTAACTGGCACTGAATAAATTTCACAATTACACAGATGCGTTGTTAGACAGTGATAGGGACATTACTGGACATTGAATACATCCAACATTCAGACATAGTACAGGGCCAGATCGTGACAGGGACAGTAACGGATACTCAATAAATCCCACAGTCATGCACATAACAGTGGCAGCCTCTGACAGTGACTGTGAATGGCAATGGACCTTTTTTCCCATTCTACATGCAGAGCCAGCTAGTTTTTGAATAAATCCGGTAGCGTGCCAATGACTCACCGGAAAAGTAACTGAAACTGAATGTACCCCACGCTAACACATAATGCAAAGTCAGACAATGCCAAGTGGGGAAACTGACATATTCCACACTAACACACAATAGAGTCAGGTAACGACAGGGCCAGTCAATGACAATCGATATATTCTGCACACACAGACAGTACAGAGTGAAACATTGTCAGGAAGCGCAACTGACTTTGGGTAAGCCCCACCCTCACACACAAAACATTGTCAGACAGTGGAAGAGACAGTAGTCGACACTGAATAAATGCCACACTGGCACACAGTACAGTGATGGTCAGTGACAGGGAAAGTAAATACACACTGTGATGATTTGACACTAAACACCCAGAGATGGCTCGTTGCTGAATAAATCCCCTGTCACGCTCACTGGAAGTACAAAGAAAGAAATACAAAAATAAACCGCTCAATTATAAAAAAAAGAAGGGCGGCACAGTGGCGCAGTGGTTAGCACTGCAGCCTCACAGCTCCAGGGACCCGGGTTCGATTCTGGGTACTGCCTGTGTGGAGTTTGCAAGTTCTCCCTGTGTCTGCGTGGGTTTTCTCCGGGTGCTCCGGTTTCCTCCCACAAGCCAAAAGACTTGCAGGTTGATAGGTAAATTGGCCATTATAAATTGTCACTAGTATAGGTAGGTGGTAGGGAAATATAGGGACAGGTGGGGATGTTTGGTAGGAATATGGGATTAGTGTAGGATTAGTATAAATGGGTGGTTGATGGTCGGCACAGACTCGGTGGGCCGAAGGGCCTGTTTCAGTGCTGTATCTCTAATCTAATCTAATCTAAGATGATTGCTACACTTGCTTTCAACAACATGCAGGAAAATGTCACACAACACACACCTTCTACCTCACTGAAATACACATCTATGCAGGTTAGAACTGAAACTCACTAACACTGGCTGTATTGGAATTAACAGCTCATCACACATGGATGTTGGGTATCTACAAATTGTGCTAAACAACGACATTAGCAGACGCTCCCTATCCAACGATAAGTGCTGCTACAAAGTGTGAGCAAACCCTCATAAAATGGGATGAAAACAGAGACCATTGTCAAGCCCCTAAGGAAACAAACGCCGGTGAAATGGGCGATATTAACACTATCCGAATTTATCTTTAAAGATAACCTCTTTGGAGAACAAAGAAAGTCATCAGTTCAAATCATCAGCCATCAACACATCAGAACATTCTGGGGTCTGCAGTCACAGAGAGAATATTAAAAACCATCTTGAATTCCGGCATAAATTGAAGAGAGAGAGAGAGAGAGCTGAGACAAGTTAGCAACCAAACTGCAACAGAGAAATAAGCGGGTGAATTTTGAACAACTCCCCCATCTGCGAAAATTGAACTGATAACTACCTGCAACAACTGCCAGGGAACCTCAGCAGAAAAGTAAGGGCAAGGTAACAGGAAATCGTTAGAACTTAACTTCCAAGAGAATCCCACTTTCGTTCATGAAAACAGCAGGTTTATTCACGTTGAACTCTGAATATCTCCATTCCTTTACATTCTACCCGTCTTTTCTTCTTGAATATGCATGAGAGAGTAAATGCGTGTGTGGACGGAGCTGAGAACATTTTGGGTGATTATTGTTTAAGGAATATATATTCTTCTGTCTTCTGGTGAAGCCACACAGGATCAGAGGTGAGCTGGCAAGATAGATACAGAACTGGCTCGGTCATAGAAGACAGAGGGTATCAGTAGATGGGTGTTTTTCTGAATGGAGGGATGTGACTAGTGGTGTTGCGCAGGGATCAGTGCTGGGACCTTTTCTGTTTGTAGCATATATAAATGATTTGGAGGAAAATGTAGCTGGTCTGATTAGTAAGTTTGTGGACGACACAAAGGTTGGTGGAGTTGCAGATAATGATGAGGATTGTCAGAGGATACAGCAGGATATAGATTGGTTGGAGACTTGGGCGGAGAAATGGCAGATGGAATTTAATGCGGACAAATGTGAGGTAATGCATTTTGGAGGGTCTAATGCAGGTGGGAGGTATACAGTAAATGGCAGAACCCTTAGGAGTATTGACAGGCAGAGAGATCTGGGCGTACAGGTCCACAGGTCACTGAAAGTGGCAACGCAGGTTGATAAGGCAGTCAGGAAGACATACAGCATGCTTGCTTTCATCGGTCGGGGCCTAGAGTATAAAAATCGGCAAGTCATGTTGCAGCTGTACAGAACCTTAGTTAGGCCACTCTTAGAATACTGCGTGCAATTCTGGTCGCCACACTACCAGAAGGACGTGGAGGCTTTGGAGAGGGTACAGAGGAGGTTTACCAGGATGTTGCCTGGTCTGGAGGGCATTAGCTATGAGAAGAGGTTGGAAAAACTCGGATTGTTTTCACTGGAACGACGGAGGCGGAGGGGCGACATGATAGAGGTTTACAAAGTTATGAGCGGCATGGACAGAGTGGATAGTCAGAAGCTTTTTCCCAGGGTGGAAGAGTCAGTTACTAGGGGACATAGGTTTAAGCTGCGCGGGGCAAAGTTTAGAGGGGATGTGCGAGGCAGGTTCTTTACACAGAGGGTGGTGAGTGCCTTGAGCTTGCTGCCAGGGGAGGTGGTGGAAGCAGATACGATAGCAACGTTTAAGAGACTTCTTAACAAATACATGAATAGGAAGGGAATAGACGGACATGGGCCCCGGAAGTGCAGAAGGTGTTTGTTTCGGCAGGCATCAAGATCGGCGCAGGCTTGGAGGGCCGAATCACTAGAAGGCCGGCCACTGACTATTTATTTGGCCAACAAATCACTGGGGCTGAAACACTAATTTAAACAAAACACCATCTGCAGTCATTTGGGAGGTGATCAGTGGAACCTAGTCTCGCCATTTCTCACCTGTCAAAAGCGCTGCATTCCCCCAACCCTCACACAGTAATTTCAGAGTGGCAAGGACAGGAATGGCAGGAAGATATCCCGAACTCAGATTCAGTACTATGTCAGTGAGAGCAAAGGTCAGTAAATAAACCCCACACAAACAAAGTACAGTATCAGACAGTGACGGAGACAGAAACTGACACTGAAACAATCTCGTACTAAAGCACACTACAGACTCAGATAGTGACCAGAACTGTAATAGTCACTTAACGAAACACACACTCACACACAGTACCGTGTCAGATAATTTCGGACGCAGTAAGTGACCCCGTAAACAGTGCCGCAGTCACACACAGCACAGTGATAAAGACTGAGAGGGACAGCAGTTGATAGTGAATAAAATCCACACTCCCACCCAGTACAGAGTCATATTGTTACTGGGCCAATAACTGGCAGTGAATATATTTCACACTCACACACAATGCAGTCATGCAGCGACAGTAACTGACATTTAATAAACCCCACACTCACTTGTGAGCAGGACAGAAAATGACACTGAACAACCCTCAAATACACAGTAGAGGGTCAGAAGTGAGATTGGTGCTTTTTGTTACATAAGACATGCAGATGACAATGTTTTGATAAGAGCACAAACACTCAGACGCACACAAACAGACAAACACACACACACACGCGCGCACGCACACGCACACAGTGGGCAGCACAGTGTCGCAGTAGTTAGCATCGCAGCCTCACAGCTCGAAGACCCAGGTTCAGTTCTGGGTACTGCCTGTTCAGAGTTTGTACGTTCTCCCTATGACTGCGTGGGTTTCCGTCGGGTGCTACGGTTTCCTCCCACAGTCAAAGACTTGCAGGTTGATAGCTAAATTGGCCGTTGTAAATTGCCCCTAGTGTAGGTAGGTGGTCGGAGAATGGTAGGAATGTTGTAGGGGATATGGGATTAATGTAGGCCTAGTATAAATGGGTGGTTGTTGGTCGGCACAGACTCGGTGAGCCAAAGGGCCTGTTTCAGTGCTGTATCTCTCGATGACGTGCCCACACACACAGTGATATCAGAGAGTGATGGAGACAGTAAATGTCAATGGACCAATCACGCACTCAACTGCAACAAAGTCTCAGACAAAGGCCAGTGCAACTAAACTAACTGAATAAAGCCCACACTCATACTTGTTGCTGCGTCAGAAAGAGACAGGCACAGCAACTAACAGTGAGTAAAATCCCACAGTCACTGGGACAGCAACTGATACTGGGAAAAAAAAAAACTTACACAGAGTCAGACAGCGACTGGGAGACAAACAAGAAATGCTGAAAATACTCAGAAGGTCTGGCAGCATCTGTGGGGAAAGAAGCAGAGTTAACGTTTCAGATCATTGACTGCAAAGCAGCTGATCGTGACAACATTCCACACTCGCACACATTGCAGGCAGAAGAAGTGACAGGGGCAGTGACTGATACTGAATAAATCCCACACAGAGAAAAACACACACACTATCAGCTACTGAGTGGGTTAGAAAGTAGCATTGAATAAGGCTAGCATTCACACAGTGGTGTCGGTCGGTGACAGTGTCAATTAGTGACAATGGGCCTGTTTATTGCAAAAGACACAAAGGTGCAAGCTACACAAAGGAAAATCACACAAAAAGGGACTCGCAGACACACACGCAAACGCACTATAGTGTCAGACAGTGCCAGGTACCGTCAGGGACAGTGGATCAAACACAGTCATGTGCACAATACATTGTGTAACCATGACAGGAACAGTAACTGACATTAAATTACTCGGAAACCTACACACAGTACCGATTCAGAATGTGAGAGTAACTGACATTTCTTCTGTTTCCTATTCAAATTCAGAGACCGATAGTTACTTAATGAACCCCATGCTGACACACAGTAAGAAATCAGCTATTGACACGGGCACAAACTGACAGCGAATAAATCAAAATCTGGTCCGTAGTACAGCGTGAGACAGTGTCTGGGACTATAACTGACACTTATATACTCATATACTTATGGCAGACAGTAATTCTGACCATAACTGACATAGATTAAATTCCACACTCTAAAACATTGCAGGCAGTAGGTGAAACAGTAACTGACACTGAATACATCCCACATGCAGAGGGTACAGTGTCAGGCAGTGACATAGCGAGTAATTAATACTGGTCAAATCCCAAACTCACACACGGTACAGTGTGAGGCAGTTACATTGACAGTGACTACCACTGAGATACTTCCACTCCTACACTGTCAGACCGTGACAGTGAACTGACATTGAATATAACCCATACTCACAATGCTGTTGATTCAAACGTGAAACGGGCAGCAACTGATACTGAATAAAGCAACCAGTAGAGTATCAGTAAGTGGCATGGACAATAGCTGTTTAGAGTTTAGTTTAGAGATACAGCACTGAAACAGACCCTTCGGCCCACCGAGTCTGTGCCGACCATCAACCACCCATTTATACTAATCCTACACTAATTCCATATTCCTACCACATCCCCACCTGTCCCTATATTTCCCTACCACCTACCTATACTAGGGGCAATTTATAATGTCCAATTTACCTATCAACCTGCAAGTCCTTTGGCATGTGGGAGGAAATCCACGCAGACACAGGCAGAACTTGCAAACTCCGCACAGGCAGTACCCAGAACTGAACCGGGGTCGCTGGAGCTGTGAGGCTGCGGTGCTAACCATATGCCACCCTACTGGATTGATGGTTCTGCATTAAAACACAATGAATATTAGTTTGTGGCACTTAATTAGTTGCTGATGCTGTATTCGTTGAATCCTGCAATGCATCGTCCCACATAACCCGTTTTAATGCTGTAACTGAATGTCTACAGTTAAAGTGGTGAGCCACATCTGAGAGTGCAGTAGATTAACTCCAAGAGAGACATTCTATCAGTTAAAGTGTAAGTATTCGATGGTCTACAGTCGAGTGAAGGACATCAATGAAACAATACGAGATAGAGAGATGACACTGATGATGTTTTAAAGAACAAAGTCATTGCTGGGAGAAAAGAGGTTCGAGTTTTCTATTTATTATTAAATGTGGCCAAAAGTGTGCAGTTTATGTCGTTTTCTAATTCAATCTCACAACCTAATATATTCTGTCAGTACATGAACTGAACTCGATGTCGTAATCTATTTGTTCAAATTTAAATGCAACTGTGAACAATGTTGCAACCTCAATATCCCAGTGGTGATCCCACAGGGTATAAATTAAAGACTGCGGGAAGGTATTTCTTCAGAGATCAGTGACCTTGAGTGCAGCACAAAGGGATAGATCTTTTCACACAGAAAATGCATCAACCAATTGACAGCATTGTGAAAACGTATTGCACAATCCTTGCCATCATTGGGGTTCCAGGTAAGTGACTATAACTTGCTGTCTAAATCTATGTGGGATATGGACTCTGCTTTCACTCTATGATGTTGACAACACACGGCGATCTAGTGGTCGCCACTATACAGACACATGTTTCAAGATATAATTACCTTACGTCAAAAAGTTTGAATACTGTCCATTTTTTAAATTATTATATGTCCTTTTATGTCAACTGTCAGTCTCCTTTCAAACCCTCTCGTTGCTTCTTTTAAATGATTTTTCAATTCCACGCTGAACCTGAAATATTCAGCCTGGTTCTCGGTTATATTATCCCCATACATCTGTCATAAGCATACTTCTTCATTTGCATCTTAATCGTCAGCGAGGGAGTTCTGGATTTCTTTGCCCCAGCTTTTCCCTTCATTGGAATTTATCTGGACTGTGTCTGGACTATCTTCTTTAAAGTAGCCAATTGTTCAATTACCATTTTGTTTTCCTGCCAAACTTTGCTACCAATTTGTCTGGGTCAGATCTGTTCTTATGCTATTGAAGTTGGCTTACACCCAGTTAATGATTCTTATTCTGGATTGTTGCTTGTGCATTTACATAGCTAACATAAACCTTATGATACAATGATCACTGTTCCTTAATTACTTCTGTACTAACACTGGATCCGGATGGCCCTCTGTTCCTCCCAGAATCAGGCTTTGAAACATTCTCCTGAGCACATTCTAGGGATCCTTGACTCTCTCTTCCCTTTAAACGACGACTATTCTAAATCTATATTCGAGTAAGTAAAGCCCCCATTATAATTCCTTGAAAATTCTTGCACCTCTCTGAAATGTCCTGGCAATTTTTCCTCTACGTCCTTCCCACCAGCTGGTATCTTTTAGACTAACCTGAACAATTAAATTGCACCAGTTTTGTTCCTTCACTCGAGCTTTTTATATTCTGTCTATAAAGCCTCTGGGATGTCCTCCCGTTCCAGCACAGCAATGTTCCTTTAATTAATGCTGCCATCCATTCCTTTTCCTTCCTTTCCTATCTTTCCTGGACACCTTGTATCCAGGAATATCTAATACCCATTCCTGCCCTTCTTTAAGACAGGTCACCGTCATAACCACAGCTTCATATTTACACACAGCACCCTACACCTTTCACACATCCATCATATTCACCACACTCCGTCTATTCACATCCATACAAAGTAACCTGAGTTACACGTTATCATTTTCTTCCTTACCCTCAACCCTGCCGAACGGACAAATATGTCAGAGCAGCTAGTGCAGGAATCCCAGAGGTCATGATACCTTCTGACCAGTATTCAGTTCTGAGTACTGATGAGAGAGAGGGTTCCTCTGGAGAGTTATGTCTCTGAATGTCATGGCTGAGTCAGCTCTGCTGGGATGGAGAAAAATGGACAAGAGGTCAATAGTGGCAGGGGAATATTAGAATATTTAGAATATTGCGTGCAATTCTGGTCGCCACACGACCAGAAGACGTGGAGGCTTTGAAGAGTGTACAGAGGAGGTTTACCAGGATGTTGCCTGGTCTAGAGGGCATTAGCTGTGAGAAGAGGCTGGAAAAACTCGGATTGTTGTTGCTGGAACGACGGAGGTGGAAAGGCGACATGATAGAGGTTTACAAAGTTATGAGCGGCATGGACAGAGTGGATAGTCAGAAGCTTTTTCCCAGGGTGGAAGAGTCAGTTACTTGGGGACATAGGTTTAAGGTGCGAGGGGCAAAATTTAGAGGGGATGTGCGAGGCAAGTTTTTTACACAAAGGGTGGTGAGTGCCTGGAACTTGCTGCCAGGGGAGGTGGTGGAAGCAGATACGATAGCGACGTTTAAGAGACATCTTGACAAATACATGAATAGGAAGAGAAATAAGGGATATGGGCCCCGTAAGTGCAGAAGGTGTTAGTTTAGGCAGGCATCAAGATCGGCACAGCCTTGGATTGCCGAATGGCCTGTTCCTGTGCTGTACTGTTCTTTGTTCTTTGTTCTTTGTTTGAGATTCTATGATCAGAAGAACAGATAGACATTTCTGTGTTCACAGATATGATTCTAGGATGGTATGTTGCCTTCCTGGTGCAAGGGTCTTGGGTATCACTGAACAGCTACAAAATTATCGCGACGGTGAGGGTGCACAGCAGCAGGTCGTGGTCCACGTTGGTACCAATGACATTGGTAGAAAGAGGGATGATGTCCTGAAAAATAATTTACGGAGCTCGGTAGCAGATTAAAAAGTAGGACCTCAAAGGTTGAAATCTGTATTTGCTTCTTTCGGTGCCACGGGCTAGTGAATATATTAATTGGAAGTTAGAGCAGATGAATGCGTGGCTGGGGAGATGGCGCAGGAGGGAGGGCTTTAGATTCTTGGATCATTGGGTCTGTTTCTGACGAATGTGGGACATGCATAAGATGGACGGGTTGCACCTGAACGAGAGTGGTACCAACATCCTTTCTGGGAGGTTTTCTAGTTCTGTTGTTGGGGGGTGTGGGGGTTTGCGGCGGGTGATGGTGGTTAAACTAATTTTGCAGGGAGCTGGGATGCAGAGTGGAAGCACAGTAGGGAGTGATGAACAATGAAATGTAAATGTGAAGCTATGTGAGTACGGAGGACAGGGTAAATGTACACCTGTTAAAGCTCAGGCAAATAATGCAAGGCTGGATTGTATCTATTTTAATGCAAGGAGTCTTACTAGTAAATGCAGATGAATTGAGGGCGTTGATTAATATATGGAAATATGATATTATTGCTATCACTGAGACATGGTTGATAGAAGTGCAGCACTAGCTGCTTAAAGTCCCAGAGTATAGAATATTTAGACGTGAAAGGGGAGGGGATAAAAGAGGAGGTGGCATTGCACTGTTGATGAAGAGACAATTACTGCAGTAAGGAGAGATGATATCCTAGAAGATTCCTCTAATGAGGCCATGTTGGTAGAACTCAAAAAACAAAAAGGGGGCTATTATTTGGCTGGGAATGTACTGCAGGCCTCCAAACAGTCGGACAGTGGTAGAGGAGCAGATATGTAGGCAAATCCCAGAGAGGTGCGAGAATAATAGGGTAATAATAGTAGGGGATTTCAGCTTCCCCTATAATAGAGGGAATAGCATTAGTGAAAAAAGCTTAAAGGGGGCAGAAGTCTTCAAGTGCATTTAAGGGAGTTTTTGAGCCAGCACGAAGACGGTCCTACAAGACCAGGCGCAGTAGTGGACCTAATCCTAGGGAATGAAGCTGGAAAAGTGGCAGTGGGGGAACATTTCGGGGATAGTGACCATAACTCTGTATGATTTAAGGTTGTTATGGAAAAGGACATAGAGGGATCGGAAATAAGAGCACTGAATTAAGGGGAACGCAGATTTCAATGTGATGGAACAGGACATGGCCACGTGAACTTGAGAGCAGATTCTCAGAGGAAAGTGAACATCGGACCAGTGGGAGTCATTTAGAAGGTAAATTATGAGGGTTTAGATGCAACATGTTCCTCTAAAGGTGATGAGTAGGACCAACAGGTCAAGGAAACCCTGGATGTCAAGGGAGAGAGAAGATTGGATAAGCGAAAAAAGGAGGCCGATGGCAGATTCAGAACTCTGATAACAGCTGAGGCCCGGGAAGTGTAGAGAAAGTGTAGGGGAGTACTTAAAAAAAGTAATTAGGAGAGCGAAAGGGAGCATGAAAAATCACTGGCAGACAAGATTATGAAAAATCCCAAGGCGTTTTGTAAGGATGTTAGAGGACAACCAGGGAAAAGGTAAGGTCCATTAGGGATCAAAGAGGCAATCTGTATGTGGAGCCGGAGGACATAGGTGAGGTTTTGAACGAGAACTTAACATCTATGTTCACTATGGAGAGTGATCAGGGAGGGGGATTGTTGATATACTTGATCAAATTAGCATTGTAAAGGAGGCAATATTGGCTCTATTAGCGGGCTTGAAGGTGGATGAAACCCCAGGCCCAGATGAGATGTATGCCTGGCTGATATGTGAGACAAAGGAGGAGATAGCGCGGGCTCTGATAGAAATTTTCAGATCCTCTCTGGCCACAGGAGATGTACAGGATGAATAGAGGATAATAAATGTGGTACCATTATTCAAGAAGGGTAGCAGGGATAAACCAAGTAATTACAGGCGAGTGAGTCTAACATCAGTGGTAGGGATTGATCAGGGATAGCCAGCATGGCTTTGATTTTATTTTTTTTTTTGATTTAGAGATACAGCACTGAAACAGGCCCATCGGCCCACCGAGTCTGTGCCGACCATTAACCACCCATTTATACTAATCCTACACTAATCCCATATTCCTACCAGATCCTCACCTACCCCTATATTCCCCTACCACCTGCCGATACTAGGGGCAATTTATAATGGCCAATTTACCTATCAACCTGCAAGTCTTTTGGCTGTGGGAGGAAACCGGAGCACCCGGAGGAAACCCACGCAGACACAGGGAGAACTTGCACACTCCGCACAGGCAGTACACAGAATTGAATCTGGGTCGCTGGAGCTGTGAGGCTGCGGTGCTAACCACTGCACCACTGTGCCGCCCCTTTGTTAGAGGGACATCATGTTTAACAAATTTGATTAGATTTTTCGAGGAGGTGACTAGAGGTGTAGATGAGTGTAAAGCAGTTGATGTTGTCTACATGGACTTCAGTAATGCTTTTGATAAGTTTCCACATGGGAGATTGGTTAAGAAAGTAAAAGCCAATGGGATGCAGGGTAATTTGGCAAATTAGATTCAAAAATTGGCTTAGTGGAAGGAGGCAGAGGGTGATGGTAGCGGGTTGTTTTTTTTGTTAATGGAGACCTGTGAACAGTGGGGTACACACCAATCGGTGCTGGGACCCTTACTGTTTGTAGTGTACATTAATGACTTAGATATGAATCTAAGAAGTACAATCAGCAAGTTCGCAGATGCCACAAAAACTGGTGGTGTCATAAATAGTGAGGAGGAACGCCTTGGACTACAGAATGAGGTCGATGGGCTGGTAAGATGGACAGAGCAGTGGCAAATGGAGCTCAATCGTGAGAAGTGTGAGGTGATGCACTTTGGGAGGTCTAACAAGGCAATGGAATATACAATGCATGGTAGGACCCTAGGGAGTACAGAGGGTCTGAGGGACCTAAGGGTGCTTGTCCATAGATCACTGATGGCAACAGCATAGGTAGATAAGGTGGTTAGGAAGGCGTACGGGATGCTTGCCTTTATTAGCCGAGGCATAGAATATAAGAGGCAGGGAGGTTTTGGTGGAGCTGTACAAAACGCTGGTTAAGACACAGCTGGAGTACTGTGTACAGTTCTGGTCACCACATTATAGAAATAATGTGATTGCAATGGACAGGGTGCAGAGGAGATTCACCAGGCTGTTGCCTGGGCTGGAGAATTTAAGTTAGGAAGACAAACTGGATAGGCTGGGGTTGTTTTCCTTGAAGCGGAGAAGGCTGAGGGGCGGACCTGATTGAGGGAGACAAAATAATGAGGGACATTGTTATGATAGATAGTAAGAAACTGTTTGTCTTAGTAGAGAGGTCAATAACTAGGGGGCATAGATTTAAGGCAAGGGGCAGAATGTTTGGAGGGGAGTTGAGGAGAAATATTTAAACCCTGAGGGTGATTGGAATCTGGAATGCCTGAAGAGGTGGTGGAGGCAGGAACGCTCATGACATTCAAGAAATTTTTAGATGAGCACTCAAAACGCCATAACAAACAAGGCTACGGCCCAAGTGCGGGGAAATGGGATTAGTTAGGACAGGTGCTTGATGATCAGCGCAGGCGCATTGGGCCGAAGGGCCTGTTTCTGCATTGTAAAACTCTATGACTTTATGATTCTATAACACACTGAATAACATGCAATTACCGAATCTATTACTACCTGTCCCTCTGGGTGTTAGGGGCAGCTTGGTTTTGCTCTCTGATATTACCTTTTTCATGCTATATCCCCGTCAAGACAGCTTAAACCCTTCCCAGTAGCACACGCAGGTCGCCACATAACGTATGCCGCTCCGGGAGCTTGTATGAATCCTAAGTATGTTGGCATTGCACGTAATTATTGTTCACACTTTAGTTACTTGAATGTTGATTAATTCCCTTACACCAAACCGGTCCTACGGATCCATAGGTCATGAGTGCTGCATTTTATTATATTAATATTGTACATGATGAGCATTGGGACTGTGTTAATTGAATCATTCAGTTCTGTACCCGATTACGGTTTGACTGCTCAGTTCTTGACTAATATGGACGTTTATACACCTGCAACTTGTACCAATCTCAGCACTTAGCTAAGTGAGATGTGTCGCTGTGAGGAGAGACACCTGCAACTGAGCAACATACACATCGAGATTTCATAACACAGCGAACGAACAGAAGGCAGCAAATAATAATATGTTACAAAGCCCACAGCTTCGGGAACCATGGCGTGGCAAGTTGGCAGAAGACTTTTGGCTGCTGTCTGCCAACGAGGCTGACGCCAAGAGTTCCCGTTCCTTCCTCCCAGCGGCGACGAGGCTTTGTGCTGGCTCCTCACCACTGGACAACGGCCCTGGATTAAAATATTTAAATTAATGACATGAATGAATTTAAATCAGGTTACCTTAAATCTTCCAGGGCCACCACGATCTTCTGTATGTCGGCCAGCTGTCCCATACTTTCAATTCCCGGTCTGGGATACTGGTGGGGAGCGGGGAGGTGTTAAAATGTTTATTACCGGCAGGGACGTGGTCAAATAAACACAATGGGTGTCGGGGATGGTAGGAAGGGGTGAACTTTAAACTTTGTGCAGTGGATGGAGTGGTTGGCGGTGCAGATCAGAGTTTAAGTTAATAGTTTTGGAGGAAAGGGCGAATAGTTAATGTCACTGTTTTTGGGGGGTGGGAAACGGGCGCCAGAAATGCTATGTTTTTTGGGGAGGCGGTGTATCTTTAAATATTTAAATAATCGGGAAGGGCTGACGTCCCTTTAAATTGGCGCCAGTGCCTGCACACAGGCAGCTGATGCCATTGGTGATGGGGGAGCGGTCCGCCGCGATTCTTTAAATGAAGCGCCCTGCTGGAGACAGTGGTCGCGATTTTGCTTGCAGTCCGTCGTTTTTTTTCAGCTCACTGCTGAGGTCGGCATAGGGCTTTTAAAATGCAGCCAAAATGTGCACTTCTCTCAGTTCTTGTATCATTCCAGTTAAAATAATTGATCCGTGCTCTGTTTGTAATATCGTGAGCAGGACTGTACTCAATACACTAAGAATTGTAATAAAAGCAAAATACTGCGGATGCTGGAAATCTGAAACAAAAACAAGAAATGCTGGATTCACTCAGCAGGTCTGGCAGCATCTGTGGAAAGAGAAGCAGAGTTAACGTTTCGGGTCAGTGACCCTTCTTCGGAACTGACAAATATTAGAAAAGTCACAGATTATTAACAAGTGAGGTGGGGGTTGGGCAAGAGATAACAAAGGAGAAGGTGCAGATTGGACCAGGCCACATAGCTGACCAATAGGTCACGGAGCAAAGGCAAACAATATGTTAATGGTGTGTTGAAAGACAAAGCATTAGTACAGATTAGGTGAGAATACACTGAATATTGAACATCAGCAAGTGCAAACCTGAAGAAAAATAACCTGAAAAAAACAGTGGGTAAGCAAACTGAACCAACTAAGATGAAATGAAATAAATGCAAAAAAAGATTGTAAAAAATGTAAAAAGGAATGCAAAAAAAAGGAAGAAAAAATAACTAAAAATGACTAAAAATGAAAGTAAAGTGGGGGGCTGTCATGCTCTGAAATTATTGAACTCAGTGTTCAGTCCGGCAGGCTGTAGTGTGCCTAATCGGTAGATGAGATGCTGTTCCTCGAGCTTGCGTTGATGTTCACTGGAACACTGCAGCAATCCCAGGACAGAGATGTGAGCATGAGAGCAGGGGGCAGTGTTGAAATGGCAAGCAACCGGAAGCTCTGGGTCCTGCTTGCGGACTGAGCGGAGATGTTCCTCAAAGCGGTCACCCAGTCTGCGCTTGGTCTCCCCAATGTAGAGGAGACCACACTGTGAGCAGCGAATACAGTATACTACATTGAAAAAAGTACAAGTAAATCGCTGCTTCACCTGAAAGGAGTGTTTGGGGCCTGGGATAGTGAGGAGAGAGGAGGTAAATGGGCAGGTCTTACACCTCCTGCGATTGCAAGGGAAGGTGCACTGGGACGGGGACGAGGTGGTGGGGTAATGGAGGAGTGGACCAGGGTGTCACGGAGGGAACAATCCCTTCGGAATGCTAACAGGGGAAGGGAGGGGAAGATGCGACTGGTAGTGGCATCACGCTGGAGGTGGCGAAAATGGCGGAGGATGATCCTTTGGATATGGAGGCTGGTGGGATGAAAAGTGAGCACAAGGGGAACCCTGTCACGGTTCTGGGAGGGAGGGGAAGGGGTGAGGGTAGAGGTGCGGGGAATGGGTCGGACACGGTTGAGGGCCCTGTCAACCACAGTCGGGGGAAATCCTCGGTTGAGGAAAAAGGAGGTCATATCAGAAGCACCGTCATGGAAGGTAGCATCATCAGAGCAGATGCGTCGGAGACGGAGAAACTGGGAGAATGGAATGGAGTCCTTACAGGAGGTAGGGTGTGAAGAAGTGTAGTCGAGGTAGCTGTGGGAGTCAGTGGGCTTATAATGGATATTGGTGGACAACCTATCCCCAGAGATGGAGACAGAGAAGTCGAGGAAGGGAAGGGAAGTGTCAGAGATGGACCATGTAAAGGTGAGAGAAGGGTGGAAATTGGAAGCAAAGTTGATAAAGTTTTCTAGTTCGGGGCGGGAGCAGGAAACGGCACCGATACAGTCATCAATGTACCGGAAAAAGAGTTGGGGGAGGGGGCCTGAGTAGGACTGGAACAAAGAATGCTCGACATATCCCACAAAAAGACAGGCATAACTAGGACCCATGCGGGTACCAATAGCGACACCTTTTACTTGAAGGAAATGCATGGAGTTGAAGGAGAAGTTGTTCAATGTGAGAACAAGTTCAGCCAGGCGGAGGAGGGTGTTGGTGGATGAGGACTGGTTGGGCCTCTGTTCCAGGAAGAAGCGGAGAGCCCTCAAACCATCCTGTTGGGGGATGGAGGTGTAGAGCGATTGGACGTCCATAGTGAAGAGGAGGTGGTTGGGACCAGGAAACTGGAAATTGTCAAAATGACGTAGGGCGTCAGAAGAGTCACGGATGTAGGTGGGAAGAGACTGGACCAGCGGAGAAAAGATAGAGTCAAGATAGGAAGAAATAAGTTCAGTTGGGCAGGAGCAGGCTGACACAATGGGTCTGCCGGGACAGTCCCGTTTGTGGATTTTGGGAAGGAGGTAGGAGCGGGCTGTCCGGGGTTGCGGGACTATGAGGTTGGAAGCTGTAGAGGGAAGATCTCCAGAGGAGATGAGGTCAGTGACAGTCCTTTGGACGGTGGCTTGATGTTCGGTGGTGGGGTCATGGTCCAGAGGGAGGTAGGAAGAGGTGTCTGTGAGTTGGCATTGAGCTTCTGCAAGGTAGAGGTCGGTACGCCATACAACAACAGCACCACCCTTGTCCGCAGGTTTGATGACCATGTCGGGGTTAGGCCTGAGAGAATGGAGTGCCTCAAGTTCAGAGGGGGACAGGTTAGAGTGAGTGAGGGGGGCAGAGAAATTGAGACGACCAATGTCTCGCCGACAGTTTTCAATGAAGAGATCAAGAGCGGGTAAGAGGCCAGGGTGAGGGGTCCACGTAGAGGGAGAATGCTGGAGGCGGGTGAATGGGTCTGCTGGTCGGGGGGAGGACTCCTGGTCGAAGAAGTGAGCCCGGAGGCGGAGGCGACGGAAGAAGAGCTCAACGTCATGCCGAGCGCGAAATTCATTGAGGTGGGGGCGTAAGGGGATAAAACTGAGACCTTTGCTGAGTACAGAACACTCAGCATCAGAGAGGGGGAGGTCAGAGGGTATAGTGAATACACGGCAAGGGGTCAGATCAGAAGGGGTGGGGTCAGAGGGAAGTGAAGCGGAAGGAGGATCTGGAGGGGCATTAGTCCCCATCAGCTGCTGGAGCTTGCGTTCCTTAACACCTGAAAGGAAGAAAAAAAGTTTTTTGTTAATGCGTCGGATGAGATGTAAGATGAGATGAAACTGCGGAGTAGAACAGATTTGAGATAAGGTGAGACGGTGCTGCTGGAGAGAGAGGTCCAGTGTGTGCATATGGCGGTGCATAGCACTGAGTGTGGATCTCAGGATGCGGCGAGAGTAGCAGTCCGAGGAACGTTGTATTTCTCGGAGATACCTGTGATCCTGGGTGGTTTCAAAGCATGATGGGTGAAACCGCAGTTGGAATCCACGTGGAATCAGTCGGAGCCGGAGACAGTCACTGAGGAAGGAGATGTGGCTGTGAAAACGAGTTTTGGTAGATAACTTATCAAACACCAGGAGGGAAATAGAAAGCAATGAAGGTGAACAAGGTAAAAGAGACAAACGAAAATCCCGTCGGAGAGAAGAGCAGAACTTCTTCAAGGTAGGCATTCCTGGAAGAGAAGTGGCAGTGAATTAAACACTAAAATAAAAGCAAAATACTGCGGATGCTGGAAATCTGAAACAAAAACAAGAAATGCTGGATTCACTCAGCAGGTCTGGCAGCATCTGTGGAAAGAGAAGCAGAGTTAACGTTTCGGGTCAGTGACCCTTCTTCGGAACTGACAAATATTAGAAAAGTCACAGATTATAAACAAGTGAGGTGGGGGTTGGGCAAGAGATAACAAAGGAGTAGGTGCAGATTGGACCAGGCCACATAGCTGACCAATAGGTCACGGAGCAAAGGCAAACAATATGTTAATGGTGTGTTGAAAGACAAAGCATTAGTACAGATTAGGTGTGAATATACTGAATATTGAACATCAGCAAGTGCAAACCTGAAGAAAAACAACCTGAAAAAAACAGTGGGTAAGCAAACTGAACCAACTAAGATGAAATGAAATAAATGCAAAAAAAATTGTAAAAAATGTAAAAAGGAATGCAAAAAAAAGGAAGAAAAAATAACTAAAAATGACTAAAAATGAAAGTAAAGTGAGGGGCTGTAATAATTGTAATTGTAATAATTGTAATAATACGGTTTTATATTATTTTTTGATCAGCTCTTTTTGTTTATGAATTCTATTCCTGGAGAAATGGACTCCAATTCATTATTTGCATTTTATGGCTCTGTGTCCACTTTTGCTAGTTAAATGATTTGTGAATCTGTACGATTACATTCCTCCCCGCCCCCCCCCCCCCCACCACCCCCCGCCCCCCAGCCCAGTCAGGCTCTTATTTCCCTTGGAGCATCTGGCAAACTTAGTTATCTGAACAAATTTCAGAAGCTAAACACTTAGTTCAACTAAATTTATTTTTGTTCCTATTTAGTTACACTTTGGGCAACTCTATTAATCAGTATTGATGTTATCAGGCATTATGTTGCTTTCTTCGTCTGTGCGAACTATCCTCTCAACTTGGATTTGTCTGCAATTTTGAAGTTGTGCTTCCTCAGCCCATTTCGATTATACCAACTGTTGCTGTTGCTGTTGCTGTTGCTTTTGGAAAACTACTTTCCACTTGTTGATAATCTGAGTAAATACCGTTAACGCCCTAGTCCCTGCCTCTGTTTGCTTTTTAATCAGTTGTTGCCCAATCGGCTGCTTGTCCCTTAATTCCACGAGCTCCGAGATTGCTCATGAATCTGTGATGAAGTTTCTTATCGAGGACCATGGGAAGATCGCAGTATGTTACATCTACTGCATTAATATTACCTATTTTTTCTGGTAATTATTCAAATAATTCAATAAGATTGGTTAAATATGACCTTTATTTTGGTATATATGCTGATTTCTCCATGATGTTAAGCATTTCTAGAGTATCTTTACAATTATTATTTTGAATAAAGACTTCATTATCTTTTCTAAAAGTCACGCTATGAAAACTTTTCAGTAGTTCTTGTATTTGTTCTAGCTTCATCCTTTCTTAAATACGAGAAACACATTAGCTGTCTATTGGTTCTCTAGCATTGTTGCTTCTTTGTGGATTATTAATGGACTATCTAATGTTTCTTTAGCAGGTGTGGGTACAATGCATCTGAACAAGAGGTCTTTTTATTATTCCATCAAATACTTCATCACTTCCATCCATAAATGTTTTGAAGTTGGGTTTATTCCTTATTAGTCACAAGTTTAGTCCCTCCCCTCAGAGATCTATCTCCCTTCTTCGGACTACGAAACTTCATCCACTGTTTTATTCTGACCCGACTGTCTCACAACACATGTGACGTCCTTTATGAGCTTGGAGCTGTGACCCAGTGGTCCATTTATATTTCTGTGCATGTAAATCTGTATCCTCTTGTCCAACGTTCAGTAAACCGTATCGGTCCTTTAACTCACAGTGAATGTGATTTCTCTGGACAGGAAACATAAGGCCACTCACTGGCCAGTTACCATTCACCATATTCTGCTGATGCATTCTGCGGGCCCTATTTGGAATTCTTAGTTTAGTTTCATTCACTCGTGGGACTCATCTCTTCCTCAACTGCTCTGTTCTGGAAATGAAAACACTTGCAGGGTTCTGACTCTCATTAATGTGCAAGGGCCCTGTTCCAAGCTATAGGTGTGTGGTCATCGGATGAAAACACTGGGATCTTCCACACTCAAGTCATGCCACTATGGGAACGTTTTATGTGTTCCTGCGATGCTATCTTTGCATAGGATATGTGCACAATTATTTGTTACAATTATACTCAAGAGCCCTCCCTCATATATACTATTTGTCTGATATTTGTTATGAATGTGAATCTGCCATTTCCTTCTTTTGCCTTGACCTGGCAAATTTCATAATCTTTTCATTTACACCTGTCCATCAACTTCATGTGGTCCGTTCCTGACAATTTCCTTCCATTCGTTGACTTCTCTATGTCTATTCCAGGGATTGGCTGCCTATCAATATCAACTCTATCCCATCGACTCCCACACCTACATCTATTGCACTTTCTGCTTCCTGGAATGATAGTGTTCCAATCTCCCATTTTCTTAAACTCCATTCCCTCTGTTATGAGAATGCTAATTTCCACACCAGTGCTTCTGAAATGTCTTCATTTTTCCTTGATGAGAATGACCCTACACTATGGTTAACAGCACTCGACCATAACAATTCTATTAACTGCGTTACTGATTTCACCCCTTCTTCTCCCTTCCAAAAAATACAATAATATTGCCCTTCGCCTGATCATCCACCCCGTCAGACTCCACATTCTAGGCGTCAACCTCCATATTTGTGTCACATCCAGTTTACTTATCGAGAAACCAAAGTGTCTCCTCCGCTCCTGCTGCCCGCCCCTTTGACGAGCTGGTTCACTCTTCCAGAACCCCCCAACATCAGCTCTCTTCCCCAGGTACCTTGATCATGAAGTGCAGGTGATGTAAACGCCTGCAAGTTTCCTTCTTTCCACCACATTGAACAAAGCCCGAAAGACTGCTTTCTGGTTAAGCAGCGATTACCTTGTACTTCTTTCACATTCATCAGCGCATTAATGCTCACGATGCAGTCTCCTGGATATTGGGAGAGAACCAAACGCAAATTGGGTACTTTTTTTTCTAAACTACTCCATTTATTCTACAACCATGCCAATCAGCTTCCGATCAATTGCCATTTTAATTCCACATCACACTCCCACTCAGCCATCTCTGCCCTAGACCTACTATTCTCTTCCACTGAAGATCAATAAGGAACAGATCCATATTTTCTCAAGGCTGCGTTTGCTGACAAAGCACCCAATAGACAGCGCACAACTTGCACATGTGCAAATGCAGCCTCATGCACTGAGACGTTTTGTCGCTGCTGCCAGTAGCATGAGATGGCACTGCTCAATTTATCACAAAAATGCAAAGAAATGAAACCAAAAGGCGATAAGTGTCTCGCCGCTTCCTCCGCTCTACTTTGCCTTTGTTCCCCGTTCCCTAAAGCTTCTGGTCTCTGCTCACTATAGCTTCTGGTCTCCGCTCCTGATTCCTGCAACGTGTTAATTAATTTTATTGACGATTATTTCTGGACATATACCCGAATTTTAAACCAATGAACATTTTGAAAAGAAATTTTTGGACTTCAGAACAGATGCATCCTGCGAGATCTTGTTCAGCATGTTTGTGAGTGCAATCGAACAGCATCTATGGCCTCGCCACTTCTTCCCCCTCGGCCGCTCGCTCACCGCTCCCTCCCGCTTGCAGTGTCCCTCCCCTTCCCTTCCTATCCCGTCACTCTGTCTTCCCCGCTACACCCGTGTGGGGAAGGAATGCAACAATACTGGGAGGAAGCGTGGAGTGGAAGGAGGAGGGAGCGTGGAGCAAAGGCTCCTACTTTATCACATAGCTTGTTCTGGTAATGGAGAAGGGCTCTATTAAAATCAGTTGGAGTGATGGGGTCTGAGCTGGTGCAAAGGGTCGTGCAATCCCATTTTGCTATGCAGCTGGCAGTCTACCCGCTGGAGGTCTACCCTCCGTTCTCTCTCTCTTTCTGGGCCACAGGAGCCTTCTCTTCATTATAAGATTTTACATGCTCTCCTCTCCCTCTGTTACTGTGCTGTAACCATTTACACGTACCAGAACTATTTTTCTGTTTTTAATTGTCCTATAGACCTTTCGCCATCATTCATTTTGTCATTGACTCATGCCTGCACTCAGCGGATGTTACCCACTCCAATACGCTGTGTCTCTCTGTCCCTATCACTTTTTAAACTGTTAATTTCTAATACATTCCAGTTCGGATTAAAAACGATCAGCCTGAAAAGTTAACTTTGTTGTTCTCTCCACAGATGCTGCCTGACCTGCTAAGTGATGTCAACATTCTCTACATTTAATAGATTCACATCAGTTTCATGGTTTTGTTTTTACTGCAAAACATTGGCCTGGATATTAACACGGGTGGATAACACGGCTGGGGAAAGGGGTTTCAGCATGTTAACTTCACAGACCGCCTGAATTACCCGTGATAGGTTTCCCGCTCTTATTGCAGCTTAATTGACAGGTTTGATTTCCCACTGGACCGGGTGGACGCTGGATCAGAGCCCAGTGTGGTCCAAACCATATGCAATGGGCAAGGGGCTGTCGGATATCTTTGGTGTCCCCTCATAACGTTAGGAAAGGAAGAGAGTATTGACATCTGTGATCGCTGACATGTTGACTCCCACCCCTTAGGAGGGGCCTACATCCTGGAGTGTGGTCTGCGTCCCGTGAGGGGCAGGTGGAGTGTCTGGATCATTAAGCCAGTGAAGGGGTCTCGTATGTTGCAGCGCGAAACGAGTACAACAGTCAGTGGCAGGTGAAGGGGAGAGTATGGTCTGTGGCCTCAGGTGCGTTTTTATATCCTGGAGCTTGGTCCGAAACAGCCGGGAGATGGGACCGGGGAGAGGGGGCAAGTCTCTGCTCCTCAACCCGGGGGAGTGCCTCATATGCTTGAGCGTGGTCCGAGTTGGTGAGATCAGAGGAATTTCTTGTCCTCAACACCGAGAGGGATCCCCTATCATGGAGTGATTTCTGAGTACAGGAGGGGGAAGGGACGTGGGTAAGTGTCTGCTCCAAGACACGATAGAACAGCCTGATCCGTATTGTGTCCGAACCCAGGGGTGAGAGGGGCAGTCGACTGATGCTGGGAAGTGTGTCCTATCCACGAGGCGAATCTAATTCCAGTTGGTTGCAATTCCAGAAGGGAACCTCCATCCTGTGAGGGTGTAATCCATGGTGATCCAAAACTAGGCGTGTGTAGAAAACAGGGGTGGAGGGTCTGCTCCTGGGGTTGGACTAATCCCGGGTTGGGAGTGTCCGAACACAGGGACGGGGATGCGGGGTGGTGCCGCGTCTGATCCAGGAAATGTGGTCTGACTACAAATCCTGGGTGTTTTGTTTGTGCAGCGTGAGGTCTAATGGGGACACCTGGACTACAAGATGTAAATCTGTGAATCAGAGACTCCCACTCTCATTAAAATACTTTCATCTCTAACCTGCTTCCTGGGAGCGGTTGTCTGCCTATCTCCTGAGCTGACTTAGTTAAACCCGGACGTAAGTGGGTCGGAGGCGTGTTGGCGTCGGGGTTCCCATCCTCCCACGCCTCTCTTCTCCTTTCTTGGTGCGACGGTCCTGCACTTATTTTCGGTGTCAGACAAGGAGAAAGTTTGATCAGTAAATTTTGTAGTATCTTCTCCCTTCTCTCTTGCAGTTAATTTACTGGCGATTGTGATCCTGTCCAGGAGAAAGTGCGGCCTCTCCACCTGCACCTCTCGCTACCTGGTTGCCATGGCAATGGCAGATCTACTGTTCATTATCACTGAGGTCATACTCTGGCGGATTGGTTATTATTATTTCCCAGTATCTTTCCTATATATCACCCCTGTGTGTAGTGTTATCGCTGTCCTCAGATTTGCAGCCAGGGAGTGTTCTGTTTGGTTCACCGTCACTTTCTACTTTGATAGATTTGTAGCCATTTGTTGCCAGAAGCTGAAAACAAAATATTGCACCAAGAAAACTGCGGCAATGGTTCTATCAACAACCTGCATTCTACTCTGTTTACGAAACGCCCCCTTCTACTTTATATATGAACCTGGAGAGGTAATCGACAATGTACCATGGAATTGTTATACAAATCCAAACTACCATACCGATCCAGGATGGGTGGCATTTGACTGGTTTGATGCGGTTTCAACACCATTGCTGCCATTCGCTTTGATTTTGTTACTCAATGCTCTGACAGTCAGGCATATTTTAGTGGCCAGTCGAGTCCGTAAGGGATTCAGGGGTGAGATCAAGGGCGCGAATCGCAGTGACCCAGAGATGGAGAGCAGAAGGAAGTCTGTGATTTTACTCTTCACCATTTCCGGCAGCTTCATTCTTCTGTGGTCGGTGTATGTTACAGAATTCTTATATTACAACATTGCAGGAACAAATCCCAATGATTACAACAATTCTGAATTCATATTTGAGCAGTCGGATTGATGATGATGAATTTAAGTTGCTGCACAAACACCTTCATTTATGTAGCGACTCAGACAAAGTTTAGAGAGCAGGTCTAGAGCGCAGTGAAATATCCGATTACATCAATTGTCCAATTAATACATGCACACAACAACTGACAGTGACCCAGAGGTACTGCCCAGTTTTGCCAGTCTGTGAATGCAATAATTATTAGCAACTGGAAAGCGATGACCGACAGCGGGATGAGTGGAAGTACACTGGTCGTGTTGGTTTGTGAGTCGTCATACACGCCAAAAGGAGCAGTGCAGCAGGCACTAGGTGACCTTTGGAGGATCCGATGCAAAGGGGCAGGAGGAGATCAGAGGTCCCCTTGTATGACAGGATGGGATACATAAGCTCCATCGTTCGATTGTCAACTCCTCACATCTGCTCAGAAACTAACATTTGTTGTTGCAGAAGCAAAACGCTGCAGATATTGAAAATATCATGTCAATTATTTTGTATTGGTTGTTTTATTTTGGGCGACACTTTGTCGACTCAGTCTGCAGACGATTACCCTCCTTCCCCCTTCAGCCCGCTGCACCCACTGGCCCCCCGCCTAATCAGTCACAGCCACCTGTCTCTCTCCCTCTGTCTCTCTCATGCATCCCTCCTGTGTAAAATGGTAAAGACAGGCGATTTACACCTGGACAAGTCCAACCGTGTAGCGCTGGTAGGGAGAAGGGATTAGGGTCGAGCATGATTGGCTAGGGTCTACACAGGAAAGAACAGAAACAACAACAAAAACAAAAACAAAAGGTGCTGGAAAAACTCAGCTGCTCTGGCAGCATTTGTGGAGAGAGAAGCAAAGTTGACGTGTCAGTTCTGTGACCTTTCTTCAGATCTGGCAAAGGTTAGAAATGAAATAGGTTATAAGAAGGTGAGTGTGTAGGTGGGGGCGGGGGGTGTGGGAGAGAACAAAGTGGAAGGTGCTTGATAGTATAGACTATGTTTACATAACACAGCTGCCCTGGGACAAAAGAAACGTGTGTGTTAATGATTGTGGAAGACAAAGCATTAGCCCAAAGTGACTGTTAATAGCGGAATGATGAACAGCTACATGACTACATAAAAAAAAACAGGCACACGGGTAAAAAGTAAAATACTGAAAAAAGACTAGTCATGCTCTGAAGTTATTGAACTAAACGTTCAGCCTGCAAGGTTGTAGCGTGCCTAATCGAAAGATCAGGTGCTGTTCCTCGAGCTTGTGTTGATGTTCACTGGAACACTGGAGAAGGCCAAAGACACAAATGTTGGCATGAGAGCAGTGGTGTCAGGAATCAACAGACTTGGTTGGCAGCGGTCGCGTAGTAGTAATGCCACTGGACTGGTAATCCATAGCACAGGCTAATGCTCTGGGGCATGGGTTCTATTACCACCACGGCAAATGGTGAAATTTGAATTCAACTAAGAAATCTTGTTTTAAAATGTTGTCTAATGGTGACCATTAAACCAATGTCTATTGTTGCAAGAATCCTTCTGATTCACTAATGTCCTTTAGGGAAGAACAACTGCCATCCTTACCTGGTCTGTTCTGCATGTGACTGCGGACTGACAGCTATGTGGTTGAAAGTTAAATACCCTCCGAAATGGTTGAGCAAGCCACTCAGTTCAAGGGCAAATCGGGATGGGCAATAAATGCTGGCGTGGCCAACGATGTTTGCATCCCAAAAAGAGTGACTAAAATAAAAAGCTGGAGCCTTTGCTTGTTGTCAGTTTAGAAGGGCTGTGCCAAGTCTCATCCTGTCCGCACCTTAGGTAATATTGTTATCAGTGCTTCCTCCGCAGGTTCTGTCCCTCTCTCCTTGAACTCTGCCAGCATTACTCCGCTCCTAAAAAAGCAAAAAACAAAACAAAAAAAAAACACTTGGTACTTCAATTTTTGCAAATTACTGCGGCACAGTAGCGCAGTGGTTAGCACCACAGCCTCGCAGCTCCAGCGACCCGGGTTCAATGCTCGATACTGCCTGTGCAGAGTTTGTAAGTTCTCTCTGTGTCTGCGTAGGTTTCCGCCGGGTGCTCCGGTTACATCACACAGCCAAAGACTTGCAGGTTGATAGGTAAATTGACCATTATAAATTGCCCCAAGTGTAGGTAGGTGGTCGGAGAATGGTGAGGGCGTGGTATGGAATATGGGGTTAATGTAGGATTAGTATATAAATGGTTGGTTGCTGTTTAGCACAGTCACGGTGGGCCGAAGGTCCTGTTTCAGTGCTGTATCTCGAAATAAACAAGTAAATAAAAAATGTCCATGCTCTCTATCCTGTCCAAAGTCCGTGAACATGTTGTCACCTCTCAAAAGACTGCCCACCTTTCTCAGAACTCCATGTTTTAAATTTTACAGTCTGGTTCTCGCCAGAGCAAAACAACATATTGGCAGACACGCAGACACAGGGAGAACTTGCAAACTCCACACAGGCAGGTTTAATATCCTGACCCTGCAACACCGATTGAGAGAAGGAAGACAGTGTTTACTATCGTGACTTTGCAATACCGACCAAGACAAAGGAGATGGTGTTTAATATCCTGACCCGGTAACATTGACCAAGAAAAGTGAGATGATGTTTAATATTGTGACCCGGTAACACTGGCCGAGACGAGGGAGGCGTCGTTTAATATCTTGACCTGGTAAAGCGATCGAGACATGGGAGGCTGTGTTTAGTATTCTGACCCAAGAACACCGGAAGAGGCAAGAGAGATGAAAACAAAATACTGCAGATGATGGAAATCTGAAACAAAAACCAAAAGTGCTGGAAATACTCAGCTGGTTTGGCAGCATCTGTGAAAAGAGAAACAGAGTTAACGTTTCAGGTCTGTGACCTTTCAGCAGAAGTGGCAAACGCCGGAAAAGAGTTGGGTTTTCAACGAGTGAAGGGGAGGGATGGGAGAGAACAAATGGGAAGGCGTTTGATAAGGCAGGAGAAATTAAGTAACAACCCTCTCCTGGGACAAAGTCAAAGAGTGTGTTGATGCTTGCAGTGAAATACAAAGCATTAGTCCAGAGAGTGTGTTAATGGCAGAATAATGAGCAGGTCTGACTACATGAAAAGCGGGCACATGGTTAAAAATAAAATATTAAAACAGGCCAGTGATGCTCTGATGTTATTGAATCAATGTTCAGTTTGCAAGGTTGTATAGTGCCTAATCGAAAGATCAGGTGCTGCTCCTCGAGTTTGTGTTGATGTTCACTGGAACACTGCAGCAGGCAAAAGCCTTGGATAGTGAAGAGAGGGGAGGTAAACAGCAGGTATTACACCTCCTGCGATTGCATGGGAAGGTGCTATGGCAAGGGAACGAGGTGTCGGGAATAAGGAGGAGTGGACCAAGGTGTCGCGGAGGGAATGATACCTTCTGAATGCTGATAGGTGAAGGGAGGGGAAGATGCGTTTAGTAGTGGCATCACACTGGAGGTTGCGGAAATGGTACAGAATGATCCTTTGGATGTGAAGTTTGGTGGGGTGGAATGTGAGGACAAAGGGAATCCTGTCACAGTTTCAGTGCTGTAACACTAAACTAAACTAAACTAAACTGTTCTAGGTGGGAGGGGAAGGGGTGAGGATAGAATTGCGGGAAATGGGCAGGACTCAGATAAGAGCCCTGTAAATCACAGTGGGGGCAAATCCACGGTTGAGGAAAAATGAAGATATATCCGAGGTGCTATTGTGCAAGATTTCATTGGAACAGATGAGTCGGAAATGGAGACACTGGGAGAATGGAATGGTGTCCTTACAGGAGGCAAGGTATGAAGAAATGTAGTCGAAGTAGCTGTGGGAGTCGACGGGCTTATAATATATACTAGTGGACATCCTATCCCCAGAGATGGAGACAGGGATGTCGAGGACAGGAATGGAAGTGTAGGAGATGGACCACGTAAAGGGTGAGAGAAGGGTGGAAATTGGAAGCAAAGTTGATAAAGTTTTCCAGTTCGGGGCGGGAGCAGGAAACGGCACCGATGCATTCATCAATATACTGGAAAATGAGTTGGAGGACGGAGCCAGCGTAGGACCGGAACAAGGATTGTTTGACATATCCCACAAAAAGACAAATTATTGGAGAGGATTCTGAGAGACAGGATTTATGATTACTTGGAAAAGCAGGGTTTGATTAGAGACAGTCGGCATGGCTTTGTGAGGGGCAGGTCATGCCTCTCAAGCCTTGTTGAATTCTTTGAAGATGTGACAAAACACATTGATGAAGGAACAGCAGTGGATGTGGTGTATATGGATTTTAGCAAGGCGTTTGATAAGGTTCCCTTCGGCTCATTCAGAAAGTAAGGAGGCATGGGAAACAGGGAAAGTTGGCTGGCTGGATACAAAATTGGCTGACCCATAGAACTCAGAGGGTGGTAGTAGATGGAAAGTATTCTGCCTGGAGCTCGATGACCGGTGGTGTTCACAAGGATCTGTTCTGGGACCTCTGCTCTTTGTGATTCTTATAAATGACTTGGATGAGGAAGTGGAAGGCTGGGTTAGCAAGTTTGCCGATGACACGAAGGTTGCTGGAGTTGTGGATAGTGTGAAAGGCTGATGTAGGTTGCAAAGGGAAATTGAAAGGATGCAGAGCTGGGCTGAGAAGTGGCAGATGGAGTTCAACCTGGAAAAGTGTGAAGTGATTCATTTTGGAAGGTCGTATTTGAATGCGGAATACAGGCTTAAAGACAGGATTCTTGGTACTGTGGACGAATAGAGGGATCTTGGGGTCCATGTCCATAGATCGCTCAAAGTTGCCACCCACGTTGATAGGACTGTTAAGAAGGCGTATGGTGTATTGGCTTTCATTAACAGGGAGATTGAATTTAAGAGCCGCGAGCTAATGATGCAGCTCTCAGGGCATTTAAGTGGTCATTGGATAGACATATGGATGAAAATGGAATAGTGTAGGTCAGATGGTTTCACAGGTCGGCGCAACATTCAGGGCCGAAGGGCCTGTACTGCGCTGTAATGTTCTATGTTCTATAAGGCCTTGGTTCGACCACACTTGGAATATTGTGTTCAGTTCTGGTCGCCTCATTATAGGAAGGATGTGGAAGCTTTAGAGAGGGTGCAGAGGAGATTTACCAGGATGCTGCCTGGACTGGAGGGCATGTCCTATGAAGAAAGATTGAGGGAGCTAGGGCTTTTCTCATTGTAGCGAAGAAGGATGAGAGGTGACTTGATAGAGGTGTACAAGATGATGAGAGGCATAGATAGAGTGGATAGTCAGAGACTTTTTCCCAGGGTGGAAAGGGCTATCACCAGGGGGCATAATTTTAAGGTGATTGGAGGAAGGGTTAGGGGAGATGTCAGAGGTAGGTTCTTTACACAGAGAGTGGTGGGTGCGTGGAATGCGCTGCCAGCGGTGGTAGTAGAAGCAGATACATTAGGGGCATTTAAGTGACTCTTGGATAGGCATATGGATGATAGTAGAATGAAGGGTAGGTGGTTACTTAGATCTTAGAGTAGGTTAAAGGTTCGGCACAACATCGTGGATCGAAGGGCCTGTACTGTGCTGTACTGTTCTATGATCTATGTTCCATATCTAGGACCCATGCGGGTACCATAGCAACACCTTTTACTTGAAGGAAGTGAGTGGACTTGAAGGAGAAGTTGTTCAATGTAACAACAACATCAGGCAGGCAGAGGAGGGTGGTGCTCGATGTGGACTGGTTGGGCGTCTGTTCAAGGAGAAAGTGGAGAGCCCTCAAAACGCCCTGGTGAGGCATGGAGATGTAGAGAGATTGGACGTCCAGAATGAACAGGAGGATATTAGAGACAGCAAACTGGATATTGCCAAAAGGATGCAAGGCGACAGAAGAATCACAAATGTAGGTAGGAAGAGATTGGACCAGCGGAGTCAAGATAGGAAGAAATAGGTTCAGTGGGGCAGGAACAGGCTGAAACGATGAGTATGCCAGGACAGTCCTGTTTGTGGATTTTAGGAAGGAAGGATATGCGGGCTGTCCGGGGTTGTAGAACTATTTGGTTGGAAGTTGTAGAGGGAAGATCTCCTGAGGAGTTGATGTCAGTGACAGTCCGGTGGACAAAGAACAAAGAACATTACACCACAGGAACAGGCCTTTCGGCCCTCCAAGCCTGCGCCGATCTTGATGCCTGCCTAAACTAACACCTTCTGTACTTCCTGGGCCCATATCCCTCTATTCCGTTCCTATTCATATATTTGTCAAGATGTCTCTTAAACATCGCTATCGTATCTGCTTCCACCACCTCCCCTGGCAGCAAGTTCCAGGCACTCACCACCCTCTGTGTAAAAAACCTGCCTCGCACATCTCATCTAATCTTTGCCCCTCGCACCTTAAACCTATGTCCCCCAGTAACTGACTCTTCCACCCTGGGAGAAAGCTTCTGACTATCCACTCTGTCCATGCCGCTCAAACTTTGTAAACCTCTATCATGTCGCCCCTCCACCTCCGTCGTTCCATTGTAAAGAATCCGAGATTTTCCAACCACTCCTCATAGATAATGCCGTCCAGACCAGGCAACATCCTGGTAAACCTCCTCTGTACCCTCTCCAAAGCTTTCACGTCCTTCTGGTAGTGTGGCGACCAGAATTGCACGCAATATTCTCAGTGTGGCCGAACTAAGGTTCTGTACAGCTGCAACATGACTTGCCAATTTTTATACTCTATGCCCCGACCGATGAAGGCAAGCATGCCGTATGCATTCTTGACTACCTTATCCACCTGCGTTGACGCTTTCAGTGACCTGTGGAGCTGTACGCCCAGATCTCTGTGCCTGTCAATACTCCTAAGGGTTCTGCCATTTACTGTATACTTCCCACCTGCATTAGACCTTCCAAAATGCATTACCTCACATTTGTCTGAATTGAACTCCATCTGCCATTTCTCCGCCCAAGTCTCCAACCGATCTAAATCCTGCTGCATCCTCTGACAATCCTTATCATTACCCGCAACTCCACCAACCTTTGTGACAGTGACTTGATGTTCGGTGGTGTGGTCATGATCCAGGGGCACACTCTTGGGCACCCCTAGAAAACTCTTGCCATTTCCAAACAAACTCGTGGTCACCCTTGGCACACTACTGGCACCCCTAGTACTGTCTTGCCATACTCTATCGAACTCTTGCCATAACCTATTACACTCTTGGGCACCCGAGCACACTCTTGGACATCCCTGACAAACACTTGAACAGACCTATCACACTCCTCGTTAGCCCTAGCACACTTTAGGCACTCTGAACACTCTCTTGCCATCGTCGCGCACAGTCTTGACATCCCCAAGCACATTCTTGGGCACTCCTAGCAACACTTGGGCACAGCTGTCACACGTTCAGGTACCCCTAGCAATCTCTTGCCTACCCCCATCACGATCCTGTGCACCCCCTTGCACTCTCTTGCCATTCCCTCGCACACTCTTGTTCACCCTTATCACACTCCTGGGCACCCATACCACACACGAGGGCACATCTAATACATCTTGCAATCTGCTATCATATTCTTGCCATCCCCTCGCACTCTTGGATGCCACTAGCCTACACTCGCCTTCCCTGACCACACCCTTTGGCATACGAAACTCACTCTTGGATACCCACAGCACACTCTTGGCAAGAGTGTTGTTCGTGTGCCTGACAGAATGATAGGTGTGACGAAGAGACTGCTAGGTATGTCCAAGTGTATGTCTGGGATGTCCAAGAGTATGACTGGGTACTCAAGAGTATGATAGGGTCTGGCAAGAGGGTGACAGTGGGGGCCAAGAGTGTGCCAGGGTGCCCGAGTATGTTAGGGAATGGCAAGAGTTAGCCACCCCGCACTCTTGAGTACTCATAGAAATTTCTGGGCACCTCATGTACAATATTGCCACCCCCTGACACACACTTGCGCACCCCTAATGCAGTCTTGCCATCCCCCAGCATACTCTTTCGAACGCCTTTCCATTTCTTGGGCACTTCCAGCACATTTGTTACCACCTGTGACACTCTTGGGCACCCCTAGCTAACTCTTGCCATTTTCTACCATACTAGGGCACCCTGGCACCCTCTTGGCCCCCACTGTCACCCTCTTGCCAGACCCTACCACGCTATTGAGAACCCAATCACACTCTTGGACATCCCGGACATACACTTGGACATCCCTAGCACTCTCTTTGTCACACCTACCACTCTGTTTGGCACACACACAACACTTTTGCCATCCCCATGCACACTCTTTCCATCCCTAGCATATGCTTGGGCACCTCTATCACACTGTTGGGCACCCCAAACAAACATTTTGACACTCCGAGCACGATCTTGGGTACACCTATTACACTCTTGGGCACACATATCACACTTGTGCAACCCTAGCACTCTCTTGTCCACCACTCACACTCTCTTGCTCACCCTCTTGCACAGGTGGGTGCCCATGGCGCACTCTTGGACCCTCCTAGTAGACGCTTGGGCAACCATCGAACAGACTTGGACACTACTAGCACATTCGAGGTCACAAAAATCCAATTATATGGTATCCCCGAGGACACTCTTGCCATTCACTGCACTCTGTTACCACCCCCCATCACACACTTAAGGACACATGTCGCACTTTTGACATCAGCTATCACACTTGAGAATCCTGGCACACTTTTGAGCACCCCACCTGGCATGCTCTTGAGCACCACTGACACACTCTTGCCATCCCCTATGACGCCCTTGGTTACTCTAAGCACGCTCTTTCCAACTCATGGCCTGCACTTGGGAACACTTGGTCATGACCAGAACACTCCGGCCATGCCCGAGCACACTCTGGGCAGCTGTTTCACACACTTGGGCACTCCTCTCACGAGCTTGGACTCCACTATCACACGCTGGGATCATCCAAAACGTTCTTGCCATCCCCTGACACAATATTGGGCACCCTGAGCACTATCATGGGCAATCCTGGTACATTCTTGTTATGTCCTAGCACACTCTTGTGCATCCGTAGCACACTGTTTGACACGCTTAGCACACTCTTAGACTCTGCTAGCACATGCTTCCCATCCCCAAGCACACTCTTGGGCACAACCATCATACGCTTACCATCTCCTATCACACTCTGGGAAGCCATAGAACCTACTTGCGCACAATTAGCACACACTTGAGCACGGCTAGGACATGCTTGGGCGCACTTATCATACTCTTGGGCATCCCCTAGAACACTCCTGGCAGCCGTAGAACACACTTGGGAACGCCTATCCCTCTCTTGGGTATCCATAGCAGACTCTTGGGCACTCCTCTCATACTCTTTGTCATCCCTTGCAAACACTTGGCCATCATTAGGGCATTCTAGACACCCCTAGCAGGCTGTTGCCAAGCCATGACACACTGCTGGATATTCCTAGAATCCCCATCACACTCTTGAGAACCCCTAGCTCACTCTTGACCACTCCTGGTACATTCTTGCTATACCCAGCATGCTCTTGGCATCGCTAGCACACTCCTGGGCACTCTGGGAACACCTTTCAACTCTGGCAAGCCCTGATACTCTCTGGACTTCGCTGGCCCACTTTTGCCATACTCTAGCACGCTCTTGGCCACCCCAGCATACTCTTCAGTACCTCTAATGACACGTGGGCATCCGTATAACACCCTTGCCATAACCAAGCGCACTCTTGGGCAGCCCTAGCACACACTTGGCCACCCCAGCACACACTTGGTCACCCAGCACACATTTGAATACCCAGCACATACTTGGCCACCCAGCACACACTTCTGCACCTCTAATAGGCACTTGGGTAGACCTAGCACACACGAGGCCATGCCCTTCCATACTCTTGCCACCCCATTTCACAGTCTTGGAAATCACTAGTACACAATTGGGCAAGTCTTGCATAATCTGGACACACCTAGAACTCACATACCATCACCAACCCCACGTTTGGGCACCCTTAGGACACATTTCTGCAACCCAGCACACTCGGGCACTCCGAGCATACTGCTGCCATCCCTAGCTCACTCATGAGCACCATTGGCACCTTCCTGGCCACACCGAGCGCTCTCTGGGCACAAACACACATTTGGGATACCCTAGCGCACATATTGAAACAGTAGCACACTCCTGCCATCCCCTAGCATATGCTTCGACACCCCTATCACACTTTAAGCACACCGATGACACACTTGCTTACCCCTAGCACATAATTGGGCACCCCTCTCACACACTGCACACCACTGGTACTCTCCTGGTTACCACTATCACGCTCATGGGGACCCTAGCAGCTTTCATACTCTAGCACGCGCTTGAACAACCCGAGCACAATCTGGGCACTCCTATCTCACACTTGCCATCACCTATCACACACTTGAGTACCACTAGGACACACTTCGGCAAGCCTAACAAACGCTTGAGCACGCCTATCATACTGCTGGCATCCCCCAGATCACTCTTAGACACCTCGGGTGCACTCGTGGGCACACTCTTGGCACTACAAAGACGTATTTGGACACACCCATTACACACCTAATCACCAGTAGCATACACCGGTATACACGATCACACTCCTGTCATCACATAGCACAGAGAACATAGAACAGTACTGCACAGTACAGGCCCTTCGGCCCACGATGTTGTGCCGAACCTTTAAGCGACTCTAACCGGTGCTCCGGTTTCCTCCCACAGCCAAAAGACTTGCAGGTTGATTGGTAAATTGGCCATTATAAATGGCCCCTAGTATAGGTAGGTGGTAGGGGACTATCGGGACAAGTGAGGATGTGGTAGGAATATGGGATTAGTGTAGGATTAGTATAAATGGGTAGTTAATGGTTGGCACAGTCTCGGTGGGCCGATGGGCCTGTTTCAGTGCTGGATCTCTAAATCTAAATCTAAAAAAAATCTAAACCTGGGCAGCTGTAGCCGACACTTGGACAGGCTAGCACATGTTTGGTCACCCTTATCACAGTCTTGGGCACCCCTATGACGCACTTGCTCACACCTAGCAAACTCTTGGGCACCCGTTGAACACTCGTGTCATTCTCCATCACAGTGTTTGACACCCTAGTACGCTTTGGGAAAACTGATCACTCTCCATGGTACCTTTCTCACACACTGAGAATACCTCGCACACTCTGGGCGCCCCTAGTACATTCTTGGTCACCCCTATCACGACCTTCGCAAAATTTGGGCCCTCCTAGCACAATCCTGGACACCAATAGAATACACTTGTCATTCTCCAGTATGCTCTGGGCAAACAGAGCATACACTTCGGCACCTCTATCATACACTGGGCTCCCCTGGCACTCACTAGTGCACACCTAGATTACTCTTAGTCACACGTAGCACTCCCTTGTTATTCTCCAGTGCACTCTTGCTCAGCTCGATCACACTCTGTGCACACTGATTACTCTTTGGAACCTCAATCACCCACGGATCACCCCTAGTACAGACTTAAACACGCCTAGCATGCACCTGAAAAACCTGAGCACAATCTGGTTACACTTTTCACACAGTTGCCCTCACCTCGCACACACTTGGACGCCTTAAGACACTTGGGCACACCAAGAAACCGCTTGGGCATCTCGAATACACACTTGGATATCCCAAGTACACATCTGTGCACTCCAGTATACTCTTGCTCACCCCATTATACACTTTCTATTTCCTAGAACATTCTTGGTCATACTTAGAACACTGTTGGGCACACACACCTGGCATATACTTCTTTATCCCTTGCACACTCTGGGCACACTGAGCACTTCTTTGTCACCGTTGGCATACACTGGGCACACCTATTACAGTTCTTTGCATCCCATCACACTCCTGGACACCACTATCACACGATTGGGCATGCCTAGCACTATCTGGACGCTCTTAGCACCCACTTGCCATCACGTATCCCCCTCCATGGTCACCCCTAGAACACACTTCTGCAAGCCTAGCACACGTTTGGGCATCACTAGCACACTGCTACCATCCCCTAGCTGACTCATGGGCATCCATAGCATTTTTTCGGCACACCAAGCATAGATTTCGGCAACCCTATCCCCAAATTGACACCCATTGCACGCGCAGCGGCGGCACAGTGGTTAGCACCGCTGCCTGTCAGCTCCAGCGACCGAGGTTCGGTTCTGGGTATAGCCTGTGTGGCGTTTGCAAGTTCTTCCTGTAACTGCGTGGGTTTCCGCTGGGTGCTCTGGTTTCCTCCCACAGCCAAAGCCTTGCAGGTTGATCAGTAAATTGGCCATTGTAAATTGCTCCTAGTGGAGGTAGGTGGTAGGACAATGGTGGGGATGTGATCGGGAATAGGGGATTAATGCAGGATTAGTATAAATGGGTGGTTGTTGGTCGGCACGGACTCGGTGGGCCGAAGGGTTGTTTGACTTGGATATCCTCACACACCCCTGCTATCCCCAATCGCATGTTTGGAAACCCCTAATGCTCTCTGAGCGCCCCTAGCACCCATTTGGTCAGCCAAACTACATGCTTGGGCACATCAATCACACCCTTGGGTACCTCTAGAACACTTTTGGGCTCACCAGCACTCTGTTGGACAAACGTTGCACACTCTAGCCCTCCCTTCGCACATGTTTGGCCATCCGTATTATACTCTGATCACCCCTAGCACAGATATGGTCACCCCTCGTACATGCTTTGGCACAGCTAGCACAACCCTGGACACTTTTGACACACCAGCACACTGTTGGACATACCTAGCACACTCTTACCATCCTCTACAACACACTTGGGCACACCTAGAATATCCTTGGGCTCACCTGGAAAACTCTTGAGCACCACTATCATGCTCTTGGACAGCACTGTCACACACTTGCAATACCCGAATAATCTCTTAGGCTCATATATTCACTCTGGACTCCCCTGCCACGCTCATGGGCAAGCAGAGAGTATTCAGGCTGCTCCTAGCGCACACTTGCCATCCCTAATACAGCCTTGGGCACCCCTTGTACACTCTTCGGCACAATGATCACTCTTTTGGACACAACTATCACACTCTTGGGCAGTCCTATTACATACTTGGGCACAGCTATAACGCAATTACCGTCACCTAGCGCGCGTTTGGGCACCCATAGAATGTTCTTGGTCACCCATAGCATGCTCTTGGGCATACCTAGCACAGAATTAGTCGTTCCTAGCTCACTCTTGTACACCGATAGAGCACCCTTGTCATTCTCTAGTACACTCTTGGCCAACCCGAGCAGACTCTGGGTGAACTGAGCACGCTCTTTGTCACCTCCAACACGCACAGGGTTCCTGTCGCACACTCTTGTGCAACTCAGCACGCACTTGGAAATCACTGGCACACACTTGCCATCCCCTTGTAGACTCCTGGGTACTCCAGAACACTGTTTTTCACCCAGAACACGCTTCGGCACAACTATCATAATCTTGGCGCTACTAGTGCACACTTGGGCACCCTTAGTACGCCGTCGGGTCTTCCATTCACACACCTGGGTACCCCTGCCACACACTTGGGTAATCCCAGAACATTCTGGGCAATCCTAGCACACACCTCCCACAACTTAGCACACTCTCGGGCACCACTAGTAAACTCTTGGGCATGCTAGTAGACGCTTGGGCAGCCCGAATACACACTTGGGCACCTCTACCACAGTCTTAGGTAGCCCTCGCATCTTCTTGGGAGACCTCGCACACTCTGGGCACTCGAAACACACGTTTGGGCAAAGCTGCCCACACTCGGGCAGCACGTGCAGACAGTTGGACGCCCAAGCACACACTTGCTCTCCCCTGGCACATGCTTGATGATGCCTAGCAGTCTTGGGCACCCGTAGCACACACCTATTATTCTCTAGCACATTCTTGGACAGTCCTCGCATACTGTTGGGCAACTGAGTACATCCTTGGTACATCTAGCACACACTGGGCACATCCTCGCACACTCTTGGGCACACTTAGAACACACTTCAGCACACCTTGGACATTCATCTGCACCCCTATCACAAATAGGCTCACTGAGCACGCGCTTTGGCACCTCTAGCATACACGGCTCACCCGTAGCATACTTCTGTGCATAGCTAGCACACACTTGGACACTATTATCACACGTTTGGGCAACCCAAGTACAACCTGGGCACTCTTAGCACACACTTGCCATCACCAATCACACTCAATTTTGTAACACTAGCATATGCTTGAGCACCATCATCACACTGCTGCCTTCCCATTGCTCACTCTTAGAATTAGAATTAGAACATTACAGCGCAGTACAGGCCCTTCGGCCCTCGATGTTGCGCCGACCTGTGAAACCATCTGACCTACACTGTTCCATTTTCATCCATGTGTCTATCCAATCTCCACTTAAATGCCCTTAAAGTTGGCGAATCTACTACTGCTGCAGGCAGGGCGTTCCACGCCCTTACTACTCTCTGAGTAAAGAAACTACCTCTCACATCTGTCCTATATCTATCACCCCTCAACTTGAAGCTATGTCCCCTCGTATTTGCCATCACCATCCGAGGAAAAAGACGCTCACTATCCACCCTATCTAACCCTCTGATTATCTTATATGTCTCTATTAAGTCACCACTCCTCCTCCTTCTCTCCAACGAAAACAACCTCAAGTCCCTCAGCCTTTCCTCGTAAGACCTTCCCTCCATACCAGGCAACATCCTAGTAAATCTCCTCTGCACCCTTTCCATAGCTTCCACATCCTTCCTATAATGCAGTGACCAGAACTGCATGCAATACTCCAGGTGCGGTCTCACCAGAGATTTGTACAGCTGCAGCATGACCTCGTGGCTCCGAAACTCGACCCCCCTACTAATAAAAGCTAACACACCATATGCCTTCTTAACAGCCCTATTAACCTGGTTAGCAACCTTCAGGGATTTATGCACCTGGACACCAAGATCTCTCTGTTCATCTACACTACCAAGAATCTTCCCATTAGCCCAGTACTCTGCATTTCTGTTACTCCTTACGGACGCATGGAACGTTCTTGGGCACAACAAGAACAATCCAGGCATGAGAGGCACACTTTTGGCAATACTAGCCCCACCTTGGTACAGAAGTAACACTCTTGGGCATCCCTTTCACACACTTGGGTACCCCTATTCCTCTCTGGGCTACCTTATCACATTCTTGGTCACCATTATCTGACACTTGTGGACCCATGGCACACTCTTGAACAAACCTAGCCCTATCTGGGCACTCCTATCACACAGTTTCCATCACCTAGTACACACTTGGCCACCTCTACCGCTCTCCTGGGCACACTGCTCACGACCTTGGCCACCTTTAACACACACCTGGGCAAGCCATGAACACACTTGGGCACAACAGCAGTCTCTTGGACACACCTACAACAACCTTGGGTAAACCTAGAACGATTGTGGGCACCTGTAGCATGCTAGTGGGCACGCATATCACACACTTGCTCACTCCTATCACACTCTTGGGCACTTGCAGCACACCCTTGTCTTTCTCCAGCACATAATCTTGGACAAACTTAGCACACTCTGGACACTCTGATCAATCTCTTTGGCACATCTATCACGCACTGTGTTCCCCTAGCACAGTGCTGTTAACCCCTGCACACATATTGAGACAACTGGCACACACTTGCCATCCTCAAGTACACACTTGAGCACACCACAGTACACTCTGGCACACACATTGCACTCTTGGGCAACCCTAGAACAATGTGGGCACTCATTTCACCCACATGCCATCGCCTAATACACTGTTGGAAAAACCTAGAACACTCTTGGGCACTTCCATCACACTCTTGAGCGCCACTACCAAACTCATTGACACCCCTATCGCATTCTTGGGAACACCTGTCACAAACATGCTCACTCCTATCACACACTTGGGCATACGTAGCACACTCTTGTCATTCTGTATCACACTCTTGAAAGACCTATCGCCCTCTGGGCACCCCTATGACATACTTGAACAATCCTACCACAATCTAGGCACTCGTGGCACACATTGCCTTAACCTACTACAATCTTGGGAACAACGTCGCACTCTTGGACACCACTATCACACGGTTGGGAAACCCTATCACATTCTGGACACACCAAGCATACACTTGCCATCACCAAGCACACTCCTGGGCACATGCAGAACAATTCTGGGCACCCTCAGCACAATTTGGGGCACCCTCTTGAGCACACCTGTTACACTCTTGCCGTCCTCTAGCACATTCTTGGCCACCCTTAAAATCCTCCCCCCGCCCCACCCCACCCCAGCATGCTCTTGGGCACCTCAAATACCCACTTGCTCAGTCCTAGCAAATTCTGGAATCACTGAACACACATTTCGGCAAACTAGCCCAATCTTGAGCACACATAGCAGACACTTGAAAACATTAACACATACTTGCAATCCCCTAGTACATGTTTGGTACACACTGGCACACACTTGGTCATCCCTATTACACTACTGGACACACCTAGAACACTCTTGCGCACAACTAAATGTTCCTGGGCATCCCTAGCAAACACTTGCCCACTCGTTTCACACACTTGCGCACCTGTAGAACACTCTTGTCATTTTCTAGCACACACTCTTGGACCACCAAGCACTCTCTGTGTACACAGCACTATCGTTGTTACCTCTAGCACGCACTGGGCTCCCCTGGCGCACTCTTGTGCACACCACAACGCTCATAGACACCACTGGCACATTTTGGGCATGCCAAGTGCACACTTGGGCACCCCTAGTACACACTTGGGAACACACATCACCAACTTAGGCACTTCTACTACACACTTGGGCAAACCTTGGTCATTCTGGGTACCCCTAGCACACACTTCCCGTCACCTAGTACAGTTTGGGGCACGCCTACTACACTCTTGGTCATCCCTAGCACCTTCTTGTGCACACCTCGCAGACTCTGGACACACTGACTACCCATTTGTACAAATTCGCCGACTCTTGAGCAACCCTAGCACTCACTCACTCCTAGCACACACTTGACAGCACCGACACACACTTGGCCACCCCCACCACACTCTTGGGTAAACCGACCACCCACTTGATCACCTTTAACACACAACTGGCCAACCCTCGAATACACTTAGGCACACCAGCACTCTCTTGGCCACATCTGCAACACTCTTGGGCACATGTAGAACGATCGTGGGCACCCCTAGCATGCTCTTGGTAGTAACCCTATCGGGCGGCACAGTGGCGCAATGGTTAGCACCGCAGCCTCACACCTCCAGCGACCCGGGTTCAATTCTGGGTACTGCCGGTGTGGAGTTTGCAAGCTCTCCCTGTGTCTGCGTGGGTTTTCTCCGGGTGCTCCGGTTTCCTCCCACAAGCCAAAAGACTTGCATGTTGGTCTGAAAATTGGCCATTATAAATTGTCCCTAGTATAGGTAGGTGGTAGGGAAATATAGGGACAGGTGGGGATGTGGTAGGAATATGGAATTAGGGTAGGGATAGTATAAATGGGTGGTCGATGGTCGGCACAGACTCAGTGGGCCGAAGGGCCTGTTTCAGTGCTGTATCTCTAAAAACTAAAAAAAAGCAAAAAAACCTATCACACACTCACTCACTCCTATCACACTCTAGGACACCAGTAACACAGCCTTGTCTTTCTCTCGTGCACACTCTTGGGCAGCCCGAGCACACTTTGGGCACACTAATCAGTCTCCTTGGCACTTCTATCACACACTGTGCTCCCCTAGCACACTCTTGTGCACCCCTGACAACTCTTTGATACAACTGATGCATTCTTGCCATTCCCAAGAACAATCTTGGGCTTCCCACGGCACTCTCCGGCACACCTGTTATACGCTTGGGAAAACCTAGAACATTGTGGGCACTCATAGCACACACTTGCCACCACTATTCCACTTCTTGGGCACTGCTACCAAACTCGTGGGCACCCCTATCACATTCTTGGGAACACTTATGACACACTTGCTCACTCCTATAAAGCTCTTGGGCACACGTAGCACAATCTTGTCATTCTGTATCACAATCCTGGACACCCCAATCACAATCTGGGCACACCGATTACTCTCTTTGTCAAGTATAGTAGGTACTGGGGCTGTGTAGCACCCTCTGGGCACCCCTATAACATACTTGAACAAACCTAGCAAAATCTGGGAACTCCTAGCACACACTTGTCTTCACCTAACTCACACTTGCCACACAAATGTTCCCTTTCAGCACTTCGATCTCACACTTGTTCACTCGTTGCACACACTTGGGTGCCCGTAGCACACTCTTGTCTTTCTTTAGCAGACATTTGGACAGCTCTATCACACTCTGGACACGCTGAGCAATCTCATTGGCACCTCTAGTTCACACTATGTACCCCTATCACACTGAGAACCCCTACTAAACTCTTGGGCCACGTAGCACACACTTGAAAACCCCCATTACAATCTGGGCACTCCTGGCATGCAGTCACCTTCAGTTAGCACTCACCTGGGCACCCCTAACAATCACTGGGCACACCAAGTACCCACTTGGGCCTGTCGAGCACTTGAGCACACCAAAGAACAGATTTGGGCGCTCCGGCACGCTCTTGAACATCCCAATAGCAGCTATCACACTCTTGCCCTCATGGAGCATATTCTTGGGCTACCCGAACAAGCACTTCTACAACCCTATCACATGCTTAGGCATCCCTAACACACTGCTGCCATCTGTTTGGCCACACTTACCACACACTGCGCAACCCCTATCACATACATGAGCACCCTAGAACACTGTTGGGCACAACAGCACACTGGTTGATAGGTGTGTCCCTTCTTTCCATCCCCAAGCACATCCCTGGGGACACCTCCAATACTCGGTCACACCTAGTACACTCATCTGCACACCTAGCATGCTCTTGAGCAACCTTAGAATATTCAGGGCACTCTTATCACACACTTGCCATCATCAAGTACAGTCTTCGGAACACCTATTACACTCTTGGTAACCCACATCACATACTTGGGCGCCACTCCCACGCTCTTGGGTACCCCTAGTACATCCTTGGGGACACCTAGCACATACTTGGCATCATCCAGCGCACTCCTAGGCACCCCAACCAGTTCTTGGACACCCCAGCATGCTATTGGCCACATCTTGCGCATGCTTGCTCACTCCTAGCATACTCTTGCCCAACTGCAGAACACCGTTGTCATTCTCTAGCACACTCTGGACAGCCCTCGGGCACTCTGGGCAAACTGAGCACGTTGTTTGTCACCTGCAAAACACATTGGGCTCCACTAGCACAGAGTTGTCATCCCAAAGTACACTCTTGGGTACCTCTGCTACACTCGGGGGCAGCCCTAGTACATTCTTGTGCAAACCTAGCACACGCTGGTCACTCCAAGCACACATTTGGGAAAACTAGCCCACTCTTGGATGGCCCTAGCAGACATTTGCCGACCCAAAGCAGATGTCTGGTTACTATTAGCAGAGTCTTGGGCATACCTGGCACACACCTGCTCAATCCCAGCACAACCTTGGACACTGTGGTGAATCTTTAACACAGTCTTGGACAGCTCTGTCACGCACTGTGCACACTGATCAATCTCTTCAGCACCTCTAGTACACACTGTATACCCCTACTACACTCCTGGGTACTCCTATCACAGACTTGCCTTCAGCTACCACAAAACTTGGGCCCCCCATGGAAGACATTTGGGAACTCCAGCATGCTCTTGGACACCCCTACAGAACCTATCACACTCTTGCCATCATCCATCACACACTTGGGCACCCCTAGGATGCACTTTTGCAACCCTATCACAAGCTTGGACATTCCTGGCAGACTGCTGCGATCCCATGCACAAGCTTGGTCACCGCTATCACACGGCAATAACCCCTAGCACCCACTTGACCACCCCCAGTGCACGCCTTGGCACTCCTATCACGCACCAATGGGCACCCTTAGAACACGTTTGGCCACACCTGCACTCTGTTGGGCACACCTATTTCCTCTTGCCATCCCCTAGCACATTCTTGGGCACCTGGAACACACTTGGGCACACCGAGAACACACTTGGGACACCGAGAACACACTTGGGCACTACTGGCACAATCTTGTGATTCCAAATTACACTCTTTGGCACACCCTTTACACACTTGGGCAACCTTAGAACATTCAGGGCACTCATGGCACACACTTGCTATCACCCCGTACAGTCTTGGGCACCCCTGTTGCAATCTTGGTACACCCCATCACATACTTGGGCACCAATACCATGCTTTTGGGCACATCTATCACATGCTTGCCATCAACATACACAGTCTTGAGCATCCCATGTACGCTCTTCGACACCCCTGGCATGGACGTGGGCAACATAGCACACACTTGCTCACTCCTAGCAAGCTCTTGGGAACCTGTAGAACACTCTTGTCAGTCTCTAGCACATGCTTGAATAATCCTCACACACTCTTGGGAAACTGAGCACGCTCATTGCCACTCCCGCACACACTGGGCTCCACTTGCACACACTTGACATCCCTCAGTACATTCTTGGATACCCCAGTACACACTTGGGCACCTCTAGGAATCTTGGATTGCCCTTGCACCTTCTTGGGCACACCAATCACTCTCTGGACACTCCAAGGGCACATTTGGGCAAACGAGCCCACTCTTGGACAACCCTAGCAGACACTTGGGCCTCGAGCACACGCTTGTCATTCCCTAGCAGATGTTTGGTCACTCCGAGCACAGTCTTGGGGATATCTAACACACACTTGATCACTCTTAGCATACCTTTGGGCACCCTGAGCACACACTTGTCATTCTCTATCCCACCCTTGGCCGGGCCTAGCACACTATGTGAAAACTGAGAACTCGCTTTGGCACATCTAGCATGCACTGGTCATCCCTAGCTCACTCTTGGGCACCCCTCATGAACTCTGGGGCACCCTTATCACTCATTTGAACAACCCTAGCACAATCTAGGCATTCCCAGCACACACTGCCTTCACCTAACACACAGTGGGTAGACCATAGTCCCCTTTGGACACCTCAATAACAGACTTGGGCACACCTAGAATTCTGTCAGGCACTCCATCTATCTCTTGGGTACATATCATACTCATGCTATCTCCTAGCACACACTGGGCACCCCGAGTACACAATCTCTTGAACAACACTAGCACAATCCGGGCACTCCTAGTACACCCTTGCCGTCTCTAAACACATACGTGGGCACACCTAATACTCTCTAGGCACACTGTGAGACTGTAGGCACACCGGACACACATTTGGGCACCGCTAGTCCACACTTAGACCCGCCTATCAATATCTTGGACACCCCTATTACAAGCTTGGGCAACCATTGCACAATTTGCACATCCCAGGCACACTTTTGCCATCCACTTTCACATAGTTGCACAACCCATTCACACACTTGGTCACCCATGGCTCACTATTCCCACCCTCTAGCAGATGACTTGCCACATGGAGCATGTTCTTGGGCGCATCTTTCACACACTTGTTCACTCATAGAACACACTGGGCACTCTGATCACCATTCGCGCAAACTCGACCACTCTAGGGCACCCTTACCAGGGACCTGGACGTCGTATGATACACTTGTCATCCCCCTATCACACTCTGGGCAATCTGAGCGCACGTTTTGACAAACTAGCCCATTATTGGGCACCCTGGCAGACACGTGAAAACCCTAGCACATACTTGCCATCCCCCAGAGCATGTTTGCTTACACATACACTTGGGCACACCTACCAACAATTTGCTCACTCCTAGCACACGTTTTGGCACCCTTCTTGCACTTTACCATTCTTTAGTACACTCCTAAATAACCCTATCACAGTCTGTGCACTCTTATTACGCTCTTTGGCACGTCTATCACATTCTGGGCTCACCTAACACACTCTTGGGCCCCACAGCACACTCTTGGACACCACTGGCACCCTGTTGCCATGCCTGAGAACAGTCATTGGTACCCCACACCACTCTTCGGCACCACAGCACACTGTGGTCATCCCAAGTGCCCCCTTGGGCACCCCTGGCACTCCTTGCACACAACTATTACACCCTTGGGCAATCCTATCTCGCTCTGGACAACTCTAGTACACTCGAGGGCACCCCTGCCGCTCATTCCTTCACCCATAGCACGCTCCTGGGTACCCATAGCTCACACATGGACACGCCTATCACACTCTGGGCACACGGAGCACTTATGAGCAAACTCACCCACTCTCGGTCACCTCTAGCAGATACTTGCCATCACCTAGCGCATGTTTGGTCAACCCTAGAAAAGTCTTGGGCACCCCAAGCACATGTTGCTCACACCTAGTGCACTCTTGAGCAACTGTAAGCACACTCCTGTCATTCACTAACATTCATTCGTGGAATAACCTAGCACATTCTGGGCACACTGTTCGCTCTTGCTGGCACCTCTATCACACACTGGGCTGCCCTAGAACACACTTAGACCCTACTGACACACTCTTGCCATCCCCAGGTATAGTTTTGGGCACCCCTCGTACACTCTTGGGAACCCCTAGCACTCCCTTCGGCACCACTATCAAAATCTTGGGTATCCCAAGCACATAATTGGTCACACCTAGCACATACTTGCTCACTGCTAGCACACTGTAGGGCGCCCGTAGTACACACTTGTCATTCTCTAGCACACTCTTGCACAAGCCTAGCACACTCTGGCCATACTGATCACCTTCCTTGGCAGCTCTATCACGCAGCGGTCTCCCCTAGCACACTCTTGTGCACTCCAGCACACTCTTGGAAGCCACTAACAAGCACTTACCATCCCCGAGTACACACTGGGTACTCAGAACCGTTCTTGGTACCCTTATCACACACTTGAGCTAACCTAGAACGTTTTGGGCACTCGTAGGACACATTTGCCATCACCTTGCACACACTTGCGCACCCTTACCACCTATTTGGGCAGTTCTAGCACATAGTTGGACAAAGTAGCCCACTTTTGGGCAGCTCTAGCAGACACCTGGACACCCTGTCACCCTCCTGCCATCCCCTCGCACATTCTTGGTCACCTCTAACACTCAATTAGGCATCCATAGCACCTGCGCAGTCCTACCACACACTTTGGCACCCCCAGCACATTCTTGGGCACATCGAACACATTCTGGGCCCTCCATGATCGCATTTGTGCAAAGTAGTACCACACTTGGCCACCCTTAGAAAACTCTAGGGCAGCCCTGGTACACACTTTGTTATACCAATCACATATTTCATCACTCCCGGCACACTCCTAGCCACCCGTAGTATACCCTTGCCATTCTCTAGTACTTTTTTGGACAGTACCAGCACACTGATTACTCTCCTTGTTACCTCTTTCATGTACTGAGCCCCCCTAGCACTACATACCTTCACCTATCACACTCGTGGACACCTCCATGTAAATACTTGGGCACATCCACCAATCATTTGGGCACCCGAGCCCACATTTGCTCACTCCTAGTACACTCTCGGGCACCTGTATCCTGTCATTCTCTAACACACTCTTGGACAGACTGAACACTTTCTGGGAAAGCTGATCTTTCTCTTTGGCACATCTCGTACACATTGGACTCCCCTAACACACTCGTGTGCACCCCATCATACACTTGGAGACCACTGGCACACAGTTTCTATCCCCAAGTGCACTCTTGGGCATCCCGGAAGGCCTTTTAGCATACCTGGCACACATTGGCCACACTAATCGCTCTCTTGGGCTCACCAGTATACTCTTGGACTCACCTATTGAACTCTTGAGCAAGTCAAGAGCATTCTGGTCACTCCAAGCACACACTTGCCTTCACCTAACATATATTGGACACACTAAGCACCGCCTTGTGCACCTCAATTACACACTTGGGCATACCTACAACACTTTCAGGCAGTTCATTACTCTCTTTTGTACCCCTATTATACTTTTGCTATCTCCTAGCACACTCTGCGGCACCCCTAGGACACATTCTGTTGAACAACACTAGCACAATCTGGACACTCCGTGCAAACACTTGTTATCTCCGAACACATACTTGGGCACACCTAAAGTTCTCCAGGCAGACTGCACAACCCCTAGACCACCTCTCATACACACTTGGGCACTCCTATCACACACTTGCCATCGTCTATCACACTCTTGGTCACACCTAGTACACTCTTTGCACCGCTAGTACACACTTGGGGAACCCTAATACACACTTGGGAACTTACCACAAGTTAGGCACATCAAACACTCATTTGGGCACCCGTCGCCCACTGTTGGACCCACCTAGCATTCTAATGGGCACCCCTATCACAAGCTTAGACACCCATAACACAATCTTCACATCCCTAGCACACTATTGCCATCCACATTCACACTGTTGCTCACCTTTAGCACCAACTAGCTCACCCCTGGCTCACTATTCCCAACCCCTATCACATTATTGGCCACACGTAGCATACTCTTGGGCACATCTAGCACACACTTGTTCACTCGCAGCACTCCCTTGGGCACACCTCTCACTTTCTAGGCACCCCTAGCATGCTACTGAGTAATCCTATCACTATCTGGGTACACTGATTACGCTCTTTGGCACCACTATGACATCCTTGCATTCTCCTAGCACACTCTTGGGCACACTATGATACACCTGGCAGCCCTCACAAACTCTGGGCTTACTAATCACTCTCTTTGGCACGAATATCACAAACTGGGCACCCCGTGCACACTTTTATGCAAGCCAGCTCTTGGGCACCACTGCTACACGCTTGTCATTACGAGAACACTCGTGGGGACCCCACAGCATTCTTCGACACCCGACAACACTGTGGACACTTCTAGTACTTAGGCACCCCTACCAGTCTCTTGCGGAATCCTAGCACTTCCTGGGCACTCCTAGCGCACACTTTCAATCATCCAGCATACTCTTTGGCAACCCTAGTATGCACTTGGGCATCCCTAATACACACTTGCGTACCTCTGTCACACACTTGGGTACATCTAAAACACTCTTGGGCAACCTTAACCGATTCTTGGCACACTGGAACACTCTGGGCACTCCGATTTCGTTTTTTGGAAAACTAGCCCACTCCTGCGCGCCCCTAACAGATATTTGGGTACACTAGCACACGCCTGCCATCATGGGTACATGTTCGCTGACTCCTGTCACACTCTTGCGCTCTCCTAGAACAGTTCTAGGCACAATTAGCACACTCTTCTGCACGTCCATCATATACTTGGGCACGCCTAGCACTCACAAGGGTATGTCTGGAGCGATCTTGGGCTCCTGTAGGCACCCCAGCACACAGTTGGGCACTCCTAACGTAGAACGGGCAGGCTTAGCACACTCCCTTTTACCCCAGCACACTCTTGGACACCGCGAGCAAACTCTTGACATCCCCGATTACACGCTTTGGCACCCAGTGTACACTCTCGTGCACAACTATCACCCTTTTGGGCATGGCAAGTACACATTTGGGCAAACGTATCCCAGTCTTGGGTACCCTGATCACACATTTGGACACTCCCATTACACTCTTCAACAACTTCAACACACACTTGCCATCACTTACGACACATTTGGGCACACCTACCCCAATCTGGGCACAACAAGTACCCCCTTGGACACCTCTATCACACACTTTGAACACTTTTAAGTATTCCATCACCCTATTGGACACACTTTTCACGCTCTTGCCATCCCGTAGGACGCTCTCGGGCAGAACTGGCATGCTCTTGGGCACCCCTAGCACACACTTGTTTACTCCGAGCACACTCTTGGGTCTAGGTATCACCTTGTTGTCATGCTCTACCGCACACTCTTGGACAACCCTAGCCAACTCTGGGCACACTGATTACTCCCTTTGGCTCTAGCACACACTGATCTGTCCTACCACACTGTTGTGCTCCCCGTCACGCAATTGGACACGACTAGCAAATTTTACACTCCCCGAGTATGCTCTTTGGCACCCTATCACACTCTAGTTCCCCCAAGTACACGCTTGAGTACCCATATTACACTCTTGGGCAACCCTAGAAAATTCTCACCAGTCAAACCACACACTTGCCATTACCTTGTTCAGTCTTGGGTAACACAAGTACAGTCTTGGTCACCTCGACCACACAGTTGGGCACCCCTATCACATTCATGGGCACCCCTATCACAGTCTTGGCCCTTCAAACACACATTTGGACAAGCTATCCCACTCTTGCCACCCCTATCAGAGACTTAGCATCACCTAGCACACACTGGGCCTCCCTTGTACACTATTGGATACCTGTGGCATACTCTTGCTATGCCCGAGTATGCTCTTAGGCACACCGGAACACTCTTCAGCACCCAGGCATACACTTGGGCAACCAATTTGCAGGCTTGGGCATCCCTAGTACACTGTTGGGCACCTCCATCACGCATCTGAGCACATCTAATACCCACTTGGGCAAGCATAGAACATTCTGGACACTCATAACACATAATTTCCATCCTCTATCACACACTTGGGTACCGCTAGAACACTCTTGGGTACCCCTAGAACACACGTGGAAACCCCTAGAATTCATTTGTTGAGAGCCATCACACTCTTGGGGACACGTAGCACGCACTTGTCATTCTCGATCACACTCTTGGACAGACCTAACACACTCTGGTCACACTGTTTACTCTCTTTGGCACCTCTAGCAGGTACCGGACACGCTAGCACACACTTGCAGTTACCTCACACTCTGTTGGGCAACCCTAGTAAACTCTTGGCTATCCCTGCTACACTCTTGGGCACCTCCCTCACACATTTAGTCACGCCTATCACACAGTTGCTAACTAATAGCGCACTCTCGGGTACCTGTAGCACACATTTGTCATTCTCTAGCACTCTCTTGGACAACCCTATCAAACTCTGGGCAAACTGATCACTCTCTGTGGCACCTATAGCACATACTGAGCTCCGCTAGCACAAACTTGTGCACTCCATCACATTCTTGGACACCACTTACACACTCTTGCCATCCCCGAATACACTCTGGGCACACCAAGTGCACATTTGAGTACTCTTTGGCTGTCCCATTACACACATGGGTAGACCTACCATACACTTGAGCAACCCTAGAACTTTCTGGTTACTACTGGCATGCATTTGCCATCACCTAGTGCACTCGCAAGCACTCCAACACCCTCTAGGGAACCCCAGTTAACTCTTGGGCACAAGCTTCACACCCTTTAGCACTTCTACTACACTCTTGGGCTGCCCTTAGACCTTTTTGGGCACACCGATCGCACACGCTGGGCACTCCGAGCACATATTTGGCAAACCAAGCCCACTCTTTGGCACCCCTAGCAGTCACTTTGACACCCGAGTGCACTCTTACCAGCCCCTAGCTCACGTTTGGTCACATCTAACAGAGACTTGGTCATCCCTATCACACATTTGTTCACTCATAGCACTCGTGGGCACGCGTAGAACACTCTTTTCTTTCTCTAGCACACTGTTGGACAGCCCTATCTCATACCGGGCACCGCTGCTACACTCCTGGGCACCCCTATCACGCACTTGAACAACCCTAGCACAATTTGTGCACCACCTTCATACACTTGCCTTCACCTATCACACACTTGGACACACCTATCTTCTCTGGGTTTATGGAGCACCCCTCTGGCCGCCTCTATCATACACTTGGGCAACCCTAGTACCCTATTGGTCACTCCATCACACTGTTGGATCTACCTACCACATTGGTCCCATCTCCTAGCACCCTCTTGTCCACCCCTAGCATCTCGTGGGCACACCTGTCTCACACTTGCTCACAACTAGCACACACTTGTCATTCTCTCGCACACTCTTGGACCGCCCGATCACACTCTGGGCACACTGATCCATCTCTTCGCCACCTCTAGCACACACTGGGCTCCCCTGGCACATTCTTGTGCACATCAGCACATTTGGGGACGAGTGGTACACAGTTGCCATCCATGAATGCAGTCATGGGCACCTCAGAACATTATACATCCCCATTATCACCATCTGGACACGGCTAGCACACTCTTGTGAACTCTGCCATATATTGGGCAACGTTAGAACAACGTGGACACTCCTAACACACAATTGCCATCATCTATTACACTCTTGGGCACACCAATACAGTCTTGGGCAGATTTTGTATACTCTGGGTCAGCCATAGCACACACTTCTTTTGCCCTAGCACACTTTTGGACAGGCTGATCAACACTCTGGGCACGCTGATCACACTCTTTGGCACATCAATCACATTCTGGGTACCCCTATGACACTCGCAGAGCTCCATCACACTCTCGGGCACCTCTAGCACATACTTGCATAATGCTAGCACAATCTGGGCACTCCTACCACCCACTTGCCTTCACCTAGCACACACTTTTTTTTAGATTAGGGATACAGCACTGAAACAGGCCCTTCGGCCCACCGAGTCTGTGCCGAACATCAACCACCCATTTATACTAATCCTACACTAATCCCATATTCCTACCAAACATCCCCACCTGTCCCTATATTTGCCGGCCACCACTAGTGACAATTTATAATGGCCAATTTACCTATCAACCTGCAAGTCTTTTGGCTTGTGGGAGGAAACCCACGCAGACACAGGGAGAACTTGAAAACTCCACACAGGCAGTACCCGGAATCGAACCCGGGTCACTGGAGCTGTGAGACTGCGGTGCTAACCACTGCACCACTGTGCCGCCCCTTGGTCACCCCTAAAACTCACTCGGCGGATAGATTACACCCTTGTCCATTTCGATCACACACTTGGGCACCCCTAGAACACATCTGGGCATTCCATCACTTTCTTGGATAGCCCTCTGACAATCTTGCCATCTCCTCTCACACTCTTAGGTCACCCTATGACACTCTAGGCATACTGAGCATACTCTTTGGCATCTCTAGCATATACTGGTCACCTCGATCACACCTTTGTGCACCCTATTGCACTCTTGGACACCACTGCCAGCCTGTCACACGCTTGGGGATACCCAGCAAACTGCTGCCATCCCCTAACTCATTCTTGGGCACACATGGCATGTTCGTGGGCACAACGAGCACACTCTGGGCACAACAAGCAAACATTTGGGCAACTCTAACTCCCACTTTGCCACCCATATTACACACCTAGATACCCTATCAAACTCCTGCCAATCCCAAGCTCATGTTTGGTCACCTTGAGCACCCGGATGGGCACCCCTAGTACTCAGTTGTTCTCTCCATCACTCTATTGTGCATACCAGCACCTTCTTGGGCACATCTAGCATACTCTGGCACTCCGAGCACACATTTGAGCTAAGTAGCCCACTCTTGGTCACCGCTAGTACACATCAGTGCATACTTCATGCTGTCTGGGGCACTAGTATTGCACTCTTCCCATTCTCTAGCACTCTCTTGGACAGACCTAGCAACTCTGGGCACACTGATGACTCTCTTTGGCACCTCTACCACGCACTAGAACCCCGTAGCACATACTTGCCTTCATCCAGCACGCTGTTGGGCACCCTATTTAAACTCTTGGGCACTCTTTTGTCACTCCATGACTCCTCTGGATACTCCTTGCACACACTGGCCGTCGCCTAGCACACTCTTGGTCACACTTAGAATGAACTTCGTTACACCTAGCACAAACTTCTGCACACCTAGTAAACTCTCGTGTACCCCAAGTACACTTTTGGACACCTCTATCACACACTGGGCTCCCCTGGCACACTCTTGTGTACACAAAGTCTGTCTTGGAGACAACTGGCACACACTTGCCATCCCAGTGTACTGTCTTTGGCATCCTAGAACATTATTCATCCTGCTTATCACCATCTGTGCACACCAAATACTCTCTTGGGCAATTCCATCACACACTTGTTTTCTCCGAGCACACTCTTGGTTATCCATAGCACATACATATCATTCTCTCGCACACTCTGGAACAGCCCTATCACACTCTGGGCACACTGAGCAAACGTTTTGGCACCTCTATCACACCCGGGACACCCCAGTATACACATGCCAATCTCTCGCACAGGTTTCCACACACCTAACACACTCTGCACACCTCTAATATACACTTGGACAATCTCGCAATATCTGTGCAATCCCAGCACACTTGTCATCAGGTATCACACATGTGCGTACCCTAGGACACACTACTGCAACCTTTGCACATTCTTCGGCACACCTAATGCCTGCTGCCATCGCCTATCTCACTCCTGGTCGCACCTAGCACGTTCTTGGCCACACAAGCATACTATGGGCACAACAGGCACACATTTGGACAACCTTATTCAACTCTTGGTCATCCCTAGAACACTTCTAACAAGCTAGACCATGCCTGCCAACCTCTAGCACATGTTTGGGCACTTCTGTCATGCTATGGGCACTCCTGCACATACTTAGGCACATCTATCACACTCTTTGGAGCACCTAGAACTCACTTGAACAATATCAGCACAATCTGGGCACATGTAGCACACGCTTGCCCACTCCAGGCATACTCTTGTGCATCTGCAACACTCTCTTGTCATTCTCTATCACCCTCGTGGATAGCCCCAGCTCCACACTCTGGGCACACTTATCACCCTCTTCGTCACCTCTATCACGCACTGTGCTCCCCATCACAATTGTGTGTGCCCCATATCACTCTTGGACACCAATAGTTCACTCTTGCGCATCCCTAGCAAGCACTTCAACAACCCTACCACAGTCTGTGAACTCCTAGCACACACGTGCCATTACCTATTACACACTTGGTCACTTGGCACATTCTGGAAACACCGAGCACTCCCTTGGGCACCTATCGCAGACACTTGGGCACACCTAGAGCGCTTTTGGGTCCTCTATTACACTCTGGGACACCCTTATTACACTCTTGCCATCTCGTGGCACACACTTCTTGACACCTATCACACTCTGGGCACACCGAATACACTCTGTCGCACCTCAACAATACACCTAGCACCACTATCACATCAGTGTGCACACCAGAACACACTTGGATACCACTATCACACGTTTGGGAACCCTGGCACAATTTGGGCACTCCGAATACACACATTCCATCAAATAGCACATTTTTGGTCCACCCTACTATACTCTGGGAATACCAAGCACCTCCCCCCCTCCACCTCTAGCACGCACTTGGGAACCCCTTAAACACTTTTGGGCACCCCGTCACTTTAATGGACACCTTTTACACACATACTCACTCCGACCAACTCTTGCGCAGCTGTAGCACACTCTTGTCATTCTCCAGCACACACACTGGGACAACCTTAGCACACTCTGGGTACACAGAGCACTATAATTTTCATCGCTAGGACATAATGGGTTCCCCTATCATATGCTTGTGCACCCCAGTACACACTTGGACGCCACTGGCACACTCTTGACAACACCGAGTACACTCTTGGACACCAATGTGGCGCAGTCTGGCCACCCCAATCACTAGCCAAGTCCACTGTTTTGGCTTCGCCCGCACGCACTTGGTCACTCCGACCGCACTCTTGAGCATCCCTGGAACATTCTGAGCACTCCTATTACACACTTGCCATCACATAGTACAGTCTTGGGTCTTAATACACTGTTGGGCACCCCAATACACACCTGGCCACCACAATCATGCTCTTGGGCACACCTATCACGTTCGTAGGCACACTTACCACGGTCCGGGCAAGCTAGCCCACTGTTGGCCACGCTAGCAGACACTTACCCTCACAAGGCGCACACTGGGCTCCCCTGTCACGCACTGGGCTCCCCTAGCATCGTCTCGTGCACACCAGCACACTGTTAGACAACACTGGCAGTCTCTTGCATTTCTGAGTGCACTCTTGGGCACTCCAGAACCATTTTCGGAACCCCTATCACATTTCAGGTACCACAACCACATGCTTTGGCACACCTAGTCCATTCTTGGGCACCTGCAGCACACACCTGAGCAACGATAACACACCTTTGGGCAACCCTGGACCATTCTGCGTACTCCTCGCACGACACTTACCATCATCTATCACATCCTTGGGCACACGTATTAAACACTTGGCCATCTCCATCACAACCTTTGTACCTCTACCACACTCTTGGTCAGCACTAGCACCGTCTTGGGCACACCTATCACTCTCCGGACACTCAGCCCACACATTTGGTCAATGCAGACACTCTTGGGCAGCCCTAACACATCATCGGGCTTACCTAGTACACTCTTGAGCGTCCTTGGAACACACATTGTCATACTGAGCATAATATTCTGCACCGATATTACATACTGGGCACACTGAGCACACAGTTTGGCACCTCTAGTATACACTAGGCCCACATAGTACACTTTTGTGCACCACAGCACGATCAGGGCACCGCTATCAAAGGCTTGGGCAGCCCTAGAACAATCTGCGTACACCTAGCACACACTTGACATCATCTATGACACTTTTTGTCACCCGAGAACACACTTTTGTCGTCGTAGCACATTCTTGGGCACCCCTATAACTCTGCTGCCTTCCCCTAGCTCACTCCTAAGCATCCATGGCACATTATTTGTCACACCAAGCACGCTCTGTGCACAACAACACACATTTGGGCATCCCAGCCGGCACTTGGCCATGCTAGCACACACCTGCCATCCCCTCGCACATGTTTGGTTAACTTATCACACTATGAGCAGAGCTAGCACACACTTGGGCACCCCTATCTCACTCTTGGGCGCATCTAACACGCTCTTGGGCACCCCTATCACACTCTGGGCACCCTTAGTACACTCTTGGGCGCATCTATTACACGCTTGTGCATACCTATCACACTCTTGAACAACCCCAGTACAATCTGTGTACTCCGAGCAGATACTTGTCATCACCTTGCACGCACTTGGGCAACCCTACCACACTCTGGGTACACCGAGTAGCCCCTTGGGCACGTCTCGCACACACTAGGCCTTCCCTAAAACACTTTTGGGCACCCCAGCAGTCTTGGAGACACACATCGCTCACTTGTGCACATCAAAACATTTTTAGGAATGCCTACAACACTTTTGGTCACCCCTCACATGCTCTTGGGAGAACCCAGCGCACACTTACTCTCTCCGAGTACACTCTTGTACATGTCATTCTCCAGCACAATCTTGGACAAACCTTTCACACACTAATCACACAGAAAGCACTCGTCGGCATCTCCAGCAAATGCAGGGCTCCCCCAGCATGCGTTTGTGCAACCCAACACACTCTTGGACATTACTGGCACAGCCTTGACATACGCAGTACACTCTTGGGCATCCCAGAATACTCTTCGGCACACCAACACAAGCTGGGAAGCTCGAGTACACGCTTGTGCATCCCCACCACACACTTTAACAACACTAACACCCTCTTGGGCAACACTAGCACATACTGGGAACTTCTGGAACTCACATTGCCATCACCTAGCAAACACTTGGACAACCTTCATGCGCACTTGGACACCCCTAGTGCACTCGTACATCCCCCAATCACACACTTGGACACTTCTACCACACACTTGGGCAATCCAAGCATCTTCTCGGGCGCACCTTTCACACTCTGAGCTCTCCAAGCACGTATTTTGTGCAAAATAGCCCACTCTTGGGCATCCTGAACAGTCAGTTGGACAGCCTAGCATACACTTGCCATCCCCTAGCAAATGATTGGTCACCCCTATCATACTCTTGCTATTTACGAGAACAGTCTTGGACACACTTAGCACACTCTTCTGCACCCCATCACTCTCTTCGACACCACTAGCAAACTCTTGCTATCCCTGAGTACACTGTTCCATATCCCTAGTACACACTTGGGCAAACCTAGCACACTCTTGGGTACTCCTACCACACGTTTGAATACCTTGGCACACTACTCCCATCCCCTAGCACATGATCGGCCACAGCTATAACAATTTTGGGCACCCCTCGTACTCACTCTGGGCATCCTAAGTGCACTCTTGGGCACCCCTTGGACTCACATCTGCAAATCTTGCACATGCTTGGGCATCCCTACCAAACTGCTGCCATCGCTAACTCACTCTTGTTCACCGCTATAATGTTCCTGGGCACTCTTGGCAAACTCTTCTTCGCCACTGTAAGATGCTGGTCTCCCCTAGCTCTCACATATGCGCGCCTGGAACGCTCGTGGGGACCCCATCACATTCTTGGACACCACTAGCAAACTTTTGCCATCACGACTACATTGTTGGGCACCCCAGAATACTGTTTGTCACAGTGGTGCAGCGGTTAGCACCGCAGCCTCACAACTCCAGCGACCCGGGTTCAATTCTGGGTGCTGCCTGTGTGGAGTTTGCAAGTTCTCCCTGTGTCTGCGTGGGTTTCCTCCGGGTGCTCCGGTTTCCTCCCACGTGCCAAAAGACTTGCAGGTTGATAGGTAAATTGGCCATTATAAATTGCCCCCAGTATAGGTAGATGGTAGGGAAATATAGAGACAGGTGGGGATGTGGTAGGAATATGGAATTAGTGTAGGATCAGTATAAATGGGTGGTTGATGGTCGGCACAGACTCGGTGGGCCGAAGGGCCTGTTTCAGTGCTGTATCTCTAAACTAAACATCTATCACACATATACCATCACCTATCACATGCTTGGGCGACCCCAGGACAGACATCTGCAACCCTTGCACATGCTGGGGCATACTTATCACATTGCTCCCATCCCATATTTCAGTTTTGGGCACACAAGCAGTCATGTGGACAACCCTTCTTCGGCACCGACCACACACCTGGCACCCGATCACACACCTGACAATCTCTAGTACATGCTTGGGCGGCCCTCGCACTCATTTGCGCACTCCTAGTATACGCTGGGCTACCCTATTGCACCCTTGGGCATCTCTAGCACACTCTAGGCACCCCTAGTATACACTTGTGCACCTCTATTTCACACTAGGATACCACTAGCAAAGTCTTGCCATCCCCCTGTACACTGTGTATCCCAGAAAACTCTTACATGCACACTCACCAAACTCTTGGGCATAGCAAGCACAAATTTGGGCAAACATAGCTCAAACTTGGGTTCCCCTACCACATACTTGATACCCTATAATACGTCTGCCAGCATCTAGCACACTATTGCCATCCGCCTTCATACTGTTGAACAGCCCTATCACACACATGGGCTACACCTAATACTCTCTGGGCGACCCAAACATGCCCCTGGGCACCTCTATCACACTCTGCGCACCCCTAGTATACTCTTGAGTGCATCAATCATAATCTGGGTTCCCCATCACACAATTGGTAACCCCGTGAACACTGTTGGTTACCTCTATCACACAGTTGGTCACCTAAATCGCACTCCTGAGCATGCCTACACTGCTCTATGTCACCGCTAGCACACACTTGCTCACTCCTAGCATACACTTGTACAGATGTAGCACACTTCTTCAATTTCTAGCACACATTTGGACAGCCCTAACACACTCTGGGCACATTAAATACTCTCATTTGCAACTCTATCACACACTTGGAACACCTTGTACTCTCTGGGAACCCTTCGTACACTCTTAGGTAACATTATTACACACTTGGTCACCCCAGCACACACTTGCCTTCACCCCAACATACACTTTGTGTTCTGAGCACCACCTTGTGCATATCAAGTACACGTTTGGGCATCCCTCGATCAATTCTGGGCACTCCAGCACTTTCTTGGACAACCGTAGCACGCGTTTGTCATCTCCTATCACCTCTTTGGCACACGTAAAACACACTTGGGCACAGCTATAGCTCTTGTCAGCACCATTATCACAGTCTGGGCACACTGAGCCCACTCTTTGGCATCTCGAGCATACATTTGGCAGTCTGAAACACTTTATGGAACCCATCACTCTCTTGGACACCACTACCACAAGCTTGGGAACCCTATCAGTATCTGGCTACTTCTAGCACATACTTACCATCGCCAATCACATTCTTGGGCATTCCTAGGACACAATTTTGCAACCCTATTACACACTGGGGTACCCCCATCACACTGCTGCCATACCCTAGCTCACTCTTGGGCACCAATATCACCTTTTGTGTAGGTAACCCGAGCACACTCTTCACACAACAAGCACCTCAGACTTTAGTACGTGTAGTGCACAGTGGGGCACCCCTCTCACATGCTTGGTCACACGTATCACACGCTAGGCACTCCAGGCTCTCATTTGGGCAAACTAACCCACTCGGGCACACCTAGCAGACACTTGGACACCCTAACACACACTTACCATCACCTAGCATATGTTTGGTCACCTCTAGCACCCGCTTGGGCACTCCAAGTACACAATTGCTCACTCCGATCAGACTCTTAGGCACCCTTGCACATTCTTGGGCACGACTAGCACAATCTAGGCACTCCGAGTGCACACCTGGGCAAACTAGCCACTCTTGGACACTCCTACTACACTCTTGGGTACCCTTGGAACACTCTTGTTAACCCCCAGTACATTCTGTGTCACCCCAAGCACACATTTGCTCACTTCCAGCACACTCTTGGGCACATGTATCACATTCTTGTGATTCTCTAGCACAGGCTTGGACAGCCCAATCACACTCTGCATACACTGAACACTCTAGTTGCCACCTCTATCACATATTGGTCTCCCCTAACACACTTTTGTTCACCCCATCACACTCTTGGTCACAACTGGCACACTCTTCCAACCCCGATTACACTCTTTGGTAACTCAGAAGACACTTCGGTAAACCTGTCAGACTGTGGCCACCCCAAGTGCACACTTGGGCACACCTAGTAAACACTTGTGCTGCCCCAGAACATACTTGGACACTCCTTCAGGGCTCTTGGTCAACCATAGAACATCCTGTTCACGCCCAGTGGGCACTTGCCATCACCTATTACACTATTGTCCCCCAGAGTGCACACTTAGGCACCCTAGTACACTCGTGTTCACCGCCAGCACACACTTAAGCACAACAACTGCACTATATGGAAACCCTAGCAGATTTATGAGTACTCCGGACACACATTTTGGAAAACTAGCCCCCGTTTGGGCACTCCTAACGGACACTTGGACAGCCAAAAACACACTTATCTAACTCTACGGTTACGCAAATATGTGCTTCTTGTGCCTAGAGTCTGTTTGGTTGGCCCAAGAACGTAACATGGTGCGCAATAGTGAGTTAGGGGATGCCAGCAGCGTGTTAGTTGTTCCCAAGTGTGCAATAGGGCTGCAGAAGTGTGCCCTAGGGCTGCCTATGCGTGTGTTAGGTGATGGCAAGCGTTTGATAGGTGTGCTCAAATAATGGTAGGTGTGCCTACGTGTGTGCTGGTGGTATGCAAGGGTGTGCTGGCATGCACAAATGTGTGCTAAGCATGCCCAGTGTATGCTAGATGTGCCAAAATGCATACTGAATGCGCCAAGCAAGTGATAGGTGTGACGATGTGTGCGCTAGGAGTGCCCACGAGTGTTCTGAGTGTACCCAGACGAGTATTAGGACATTGCAAGAGTGATAGGATTGTCCAAGAGAGTGCTGGATTGCTCCACATTGCTCTTCGGATGCCCAAGTGCGTGTTAGATGTGCGCAATTCGGTGTGTTCAGTGTGTGTTAGGGGAGCTCAAGTGTGTGCTAGTTGGAGGTAAGTGAGTGATAGGTGTGCCTAGATTGTAATAGGGTTGTTAATGTGTGTAATAGGTGTTCCAAGTGCGCAATAAGGGTGCTCAGAGAGTGATGCTGTGCCAAGTGCGTGATAGATGTGCCAACTAGATTGTGCCACAGAGTGCTCAGTGTGCCCAGAGAGTCCTAGAGCTGTTGAAGAATGTGCTACGATGTGAGCAAGCGAATGATAGGTGTGCCCAAGAGTGTGATCGGGTTGTCAAACATGTGCTAGATGATGGCAAGTGTGTGCTAGGGTATCCAAGTGTCTGCTAGGGTTCCAAGCGTGGACCAGTTTGTGCAAATGTATTTTTGGAGAGCCCAGAGAGTGCTAGGTCAACCCAAAAATGTTCTAGATGTACCCAAGTGTGTGATAGGGTTGCGAAAGAGTAAGATGGGGGTGCCCAAGAGTGTGATAGGTTTCTCCAAGAGTATGTTAGAGAGTGACAAAACTGTGATATAGGTCCCAAGAGAGTGCGAAGAGAGAGAAAGTGTGTGCTAGAGGTGACCAAGTGTGTCTTTGGGGTGAGCAGGAGTGTACTTGGGGTGCCCATGAGTTTAGTAGGGGGTACTCAAGTGTGTGCTAGGTGATGGAAACTGAGGGCTATGAGTACCCAGAATGATCTGGGATTGCCAAAGATTGTGAAGGGGTGCTGAAGTGTGTAATGTGTTGCCAGGCGTGCACGCAGGGATGGCAAAAGTGTGACACTGGTGTCCAACAGTGTGATGGGGTGAACATGAATGTGCTAGAGTAAACAAGAGTGTGCTAAGCGAGGCCATTCTGTGAACGATGTACCAAAGAGAATTCTCAGTGTGCCCAGAGGGTGCTAGGTCTGTCCAATAGTGTGCGATAGAGAATGACAAGAGTGAACTCCCAATGCCCAAGAGTGTGTTAAGACTGAGCAAGCATATACTACGGGTGACCAGGAGTGTGCTATGGGTGACCAAACATATGCTAAGGGATTGCAAATGTGTGATCGATGGTCCAGGTTTCTGCTAGGGCGGCCAGGAATGGGCTAGTTTGCCCAACTGTGTGCTCGCAGTGTCCAGAGTGATAAGTGTGCCCACGAACCTGCTAGTGGTGCACAAGACTGATATGGAGGTGTCCAAGAGCGTACCAGGGGTGCACAAGTGTGTACTATGGGTGCCCAAGAATTTACTACGTGGTCGTAAGTGTGTGCTAGGAGTACCCAGAATGTTCTAGGCTTGCCCAAGGTGGTAATGGGGGTGCCCAAGTGTGTAGTAGAGTTGCCGAAAGGAACGCTGGAGTTATCTAGAGTGAGATAGGGGTGACAAAGTGTATTCTGGGGTACCCAAGAGTGTACTCGGGGATGGAATGTGTGTGCCATTGGGGTATAAGAGTGTTTTATGTGCACACCAGAGTGTGCTAGGAGAGTTCAGTGAGTGATGGAGGTGACAAAAAGAGTGCTCAGTTTGCCCAGCGTTTTCTAGGGTTGTCCACGGGCGTGATAGAGAATGATAAGAGTGTACTACAGATGCCCAAGTATAAGCAAAGAGTGAACAAGTGTGTGCTAGGAGTGCCCTCAATGTTCGAGGTTTCCCTACGAAAGTGCCAGGGGTGCCCAAGTTAGTGATGGGGGTGACAAAGCATGTACTAGGCGTGACCAAGTGTGTAATAGATGTGCCCAAGAGTGCAATAGTTTCTGCTAGGGTTGGCCAAGTGTGGGTCAGTTTACTAAGAAATGTGCTCGGAGTGCCCAGATTGTGCTATGTGTGCCCAAGAAGGTTCTTCGCTGCCCAAAAGTGTTGTAAAGGTCCCCAAGAGTTTTCATCCTATACCAAGTGTGCACTAGGCGTGCCCAAGAGTGTACTAGTTGATGGCAAGCGTGAGCTTGGAGTGACCATAATCATCTGATGTGTTCAGGAGTGCACTCGGGGATGGCAAGAGTTGTCTGAGAGTGTGCTCGGTTGTTCTAGAGAAAGACATGAGTGTAATACAGGTGTCCAAGAGTGTTATAGGAGTGAGCATATGTGCACTAGAGGTGCCCAAGTGCATGCCGGAGTGTTACAGAGTGTTTTATGTGTGGCCAAGAGCATATAAGGGGTGCCTATGAGTGTGAAACGGTGTCCAAGAGTTTGCTAGGATTTACAAGCATGTCCTAGGGGATGGCAAGTGTGTGCTAGGGTGATTAGATTAGATTAGATTAGAGATACAGCACTGGGTGTCCAAGTGTTTGCTAGGGTGGCCCGAGCGTGGGCTAGTTTGCCCAGATTTGTACTCCATGTGTACAGATTGTGCGAGGAGTGAGCGAGTATGCGATAGTGTTGCCCAAGAGCATGCTAGGGCTGCCCAAGATCGCTATAGGTGTGCCCAAGAGTGTTCTAGGTGTGCCCAAGAGCATGCTGGCGGATGGCAAGTGTGTAATAGGTGTGTCCAAGAGCGAGATGTGGAAGCCCAAAAGTATTCTAGGGGTGTCCAAGGGAGTGCCAGAGTCGGCCAGACAGGCGCTAGGTGAAGGGAAATGTGTGATAGGGTGCCCCAGTGACTGCTAGGGTTCCCAAGAATGGGCTAGTTCTCTCAAATGTGTGCTTGGTATGCCCAGAGAATTCTAGGTGTGCCTAATAATGAAATGGGGTGACCAGGTGTGTGATGGTGGTGCTCAAGAGTGTACTAGGAGTGTCCACGATTGCTCTAGGAATGCCCAAGATTGTATTAGTGGTGCCTGAGACTGTACTAGGGATTGGCAAGTATGTTCTAGGAATGCCCAGAATGTGATAAGTGTGCCCACGCGTGAGCTGGAGGAGCCCACGAGTGGACTAGGGGAGCCCAAGAGTACACTTGGGGTGCCCATCTGGTGATAGGGGTGATGACGAATGTTCTGTCGTGCCCAAGAGTGTACTCGGGAAGGCAAAAGTGAGCCACTGATGTCAAAGTGTGTGATAGGGTCAACAGGAGGGTGCTAGGCGAGCCCCTTATGTGATAGATGTGTTCAGTATGCTCAGAGTGTTACAGGCTGTCCAAAGGTGTGCCAGCGAATGATATGAGTGTGCCACAGGAGCCCAACAGCGTCGTAGGAGTGAGCAAGTGAGTGCTAGGTGAGTCCAGGCGTGTTCTAGGTGTGCCCAAGTGCGTTCCATGTGTGCTGAAGGGTATGCTAGAGAATGGCATGTGTGTGCTAGATGTGCCCAGAATGTGTTAGGTGTGCCCATGAGTGTAATGGGGATGGGAAAGAGTGTTCTGGCGGTACCCATAGGTGTACTGCCGATGCCCCAGATTGCCCAAGTGTAGGAGAGGGGTGCAAAGAGTATTCTGGAGGTGACCAGAGTGTGATAAGGTGCTAAAGAGTGTTCTAGGGATGTCCATGAATGTACTGGGGGACGGCGAGCGCGTGCCAGTGGTGTCCAATAGTGTACTAGGGGTGCTCAGAGTGTGCATGGGCCAAGCAGTGCATGCAAGAGGTGCCAAAGAGTGTCATCAGTGTGCCCAGAGCGCGATAGGGCGATCCAAGTGTGAGATAGACAATGACAAAAGTGCGCTATGGGTGCCCAAGTGAGTGCTGGAGTGCCAGGTGTGCGCTGGGGTACCTAAGAGCGATCTAGGTGCACACAGGTGTGTGCTAGGGGTACCCATATTGTCATAGGGTTGCACAAGATTGTGCTAGGCATGCCCAACTGAACTAGGAATGTGCAAAGGGTGATGTGGGTGCCCAAGTGTGTAATAGGGGTGCCCAAGAGGGTATAAGGAGTGCCCAAGAGTGTGCTAGGTATGCTAGAGAATGGCAAGAGTGTGCTCGGGTGTCCAAGTGTAAGTTAGGTGTACCCCAGACTGTGCTGGCGTTGCCAAAATATTTGACTGTAGTGCCCATGAGGTTGCTAGGTGTGTCCAAAATGTACTCGGGGTGACCAGGAGTGCGCAAGCTGACAGCAAGTGTCAGCTAGGGGTAAAGAAGAGTTTGATGGGAGTGCCCAAGTGTCTGCTGAGGTGACCAATCATGTGCTAGGGGATGGCAAGTGTGTGCTAGTGTGTCCAAGTGTCTGCTTGGTGTGCCCAACAGTGGGCTAGTTAGAATTAGAATTAGAACATTACAGCGCAGTACAGGCCCTTCGGCCCTCGATGTTGCGCCGACCTGTGAAACCATCTGACCTACACAATTCCATTTTCATCCATATGTCTATCCAATGACCACTTAAATGCCCTTAAAGTTGGCGAGTCGACTACAGTTGCAGGCAGGCCGTTCCACGCCCCTACTACTCTCTGAGTAAAGAAACTACCTCTGACATCTGTCCTATATCTATCACGCCTCAACTTAAAGCTATGTCCGCTCGTGTTTGCCATCACCATCCGAGGAAAAAGACGCTCACTATCCACCCTATCTAACCCTCTGATTATCTTATATGTCTCTATTAAGTCACCTCTCCTCCTCCTTCTCTCTAACGAAAAAAACCTCAAGTCCCTCAGCCTTTCCTCGTAAGACCTTCCCGCCATACCAGGCAACATCCTAGTGGTGCCCAAGATGCACTTGGGGATGGCAAAAGTGTGTGCCAGTTGTGGCAAAGAGTGTGCTGGGGGAGCGCAATGCGTGATAGAAGTGCCAAAATGCATGATCAATGTCCCCAAATTGTGTTAGTGCTGTCCATGAGTGTGCTCGAGAATGACCATTGAGTGCTATGTGTGCCCAGGAGTATGTGAGCAGTGAGTAAGTATGTGATAGGGGGCCACGAGTGTACTATGAGTGACCACACATGTGCAAGGGGAGTCCAAACATCTGCTAGGAGATGGCATTTGTCTGTAAGTTATGAAAAAGTGGGCGAGGTTGCCCAAATGAGTGCCCAGAGTGCCCATCTGTGTGATAGAGATACTCAAGAATGTGATAGGTGTGTCCTAGTGTGTGGTAGTGGTGCCCAAGGGTGCAGTAGTATTGCCCAAGGGTTTGATTGGGTTCCCAAGTCCGTACTAGGTAGCCCAAGAGACCGCTCAGTGTGCCCAGAGTGTGCTAGTGTTGTTCAAGCTTGTGCTAAAGCATAACAAGAGTGTGATACAGGTACTCAAAAGTGTGATAGGCGTGAGCAAGTGTGTGCTAGGGGTGACCAAGTGCATGCTAGGCATACCCAAGTGTGCACTGTTGTGCCCAACAGTGTTTTGGGTGTTTCCAAGAGCATTACTAGGGGATGGCAGGAGTATGATAGGAGTGTCCAAGGGTGTGCTGGGGTGCCCAAAAGCGTTCTAGGGGTGTCCAAGTGTGCCATAGTTGATGGAAAGTGTATGCTAGGAGTGCCCAGATTGTGGTAAGCTTTTTCAAGAGTGCCATAGGGGTGACCAAGAGTGCGATAGGGGTGGCCAACAGTGCTGTATGGTTGCGCAAGGATATACTCGGGGTGCCCTAGAGTGTACTGGTATGACCAAGTGTGCACTAGGACTGCACAGAATGTTCAATGGGTGAGCACACATTTGCTAGGGGATGGCAGGGAGTGTGTTAGGGTGTCCAAGAGGCTGCTCGGGGAGCCAACGTGGGGGCTCGGGTGGCCCAAATGTATGCTTGTTTTGCCCAGAGTTTGATAGCGGTGCCAAAGAGTGTCGTGGGGTGTCCAAGAGTGACTGCTTTGCGGAACACCTCTGCTTAGTCCGAGAACATGACGCCAAGCTTCCTGTCGTCTGACATTTCAACACCCACCACCCCTGTGCAAACCCGCCCAACCCCCCCCCCCCCCCCCACCCGCACTGCTCTCATGCCCACATCCCTGTCCTGGGACGGCTGCAGTGTTCCAGTGAACGACATCATATGATCGAGGAACAACACCTCTCTTTTGGATTAGGCACGCTACTGGACTGAACATGGAGTTCAATAATGTCACAGCATGACTGATCCCACTCACCTTTTTTTAGTCTCACCTTTTGTTTAGTTTTACTTTGCATTTTTTAATTTTATTTCTTTTCATTTAAGCTTGTTTCATCATTACACTTTTTTATCCCATGTGCCTGCCCACCTGTTTCATGTTTTGCTTTTGGCTAGGGGTTTCAATGTTCTGTCATTGAACACCCTCTCTGTACTAACGCTTTGTATTTCACTACACCATTAACACACTCTCTGTCTTTGCCTTTGCCCCATGACATCCTTGTCAGTTATTCCCTGTGACTCTCTGTCCTATCAACACCTTCCCATTTGTGCTCTTTTGCCCCATCCACGCTTTATTAACCTGTTACATTTCTAACCATTGCCAGTTCTGACGAAAGGTCACTGACCTGAAACGTTAACTCTGTTTGTCTCTCCACAGATGCTGCCAGACCTGCTGAGCATTTCCTGCACGTTTTTGCTTTTATTTCAGATTTCCTGCATTTGCAGTAATTTGCTTTTACTTCAGTGTCCAAGTTTGTGACGGATGCACAAGAGTGTGCTGGGGGAGCCCAGTATGTACTAGAGGTCGACAAGGGTGTGATCGGTGTGCACAGGTAGTGTCAGGGCAGCCCAACAGTGTGGTAGGGGATGGCAAATGTGTAATAGTTGTGTCCAAGAGAGAGCTGTGGTGCAGAATAATGTGATAGGGGAGCACAGTATGCGACGGAGGTGCGAAAGACTTTGTTCAGAGTGTGCGGAATAGTGTCCTATGTGTGCCCAAGAGTGTTCAAAGGGTGAGAAAAAGTCTGATAGGAGATGGCAAGAGTGTAATAGATGCATCCAAGTGTGTGATAGGTGCGCACAAGAATGTCATAGAGGTGCACAAGTGTGTACTGTCGGGATGTCAAAAGTGTCAACAGGTGCCCAGGTGTGTGATAGAGGTATGTAAGAGTGTTCAGAGGCACCCAGGTGAGCGCTAAGGATGCCTAGAATGTCGTAGGGATGATCAGAGTTTCCTCGGGATGCCCAGCATGGGCTAGGGGAAGGGAATGGAGGACGATGGGTGCCCAAGTGTGTGATATGGGTGCCCAACAGGGTGAAAGTGGATGGCAATAGTGTGCTAGGTGTGTACAGATTGTGCTACGGCATCGAAGAATGTACTAGTGGGACCCAACAGTGTACTCAGGATGCCCGAAACTGATATAGGGGTGACTAAGAGTGTGATGGGAGAACCCACGTGTGCATTAGGGGCACCCCAAAGTTCACTAGGGGCGTGCAATCATATCATAGGAGTGCTAAAGAGGGTGCTGCCGGTGTTCAGAGTGTGATAATGTGCTGGTCAGTATTCTGGGATGACCAAGAGTCTACCTGGGGACTGCAAACTGTGCCAGTGGTGTCCAAGAGTGTACTCGAGTAACCAGAGTGTATGGGAGACGCCCCGTGTGTGGTTACGGTGACAACGAGTGTGATTAATGTGCCCAGAGAGTGAAGGGACATCTAAAATGGGCGGCACAGTGGCGCAGGGCTAGGGTTGCCCAAATTAGTGATTGTTGTGCCTTGAGCATAATCGGTGTGCCCATGACCATGCCATATGTGCCCAAGAATTAGCTAGGGGATGGCAACAGTTTGCGAGGTATTGCCAAGCGTGTGATAGGTTTGCAGTAGTGTGATAAGGTGACCAGTATATGCTAGCGATGCCACAGAGTATGCTCAGTGTGACCAGAACGTTATAGGGTTGCCCAAGTGGGCGGCATAGTGGCGCAGTGGTTGGCACCGCAGTCTCACAGCTCCAGGGACCCGGGTCCAATTCTGTGTACTGCCTGTGCAGAGTTTGCAAGTTCTCCCTGTGTCTGCGTGGGTTTTCGCCGGGTGCTCCGGTTTCCTCCCACATCCAAAAGACTTGCAGGTGATAGGTAAATTGGCCGTTGTAAATTGGCCGTTGTAAATTGCCCCTAGTGTAAGGAGGTGATAGTGAATATGGGATTACTGTAGGGTTAGTATAAATGGGTGGTTGCTGGTCGGCACAGTCTCGGTGGGCCGAACGGCCTGTTTCAGTGCTGTATCTCTAAATAAAAATAAATAAAAAGTGGGCTAGAGAATGACAGAAGTGTGCTACATGTTCCAAAGCGTGTTCCAGGGGTGACAAATTTTGTGTTAGAGGCTTACAACGGGGTGCTCGATGTGTCTACCATGTATTAGGTGTGCCCAACTGTGTGCTCGGAGATGACATGTGTTTGCTCAGAGTCCCCAGGTTGTGCTAGTATTGTACAAGATTCTGTTTGGTGTGACCAAGTGTGAAATAGATGTGCCCAAGAGTTTACTCAGGGTGCCCAGAGTGTGCTGGAGATTTCCAGGTGCCTGCTCGGTTAGCCCAAAGAGTGCTATGAGTGCCCAGGTATGTGATAGGGTTTTGCCCAGAGTGTAGTAGTGGTGTCCAAATACGTGTTAGAGGTTGGCAGGTGTGTTGCCCAAGAGCACGTTAAGGTTGCCCACATATGTGTTTGTTGTGCCCACAGTGTGCTTGTGTGCTCAAGAATGTGCTAGGGGATTGTAGCAGGTGCTCGGGTGACCAGGCATGTGAAAAGTGCGAATAAGTGTCTCCTAATGTGCCTCAGAGTGAGCTAGGTGATGACACCTATGTGATAGAGTGCCTAGATTGTGCTTGCATTTTCGAAGTGTGCACTAGTGGTGCGCAGAGTGTGATGGGGGTGACCAAGTGTATGATAGGGATGCCAAGAGTGCATTAGTTGTGGCCAAACTGGTTTAAGGGACGACAAGCGTTTGCTAGTGTTGTCCAAGAGTGTCATCAGTTTGCCCAGAGTGTGCTAGAGAATGACAACAGTGCAGTACAAGTGCCCAAGTGTGTGCTGGGGTGCCCAATAATGTACTAGGTGCACCCATGTGAACGCTATGTGTGTCCAGAGTGTGATAGGGAAGACCAGGCATATGCTAGAGGTGGAATAGAGAGGGTGTGGTGTCCAACACGGTGTTGGGGTGCACAAAGTGTAATAGGTCTGCTCAAGAGTGTACTCGGTGATGATAACTGCGTACGAGGAGTGACCAGAATGTGCTAAGGTTGCTCAGGAGTGTGATAGGAGTAGGCAGGTATGTGCTGGGATTGACCAAGAGGCCCTCGGGGTAACCAGAGTTTAATAGGAGTGTTAAAGATTCTTCTGGGTTTTCAAGGGTGAACTCGGGGATGACAAGGGTGTGCTAGTGCAGTCCAAGAGTGTAATAGGGTGCACAAGAATGTTATAGGTAAGCAGAGGTGACAAAAGAGTGATCAGTATTCCCAGCATGTGATAGGTTTGTCCACGCGTGTGCTACAGAATGACAAGTGCATGCTACAGGCGCCCGAAAGTGCGATCGGTGTGCCCAAGAATGTGACACCTGTGCCCAAGCGTGAGCTTGGGAATGGCAGCAGTGTGATCGTGGGTACCCAAACTTGTATTAGGGTTGCAGAGGTATATCCTATAGTGTGCTAAGTGATGGCAAGTATGAGCTAGGAGTGCTCAGATTGTGCTCGGGTTGTTCATTGTTTGATAGTGGTACCCAAATGTGTACTAGGGTTGCCCACGAGGGTGCTAGTTTGCCGAAATAGGTGCTCGAAGCGTCCAAGAAGGTGCTAGGGATTACTAAGCATGTAGTAGTTATGCCCAAGAATTTATTAGCGGTTCCCAACAGTGTACTAGGCATGTCCAAGAGTGTGCTAGGTGATGACAATTGCTAGTAATGACCAGATTGTTAGGGTTGCCCAATTATGTGATAGAGGTATTCAAATGAGTACTGGTGCAGCCTCAGAATGCCCAAGCATGCGCTTGGTTTGCCCAAGAATGTGTTCAGCGTGACGATGTGTGTTCTTATATGCCCAGGAGTGCGATAAGGCTGGGCAATTGTGTGCTGGGGTGCCCAGAGAGTGATAAGTTTGCCCAACTGTGTGATAGAGGTTCCCAAGAGTGTAATAGACGTGCCCAAGTGAGTACATGGGCAGCCCAAGAGTGTACTAGGTGTGCTCAAGCATGCGATTGGGGTACCCAGAGTGTGATATGGGTGCTGAAGAGAGTTGTGTTGTTCCCAGGAGAGTATGCAGGGATGACAAAAGTGTACCTGTGGTGTTCAAGTGTGTGCTGGAGAGCACTAGAATGTGTTAGGGCAACACAGTGCCTGATTGTGGTGCCAAAGAAGGTGTTCAGTGTTCACAGAAAGTGATAGGGTTGTCCAACCAATGGTTGTCCGAGCACATCTACTACGCTTTTAGGCAGCCTTATTACGTTCTTGGGCACACCTATTATACTCTGGGCACTCCAAACACACATTTGGGCAAACTAACCCACTCTTGGACAGACCGAGCAGACACCTGGACACCTTAGCACACAGTTGCCAGCCCCTAGCAGATGTTTGGTCACTCCTAGCACAGTCTTGGGCATACCAAACACACACTTGCTCACTCCTTGCACACATTTGGGCACCCTGAACACGCACGTGTCATTCTCTAGCACACTGTTGCCCACTCTTGGCCATCACTAGGACCCAATGGGAAAGCCAAGCAATCTCTTTGGCACGTCTATCACGCACTGATCACACCTAGCACTCTTAGACACCCCTCATCCTCTCTTGGGAACACCTATTACAATTGTGTACAACCATAGCACAATCTAGACACATGGATCGCTACACATGCATTCACCTAACTCACGCTGGGCTCACCAGGGACCCCCTTGGGCACCTCTATCAACACACTTGGGCACACCTAGAACACTTACGGGAACATCAATCCTCGCTTAGGTAGCCCGTTACACTCTTGCTACCTCCGAGCACTCTCTGTGCACCAATAATACACACTCTATTGAACAACACTGGCACAAACCCGGCACTCGTCGCACTCACTAGCCATCTCCTAACACATACTTGGGCACACCTAATACACTCTAGGCACTCTGTGAAGCCCCTAGACCACCTCTATTACACACTTGGGCACTCCAAACACACACTTGTCATCATCTAGCACACTCCTGGTCACGCGTAGTACACTCTTGGGCACCCATAGTACACTTGTGTTCACCCACCGCACTCTAGGCCAACCAAATACGCATTTGAGCACACACTTCTGCCATTGTTGGACACACCTTATATACTCTTCGGTACGCCTATGACAAGCTTGGGCATCCACACCACAATCTGCACATCCTTAGCACACTACTGATATCCACTTTCACACTGTTGTGCACACCTACCAAACATTTGCTCATCCATGGCTCACTATTATATCCCCTAGCACATGATTGGCCGGACATAGCATGCTCTTGGTCACATCTGGCATTCACTTGTTCATTCCGAGCAAACACATGGGCACCTATAGAACACACTTGTCATTCTCCAGCACACTCTTTTACAAACCTTGCATACTCTGGGCAAACTGAGCACCCTCTTGGTCACACCTGACATACACGTGAGCACACTAGAGCAATCTTGGGCACACCTGGAACACGTTTGAGCATCTACAACACTCTCTTGGAAAATCCCATCACTCACTTCCTATCCCCTAACACACTCTTGGGTCCACCTAGAACGTTCTTGGTCAGATATGACATGCTCTTGGGCACCACTGTCACACACTTTCTCACTCATAGCACCCTCTGTGCACTCCGAGCAACCACTTGGGAAAACTAGCCCACACTCGGGCACCCCTAGCAGCCACTTGCTATCGGCTAGCACAGGTTTGCGAAGCCCTAGCACACTCTTGGGCATTCTTAAAACACTTTTCGACGCACCTAGAACTCTATTATGCACACTTTTGGCAAACAACCACCTTCTTTGGCACCACTTGGGCACATCTATCACCTTCTTGAGCACAACTAACACACTCTGGGAACTCTTAGCACACATTTCGGCAAATTAGCCCACTCTTGGGCAGCCCGTCAAGCACTTGGACACCCTCGCACACACTTGCCATGACCTAGCAGATGTCTGATCACACCTAGCTCAGTCGTGGGCATACCTATCACACAGTTGCTCACTCATCGCACACCCTTGGACACCAATATCACACATCTGTCATTCTCTAGCACACACTTAGCCAGCCCCAGCAAACCATGGGAAAATTGAGCACTCTCTTTGGCACGTCTATCAGACTCTGATTACACCAAGCACCCCTTGGGCACTTCTGTCACACATTTGGGTATCTCTAGGACACTTTTGTGCACTCCATTACACTCTAGGACCCCCATACCACTCTCTTGTCATCTCCTATCACTCACTTGGGCACACATTGAAGGCTCTTGGCCACACCTAACGTACTCTTCTCCAATAATATCACGCTCCGGGCACATTGATTATGCACTTTGGCCGCTCCAGCAAATACTGGGCACACCTATCATAGTTTGTGCACTCCAGCACACCATTGGATACCACTAGCACACATTTGGGCAACCTTAGTATATTCTGAGCACTCCTGTAACACACTTGCCATCAACTAGCACATGCTTGGGCACTCCTAGGACACACTTCTGCAATCTAATACTTGCTTGATCTGCCCGATTACATTGCTGCCAGCCCCTAGAATACTCTTGGGCACCCATGGCAGGTTCTTGGGCAAACCAAGCAGACTCAGCTGTCAACAAGCACACGTCTGGGGAACATCAGTCCCCACTCTGGCACACTAATCACACACTTGGACACCCTAACACACTCCTGCCATCCACAAACACATGTTTGGCGACACCCATCACACTCTGCGCAATCTTAGTACAAACCTGGGCACCTGGAATATTCTGTTCACACCTAGCAAACACTTGCCATCAGCTGGTACAGTCTTGGTCACACCTATCACTCTCTTGGGCACCCCTAGTCCTCTTGGGCACCACTATCGCACTCTTGGGCACTTCCTGCACCTTCTTAGCCATACCAAGCACACTCTGGGCACACTGAGCATATATTTTGGGTAACTTGCCCTCTCTTGGGCATCCCTGGCAGACATGTGGACACCCTAACACACACTTGTCATCCCCTCCCACATATTTGGTTACCCTGAGGATGCTCTTGGTCACCCCTACCAAGCCACTGCTCACTCCGAGCACACTCTTTCGCACTCGTATCACCCTTTGCCATTCTTTAGCACACTCCTAGAGAAGCCTATCACAGTCAGTGCAGACGGAACAATCTCTTTGTCACCTCTATCACACACTGGGCTCCCCTCTCAAATTATTGTGCACCACAGCACACGCTTGGACAACACTGGCACCCTTTTGCCATCCCTGAGTACAGACTTAGGCGCCCCACAACACTATTCGGCACTCCCTCACACTGTGGGCACATCAAGCGTCCTCTTGGGCAAGCCCAGTACTCATTAGGGAACAACTATTACACCCTCGGGCAATCCTTTCAATTTCTGGGCAGCCCTAGTACACTGCAGGGCAGCCCTACCAGAAATGTGCAAACTAGCCCACTCTTGGTCACCCCTATCAGACAGTTTCCATTCCCAAGCATATGTTTTGTCAACCCAAGAACACACTTGTGCACACCTGGTAGACTCTTACCATCCCCTATCACACTCATGTATGACTTTGGAAACCCCTAGGGGCTCTTGTTAACCCCTATCATGCTCTTGGGTACCCCGAGTACACACACTTGCTCACTCCCAGAACACCCTTGGGGAACTTGGAACTTCTCATTCTTGGAATACCTTATCAAACTATGGGCATACTGATCACCCTCCTCGGCACATCTATCACACACTGGGCTTCCCTAGCACATTCTTGTTCCTGCAAAACACTCTTGGACACTACTGATACGTATTTATTATCCCCGAGTTCACTCTGGAGCACTCCAGAACCGTTCTTGGGACTCTTACAATACTCTTAGGCAAACCTAGAGCATTTTGGGCAGTCTTAAGTCACAGTTCCCATCACCTGTCACACTCTTGGGCAACCCTAGTATACTCTTGGGCAACCCTACCACCTTCGTGGGATGTCCAAATGCACATTTGGGCAAAGCTAGCCCATTCTTGGCCAACCCTAGCAGACACTTAAGCACCCTAGAACACTCCTCCCATCCCCTATCACATGCTTGGCCTCCTCTATACCCACTTGGACATCCCTAGTACACACTTGGGAACCCCTATCGCCTTCTTGGGCACTTAGAGCACATTCTGGACAAACCGAGCTCACATTGTGGACAAAGTAGCCCACTCTTGGGCACTCCCATCTCACTCTTGTCATTCTGTACTGCACTCTTAGGCAGACCTTGCATAATCGGGCACACTGATCACTCTCTTTTTTACCTCTAGCACGTACATAACCCCAGCAATTATGTGCCTTCACATATCACACTCTTGGACTCCTCCGCAGAAACACTTCGGCACCTCGACCAAACCCTTTGGCACCCCGAGCCCACATTTGCTCACTCCTAGTTCACTCTCAAGCACCGGTAGCACACTTTTGTTATTCTCGAGCACACTCTTTGACAGACTGATGACACTCTGGGCAAACTGATCACTCTCTTTGGCACCTCTAGTACACACTGGTCTCCCCGAGAAAGCCGTGTGCAGCCCATCACACTCTTGGAGACCACTGGCACATGACTGCCATCCCGAGTACACTCTTGGGCCTTCCAGAAGATTCTTTAGCATCCCTAGCACACTCTGGCCACACGCATCGCTCTCTTGTGCACACCTAGTATACTCTCGGGCTCCACCCCCCACACACTTGGACAGGCTAATCACCCTTTGAGCAACCTGATAACATCCTGGTCACTCCGAGCACACACTTGCCTTCACCTAACACACATTAGGCGCACCAAACACTCCCTTGGGCACCCTGAAACACTTTTGGGCACCTCTAGTACAATCTCTGTTACCCACCACACTCCGGGCATGCAGAACACACTTTTGGGCACCCTTGCTCACACTTGGATTCACGTATCACACTGTTGGGCACACCTACTACAAGCTTGGGCACCCATAGCACAATATGCACATCCCGAGCACTCTATTTCCATCCAATTTCACACTGTTTGAAATATCTATCACACACTTGGTCACCCATGGCTCACTATCTCCATCCTCGAGCACATGATTGACCATTCGTAGCATGCTCTTGAACACATCTAGCTCACACTTGCTCACTTCGAGCACACACTTGGGCACCTCTTGTCATTCAATAGCACACTGTTGGACAACCCTAGTGCACTCTGGGCAAACTGAGCCCGCTCTTTGTCACCTGTAATACACTGGGCTGCACGATCACACACTTGCCATCATCTAGCACACTCTTGTTCACACATAGTACACCCTCGGGCACACCTAGTACACACTTGGTCACCCCTAGAGCACTCTTGGACACCGCTAATAGACATTTGGTCACCCAACACACTCCTGGCATCCCTACCACTTCGAGCACTCACTTGCCATCACGTAGCAGGCATTCAGGCACCGCTAGTACACTCTCAGACACCACAGTACACTCTTGGTCAATCCCATGACACACTTAGCCTCGCCTAGCACACACTGGTGTACACTTACCACATTCTTGGGTACTCCGAACACACATCTGGGCAAATAAGCCCCCTCTTGAGCACTTCAAGCAGCCACTTGGCCACCCGAGCGCACTTGCCATCCCGTGGCACATCCCGTAACACTAGGGTCACACCTAGCACAGACTTGTGTAACCCTATCACAAACCTACCCACTCATAGCAAACTCTTGGGCAGCCGTTGCACATTCTTGGGCACCCCTGCATGCTAATGGGCACTGCTAGCACAAACTTGATCACTCCTCGCACACTGTTGGGCACCTGTATAACATACTGGGCTCACCTTGTACACTCTTGTGTACCCCAATAAACTCTTAGACACCACTGGTCCACTGTTGCATTCCCTGAGTACACTCTTAGGCATTTCACAGTGGCGCAGTGGTCAGCACAGCCGCAGCGACCCGGGTTCAATTGTGGGTACTGCCTGTGTGGAGTTTGCAAGTTCTCCCTGTGTCTGTGTGGGTTTCCTCCGGTTGCTCCGGTTTCCTCCCACAGCCAAAGGACTTGCAGGTTGATAGGTGAATTGGCCATTATAAATTGCCACTTGTATAGGTAGTTGGTAGGGAAATGTAGGGACAGGTGAGGATGTGGTAGGAAAATGGGATTAGTGTAGGATTAGTATAAATGGGTGGTTAATGGTAGGCACAGACACGGTGGGCCGAAGGGCCTGTTTGAGTGCTGTATCTCTAAATCTAAAAATCTTCGGCACCCCTTTCACTCACTGGTGACACCAAGTGCATGCTTGGGCAGCCCGACCAGACTCCTGGACAAACCTATAGCATTCTGGGCTCTCCTAGCACTCACTTGCCATCACCTAGTACGCACTTTGGCACGCCAGAGCACTCTTGGGCTCCCCTGCTACATACTTGTGCACCCACCCCCTCCGGCGACCTACTCCTCCATCACACGCTTGGGCACCACCATCACTCAGCTGGCCACTATTAGTACATTGTTAGGCACACCTATCTCACTCTGGACACAACAAACTAACGTTAGGGCAAACTAGTCCATTCTCGGGCACTCCTAGAAGACACTTGCCATTCTCTAGCACCTAATTGGTCAACCCTCGAAAACTCTTGTTCACCCCATCACATTCTTGTCATCTGCTAGTACACTTTTGGGCATGCTTACCAGGCTCTTGGGCACACCTATCACTGAATTGCTCACTCAAAGCACACTCTTGAGCAACTGCAGCACACATTCATTCTCTAGTATACATTCTTGGACTACCCCGGTGCAATCTGGACGCACTGAACATTCTCTTTGGGATATCTATCACATACTGGGCTCCGCTATCGCACTCTTATGCTCCCCTGCACACTTTTGGAAGCAACTCACACTCTCTTTCCATCCCCGAGTATTCTCTTGGACATCCTGTAACACTCTTCAGCGCTCCAAGAACACCCATTCTCACCCCTTACAATGCGCGTGGTCATTTCTAGTGCATTCTGGGCACTCTTAATACACACTTGCCATCACCGAGTACAGTCTTGGCCACCCCTAGAACTCTCGTTCTCAATCTCGTTCTCACTCGTAGAACACACATGTGCGCCCATATCACACACATGTCATTCTCCAGCACACTGTCGGCAGACCTAGCACCCTCTGGGCATACTGCGCATGCGCTTTGTCACCGCTAGTAACCACTTGAACGATCCTAGCACAATCTGTTCACTCCTAGCACACACGTGCCTCCCCATACCACACATGTCAGCACCCCTATGACACACCTTTGCTGTCCAAGCACTCTGGACACATAAATCACTGCCTTGGACACCTCTGTCACACACTTGAGTACCCCTAGGACAATTCGGTGCACTCCATTACACTCTTAGACGCATCTATTACCCTCTTGCCATCTCCTATCACTCTTTTGGGCACACCTAGTGCATACTTCCCGACCACTGAAACACTCTGGGCTCGCCAAGTACACATTTTGGCACCTCTAACATACACTGCGCACTCCTATTTTATGCACTCCTTCACACCATTGGATACTGCTGGCACACACGTAGGCGACCCGAGCGTATTCTGAGCACTTCTACCACACACCTATCATCACCTAACACTCTCGGATACTCCTAGGACACACTTTCTTAACCCTAGTACTCGCTTGGACATCCCTATTACATTGTTGCCATCCCCTAACTCACTCTTGGGCACCCATGGAAGGTACTTTGACAAACCAAGCTAACACTGGGCATAACAAGCACACATTTGGGCAACGTTATTCCCCACTTTGGCACTCCTATTCACCCTTGCCATCCCCTAGCACATGTTTGTCCAAACCTATCACACTCTGAGCAATCATAGTACACATCTGGGCACCACCTGTACACACCTGGGCTATCCTATCACGGCCTGGGGTACCTCCATCTGACACCTGGGCACCGCTAGCGCTCTCTTGAACAATTCGAGCAAAATCTGGACACACCTAGCACCCACATGCCGTCTCTTAGCACACCTTCCATCACACGAGCAGCCCCTTGGCTTCCTCTACCAGACATTTGGGTTACCATAGGATAGTTTAGTTTAGTTTCAGTTTAGAGATACAGCAGTGAAACAGGCCCTTCTGCCCACCGAGTCTGTGCCGACCATCAACCACCCATTTATACTAATCCTACACTAATCCCTACCACCTACTTATACCAGGGGCAATTTATAATGGCCAATTAACCTAGCAACCTGCAAGTCTTTGGCATGTGGGAGGAAACCGGAGCACCCGGAGGAAACCCACGCAGACACAGGGAGAACTTGCAAACTCCACACAGGCAGTACCCAGAATTGAACCCGGGTCGCGGGAGCTGTGCGGCTGCGGTGCTAACCACAACGCCACTGTGCCGCCCATACTTTTGGGTATCCCAGCACTGTCTTGGACACACCTTTCACACACTTGCCAGCCCCTTTCACTCCCTTGGGCACACCTAGACCATTCTGAAGCACTCCTCTCAGTCTCTTCTGCAAAACAATCACACTTTAGACACACCTAGAACAAATTTGGGCATCTCAGCACTCTGTCGGACTCATTTTTACACTCGTGCCATTTCCCAGGACATTCATAGGCACAACAACATACTTGGGACCCAAGCATGATTTTGGGGATCCCGAACAAACATTTACTCACTCCAGCCAAACATTTTGCCAAACCAGCCCACTGTTGGGCACAGTAGCAGACACGTAGACACTGTAGCAGACAGTTGCCATCCCCTAGTTCATGCTTGGTCAATGCTAGCATACTGCTGGACACCCCTTGTATGCACTTGGGGACACCTCGACCGCTCATGTTCACCTCTATCACACAGTTGCTCACTCCGAGACCTCAGTTGTGCACCTGTAGCACACTCGTGTCATTCTCTAGTACACATTCTGGGACAGCCCTGGCACATTCTGGGCACATTGAGCACTCTGTTTGGTATCTCGATCACATATTGGCCTCCCTACACACCAGCACACGCTTGGACACCACTGCCACACTCTTGCCATCCTCGAGTACTCACTTGAGCAACCCACAACACTCTCTGTCACCACTATACCACACTAGGCACACCAGGACTAATCTTGGGCCCACCTAATACATTCCTGGGAACCTCTATCACTCACTTGGACACCCTTAATACACACTTGGGCAACCCTAGAACATTCTGGGCACTCCTAGCAAACACTTGCCAGTACCGTCTTGGGCACCTCGACCACGCTCTTGATCACCCCTAGTACACTCTTTGCCCCCCATCACAATCTTGGGCACCAATATTGCACACGTGGGCTCCCTAGCTCATTCTTGACCATACATAGCACACTCTGGTGACTCTGAGTACTCTTTTTTGGCAAACTAACCTACTCTTGGGCACCCGTGGCAGACACATGCCCATCCCCTAGCACATGTTTGCTTACCCCTAGCACGTTCTTGGGCAGCCCTACCAAACATTTGCTCACTCCCAGTACACTCTTGGGAACCCGTATTACACTTTTCCATAGTTTAACACACTCCTGGCAGGCCTATCACCCAATTGCCATCCCCGAGTTCAGCCTTAGGCACCCCACAGCACTCTCCGACACCCGATCACGCAGTGGGCACTCCAAGCACCCTCTTAGGCATACCAGTACTCAGTTGGGCACACTTATTACACAATTGGGCAACCCTATCACTCTCTGGGCACCGCTAGTACTTCCTTGGGCACACCTACTACACACTTGTGTACACTTAGCATGCTGTTCTAGCACACATTTGGGCACAGCTAGCACATACTGAGCACACCGATTACGCATGGGCAAATTAGCCCACACTCGGGAACTCCTAGCATACTCTTACCATCCCATATTACACTCATGTCTGCTCTTGGTCACCACTAAGATGTTCTTGTTCGCCCATATCATGCTCTTGAGCACTCCTAGAACGCACTTACTCACTCCTAGCGCATTTTTGGGCAACTGTAGCACACTCCTGTCATTCTGTAATACTCAGGCTTGGAATACAGTCAAGACCCCTAGCACAGTCTTGTGCCCCTGGAACACTCTTGGCACTACTGGCACGCTATTGCCATCCCCAAGTATAAATTTGGGCAACACTCTTATGCTCGTGAGCACCCCAATTACTCTCTTGGGCACACCTAGCAATCACTTGCTCACTCCTAGCACACTCTTGGCACCCATAGTACACTCTTGTCATTCTCTTGCACTCACTTGGACAGGCATAACACACTTTAGGCACAGTAATTACTCTCCTTGGCATCTCTATCACACACTGGGCTCCCCTATTACACTCGTGTTCGCCCCAGAACACTCCTGGGCACCACTGACACACACTTCCCATCCCCGAATGCACTCTGGAGCACCCCAGAACAGGCCTTGGCACACTTACCACACTCTCGGGGACAACTAGAACATGTAAGCACTCCTAGGACACACCTGCCATCATCTAGCACATGCTTGGACACTCGTAGTACACTCTTGGGCACTCCTATCAACTTCTTGGGCAGTCTGAGCACACATCTGGGCAAACTAGCCCATTCTTGGGCAGCCCTAGCAGACACGTAGGACACTAGCACACTCCTGCCATCCCCTAGAACATGCTTGGTCACGTCTAGCACCCTCTTGGGCATCACGAGTACATGCTCGCTCACTCCTACCACACTCTTCGACATCCGTATCACACTCCTGTCATTCATTAATGGACACCTGGACAGACCTATCACACTCGGGCACACTGATCACTCTCTTTGTCACTTCTAACACGTGCTGCCACCACTCCCTCCGTCCCCTACCCCCAGAACGTACGTGCCTTCACCTAGCACACTCTTGGGCACCTGCATGTAAACTCGTGGGCATCACAACCAAACACTTGGGCACTCCGAGCCAACACTTTCTCACTCCTAGTACACGCTCAGGCACATGTATCAGACTCTTGTCATTCTCTAGCACACTCTGGGACAGACCGAGCACACTCTGGGCAAACTGACCACTCTCTGTGTCACCTCTAGTACACACTAGAATCCCCTATCACATTCGTGTGCATACCATCACGCTCTTGAACACCACTGGCACACCATTGCCATCCCCGAGTACACTATTGCGCATCCCAGAAGGCTCTTTAGCATCCCTAGCACACTCTGGCGACCTTGGGCACACCTGGCATACCTTTGGTCACCCCCTCACACACTTGGGCATCCCTACCACATTTTGAGCAACCAGAGAATAACCTGGTCAATCCCAGCATACACTTGTCATCACCTAACACACCCTTTGGTACACCTAGTACTCTATCAGGCATCCCGAGTACACACATGTGCACCCTCAGTAGACTGTTGAGCACCACTACCACACTCGTGTTTACACAAAACACCTTATTGGGCACACCTAGCAAACACGGTGTCCTCCAAGCACATATTTGGGCAAAATTTGCCAATCTTGGGCACCCCGAGCGGACACTTGGACTAGCACACACTTGGAATCCTCTAGCATACGTTTTAACCCACCCAGCCCACTCTGGGCATCCCTCGTACGTTCCTGGGCTCCCCAGTACACGCCTGAACAATCCTAACTCAATCTAGTTACTGCAAGAACACAGTTGCCTTCATCTAACACACAAACACTTGCCTTCACCTTGCAAACCCTGGGCACCCGAGCACCCCTTTGGGAACTTCTATCACACACTTGGGTACACCTGGAACACTTCATGAAACTCCATCACTCTCCTGGCTACCCCTACCACACACTTGCCATCTCCTATCATACTCTTGGGCGCACATAGCACTTACTTCTGCACACCTTGCACTCTCTAGGCACACTAACTACATGCTTTGGCACCACTACCAAACACTGGTTACAACTCTACCCATCTTGGATACCATCAGAAAACACTTGGACAACCCTAGCACAATCTGGGCACTCCTGGTAAACACTTACCATCACATAGCATACTCTTGCGTGCACCTAGGACACACTTCTGCAAACCTAACACACACTTGGGCTCTCCTATCACACAGCTGCCATCCCCTAGCTCACTCTTGTGCATACATGACACGTTTTTGTGCACTCCCAGCACACTCTGGGCACATCAATTACCCACTTGGGCAACCCTAGCCCCCACTTTGGCTAGCCTAGCACACACATGGACAACCCGAGCACACTCCTGCCATCACCTAGCACATGTTTGACCACCCCACTCACATTCCGAGCACCCCTATCAAACTCTGGGTACCCCTCGGACACTCTTGCGCACCACAGCCCACACCTGGTCTCGCCAAATAATCTCTGGGCTACCCTAGCCAAATCTGGGCACGCCCATCACATACTTGCCATCAATTATCACTCCCTTGGGCACACCTACCATAATCTGGACATAGTGAACACCCACTTGACCACCTCTAGCATCCGATCTGGCACACCTTGAACACTTCTGGGTACTCCAGCACGCTATTGGGCATACCTATTACCCTCTTGCTATTCTCTAGCACACTCTTGGCCATGACTGACATGCTTTTGGGCATGAGTAACAGACCCATGCTCACTCCAACACACTCTTGTGCACCTCATCACACTCCTCGACAACACTGTCACGCACTTCCCATCACCAAGTACACTCTTGGGCACACCTATAAGACTCTTGGGCTCACTTAGAAAGCTCTTGGTCACACCTAATTTGCACATAAACACCTCTATCACGCACTTGCTCACTGCTGGCAGATTCTGGGCACTCTGAGAACAGTCGTGGACAAACTAGCCCACTCTCGGGCACACCAAGCAGAAACTTGACACAATAGCACACACTTGCCATCCTCTAGCACATGTTTGTTCACCCTTAGTACCCTCTTGGGCATCCATAAGACACTCTTGTTTACCTCTATCGCACACTTACTCACTCCTAGCACACTTTGGGCACCAGTGGCACATTTGGCCATACCCGAATTAAGTTTTAGGCCACTCTAGAATACTCTTTGGCAACTCTGCCACGCACTGAACACCCTAATCGCACTCTTGCACTCTCGGGCAACCCTAGAACAGTCCTGGACACCCCCATTACACACCTAGGCACCCCTATTACACTTTTGGGCAACACTTTCAAATACGAGGGCACCCCTAGTACATGCAGCCATCACCTAGCATACACATGGGCACATGAGGACACTATAGACACAGCAGGCGCACATTTGGGCAACCTTAGCCCAATCTTGTACACGTCTAGTAAACACGTGACACCCTAGAACACTCTTGTCAACCTCGAGAAAATGTTTGGTCACCAATATCACCATCTGGGAACTTCAAAAACACACCTGGGAACCCACAGTACACGCTGGGCTACCCAAGCACGCCTTTGGCAACCCTATCACTCTCTTGAACAATACCAGCACAATCTGGGCCACACACCTAGCATACAATGGCAATCTCCTTACACACACTAGGCCACACTTAACACATTCTAGGCACGCCGAGAAGACTCTTGACCAACTGTAGCTCACACTTGGACATCAGTAGAACACTTCTGGGCACGCAGAACTCTCATAGACACCACTAGCACGATCTTGCCATCCCCGAGTACACTCGTGGGCACACCAGAACACCCTTCGGCACCTTATCACACTTTGAACACATCATTCACGCTCTTGTCTATCTCTACCACATTCTGCCATCACCGAGCACATTCTTTGTCACCCCTAGTACACTTTGGGCATATCTATTACGTTCTCGGGCACATCAAGCATTTCAAGCATTTCGGGCATTTTTAGCCTTGTCTTGCGTACACCTAACTTGCACTTGGACGCCCTAGCACACTCTTGCCATCCCCTAGCCCTCCGAGATCAACCTTGGGCACGCCTTGAACACATTCAGGGTACCACTTTTACACTCTTTGACATCGCTATTACACACCTTGGCACGCACACCAAACTCTGCACATTCTTAGTTTACACGTGGGCATACCTAATACATAATTGTGCAACCCTATTACACTCTGAGAACCACTAGCGCACACATGGGCGCACCCAGAAAGCTCCTAGGCACCCAAGCGTGCACTTGAGCACTTATAACATACACTTACGCACCCATAGCGCAATTCTGTCATTCTCCTCCACATTCTTGGATCCCCCGATCATGCTCTGGGCACATTGATTACACTCTTGGGCACCTCCAGCAAACACTGGGCCGCCCTAGCACACTCTGGCACCCTATTAACACTTGGACACCACTGGCACGCTCTTGCCATGCCCGCTTGCATTCTTGGAGATCCCCAGAACAGTTTTTAGCATGGTATCACTGTCTGGTTACACCCAGAACACTCTTTGACACTCGGACCATACACTTGGAAACCCCTAGCGCACTCTGGGGCATACCTAGTACACTCTTGGATATCAACAGAATGCTATTGGTTATCTCATCACACCCGTGGGCACAACTACCACATTTTGGGCATTCCTAGCACACACTTGCCATCCCGTAGCACACTCTTTGGCACACCTAGACAGGACTTGAGCACACTGAGAACACTGTTGGATTCTGTTAGCACTCACTTGCTCACTCCTGTCACACTGTTCTGCGCCTGTGACACACTCTTATCATTCTCTGGCACACTTTTGGACAGCCCATTACACTCTGGGAATACTGAACACTCTCTGTGCCCCCTCCATCTCATACGGGGCTCACCTAGCACACTCTTGTGCACCCCATCACACACGTGGACACAAGTGGCACACTCTAGCCATCCTCTAGTTCACTCTTGGGCACCCCAGGACATCCTTTGTCACCCCTCTCACCATCTGGGTACCACAGGTACATTCTTTGTCTCCCCAGCTCACATTTAGGCACCATACCACGCTGTTGGGCATACCAACCACATTCTGGGCACACCAAGTACACACTTGCCATCTCCTAGAACAGTCTTGGGCACCCCTAGAACAATCTTGGGCACACCTAGTACACACTTGTGCACCACCAGTACATTCTTGAGCACCACTATCACACACCTGGTCACCTCTATGGGTACAGAGGACCTATTTCGGAAAACTAACCGACTCTTGGGCACCCTCACAGCTACTGGGGCACCCCATCAGGCACTTGCCTTCGCCTGTTTGGTCACGTCTAGCACACTCTTAAACATCTCTGGAACACTTTTGGGCATCCCTATCACGCTTTTGGACACACCTATCACACACGTGCTATTCTACAGCATGCTCTTGAGCACACATAGGACACTATTGGGCACACCTAAAATGAACTTAGACAGCCCTAGCATGCTCTTGGGCACGATTATCACACGTTTCCTCATTCCTAGTCCTATCTGTACATTTACTGCACACATTTGGGCAAACTAGCCCACTCTTGGGCAACCCGAGCAGACACGTGAACACCCTAGCACACAGTTGCCATCCCCAGCACATGTTCAGTTAATCCCAGCAAACTCTTGGGCACCACTTCCACCCACTGAGGCACCCCTAGTATGCTCTTGGCCACACAAGAAAACTCTTGGCACCCCTGTCTGCTCTTGGGCACCCCTAGTACACAGTTGCCTACGTCTAGCACACTCTTGTGCACCTGGATTGCACTCTTGTCTTTAACTAGCATACACTCTTGGACAACCCTAGCGCACACTTAAACACCACTGGCACACACTTGCCGTCCCCGAGTACACTCTTGGGCACACCAGAAGATTCTGGTCACTCTTAGCTCATATTTTCCATCAGCTAGTATGCTCTTAGGCATACCTAGTACATACTTGGGCACAGCCAGCAAACTCTTGGGACGTGTACAACACTCTTGGGCTACCTCTAATCAACTTGGTCACAACCTATCACAATCTGGACGCTTCGAACACACATTTGTGAAAACTGGCACATGCTTGACCACCTCTAGCAGACAATGCCATCAGCTATCACAAGCATGGGCACCCCTTATCACCATGCTTCTTACCACATGCTTGGGAAACCCTCGAACAATGAGGGTACTCCTAGAACGCACTTTCTCACACTTAGCACACTCTTGAGCATCTGTATCACACTCTTGTCATTCTCTATCACACCCTGGACAACCCTAGAAACTTCTGTGCAAACTCAGCACTCTCTTTGTTACCTCTGGCACACCCTGGACTCCTCTATCACACTATTGCACACTCAAGCATGCTCGTGTCCTCCAGTGGCACATATTTGCCTACCTGAGTATGTAAATCTGAGTTCTTTTTGCCTTCAGTCTGGTTCAGTAAATACCCAGTCGGATGTGTCGGTAAAATCAATTACTTTATTTGCGCAGTCGCCAGCGGACTTACTCTGAGAATAACGGCACTGACTCCACCAGAGTCTGTCGGCCCCCCCCCCCCCCCACCCCCCCAGAGTAAGTGAAGTTTGTGATACAGGTACTACTGTTTATACATTAAGATTCATGCTACACCTCCTAGTTTAACCAATCAGTGCGGTACAATTCGAATTCACCCACGTGGTGACATGCAGTACATCTGTTACTGAGGTTACAATACACTCCATTCTCAATACATACTTGTTACTAATAGAATATTGTTTTGCACCAGCAAGATAAAAGAAAGTGGATAAGCAAGCTAATTAGCAAGAGCATAGGAATCATCAATAACCATTCTGGTCTCACTCCCTACATGGATCATGAGTCTGTCTCTACCTTGTGACAAGTAATTGCGGTGCACCCTGCTATCTCTATTAGGTGTATATTCCTGAGTGTTTCGTGCAGTGTGCAGCTACATCAAGTAGTGGCAGTTCACGAAGATAAGAGGGGCCTAGCACTCCTTATCACTCACACAGGGATGGATATCATTTGATTCACAGGAGCCCATTTGTTCCAAACCACAGGGAGTCACACAATCAGGCCATAAAGAACAGATGTCCTGGCAATTACCAGTGTCGGCCAGTCTTTACAGTCTCACACGCTCTGCCTTTACTTTTAACTATTTCATTGTGGTCTCTGCTACTTAAAATCAAAGCTCAGCAAAGCTACTATTCCTAACTTGGCTCTATTTTCCATTAAGCATAGTGCCATGCCTTTCTGCTCACTTTCACAAGTATACTGTCGGGCACTCCATGGCTCACTTTGGCATTCATATCTCACTCTGGGTACCCCAAGCGCTCTCTTGGGAAATTCTAGTACACTCTTTGGCACCCCCATGACTACCTGGGCACATTTTTCACACTCTTGAGCTAGCCTAGATCATTTTGGGTACTCCTAGCACACACTTACTATCACGAAGGACACCCTTGGGCACCCCTAGTACGCTCTTGGGCACCTCCACAACAGTCTTGCGCACCCATAGCACATTATTGGGCACACCTAGCATACTCTAGACATTGAAAGCACATATTTAGGCAAACTAGAGCATTCTTGGCAACCTTAGCAGACACTTGGTCACCTGCAGCAAACACCCCCTCACTCATAGCACACTCTTGGGCATCTATAGTACACTATTGTCATTCTCTATCACGCACTCTTGGACAGACTAGCACACTTTGGGCACACTGAGCATTTTCTTTGGCACGTCGATCACAGACTGGGCTCGCCGAGCACACTCTTGTTTATTTATTTATTTATTTAGAGATACAGCACGGAAACAGGCCCTTCGGCCCACCGAGTCTGTGCCGACCAACAACCACCCATTTATACTAATCCTGCAGTAATCTCATATACCCTACCACCTACCTACCCTAGGGGCAATTTATAATGCCCAATTTACCTCCCAACCTGCAATTCTTTGGCTGTGGGAGGAAACAAGAGTGCCCGGCGAAAACCCACGCGGTCACAGGGAGAACTTGCAAACTCCGCACAGTCATTACCCAGAACCAAACCTGGTCGCTGGAGCTGTGAGGCTGCGTTGCTAAACACTGCGCCACTGTGCCGCCCCAGCACATCCCTGAGTACGTGCCTGGGCACCCCAGAACACACTTCAGCACCCCTCCAAAATCATTGGCGTTCACAGTACATTCTGGGTACTCTTAGCATTCAGTTGTCATCACCTATGACACACGTGGGCACCCCGATTAATCTCATGGGCACCTCTGGGCAGTTGTCATTACAAGGAAACACTTGGTCACCTCTCGGACACACTTTCTCCCTCTTAGCACACTCCTGGGCAGGTGTAGCACACACTTGTCATTCTCTAATATACTATTGGACTACCTTCGCACACTCTTGTGCACCCCATCTCTATCTATAGTACCCCACTACACGCTTCGGCATCTCTAGCACCCGCTTGGGCGCACGTAGCACTTTCTGGGTTCTCGAAAAACATATTTACGCTCAGGAACCACACTCAAGGACAGCCCGAGCAGCTTTGTGGGCACTCCAAACACACATTTGGGCAAACTAGCCCACTCTTGGGAACGCTGACAGACACGTGGACACCCTGGCGCACATTTGCCATCCCCAAGCTCATGTTTGTCACACCGACCACACTCCTGGGCACACCCATCATTCACTTGCTCACATCTAGCACACTCTTGGGCACCCGTAGTACATGCTTGGACAGCTCTAGCACCCTCTGAACACACTGAACACGCTGTGGCACACTCTAGTTGGCACCTCTAGCACACACTGGGCACACCATCACTCTCTGGTAACCCATATTACACACTTGAACAACCCTATCACAAACTGGGCACACCTAACAGACACTTGCCTTCACATAGCACACACTTGGGCACCTCTAATATACCCTGGGCACAACGAACACCCATTTGCCAATCGCTAGCACACACTTGGGGACACCTACAACCCTCTTGGAAACACCATCACTCTCTTAGACAACTCTATCACGCTCTTGACATCTACTATGACTCTTCTGGGCACACTCAGAACACTCTTGGGCACACATAGCGCAAACATCTTGACACCAGTCACATTCTGGGCATACTCAACACACAGCTTGGCACATCTAACAGTCACTGGACACCCCAACACACATTTGTGCATGCCAGCACACCCTTGGATATCACCAGCACACACGTGGGCAACCCTATCACAATTTGAGCACACCTATCACATGCTGGGATGCATTTCTGCAACCCTAGCACACACTTGGACACAACCTGGCATCCCCTAACTCACTGTTGGGCACCATGCTACGTTTTTGGGCTAAACAAACAGACTCTCGGCACAATAAGCACACATTTGGGTAGCCTTTGGGTTAGCCAAGTGTGTTCTATGGTATCCAAGTGTCCGTTAGGAGTGCCCAAGAGGGGATTAGTTTGCCCAAGTGTGTGCTAGTGGTGCCAGAGAGTGTAGCTGTTGTGCCTAACAGTATTCTGGGGGTGCGCAAGAGTGTACTAGGGTTGCCTGAGAGTGTAGTGGGGGTGATAGCAGTGTGATAGGTGATGGCAAGTGTACTATGCGTGCACAGAATGTTCTAATGTTGCCCAAGAGCCTTTAATTGTCCCCAACTGTGTGCTGAGGCAGACCAGGATTTTACAAGGTGTGCCCTCGGGGTGTCCAGAGAGTGATAGGTGTGCTGAAGTGTCTTCTCTGGTGCCCACGATTGTACTCGAGGTTGGAAAAAGACTGCCAATGGCGTCATGTGGTGTATAAGAGTGTGTTTGGGGAGTGTAGTGCGTGATAGATGTGCCAGAGAGTGTGTTCAGTGTGCCCAGATTATGCTCGGTCTGTCCAAGAGTGTGCTACAGAATGACAAGTGTGTGATACGGGTGCCCAAGAAGCTGCTAGGAGTGACCAAGAAAGTGCTAGGAGTGATCGAGTGGGGGTACACAAATGTGTGATGGGGGTGAACAAACAGTTTTTTATTCATTCATGGGATGTGGGCGATTCTGGCCAGGCCAGCATTTATAGCCCATCCCTAATTGCCCTTGAGAAGGTGCTGCCTTCTTGAACCGCTGCAGTACATTTGGGGTAGGTATACCCACAGTGCTGTTAGGAAGAGAGTTCCAAGATTTTGACCCAGCGACAATGAAGGAACAGTGATATAGTTCCAAGTCAGGATGGTGTGGGACTTGGAGAGGAACTTGCAGGTGGTGGTGTTCCCATGTGTGTGCTGCCCTTGTCCTTCTAGTTGACAGAGGTCGCGGGTTTGGAAGGACATGTGCTAGGGATGACAAGTGAGTGCGAGGGTATCCAAGTATCTGTGAGGTGTGCCAAGAACGGAATGGTTGGCTCTAATGTGTACTTGGAGTGCCCAGATTGCGATAAGTTTGCCAAAGACGTGATAGGAGTGCCCAAGATTGTGGTAGTGGTCCACATGAGCTTGCTGGATGTGACCGACAGTATGCTAGCGCTGTGCAAGAGTGTACTAGTCGTGCCATAGAATGTACTAGATGATGGCAAGTGTGTGCTAGGAGATGCCAGAATGTTCCTGGATTGCCCAAGAGAGTGATAGGCGTGCCAAAGGGTGTGATTGTGTGCCCAAGAGAGTATTCAGGAATGGCAAGAGTGTGTCTGTGGTGACCAAACGTGTGCTGCGGTGCACAAGATTGTGCCAGGGGAGGCAAATGTGTGCTAAGTGAGCCAGGTACTGTTGGAGGTGCCAAAGAGAGTGCTCAGTGTGCCCACAATCTGCTAGGATTGTCCAGGAGTGTGTGCTAAAGAAAGGCAAGAATGTGTCATAGGTGCCCAAGACTGTGCTAGGAGAGAGAAAGTGTGTGATATGGGTACCTAAGGGCATGCTCGGGATGCACATGTAAACGACATGGATGCCCACAAGCCTCCTCGGGTAGTCCAGATAGTTATAGTATTGTTCAGGTGTGTGATAGTGGTGAGCAGGTACATATTAGAGGTGCGCAAGTGTGTATTAGGGATTCCCAAAACTGTGATTTAATTGCCCAGGGTGCCATATGAGTGTTGTGTGGGTGAAGAAGAGTGTCCTCGTGGATGGCTGGATTGTGTCAGTGGTGTCCAAGATGAACTGGGGTGCACACGAAGGGGAGCCAACTACGTGCTAGTTGTGCCAAAAATAGTCATCAGTGTGATCAGTGTGCAGTGGTCTGTCCAATAATGAGCTAGCGAATTAAAAAAAAGTGTGATATAGGTGCCCAGGATTGTGATAGGAGTGTGAGAATGAGTGCTACTGGAACCTAAGAGTGTAATAAAAGTGGCCAAATATGTGCTAGGGGATGACAAGTGTATTATAGTGTGTTCAAGTGTCTTCTAGCCTTGCTGAAGAATGGTCTAGTTTGCACAAACGCGTTCTCGATGGGCCCAGAGTGTTATAGGTATGCCCAAGAAGGTTCTAGATGTGCCCAAACGTGTGATGGGGTGCCAAAGAGGTTCTAGGCTTGTCCAGAAATGTAGTAGGGGTACCCAAGTGTGTGATGGGAGGGCTCAACAGATATCTGGGAGTGCCCAGGAGTACACTTGGTGTGCCCAGAGTGTGATAGGGTTGACAAAGATTGTGTGGGGGACGGCAAGAGTGTGCTAGTGGTGTCCAGATTTGTGATAAGTGTGCCCAAGACTGGGCTAGTTTGAATGATGTGTGCTGAGAGCCCACAGAGAGAGATTGGTGTGCCGAAGAAAATGTTAGGTATGCCCAAGGGTGTGGTTGTTGTGCCCAAGAGGGTGCTAGGTCTGTCCAAGTGTGTAATACGCGTGCTGAGAGTGTTTTAAAGATGACTTACGGTGCATCAGGCGATGACACGAGAGTGCTATGAGAGACCAAGAGAGCTCTGCAGTGAACAAGTATGTGTTAGGAGAGCCCAGTGTGTGCAAGACGTGCCAAACAGTGTGTTCAGTTTACCCCGGGAGTGCAGAAGTGTATAATAGGTGATCCAAAGACTGTGCTAAGGGACGTAAGTGTGCGCTAGGGGAGCCAGGTATGTGCTAAATGTTCCAAAGAGAGTGTTCAGTGTGACCAAAATCTACTTGGGTTGCCCAAGAGTGTGTGCTAGGATATGGCAAGAGTGTAATTGATGTGTCCAAGGGGGTGCAGGAGTGCCCAAATGTGTACTAGTATGCCCCAGTGAGCACAAGTGGGTGCTTGATGTGCCCAATGTGTGTTATGCATGCCAAAGAGTCTGATTGGCGAAGGCAAGTTCACGGTATGTGTGCCCAGTACATGATAGTGGTGCCAAAGAATGTGCTCTTTGTACCCAATATGTCATAGGACTGTCCAAGAGTGTGCTACAGAATGACAAGAGTGTCCGACAGGTGACCAAGAGTGTAATAGGTGTGTGCAAGAATGTGCTAAGGATTCCCATCGAGTCATAGGGGTGCTGAAGCTAATTCTTGGGTTCCCAAAAGTGTACTCCGGGATGGCAAGAGTTTGTCAGTGGTGACCAAGCATGTAATTGGGTGAACAAGGGTGTGCTAGGGGAGACCAGTGTGTGATAGAGGTGACAAAGAGGGTGCTCAGTGTGGCTAGAGTGTTCTAGGGTTGTCCGAGAGTGTGATAGAGAATGCCAAGAGAGTGCTACGGCTGCCCAAGTGCATGCTATGTGTGAGCACGTGTGTGCTAGTGTTGCCCAAGAGTGTGATGGGGTGACCAATCATGTGTCAGGGATGGCAAGTGTGTGCTGGCATGCCCAAGAGTATGCTAGTTTGCCCAAATGTGTGTTTGAAGAGTCCAGATAGTGCCAGGTGTGCACAAGAAGGTGATAGGGCAGCACGAGAGTGTTGTAGAGGTGCCCAAGAGTGTACTGGGAGTGCCCAAGATTGTACTAGGGGTACCCAAGTGTGTACTAGGTGATGGAAAGTGTGTGCTAGGAGTGCCCAGAATCTTCTGGCTGCCCAGGAGTGTGCTGGGCGCACAGGAATGTGTCTAGATGTGCCAAAGAGAGTGTTCACTGTACCCAGAGTGTGCTAGGGCTATCCATGGCTGTGTGCTAAAGAATGACAAGAGTGCAATACAGGTGCACAAGTGTGATAGGAGTGAGCAAGTGTGTGATGGGGGTACCCAAAAGTGTTCTTGGTGTGCCCAAGAGTGCTCAGTGTGTGCTCAAGAACATGCTAGGTGTGTCTAAGTGTGTGACAGGGGATGGCAAAAGTGTACAAGGGGTGACCAAGCATGTGCTAGGGTTTACCAAACATTTGCGAGGGAATAGCAAGTGTTTACCAGGGTGTCCAAGTGTCTGATAGGGGTGCCCAAATGTGGGTTAGTTTGCCCAAATGTGTGCTCAGAATGCACAGAATGCTAGGAGTGAGCAAGTCTGTGATAGTGGTGCCCAAGACCATGCTGGGTCATCCCAAGAGCGTTCTACGTGTGCCCAACAGTGTTCTAGGTGCGACCAAGAGCGATCTAGTGGATGGCAATAGTGTCATAGGTGTGTCCAAAAGCGTGCTGGAGTGCCCAAAATTGTTCTGGGGTGACCAAGCGTGTGCTACGGGGTGACAAGTGGGTGTTAGGGTGTCCTAGTGACTGCTAGGGTGCCCAACAGTGGACTAGTTAGCCCAAATGAGTAATCGGTGTGCCCAGGATGTGATAGATGCGCCCAGGTGTGTTCTGGTGGTACCCAAGAGTGTGCTGGAGATGCCCAAGTATCTATTAGGGTTGCCCAAGAGCGTACTAGGGATGCCCAAATTTTACTAGACTGTACTAGATGTAATGACAAGTCTGTCTAGCAGTGATCAGAATGTGCTAGGGTTGCCCAAGGGTGTAATAGGTGTGCCCAAGTTTAAAGTGGGGGTGTGCAAGAATGTATAATGGGGGTCCATGATTGCGCTTGGGTTTCCCAGAGTGTAAAAGGGGTGCCAAAGGGTTTTCTGAGGTGCACAAGAGAGTACTAGGTGATGGCAAGACTGTGCTAGTGGTGTCCAAGAGTAGGCTGAGGTGCACAAAAGTGTGACAGGGGAGGCCAGTGTATGATAGAGTGAGCCCAATCGTGTGTTAGGGGATGGCAAGAATGTGGTAGATGTGTCCAAGAGAATGCTGGTGTGCCCAAAATTGATATAGGGGTGACCCGGGATGTGCTAGGTATGCCCAATCGTGTACTACGGGTGCACAAGTGAGTGATAGCACTGTTTGGAGTGTGATAGTTATGGCTAAACATGTGCCAGGGGATGGAGGAATGTGATAGGGTATCCAAATTAGTGCTAGGGGTGACAAAGTGGGGATAAGTGTTGCCCATATGTGGGGTTATTGTGTGTAGAGAGTGATTGGTGTGCCGGAAAGCATGCCATTGTTGCCCAAGATTGAGCTAGGGTATGATAGCAGTGTCATGGGGTGCCCAAGCATGTGACAGGGTTACAGAAGAGTTTCCTAGGAGTGCCCAAGAATGTGATAGATGATGGCAAATGTGTGCTAGGAGTGGCTAGATATTGCTAGGGTTGCTCAAGCGTGTGATAGTCGTCTCCAAGAGAGTGATGGGTGCATAAACGTGTTCTGGGGTGCCCAGTGCATGCAAGAGGTGCCAGCAATCGTGCTCTGTGTGCCCAAAGTGTGATAGGGGTGAAGAAGAGAGTGACAGGAATGACCAAGAGTGTGTTAGGAGATGGCAAATGCCTGCTATGAGTGTCCAAGAGTGTGATGGGGTGGCACGAGTATGTGATGAGTTGGTAAGAGTGGGCTAGAGGACGGCAAGAGTGTTGTCGAGGTGCCCAGGAGCTTGGTAGGGATGGCAAGAATATGCTACGAGTGCCCAAAAATGTGTGAGGGGATGGCAAGTGCGTGAAAGGGCTACCCAAGTATCATAGAGCACCGAAACTGACCATCAACCACCCATTTATACCAATCCTACATTTATCCAATTTTACCCTCTCACATCCACACCTTCTCTCAATTCTCGTATCACTGAACGACACTAGGAGCATTTTTATTTTGGAATGGCCAATTTACATATCAACCCGCAAAACTTTGGCATGTGGGAGGAAACCGGAGCACCCAGAGAAACCCCATGCAGTCACAGGGAGAACTTGCAGACTCCGCACAGGCAGTACACATAACTAAACCCGGGTCTCTGGAGCTGTGAGGCAGCGGTGCTAGCCAATGCGCCACTGTGCCGCCACTGTGTGATGGGGTTCCCAAGAGTGTGACAGGTGAGACCAAGTGTGCGAGAGGAGTACCCATGAGTGTGATATGAGTAACCAAGAGTGTGCCAGGAATGCCCGAAGTGTACCAGAAATGACAGAGAATGCGCTAGTGGTGCCAAAGAAATTGATAGGAGACGGCCAGAGGGTAATAGGGGTGCCCAAGAGCGTGATAAGTGTCAGCAAATGTGTGCCAGCGTGCCCAAGAGAGTGACCGGTGTGGGAAACTGCACTGTAGGGAAGGCAAGAGTGTGTCAGTGTTGCACAACTGTGGAATAAGGGTGCCCAAGTGTGTGATAGGTGATGCCAATAGCCTGCTAGGTGTGCACAGAGTATGATAGTGGATCTCAAGAGTGTGATAGGCGCGCCAAAGAGCGTGATTGATGTGACCAAGTGTGTTCTGGTGTGCTCAAGAGTTTTCTTGGAGATGGCAAGAGTGTTCTACAGGTGCCCAAAAGTGTGCAATGTGATGGAAAGAGTGCCAGATGAACCCAAGAGCGTTATAGGGCGATAGTGACAGTGTGACAGGTGTGACAAGAGAGTGCCAGGTGTGCCCAAGACTGTGCCCAGGTGTGACGGGGATGGAAGACGTGTCCTAGAGTGCCCAGGAGTATGCTGGGGCGACCATGTGTGTGTTAGTGGTGCCCAAAAGCATGCTACGTGTTCACAAGTGAGTTCTACGGGTGCCCAGTGTTTGGTAGGGGATCGCAACAGTGTGATAGGTTTGTGAAGATTGAGATGTTGTGCCCAGGTGTGTACTAGGAGTTTGAAAGTGTGTGATTTCAGTGACAAAACTGTCCTATGTGACGGCAAGTGCCTGATAGGGGGCCCAAGAAAGTACCAGGTGTGCCGAAGAGTGTGCTAATAGATGGAAAGTGTGTAGTAGGAGTGTCCAAGAATGGATAAAGCATGGCATCCTTGTGCCAGGGTTGCCCAAGAGAGTTTCAGGTGTGAACAAGAATATGCCAGGAGTGCCCAATAGAGTTCCAGGGAAGTGTGACAGGAATGCCCAAGTGAGTGATAGCTGTGCCACCGTTTGTGAAGGTCGATGGCAACAGCATTCTCGGGGTGCACAGAGTATGCTAGGGACGGCAAGAGTGTATTATCGGTTCCCAAGAGGGTGCTACAAGTGCCCAACAGTATGATAGATGTGGGCAAAAGTACGGTAACAGTGACCAGAATGTCCGAGTTGTACCCAACAGCATGCAAGGTGTGCCCAGGAATGTGCTTGGGGATGGCGAGAGTTAAAAAGGTTTCCAAGTGTGTACTGGTGCCCGAGAGTGCAATGGGGTGTCCAAGTGTGTGCTCAGTGCGCCCAGATTGGAATTGGGGTCCCAAAGGTTGTTTTAGGGTGCCCAGAAATTTGCTAGGGGATGACAAGCGTGTGCTGGGGGACCCAGAGAGTACTAGGGATGCGGAAACATGTGCTAGGTGATGCCAAGAGTGCACGAGGGCTGCCAAGTGCCATATAGATGCCGTGTCTACAAGAGCAGGTCAGAGGCTAGAAAACCTGAGGCGAGTAACTCACCTCCTGACTCCCCAAAGCCTGTCCACCATCTGCAAGTCACAAATCAGGAGTGTTTTGGAATACTCTCCACTTGCCTGAATGGGTGCAGCTCCAACAATATTCAAGAAGCTCGACACCTCCAGGACAAAGCAGCCCGAGTGAGTGTCACACCATTCACGAATATTCACTCCCTCCACCACCGACGCACAATGGCAGCAGTGTGTACCATCTACAAGATGCACTGCAGCAACACACCAAGAGTCCTTAAACAGCACCTTCTAAACCTGCGATCTCAACCACCGAGAAGGATAAGGGCAGCATCACCTGCAAGATCCCCTACACGCAACACACCATCCTAACTTGGAACAATATCGCCGTTCCTTCACTGTCGCTGGGTCAAAATCCTGGAACTCTTTTCCTAATAGCACTATGGTGTTCCTATCCCACACGGGCTGCAGCTTCAAGAAGGGAGCTCACCATCAACTTGTCAAGGGAATTGGGGATGAACAATAAATGCAAGCTGATCCAGAGACTCCTATACCACATGAATGAATGAAACAAGTGTGCTAGGAGAGCCCATATTTTGCTATGGTTGTACAAGTGTGAATTAGGGGTATCCAAATGTATGCTCAGTATGCGCAGAGTCTACTAGGAGTGCCCAAATGTGTAAAGAATGTGCTAGGGGATGGCAACAGTGTACAGGGGTACTAGGCATGTGCTAGCAGTGAAGCCATATGTTCCAGGTAAGCCCAATTGTGTGCTAGGGGTGACCAAGAGCATCCCAAGCATGCGCTCGGTTTCGAAACTGTGTGCCAGCCTTGGCCAAAAGTGTGATAAAGCTGACCAAGAGTGTGATGGGGCTGCCAGGAGAGTGATAGTGGTACTCATGTACATGCTAGTGGTGCCCAAGTGTGCTCTGGCTATTTTCATGAGTGGGCTAGGGAAGCCCTAGTGAGTGATAAGAGATGGCAAGTGTGCATTAGGGGTTAGTAAGAGGGTGATAGAGATGTCCTGGAGTGTCTGGTAGAATTACAAGGCTGCCCCAGAGCTTCCCAGAGTGTCCTAGTGTTTTTATGAACATTACAGCGCAGTACAGGCCCTTCGGCCCTCGATGTTGCGCCCACATGTGAAACCATCTGACCTACACTATTCCATTTTCATCCATATGTCTATCCAATGACCACTTAAATGCCCTTAAAGTTGGCGAGTCCACTACTGTTGCAGGCAGGGCGTTCCACGCCCCTACCACTCTCTGAGTAAAGAAACTACCTCTAACATCTGTCCGAGATCTACCACCCCTCAACTTAAAGCTATGTCCCCTCGTGTTTGCCATCACCATCCGAGGAAAAAGACTCTCACTATCCACCCTATCTAACCCTCTGATTATCTTATATGTCTCTATTAAGTCACCTCTACTCCTCCTTCTCTCCAACGAAAACAACCTCAAGTCCCTCAGCCTTTCCTCGTAAGACCTTACCGCCATATCAGGCAACATCCTAGTAAATCTGCTCTGCACCCTTTCCAAAGCTTCCACATCCTTCCTATAATGCGGTGACCAGAACTGCACGCAATACCCCAGGTGCAGTCTCACCAGAGTTTTGTACAGCTGCAGCATGACCTCGTGGCTCCGAAACTCGATCCACCTACTAATAAAAGCTAACATACCATCTGCCTTCTTAACAGCCCTATTAACCTAGTTAGCAACCTTCAGGGATTTATGTACCTGGACACCAAGATCTCTCTACTCATCTACACTACCAAGAATCTTCCCATTAGCCCAGTACTCTGCATTCCTGTTACTCCTTCCAAAGTGAATCACCTCACACGTTTCCGCATTAAACTCCATTTGCTATCTCTCAGCCCAGCTCTGCAGCCTATCTATGTCCCTCTGTAACCTACAACATCCTTCGGCACTATCCACAACTCCACCGACCTTCGTGTCATCCGCAAATTTACTAACCCACCCTTCTACACCCTTTTCCAGGTCATTTATAAAAATGACAAACAGCAGTGGCCCCAAAACAGATCCTTGCGGTCCACCACTAATAACTAAACTCCAGGATGAACAGTTGCCATCAACCACCACCCTCTGTCTTCCTTCAGCTAGCCAATTTCTGTTCCAAAGCTCTAAATCACCTTCAACCCCATACTTCCGTATTTTCTGCAATAGCCTCCAATGGGGAACTTTATCAAACGCCTTACTGAAATCCATATACACCACATCCACTGCTTTACCCTCATCCACCTGTTTGGTCACCTTCTCGAAAAGCTCAATAAGGTTTGTGAGGCACGACCTACCCTTCACAAAACCGTGCTGACTATCGCTAATGAACTTATTCTTTTCAAGATGATTATAAATCCTGTATCTTATAACCTTTTCCAACATTTTACCCACAACCGCCGTAAGGCTCACAGGTCTATAATTACCAGGGCTGTCTCTACTCCCCTTCTTGAACAAGGGGACAACATTTGCTATCCTCCAGTCTTCCGGCACTATTCCTGTCGATAATGACGACATAAAGTTTTAGTTTTAGAGATACAGCACTGAAACAGGCCCTTCGGCCCACCGAGTCTGCGCCGACCATCAATCACCCATTTATACTAATCCTACACTAATTCCATATTCCTACCACATCCCCACCTGTCCCTATATTCCCCTACCACCTACCTATACTCGGGGCAATTTATAATGGCCAGTTAACATATCAACCAGCAAGTCTTTGGCATGTGGGAGGAAACGGAGCACCCGTAGGAAACCCACGCAGACACAGGGAGAACTTTCAAACTCCACACAGGCAGTACCCAGAATTGAACCAGGGTCGCTGGAGCTGTGAGGCTGCGGTGCTAACCACTGCGCCACTGTGCCGCCAAGAATTGTGCCCAGTGGTGCCAAGAATGTGAAAGGGGTATCCAGGAGAGTGATAGGTGTGCGCAAGAGCAGGCTAGGGTAGTCCACAATATTCTAGACGTGAGGAAATGTATGCTGGTTGTGCCTCAGAGTGTGAAAGATGTGCCCAGTCGTGTGATAGGAGATGACAAGAGTTGTCTATGAGAGTCCAAGATTGTGCTGGGGTGCTGAATATTGTGCTCAATGTGCCCAGAATTTGCTATGGGTGCCCACGAAAAGGCTAGGCGTGCCCAAGAGCGTGATTGGGGATGGCTAGAGGGGAATAGGGGTTCCTAAGTGAATGCTGGAGTGCGCAATAGTCTGATAGATGTGACCAAGAATGTGAACAGTGTGACCAGAATGTGCTAGACGTACGCAAAACCTTAATAGTGTTATAGAGCCACAGAGTCATACAGCATAGAAACAGGACCTTCGGCCCACCGCGTCTATGCCACCATCATGCCTATCTATACTAATCCCACCTCCCTGCATTAATTCCATATCCCTCTATGCCTTTCTCATTCAAGTACCTTTCCAGATGCCTCTTAAATACTGCTACTGCTCCTGCCTCCACCACCTCCTCAGGCAGCTCATTCCAGACACCCACTATTCTTTGTGTGAAAAATGCGCCTCTTTGATCCCCTTTCAATCTCCTCCCTCTCACCCTAAATCTATGATCTCTAGTTTTAGACACCATTTCCATTGCAATAAAGACTCTAGCTATCGACCCTATCTATGCCTCTCTTAATTTTATATACCTCTATCATGTCCCTTCTCAGCCTCCTTCGCTGCAGGGAAAACAGACCAAGCCTATCCACTCTCTCTTTATAACTCAAGCCCTCTAAACCAGGCAACATCCTTGTGAACCTTTTCTGCACCCTCTCTGGCTTAATCACATCTTTCCTGCAATGCGGCGACCAGAAATGCACACATTTCTCCAAGTGCGGCCTAACCAACGTTATGTCCAACTGGAACATGAAGTCCCAACTCTTGTATTCAATGCCTCGGCCGATGAAGGCAAGCATGTCATACGCTTGTTCACCGCCCTGTCTACCTGTGTTGCCACTTTCAGGGAACTATGTACTTGCACCCCAAGGTCTCTCTGTTCAACAACACCCCCCAGGGCCCTACCATTCACTGTATATGTCCTGCCCTGGTTTAACTTCCCAAAATGCAACACTTCGCACTTATCTGCGTTAAATTCCATTTTCCAATCCCTTGCCTACTTTCCCAGTTGATCTATATCCTGGATTAACCTTGGACAACCTTCTTCATTGTCCACACGACCACCAATTTTGGTGTCATCGTCAAACTTATTAATCATGCCCCCTACATTCACATCCAATTCATTAATATATATGACAAACAACAGAGGGCACAGCACCGACCCCTGTGGCAGACCACTTGTCACCGGCCTCCAATCTGAAAACAACCCTCCACTACCAGCCTCTGCTTCCCATCACAAAACAATTTAGTATGCAATTGGCTAGATCCCATGGATCCCATGTACCTGAACCTTCCGGACCAGCCTACCACGCGGGATCTTGCCAAAGAACTTGCTGAAGTCTCTGTAGACAACGTCCATCGCCCTGCCCTCGTCAATCCTCTTGGTCACCTCCTCAAAAAAATCAATCAAATTCGTGAGACATGACTTCCCACACACAAAGCCATGCTGATTATTCCTAAACAGACCGTGCCTTTCCAAATGCATATAAAGTGATGTTCAAAAGTATGCCAGGAGGTGGTAACAGTGTGCTAGACATGCCCACGAATTAGATCAGGATGTTATGGGTGCCCATGTGTGTGATAGGGATGCGCACAACTGTGCCAGGTCTGACCAAGTATGAACAGGAGTTCCAATATTGTGCTCAGGATGGCAAGTTTGTGTTAGGTGTGAAGAAGAGTGTCATGGATGTACCCTGAGAGTGATAGAGGTGGCAAAAGCGTGTTGCGGAATGGCAAGAGTGTGCTAGCAGAAGGCAAGTGTGAAATGTGTGCCCAAGAGTGTGTTAGGAGATGTGAAGAATGTGATAGGGCTGCCAGGAGTGTGCTAAGAGATGGAAAGAGTGCAACAGGAGTGTCCAAGAGAGTGCGAAGTGTGCCCAAGAGACTCAATGGAGTGCCCAAGAGTGTTCCAGGCGATGGCAAGTGTGTACCAGGGGAGCTTATGTGCATGATCGGCATGGTCAATTGTGTGCGAGGTAATGGCAATAACCGAGCTCGGGGTGCACAGAGACTAATGGGGATGGCAAGAGTGTCCTGAGCAGCCCAAGAGACTGCGAGGGATTCCCAGTGCATACAGAGTGTTCAGAAGTGTATTCTACAGCTGCCCAGAGCATGCTCAGCAATCACAAGTGCATACTACGTGTGCACAAGTTTGTGCTAAGGGTAACCAAAAGTGTACTATGGATGCTCAGAGTATGCTAAGACTGGCCAAGAGTGTAATGGGGTGCCCACGACGAGAGTAGGGTGCCCAAGTGAGTGATAGGGGTAACCAGGTGTGTGATAGGGGTGACAATAAGCACGTTAGGGGGTGACCAAAAATGTGCCAGGAGATGGCAGGAGCGTGCTAGGGTGTCCAATTGTTTGATCTGCCCTGGAACGTGATAAGGATGCCCAAGGGTGTAGTAGGGGTACAAAAGTGTGTCCTAGGGGTGCCAAGAATGTCCGAGGTGATGGCAAATGAGTGCTCGGAGTGCTCAGATTGTTCTAGCGTTGTCCAAGAATGTGGTTGGTGTCAGCAAGAGGGTACTCAGTATGCTCAAGTGTGTGCTGGAGTTGCGCAAGCGCGGGCTCAGTGTGCCCAGGAGTTTGATAGAGGTGACCAGGAGTATAATAGGGGTGGCGAAGAGTGTGCTAGGGGGTTCCCACGGCAATGTTAGCTTTGACCAGGTGTGTGACAGGAATGCTCAACAGTGTGCTCTGGTTGACAAGTTTGTGTATGTATGCAGAAGATTGTGCTTAGGATGCCCAAGAGAGTGATGGGGGTGGCAGGAATGTGTTGTGTGGAGGAACGAATGTACTGGAAGATGAAAAGTCTGTGCATCAGGTACCCAAGAGTGCAATAGGGGTGCCAAGTGGTCAGCACCGCAGCCTCACAGCTCCAGCGACCCGGGTTCAATTCTGGGTACTGCCTGTGTGGAGTTTGTGAGTTCTCTCTGTGTCTGCTTGGGTTTCCTCCGGGTGCTCCGGTTTCCTCCCACATGCCAAAGACTTGCAGGTTGATAGGTTAATTGGATATTATAAATTGCCCCGAGTATAGGTAGGTGGTAGGGAAATATAGGGGCAGGTGGGGATGTGGTAGGAATATGGAATTAGTGTAGGATTAGTATAAATGCGTGGTTGATGCTCAGCACAGATTCGGTGGGCTGAAGGGCCTGTTTCCGTGCTGTATCTCTAAACTAAACTAAATGGTGTGCCTGAGATGATTAGGAATGTTGAGTGTGCGAGTGGTGCGGAAGTGTGCGATGGCAGAAGGCAAGAGTGTACTAGGGCTTCCAAGTGTGTTCCAGGGGAAGGCAAAGGGTTGTCAGAAATGTCCAAGAGAGTGACAGGTGTACCCAAGAGTGTTCTCGGACACGGCAAGAGTTTGTCAGCAGTGCAAACCTATGTGCTGGAGTTAACCTAGTGTGTGCTAGATCAGACAATAAGAGTGATCAGTTTGCCCAGAGTATGATAGGATTGTCCAAGAGTATACTAAAGAATGAAAGGAGTGTGCTACACGTGCCCGAGTGTGTGCTAGGAGTGCCATGTATGTGCCATATATGCCCAAGAGCGAGCTCGGGGATGGCAGCAGTGTGATTGGGTGGGGGGAGGGTGTATCCAAACGTGTACTAAGGTTGCAGAAGTACACTCTGGGAACCCCTAGTATCCAATTGGGCACCTCTATCACACACTTGCGCCACCCTATCACTCTCTTGAACAACACAAACACAATCTGAACACTCCTCGCACTCAGCTGCCATCACCTAACACACTCTTGGGCACAGCTGCACACTCTAGGAGCACCGACCATCCCGTTGTCAACTTCAAACACACACTTGGGCACCTATGGAACACTTTTGAGCACTGCAGCACACTCTTGGACACAACTGGTGCACTCCTGCCATCCTCGAGTACACTTTCGGGCAACACAGAATACTCTTCGGCACCTTATAACACTCTGTACATCCGCTAGCTCACACTTTGTCACCCCTATCACACTCGAGGGAAGACCCATCACACTCTTATTCACCACTGCTATACTCTTGGCCAGCGCTATCACATTTTGGATACTCTTAGAACAAACTTTCCATCACCCAGCACAATCTTGTTACCCTTGCACACTCTTGGGCACACCAATGCACACTTGGGCATGCCACGCACGCAATCCAAGGGCAATCCTAGCCCAGTCTTGGGCACCTGTATCACACACTTGGACACCTTAACACACTCTTGTCATCCCCTAGAACATGTTTGGTCACACCTACCGCACTCTTAGGTATCCCCAAAACACTCGTGGCGAACTATAGTTACATCTTGACACACTAGCACACTTCTGCAACCTTCAGCACATGTTTGGGCAGCACGATTACACTCTGGCCACCCCCATCACACACCCTGGCACCCATAGTACACTCTGGCCACCCGTAGTACACTCGGGGCACACCTAGTACACTCTTGGACACCAATGACAAATTCTTGCCATCCCCAATTACACTCTTGGCACCCCAAAACGCTCATTGGCCCGTTATCATGATCTGGGCACTCTCAGAACAGTCTTCAGCATAGCTATCATACACTTGGGCACCCCTAGTTCATACTTGGGTAACTTTAGTGCAAACTTGAGCAACCTTAGTACACTCATGGGTACCCCCATCACTCACTTCAGTACCGCTATCATACTCGTGTCGCAGATGGGCGGCACAGTGGTGCAGTGGTTAGCACCGCAGCTTCACAGCTCCAGCGACCTGGTTTCAATTCTGGGTACTGCTTGTGTGGAGTTTGCAAGTTCTCCCTGTGTCTGCGTGGGTTTTGTCCGGGTGCTCCGGTTTCCTCCCACAAGCAAAAGAATTGCAGGTTGGTAGGTAAATTGGCCATAATAAATTGCCCCTCGTATAGGTAGGTGGTAGGGAAATATAGGGACAGATGGGGATGTTTGGTAGGAATATGGGATTAGTGTAGGATTAGTATAAATGGGTGGTTGATGTTCGGCACAGACTCGGTGGGCTGAAGGGCCTGTTTCAGTGCTGTATCTCTAAACTAAACTAAACTATACCCCTCGCACACTCATGGGTACCCTCAGCACCTTCTCGGTTACTCCGATTACACTCTTTGGCACCCCTATCACATTCTGGGCACTCTTTGCCATCACCTATTACACTATTGGTCACCCCATTATGCTCTTGGTAATATCGAGAACACTCCTGGGCACCCCCTTTCACACACTTGGGCACCCATGGAACAATCTGCACATCCCGAACACACTGTTGTCATCCACTTAAACACTGTTGGGCAGCCTGATCATACGCTTGGGCACACCAGCCCACTATTCCTACCCCCTAGCACACATTTGGCCACACCTATCACACTCTGGGCAACATTAGCACACTCTTGGCATCCTTAGCACACACCTGGGTGCCTCTATTACACTCTTGGTACCCCTATTACACACGTGAACAACACTAGAACTTACTTGGGCGCCCCGAGGGCACACGTCTTCACCCCTATCGCTCTGCCGCCATCCACGAGCACATTCTTGGGTACACTGATTACACACTGGGCAAGCCTCGCCCCTTCTCTGGCACACCTCGTATCAACGTGGGCACCTAGCATACTCCTGCCATCCCCTGGCACTTTTTCCCAGACCTATCACACTCTGATCACCCCTAGTAGACACTTGGGCACCCCGAGAAAACACTTGGGAACATCTAGCGTATTCGTGGGCACACCTATCACTCTCTGTGCTATCATTAAAATGAACTTGCTCACGCCTGTCGCATATTATACTCCCGTACCACTCTCTTGAACAACCCCAGCACTATCTGGGCACTCCTAGCACACACTTGTGATCATCTAGATCGCTCTTGTGTACATGTAGCATGCTCTTGCTCACCCCTAGCAGACACATGCTCACTCTTATCACAGTCTTGAGCAACTGTAGCACAGTTTTGTTATTCTCTCTGACACTTTTGGAGAACCCTCGCATACGCTTGACACCGTAGTACACACCTGGGCACCCCATCACACTGTTGGGCACCGCTATTACATTCTTGGGCAAACCTATTACACTCTGTGTACTCCACGCACTATTTGGGCCATGTAGCCCAATGTTGGGCACCTTTCACAGACACTTGGACACCCTATCACACACTTTCCATCCGCGAGCACATGTTTGGTTACCTCTAACACACTCTTGGCCCCCTATCACCTTACTTGCTCACTCCGATTTCACACTTGCGTCGGTCCAACATGCTCTTGAGCACTCATGAAACTCAGTTCGGCGTGCCTAATACTGGAAACCTCCAGCAAACACTTGCGCATCTCTATAACAGTTGGGCACTCCAACACCCTCTTGGATACCCCTATGACACTCTTGCCATCTCTATCACGCTCCTGGAGAACACGAGCACACTCTTGGGCACCCGTAGAACACTCTTGCCATTCACTTTCGCAGTCTTGAACAACTTAGTTCGCTCTGGGAAAACTGATCACCCTCTCTGGTACCTTTACCACACACTGTGCACACCTTTCACACTCAGGGTGCCCCTAGTACACACTTGGCCGCCTCTACCACAAACTTAAACAACACTAGCACCATTCGGGCAGTCCAATCACAATCTTGGGCACCCGTAGAACATCTCTGGCATGCTCTTGGACAGCCCTGGCACGCTCTGGGCAAACTGAGCATGCACTTTGCCACATCGATCACACACTGTGCTCCCCGGCAATCTCTAGAGCACACCAGCACACGCCTGCCGTCCCCTGGCACACACTTGGGCATGCCTAGAACACTCTTGGGCACACTTGGCACATCCTGGGCACCACAATCAAACATTTGTTCATTCCTTGCATACTCTGGGCATTGTGAGCACACATTTCGGCAAACGAGCCCACTCTCCAGAACGCATAGCTGGCAGTTGGAAAAACTAGCACACACTTGCAATCCACTCGCAAATGTTTGGTCAACAATAGCATACACTTGGTTACTCCTATTACTCTATTGGTCACACCTAGAACACGCTTAGGCACTCCTAAAATACTCCTGGGCGCCCGTATCCATCACGTGCCCAATTGTTTCACACACTTGGGCACCTGTAGCCAACTCTTGTCATTTTATAGCACACACTCTTGGACAACCAAATCACTCTCTGGGCACGCAGCACGCACTGGGCTCCCCTCGCACACTCTGGTGCACTCGTAAACAGTCTTGGACACCACTGGCACACTCTGGGCATGCCAAGTGCACAGTTGGGCACCGCTAGTACAATCCTAGTACACCCATCACGCACTTACGCAATCCTACCATACTCTTGGGCAACCCTCAAACATTGTGGGTACTCCGAGCACATACTTGTTTTCACCTAGTACAGTCTTGGGCAAACATAGTGCACTCTCGGGCATCTCCAGCACATTCTTGAACACCACTACCAAACTAATGGGCACCCCTAACCCCTTCTTGGCAGCACTTATCACACACTTGCTCATTCCGTTCACACTCTTGGGGACACGTAGCACACACATTCATTCAGTATCATACTCCTGGGCAAGTCTAGCATACTCTGGGCACACTGAGCACTCTCTTTGTCAAGTAGAGCAAACACTGGGATTCCCAAGCAAACTCTGGGCACCCATATAACATGCTTTGACAACGCTAGCACAACCTGGGCACTCGTAGCACTCGTTAAACTCAGCTATCACACTCCTGATCACCCCTGGTACACACTTGGGCACACCTAGTATACCCTTGGGCACACCATCACACTCTTGCACACCACTAACAGACGCTTGGACAAACCTATCAGAATCTGTACACTCCTAGCACACACTTGCCATCACCTAACACACACTTGGCCACCGCCAATACGATTGTGTGCATCCTCTGCACCGCAACCTCACCCCCACCCGCACAGAATTCTCTTGGCCACACCTAGAAGACTCTAGTCATCACTTAGCATGCATTTGAGAACCCCTGGAATACAATTGGAACCCCCTATCATGCTCTTGGGCACCCCGATTCCACACTTTCTCAATTCTGGCATACTCTGGGCACTCTGAACACATATTTCGGCAAACCAGCCTACTCCCGAGCGCATCTAGCAGACACTTGGACACACTAGCACACACTTACAATCCCCTGACACATGTATGGTCAACATTTGCATGTTGGTCACCGCTATTACTCTATTGAACACACCAAGAACAATCTTGGGCACACCTAAAATGCTCTTGGGCACCCCTAGCAGACACTTGCTCCGTCGTGTCATACACCTGGGCATCTGTAGCACACCATTGTCGTTCTCCAGCATACACGCTTGGACAACCCTAGCACAGCCTTGGCACATTGCACATCCCTGCGTACACTCATGGACACGACTGTCACTCACTCTGGGCACCCCAAGTGCACGCCTAGCCCAGTCTTGGGCATCCCTAGCACATACCTGGCCACGCCTACCGCACTCTCGAGAATCCCTAGAACATTCTGAACACCCCTTGCACACACTAGCCAGCACCTACAGTCTTGGGCACTCCTAGTACACTCTTGGGCACCCCCATCACACGACTGACCGCCACCATCACACACTTAAGCAATCCTATTACTTTCTTAGATACATCTATTACTCTCTGGGCACACCAAACACACATTTAGGCAAATTAGCCCACTCTTGGTCTCCCACGCAGACACTTGCCGTCATCAAGCACACACTGGGCTCCCTTATTAAACACTGAGCTCCTCTAGCAAACTCTTGTGCACACCGGCACACTCTTGGACACCGCTGGTACACTCTTGCCATCGTCGACTGCATTCTTGGGCACACCAGAGCACTTTTCGGTACCCCATCACTCTCTGGGTACCACAAGCTGAAGCTTGGGCACCCTTAGTCTATTCTTGGGCACCTGCATCACACATCTGAACAGGGATAGCACACGGTTGGGCAACCGTAGAAAATTGTTGGCACTCCTAGAACACACCTGCCATCATCTAGTACAGACTTGGGCACACATAGTACACTATTGGGCACCTGTAGCACACACTTGGGCACACCCATCCAACCATTGCACCTCTACCATGCTCTTGGGCACACCGAGAACACTCTTGGGCCCATCTATCACTCTCTTGGCACTCCGACCACTCATTTGTGCAAAGCATCCCACACTTGGGCAGCCCTAGCAGACACCTGGGCACCCTAGTACACACCTGCAATCCCCGAGCAGACACTTGCTTACTCCTAGTACACTCTTGGCCCCTTGTAGCACACACTTTTTATTCTCTTGCACACTCTTGGACAATCTGAGCACACGCTGTGCAACGCTGGTAGGCTCTTGGGCACACCTATCACTCACATGAACACCCCCAGAACAAGTTGTGCACTCCTAGCACACACTTGCCTTCATTTATCACACACATGGGCACGCCTATCACAATCTGGGCACACAGAACACCCCCTTGGCCACCTCTTGCATACACATTGGTACACCGAGAACAGTATTGGTCACCACAGCACTCTGTTGGACTTACATACCATACTCTTGCCATCCCCTAGCACACTCTTGACAAAACTAGAACACTCTTGGGCACCCCTAGAATGCTCGTGAGCACCTGTAGCTCACACCTGCTCATTCCTCGCACACGCCTGGTCACCTGTAGCACGCTATTGTCATTCCCAACCACACACTTGGACAGTCGTAGCACACTCTGTGCACCGCTGGTACACTCTTGGGCAAACCTATCACTCACATGAACACCACCAGAACAATTTGTGAACTCCTATCACACAACTGCCTTCATTTATCACACACTTGGGCATGCCTATTACACTCTGGGCACACAAAACACCCCCTTGCCCACCTCCAGTATACACTTGGGTAGAGTCATAGAGTCATAGAGTCGTACAGCATGGAAGCAGGCACTTCGACCCACCGGGTCCATGTGCATAATCCCTATCTATACTAATCCCATCCACCTGCATTAATTCCATATCCCTATATGCCTTGCTCATTCAAGTACCTGCTCAGATGCCTCCGACATGTCGCTACTGTTCCTGCCTCCACCACCCCCTCAGGCAGTTCATTCCAGATATCCACTATTCTTTGAATGAAAGATTTGCCCGTTTGATCTCCTTTAAGCCTCCCTCATCTTACCTTCAATCTATACCTTCTAGTTTTAGTCACCCTTACAATGGGAAACAGACTCTGGCTATCAACCCCATCTAAGCCTTTCGTAATTTTGTTCACCTCTATCATGTCCCCTCTCAGCCTCCTTCGCTCCAGGGAAAACAGACCCAACCTATCCAATCTCTCTTTATAGCTCAAGCCCTCCAAACCAGGCAACATCCTTGTGAATCTTTTCTGCACCCTCGCTATCTTAATCACATCTTTCCTGTAGTGCGGCGACCAGAACTGCACACAGTACTCCAAATGTGGCCTAACCAACGATATGTACAACTGTAACATGACGTCCCAACTCTTGTACTCAATGCCTCGGCCGATGAAGGCAAGCATGTCATATGCATTCTTCACTACCCTTTCTACCTGTGTTGCCACTTTCATGAACTATGTACGTGCACCCCAAGGTCTCTCCGCTCAACAGCACTCCTCAGGGCCCTGCCAATCACTGTATATGTCTTGCCCTGGTTTAACTTTCCAAAATGCATCACTTCGCACTTGTCTGCGTTAAATTCCATTTGCCACTCCCTTTCCCACTTTCCCAGTTGATCTATATCCTGTTGTAAACTTAGACAACCTTATTCACTATCCACTATACCACCAATGTTGGTGTCATCTGCAAACTTAATAATCATACCCCTTGCATTCACATCCAAGTAATTAATATATATGACAAACAACAGAAGGTCCAGCACTGATCCCAGCGGCACACAACTGGTCAGCGGCCTCCAATCTGAAAAACAACCCTCCACTACCACCCTCTGCCTCCTATCACCAAGCCAATTTTGTAACCAATTTGCCAGCTCACCTTGGATCCCATGTGTTGGAACCTTCTGGAGCAGCCTACCATGCGGGACCTTGTCAAAGGCCTTGCTAAAGTCCATGTAGACAAGGTCCATCGCCCTGCCCTCGTCCATCTTCTTTTTCACCTCCTCGATAAACTCAATCAAATTCGTGCTTCATGATTTCCTATGCACAAAGCCATGCTGACTATCCTTAATCAGACCATGCCGTTCCAAATGCATATAAATCCTGTCTCTCAGAATCCCTACCAATAACTTTCCCACCACTGATGTAAGGCTCGCCGGCTGAAGTCCCCTGGCTTACCCCTGCTTCCCTTCTTAAATAAAGGCACAACATTAACTATCCTCCAGTCCACTGGTGCCTCACCCGTGGCGAACGATGAGACAAAAATCTCTGCTAGTGCCCCAGCAATCTCCTCCCTTACTTCCCATAGCATCCGAGGATACACCTGGTCAGGCCCTGGGGATTTATCCACTTCAATGCACTTCAAAACCTCTGACAACTCCTCTTTTGTAATGTTGATATTCTCCAGGATATCACTGTTCCCTCCCTTGAACTCACTGGCTTCCATGACCTTCTCCACGGTAAATGCAGATGAGAAATATTCATTTCCGACCTCGCCCATTTCCCGTGGCTTCACTCATGGATTGCCACACTGATCCTTAAGTGGACCTCCTCTCCCCCTGGCTACCCTTTTCCTCTTAATATACTTATAGAATCCTTTAGGATTCTCCTTTATATTATCTTCCAGTGAAATCTCATGGTTCCTTTTCGTCCTCCTAATTTACTTCTTAAGTGTAGTCCTACATCCGCTATACGTCTCGAGGGACTTGCTCGATCCCAGCGGCCTGTACCTGACATATGCCTCTTTCTTTGATCTGACCAAACCCTCAATATCTCCCGTCAACCAACGTTTCCTAAAATTACTAGCCTTGCCCTTCCATCTAACAGGAATATGCCGTCCCTGAACTCTTCCGATCTCACTTTTAAAAGCCTCCCACTTGCCAGACGTCCCTTTACTTGTAGACAACCTTTCCCATTCAACTTTTGAGAGTTCCTGTCCGATGCCAATTTAGGACTTCAACCTGAGGACCAGTCCTATCCTTTTCCATAACTATATTGAAGCTAACAGAGCTATGGTCACTGGTCCCAAAGTACTCCCCCACTGACTCATTTTCTAAGAGGAGGTCGAGTGTCGCCCCTTCTCTAGTAGGGCCATCCAAATAGTGCTTTAGAGAACTATCCTGGTCACACTTCACAAATTCTTCCCCATCTGATCCCTTAGCACGAAGGCAGTCCCAGTCAATATTAGGGAAGTTAAAATCACCTACTATTACAACTCTATAATTCCTACACCTATCTGTGATTTCCCTACATATATGCTCCTCAACTTCCCTCTGACTATTGGGGGGCCTATAGTATAATCCCATCAAAGTGATCACCCCTTTCTTATTTCTAAGTTCTACCCATATGGCCTCGCTGGACATCCCCCCGCCCCCACAACACCCACCCCCCGCCCGGATATCCTCTCTAAGTACTGCCGTGATGTCCTTCCTAATCAATAGTGCAACCCCCCCCCCTCCTCCCTTACCTCCACCTCTGTCACGCTGGAAGGATCAGTACCCCGGAACATTGAGCTGCCAGTCCTGCCCATGCCTCAACTGCGTTTCCTAATAGCTATAATATCACAATCCCATGTACTAATCCATGCGCTGAGTTCATTTTCCTTACCTGTAAGGCTTTTTGCATTAAAGTAAATGCAGTTTAGCCTACCAGACATCCCACGCTGCCTGTCCTGCCCCTGCCTGGCATGCCTACTTGACTTGCTTGCTTTAACATTTGCCTCAATTATCTCATCTGAGAGACTACGACTTTGGGTCCCAACACCTGCAAGACTATTTAAACCCTTCCGAGTAGTGCTAGCAAAACACCCCGTCAGGATATTGGTCCCACTCCAGGATAGATGCAACTCGTTCTTCTTGTACAGGTCACCTCTGCACCAGAAGAGATCCCAATGATTCAAGTAGCTGAAGCCCTCCCCCATACACCAGCTCTTCAGCCACGCATTCATTTGCCTAATCCTCCTATTCCAACTAGCACGTGGCACATGGAGTAAGCCTGAGATTACAACCCTAGAGGTCCTGCTTTTTAACCTTCTGCCTAACTCCCAATATTCACTTTGCAGGACCTCATCTCTCTTCCTGCCTCCGTAGTTACTACCACTATGGACCACGACCTCTGGCTGCTTGCCTTCCCCTTTTGGAATGTCCTGCAGCAGCTCCAAGACATCCTTGACCCTAGCATCAGTGAGGCAACATACCATCCTGGAGTCACTTTTGTGGCCACAGAAACGCCTATCTGCACCCCTTACAATAGAATGCCCTTTCATAGAGAGTCATAGAGAGATACAGCACTGAAAAAGGCCCTTCCACCCACCGAGTCTATGCCGACCAACAACAACCCATTTATACTAATCCTACATTAATCCCATATACCCTACCACATCCCCACCATTCTCGTACTACCTACCAACACTAGGGTGTAATTTACAACGGCCAAGTTATCTATCAACCTGCAAGTCTTTGGCTGTGGGAGGAAACCGGAGAACCCGGCACAAGCCCACGCAGTCACAGGGAGAACTTGCAAACTTCGCATCAGCTGGAGCTATGAGGCTGCGGTGCTAACTACTGCACCACTATGCTTCCCTATAGCTCTTCCAACCCTTCCCCCCCTGATGATGCCACGAACTTGGCTGTTGCTGCTTTCCCCTGGGAGGTCATCCTCTGCAACAGTATGAAAAGCGGTATGTGTGTTTGAGAGGCAGATGGACACAGGGGACTCCTGCACTAACTGCCTGCGCCTACTACTTCGTCTGGTGGTCACCAATGTCTTTTCTGCCTGTGAAGCCATTACCTGCAGTGTGACCACCTCACTAAACGTGCTATCCACGACGTCCTCAGCATCGCGGATGCTCCACAATGAAACCACCCGCAGATCCAGCTCCATAATGCGGGTAGCCAGTAGCTGCAGCTGGATACACTTCCTGCACACATGAAGAATTCCTGATTTCCCACATAGCGCAGGAGGAGCATATAACGGGGCTGTGCTCTCCTCTCATGACTGAACAAAGAAACAAATAACAAAGAAAATTACAGCACAGGAACAGGCCCTTCGGCCCTCCAGGTCTGTGCCGATCCAGTTCCTCTATCTAAACATGTCGCCTATTTTCTAAGGGTCTGTATCTCTTTGCTTCCTGCCCATTCATGTATCTGTCTAGATACATCTTAAAAGACGCTATCGTGCCCGCGTCTACCACCCCCACTGGCAACATGTTCCACGCACCCACCACCCTCTGCATAAAGAACTTTCCACGCATATCCCCCCTAAACATTTCCCCTTTAACGATGAACTCGTGACCCCTAGTAATTGAATCCCCCACTCTGGGAAAAAGCTTCTTGCTATCCACCCTGTCTATACCTCTCATGATTTTGTACACCTCAATCAAGTCCCCCCTCAACCTCCGTCTTTCTAATGAAAATAATCCTAATCTACTCAACCTCTCTTCATAGCGAGCGCCCTCAATACCAGGCACCATCCTGGTGAAACTCCTCTGCACCCTCTCCAAAGCATCCATATCCTTTTGGTAATGTGGCGAACAGAACTGCACGCAGTATTCAAAATGTGGCCCAACCAAATTCCTAAAGAACTGTGACATGACCTGCCAACCCTTGTACTCAATACCCCGTCCGATGGAGGAAAGCATGCCGTATGCCTTCTTGACCACTCCATTGACCTGCGTTGCCACCTTCAGGGAACAATGGACCTGAACACCCAAATCTCTCTGCACATCAATTTTCCCCAGGACTTTTCCATTTACTGTATAGTTCACTCTTGAATTGGATCTTCCAAAATGCATCACCTCGCATTTGCCCTGATTGAACTCCATCTGCCATTTCTCTGCCCACCTCTCCGGTCTATCTATATTCTGCTGTATTCTCTGACAGTCCCCTTCACTATCTGCAACTCCACCAATCTTAGTGTCGTCTGCAAACTTGCTAATCAGACCACCTATACTTTCCTCCAAATCATTTATGTATATCACAAACAACAGTGGTCCCAGCACGGATCCCTGTGGAACACCACTGGTCACACTTCTCCATTTTGAGAAACTCCCGTCCACTGCTACTCTTTGTCTCCTGTTGCCCAGCCAGTTCTTTATCCATCTAGCTAGTGCACCCTGGACCCCATGCGACTTCACTTTCTCCATCAGCCTACCATGGGGAACCTTATCAAACGCCTTAATGAAGTCCATGTATATGACATCTGCAGCCCTTCCCTCACCTTTGTTTAATTGGTTACTCTCTTAATTAAAAAGTACTAATTATAATAGGGGCCTTGTTCTACTCACTTCAATGCAAAGTCCTTCTAAAAAAAAATTAGTTTTACTCACCCTATCACCAGAGATTTTTACCAACAAAAAAACAACAATTTTCCACTTATTTTTAAGGTGTTCTGACAGATGCTATTCACCAGCCAATCACCGTGCAGCTCTCCTCTGACGTCACTGTTGCCTTTTTTTTTCAAATCTCCAGCGCGCTCCACTCCGCTCCCCGAAGGTACGTGAATGGGCCTCGATCCTCGGGGACGCTTTATAGGATCCGAGAACAGTATTGGTCACACCAGCGCATGTTGGACTTACCTATCACAGTCTTGCATTCCCCTAGAGTACTCTGTGGCAAACCTAGAACACTCTTGGGCACCCATAGCATGCTCGTGGATACCTGGAGCACGCTATTGTCATTCTCTACCACACTCTTGGACAGTCCTATCACACTGTGGGCACAGTGATCAATCTCTTTGGCACATCTATAACGCACTGGGCTCATATGGTACATTTACATTCACCCATCGCTCTCTTGGACACAACTGACACACACCTACCATCCACGAGTATGTTGTTGGTCAGTCCAGAACATTATTAGTCCCACTTATCGCCATCTGGTCGCCCCTACCACGCTCTTGGGCAACCGTCGAACATTCTGGACACTCCTAGCAACACTTGCATCGCCTAGTACACACTTTGCGCCCCCTAGTACAGTCTTGGGCACACCTAGTACATTATTGGTCACCACTATCACACACTTGCTTGCTCCTAGCACACACTTGGTTACCCCTATCACACACTGTCATTCTCTAGCACACACTTGGACAGTGCTACCACGCATTTGGCACACTGATCGCACTCTTTGGTGCATTTATTATCCTCTGGGCACCCCTATCACACTGTGGGCACGCCTCGTACACTTTGGGCACCCCTAGTACATTCTTGGGCATCCCTAGCATACACTCGTACAACACTAGCACAATATGGACACTCCTAGTGCACACTTGCCTTCACCTAGCACACACCTGGGCAGCCCTAAAACTCACTGGGAAAACCGAGCACCCCCTTGTACATTTCAAGCACACTCCTGGGAACACCGGGAACACAATGGACACTCCATTACTCTCTTGGACACCCTATAACACTCTTGCCATCTCCAAACACTCTTTTGGGCACACTTAGAGCACACTTGGGTACGCCTATGACACTCTGGGCACATTAAGCATGCTTTTTGATATCTCCAGCATACACTGGGTGCACCGATCACACCTTTCTGCACCCTGTCACTGTTGGACACCACTGAAACCCTATCACAGGCTTGGGCATAACTAGAAAACTTCTGCCATCTCCTACATTAGTCTTAGACACACATGGCACATTCGTGGGTAAATTAAAAACACTCTGGGTACAGCAAGCACACATTTGGGCAACACTAGCTCCCACTTTGGCAACCCTATATCCAACTTAGTTACCCCAGCAAACACGTGCCATCCCCTAGCACACGTCTGGCCACATTCTGAGTGCCCAAAGTTCACACCTGGACATCTCTATCACACACTTGGGCAACACTAGCATACACTTGTGCATCACCCTTACACGCTTGTGCACAGCTATTATACTCTTGGGCACACCATCACTCTGTTCTACATACCTATGACACTTTTGCCATCCGCTAGCATATTCTTGGGCGTACCTAGAGCACTCTTTGGCACACGTAGAATATTCTTGGCTCACCTAGGACGCTCTTCGGCACATCTAGAACATCTTTGGCACATCTAAAATGTTCTTGGGCGCACCTCGAATGCTCTTGGACAGCCCTTGCAAGCTCTTGGACAGCATTAAGACACTCTTCCCATCTCCGAGAACACTCTTGAGCACCCAAAAACACTCTTCTGCACCCTATCACACTCTGGGAAACCCAGTCGCTCCTAGCACATACCTGCCATCACCTAGTACACTCTTCGGCATCCCTCCTACACTCTTAGAGACCCCTAGTACACTCTTGGGCAAACCCATCACACATTTGGACAAACTAGCCCGCACTTGGGCAATCCTCGCAGCCACTTGGACACACTAGCATACACTTGCCATCGCTGGCAGATGTTAAGTCGCCTCTATCACACTCTTTTGGGACACCTAGAACTATTTTGGGCACCCCCAGCATTCTCTTGGATACACGTAGCACACTCATGCCATCTATAGTGCACTATTGGGCACAGCTAGAATACTCTTGGACAGCCCTATCACCTTCTTGGGCATCCTTAGCATGCTCTTGGACACCCCACTCATACACTTGTTTCACTCCTAGCTCACCCTGAGGACACATTTGTGAAAACCAACCCACTGCCAGGCACACCTAACAGACAATTGGACACCCTAGTACAGACTTACGTTCCCTAGCACACACTTGCTCACTTGTAATACACTCTTGGGCACCTGTATCACACTCTTGTCATTTTCCAGCACACACCCTTGGATAACCTGAGCACACTCTGGACACACTAAATACTCTTTTTAGCAGCTGTAGCATACACTGGGTTCCCCATCACTCTATTGGGAGCCCTATCACACACTTGGACTCCGCTGGCACACTGTTGCCATCCCGAGTATACTCTTGTGCACCCACAACACTTTTCGGCACCCTACCATACTCTAGGCACGCCAAGCGCCTCTTTGGCACCCCTATTACACTCTTAGGCACAACTGCCACACTCTTGAGCACCCCAGCATCTTCTGTAACTCCTATCACATCATGGGCACTCCAGGCACACATTTGGGCAAACAAGCCCACTCTTGTGCACCCCATCAGACAGTTGGATACCTTACCACATATTTGCATTCCCCTAGCACATGTTTGTCTCTCTTAGCACACTTTTGGGCACCTGTATCACACACTTGTCATTCTGTAGCGCACTCTTGGACAGACTGAGCACAGTCTGCTCACACTGAGCACTTTCTTTCGCACATCTGTCACCCACTGGTATCCTCTAGTATACTCTTATTTACCCCATCACTCTCTTGGGCACCACTGGAACACTCTTGCCATCTGTGCGTACACTCTTGGGCACACAACAACACACTTCATCATCCCTACCACACACCTCGGCAACCCAGAACATTCTGGGATCACTTAGCGCTCAGTTGACATCGCCTATACGCTCTTGGGCACAACTAGAACACTCTTGGTCACCCCTAGCGTGTTTTTGGAATCCTCTGGCACACACTTGCTCATTCCTATATGACTCTTAGATACATGTATCATACTATTGTCATTCTGTAGTACACTCTTGGACAGCCATAGTACACTATTGTAACACTGAGTGCACTCTTTGTCAGTTCTATCACACACTGGGCTCCAGTGGAACATTCTTCTGCACCCCATCACACTCTTCGATACCACTGGTACACTCTTGCCATCCCCGAGTACACTCTTGGGCACCCCAGAACACACTCCAGCACCATTATCACACTCTGGACACTCAAAGCGTACTCTGAGGCATGCTTAGTAAACTCTTGGTCACCACCATAACACCCTTGGGAACTACTACCACTCTCGTGGCCAGCCCTGCCACCTTCTTGGGCACTCCAAACCCACGTTTGGGCAAGCTGGCCCCTCTGGGTCACACCTAGCAGATATTTGGAAACCCTAGTGCAGATTTGCCATTGACTAGCACATGTTTGGTCAAATCTAGCACAGGCTTTGGCACCCCTATCACAGCCCTGGACATTCCTAGCACACACTTGGGCACCTCCATCACACACTTGGGCACCTCATTCAAACTCTTGGGCGCCTCTCGCAAGCTCTTGCGCTCCCGTATCACACACTTGCTCACCCCCAACACACATTTGGGCAACTAGGGAACACTCGTGTCATTCTCTAGGACACTATTGGTCAACCCTTTCACACCTGGGCACACTGAGCACTTTCTTTGGCACCTCTATTACACATTGGCCTACCAGAGTACACTCTTGTGCACATCATCAGAATCTTGGACACCACTTGCACACTATTGCCACTTCTGAGTACAGCCTTGGGCACCCCAGTAAAGTCTTCGGCAACCCTGTTAGACTCCAGGGATCACACGAGCCCTCTTGGGCACCCCTAGTCCACACTTGGGCAAACCTGGAACATTCCGGTCACTCTTACCATAGACTTACCATCACTAAGCATATTTATGGGTAGACCAAGTAGACTCTCAGGCAGTCCTAGTACACTCTTGGGCACCACATCACATTCTTGGGCACCACTATCACACTCTTCTGCTCACCTATCACATTCTTGGGCACACCAAGCACTCTCTGGAAACGCCTTGCATACATTTGAGCAAACTAGCCCTCTTTTGGCAACCCCTAGCAGACACTTGGACACCCGACCACACATTTGCCAATCCCTAGCACATGTTTGGTCACATTTATCACAACCTATTACAAACTTGCTCACTCCTCGCACACTCTTGAGCACACATATTATACTCTTGTCATTCACCTGCACATTCTTGGTCAGATCTATCTTATTCTAGGCGCACCTAGAAGCTCTTGGGCTCGACTATCACATATTTCTGCACACCTATCACAATTTCAGCATACCGAGCACACGCATTGGCACCTCTTGCATATACTGGGCACCCGATCACAGTTTCGAGCATCCTAGTGCACACTTGAATGCCGCTAACACACACTTAGGCAATCATATCACAATTTGTACATTCATAACACACACTTGCCATCACCTAGCACACTCCTGAAGTTGTTTACTTTGGTCATAAAAATAGAAAAGCAGAATATTTTTAAAAGATCTGAAACTTGTAAGTGTTGGTGTTCAGACAGAATTGGGATACTCGTACGAGAAACACAAAGTCAACATGCAGGTGCTGCTGACTATTTGGAAGACAAATGGCATGTTGGCCTTTCTTGCAAGGGGATTAGAGTACAGGAATAAACAAGTTTTGCTAAATTTGTACAGGGATTTGATGAGACCACAACTGGAACACTTCCTGCAGTTTTGTTCTCTTCATTTAAGAAAGGATACACTTGCACTGGAGGCAGTGCAGTGAAGATTTACTAGATTGGTCCCTGCGATGAAGGGGTTGTCCTCTGATGAGAGGCAGAATAAATTGGACCTACATTCCCTGGAGGCTAGAAGAATGAGAGGCGACTAATTGAGACTTATAAGATTCTGAAAGGGCTTGAAAGAGTAGAAGTTGAGAGATTGTTCCCACTGGTCACGGAATCCAGAACACGGGACACAGTCTCAGGATAAGGCATCAATCATTCAGGACTGAGATGAGGAAAACTTACTTCACTCAAAGGCTTGTGAATCTTTGGACTTCTTTACCTCAGACGGTTACTCCATGATTTAAGGCTGGGATAGATGGATTTTTTCGTCTTGCAGAGAATCAAGAGATGTGTGGAGCGGGCAGGAAAGTGGAATTGAAGCCCTAGATCAGCATTGATTGTATTGAATGATGGAACAGGCTATATGGGCTATTTGGTCTGCTTCTGCTCCTATATATTGTGTTCTTGTGTTCTTGGGCACTCTAGTCACACAGAGCGCACTCGTTTGCACCTCTAACATACACGCAAACAACATAGCACACACTTGCCATCCCTTATCACGTGTTTGGTCACCCCAACACTTAATTGCTCTCTTGGACACCCGTAGCACACACTTGTCTTTCTCTAGCACACTCTTGGACACTGATAGCACACTCTAGGCGCACTTATCATTCCTTTGGCACCTCTCGTATCTGCTTGGTTCACCTAGCAGACTCTGGTGCACCGGATATTGCTCTTGGACACCACTGGCACACACTTGCCATTCCCTAGCGACTTTTGAGGACCCCGATTACACTCTTGGACAAACTTAGACCATTGTGAGCTCTCGTAGCTCACATTTGCCATTCCTCTCACACTCTTGGTCATCCTAAGAACACTGTTCCCCACCCCCACAGCACACTCTTCTTCACCTCTATCGCAGTCTGTGCACACTGAGCACACTCGTTGGCACTTCTAACATACACTGGTCACACCTAGCACTCTTTTATGTATCACAGCACACTCTTGGACACCACTATCACATGCTTGGGGAACCCTAAAACATTCTGGTCCCTCCTAGCACACACTTTCCATCATCTAGTACACTTTTGCGCACCTCTATTGCACTCTTGGCCACCCCTAGCATACACTTGCTAACTCCTGACACACAATTTCTGACTCCTAGAACACTCTAGGATACCTTTCGCACACTCCTGTCATTCTCTAGCCCACAATTTGTCAACCCTATCACACTCTGGGCAAACTGATGACTATCTTTGGTACCTCTATCACACACTGAGCTCCGCTCACACAGTCTTGTTCACAGCATCACACTCTTGGACATCTTGCCATCCTAGAGTTTACTACAGGTGCCCAAGAGTGTGGTGGGAATGAGAAATTGTGTACTTGGGATACCCAACAGGCTGCTAGAGGTGACCAAACATGGATTTGGGAATGGAAGGAGTGTGCTTGGTTGCATAAATGTCTGCTAGGGCTGCACAAGTGTGGGCTAGTTGGCCCAGATGTGTGCTTGGACTGCCCAAGAAGGTGATAGGACTGCCCAAGCGTGTACTAGGGGAGCCCAAACTTGTGCAATGTGATGGAAAGAGTGTCTAAGAGCGCCCAAATGATTCAGGTTTACACAAGAGTGTGGTAAAGGTCCCAATAACTGTTCTGTGTTGTCCTAGAGTGTATGTGGGAATGGTAAGTGTGCATCAGTGGTGTCCAAGAGTGTGCTGGGGTGAACAAGAATGTGCTGTGGAGCCCAGTATGTGATAGAGGTGCTAAGGAGGGTAATCAGTGTGCCCAGAGTGTGCTATGCCTGTCCAAGAGTGTGCTAGAGAATGACAAGAAAGTACTAAGTGTTCCCAAGATTGTGCTAGGGTGAGAAAGTGTATTATCGGTGTGTCAAGAGGTTATTGGGGTGCCCAAGAGTGTAATAGTGTCGCCCAAATTTATACTCAGGGATGGCAATAGAATGTCAGTACTGCCAAGCATTTGATGGGAGAACAAGCGTGAGCTCGGGGAGCCCAGTGCGTGATAGAGGTGCTAGAGTGTGCGAGCAGTGTACCCAGAGTGTGCTAGGGTATTCCAAGATTGAGTGTGCGATAGCTGCCAAAGAGTGGGCTTGGAGTGAGTAAATGTGTTCTAGGGGTGTCCAGGAGCATGATAGGGGCGAACAGAGTGTCCTAGGGGTGCCCAAGAGCATACATGAGTGTGATAGTAGATGGAAAGTATGTGATAGGTTTGCCCCAGAATGGGCTAACTTGCCCATGTGTTCTCGCTGTGCTCAGAGTTTGCTAGTTTGTGTTAGGGTTACCCACGAGCATGCTAGGAGTGCACAATCGTGCGATAGTGGGTGCCCAGGAGTATACTGGGGTGCCCAGCGAGTGATAGGATTGCCCAAGGGCGTAATAAGTGTGCCCATGTCAGTACTGGGGTGCCCAAAGTGCGCCTGGAGTTCCCAAATTGTGATGGGGTGACGAAGAGTGTTGTGGACTGCCTAAGACTATGCTCAGGGATGGCAAGAGTGTGATATGCTTGTTCAGGAGTGCGCTAAAGAATGGCAAAGTGTGATATGGGTGCCCAAGAGTGTGCTAGGTGTGACCAAATGTTTGGTAGATGTGCCCAAGAATGTGCTAGGGGGGACTAAACATGTGCTCGGGGATGATGACTGTGTTCTAGGTGCCAACGTGTCTGCCAGGGGTGCCCAAGAGTGGCATAGTTTGCCAGAATATGTGTTTAGAGTGCCCAGAATGTGCTAGGGGTGGTCAACAATGTGATGGGGTGACCAAGTGTCTGATAATAGTGCGCAAGAGCGTGCTAGAGGTGACCAAGCCTGTACTCGCTGATGGAAAGTGTTTGCTAGGAGTGCCCAGAATGTTCTAGCTTTGTTCTAGGTTTGTCCAGGCGAGTGATGGAGTTTCCCAAGAACGTACTTGGTGTGACCAAGTGGGTGCCTGGAGTACCCAAATTACGATAAGGGTGATGAAGAATGTTGTGGGGTGCCCAAGGGTATATTCGAGGATGGCAAGTGTGTGCTAGTGCTGCCGGAGCGTGTGTTGGGTTGTAGGGAGGCCAATAGTGTGATACAGGTGCCCAGAGTGTACCAGAGTTGTCCCAGAATATGTGCTAGAGAATGTACTACAAGGTGCACAGGTGTGTGCCAGGAGTGAGAAACGGTGTGCTCGGGGTGAACAAGTGCGTTCTAGGTGTGCCCAAGAAGCTACCATGGGTGACCAAGGGTGAGCTAAGGGAAGGCAGAAATGTAACCATGGTGCCCAAGCGATTACTAGGGTTGCAGAAGTGTGTCCTAAAAGTGTCGAAAACTTTGCTTGGTAATGGCAAGTCCGTGATAGGAGTGCTCTGAATGTGCTCGTGTTACGCAAGTGTGTGCTAGTGGTATTCAATGGTGTGCTGGTGTGCACAAAACTGTTGCGCCTAAAAATGGCCTAGGGGTAACCCAAGTGTGTGACAGTGGTGCCCAAGTGCGTGACTTGTGTGCCCAGAGAGTGCTAGGCTTGCAGACGTGTGTCATACGGGTGCTGAAGTGTGTGATGGGGGGCGGGGAGGGATGTGTGTGATAGGTGTGCCCAGATTGTGCTAGGAATATTCAAATATGTATTAGGGGGTCACAGAGATTGTGCTCAGTATGCTCAGCAGGTGCTAGGTCTGTCCAACAGGGTGCTGGAGAATGACAAATGTGTGAATCAGGTGCACAAGTATGCTCTCGGAGTGATAACGAGTGTACTAGGTGTGTCCAAGACTATACTTGGTGATGGAAAGTGTGTCCCAGGAGTGCCTAGAATGTTCTAGGATTGCGCAAGAGCATGGTAGGGGATGTCAAAGAGTGTACATGGGGTGGCAAAGAGTGTTGTGGGATGCCCAAGAGTATACTCGGAGATAGCAAGAATGTGTGAGTAGTGTCTAAGAGTGTGCTGGGGAACACAAGAGTGTACTAGGGGAGCCCAGTGTGTGATGGAGGTACCAAATAGAGTGCTAAGTGCGTCCAGAGTGCATTGGGGTAGTCCAAGAATGTGTGGTAGAGAATGGCAAGAGTATGCTGCAGTGGCCAAGAGTGTGCTTGGATTGAGCAATTACGTGCTAGGGGTGCCCAGGGGAGTGATAGGGGTGACCAAGCGTGTGCTAGCTGTGCCCAAGAACGTAGTAGGAATACTCAAAAGTGTGCTAGTGGATGGCAAGAATGTGCTAGGTGTGCATAAGACTGTTCTAGAGTTGACCAAATATGGACTAGGGGATGCCAAGTGTCTGCTAGGATATCCAAGTGTCTTCTCGTGGTGCCTGAAAGTGGGCTAGTTTGCCCAAATATGTACCCCGTGTGCCCAGGGTGAGCTAAAGGTGTCCAACAATGAGCTAGTCGTGGCTAGATGTGTGATGGTGGTGCCCAATTGGCTGATTCGGTGCCCAAGTGTGCACTAGGGGAGCCCAAGGGTGCGCTAGATGATGGAAAGTGAGTGTTAGGAGTGTCCAGAACGTTCTAGGTTTTCCAAGGAGTGTATTAGGGCTGCCCAAACGTGCATTTGGTGTGACCAGAGCATAATAGGGGTGCCAGCGAATGTTGTGGTGTGCCCGAGAGTGCACTCAGGGATCGCAACAGTGTACCAAATGTGTACTGGGGTGCGCAGGAGTTTTCAAGTGGAGCCCAGAATGTGATACAGGTGTTCAACAGTGTGCGAGGAGTGATCAAGTATGTGCTAGTGGTGCCAATGTCATGTTAGGAGTGCCTAAGAGTGTCATGGATGTGCCCAAGAGTGTGCTAGGATTGGGACGGTTTGTGACAGGTGTACCCAAGACTGTTCTAGGGTTGACCAAATATGTGCTAGGGGATGGTAAGTGTCTTCTGGGGTGCACAGAAGTGGGCTAGTTTGCACCAATGTGTGTTCGGAGTGCCCAAAGTGAGCTAAATGTGTCCAACAATGAGCTCGTAGTGGCGAGGTGTGTGATGGTGGTGCCCAATTGTGTGATGTAGTACACAAGTGTGTACTAGGAGTGCCCAAGAGTGCACCAGGGGAGCCCAATCGTGCACTAGGTGATAGCAAGTGAGTGCTAGGAGTGTCCAAAAAGTTCTAGGATTCCTCGGAGTCTGGTAGGGCTGCCCAAGCATGCACTTGGGCGTGACCAGAGTGTAATAGGAGTGCCAGAGAGTCTTTTGGTGTGCCCAAGAATATACTCAGGGATCGCAACAGTGTACCAGTTGTGTCCAAGAGAGTACTAGGGGTGCCCAAGAGTGTACTAGGTGTGACCAGGACTGTGCTGGGTGATGCCAAGTGTATAATAGGAGTGTCCAAGTGTGTATTAAAGATGGCCTAGAGTCTGCACAGTGTGCCTAGTGTGTGTTAGGTGTGCACAAGTTTGCCAATCATTATGCTAGTGTTGTTCAAGAGAGTGAGAACTAGGGGTGCCCAGAGTGTGCTAGGAGATAGCAAGAGGTAGGGGTACCCAGGAGAATGATGGAGTGCCCGAATATGTTCTAGGAGTGTCCAGAGCTGTGATTGGCGTGCCCACTGTACGTTAGTTGAAGACAAGTGTGTGCTAGGAGTGACCAGAATGTTCTTGGGTTGCTCAAAGGTGTGATAGGTGTGTCCAAGTGTGTGAGGGGCAGCGAAAGAGCATACTAGGTGTGTCCATCAGAGCGATTAGGATGGCCAGAGTGTGCTAGGGATGCTAAAGAAACTTTTGGGATGCCCAAGGGTGTACTCAGGGATGTCAATTTTTGCCAGTGGTGTCCAAGAGTGTTACAGGGTGAACACAAGAGTGCTAGGGGAGTCGAGTGTATACTAGAGGTGCCAAAGAGAGTGACCAGTTTGCCCAGACTGTAATTGGTCTGTCCAAGAGTGTGCTGGAGAATGATAGAGTCTGCTTCCAGTGCTTGAGAATTAACCTGGTGTAACCAAAGTGTGATCGATGCGAACAGGTGTGTTGTGGAATACCCAAGAGTATACTCGAGGATGCAATGTGTATGCCAGTGGTGTCCAAGCGTGTCCTGGGGTGCCGGGAGGCCAATGTGTGATAGAGGTACCAAACAGAGGGTTCAGTGTACCCAGCGTGTGCTAGGATTGTCGAAGAATGACAAGAGTGCGCTACAAGTGCCTAACTGTGTGCTAGGAGTGAGCAAATGTGTGCTTGGTGTGAGCAAACGCTTTCTAAGTGTGACCAAGAACGTATTAGGGTGCCCAGGAGTGTGCTAGGGTTGACTAAGCATGTGCTAGAGGATGGCAAGTGTGTGGTACGGTGTCCAAGTCCCTGCTGGGGTTGCCCAAAAAAGGGCTAGTTTACACTAATGTGTGCACGGAATGCCCAGTGTGTGCCAGGAGTGAGCAAGTTTTAGTTTTTAGTTTTAGAGATACAGCACTGAAACAGGCCCTTCAGCCCACCGAGTATGTGCCGACCATCAACCACCCATTTACACTAACCCTAAACTAATCCCATATTCCTACGACATCCCCACCTGTCCCGATATTTCCCTAACACCTACCAACACTAAAGGCAATTTATAATGGCCAATTTACGTATCAACCTGCAAGGGCGGCACAGTGGCACAGTGGTTAGCACCGCAGCCTCACAGCTCCAAGGACCCGGGTTCGATTCTGGGTACTGCCTGTGTGGAGTTTGCAAGTTCTCCCTGTGTCTACCAAAAGACTTGCAGGTTGATAGGTAAATTGGCCGTTATAAATTGTCACTTGTATAGGTCAGTGGGAGGGAAATGTAGGAACAGGTGGGGATGTTTGGTAGGAATATAGGATTAGTATAAATGGGCTGTTTCAGTGCTGTATATCTAATCTAAAGCATCACAAGTCTTTTGGCTTGTGGGAGGAAACCGGAGCTGGAGCTGCGAGGCTGCGGTGCTAACCACTGCTGCCCAAAGCATGCCAGTGGGCCCCAAGCAGATTCTAAGTGTGCCCATGAGTATGTTAGGAATTGGCAAGTGTGTAAACGTGTATCCAAGAGAGTGCTGTGGTGCCCAAATATGTTCTCGGGGTGCCCGAGTGTGTGAAAGGGGCTGGCAAGATTTTGAAAGGTGTGGCTAAGACAGTGCTGGGGTGCCCAAATTTGTCCTATGGTTACACAAATGTGTATTAGAGGAAGTCAAAGGGCTACTCAGTGTGCCGAAGTGTGTGCTAGAATTTGCTAGTATTGTTCAAGAGAGCACGAAGGGCACCCAATAGTGTAATAGAGGTACCCATGGTTGTGCTAGCATAGACCAAAGTGTACAAGGTGTGCCCAGGTGTGTACTAAGATTGCTCAGAGTGTGATAGGTATGGCCAAACATGTACTAGGGGATGGAAATAACGTGCTAATATGTCCAAGTGTGTAATAGGTGTGCCAAGTGGGGACGAAGGTTGCCCAAATGTGTTCTTGCTGTTCCCAGAGTCTGCTTGGTTTGCCCAAGAATCTGCCATGAGTGCCCACGGTTGTGCTAGGTGATGGCAAGTGTGTGATAGGAATGCTCAGTATGTACGAGGGTTGCCCAAGTGTATGTTAATGGAAGCCAAGGGAATGCTGGTGTGCAAAAACTGTGCTAGGTGAGACCAGGATATGCTAGGTATTCCAAAGTGTGTGATCAATGTGCCCAGAGAGTGATCGGGGTAATGAAGTTTTCACTAGGTGTGTCCAAGAGTCTTCTACGTGTGCCCAAGAGAGGGATAGAAGATGGAAAGAGGGTAATAGGTGTGACAAGAGTGTAATCGAGTGCGCCAAATTGTCCTAGATATACCCAAGTATGTGACAGAGGTGCCTAAGGGGGACATTGTTGTGACTAGAGTGCACAGTGTGAGTCATCGAGCTGCTAAAGAGATTGCTTAGTGTGCGCACAGAGTGCAAGCTCTGTCCAAAAGTGTGCTAGAGAAGACAAGTGTGTGCGACACGTACACAAGAGTGGGCTGGGAATGAGCAAGTGTGTGCTGGGGTGCCCAAGAGTGTGATAGCCGCACCGAACGGGGTAATTTGCGTGCCCAGTGTGTGTTATATGAAGGCAGTGTTTGGTAGGAGAGCCTAGGTGTGTACTAAGATTGCTCAGAGCGTGATAGGTGTGGCCAAACATGTACTAGGTGATGGAAATAACGTGGTAGTATCGTTCAAGTATGTGACAGATGTGCCAAAAATTGTTTTCTGTTTTCCCATAGTGTGCTAGTGATGGCCATGAGTGTGCTAGAGAATGAGCAAGTGTGTGCTAGGTATGCTGAAGACTTTGCTAGCAGTGGCCAAATATCTGCTAGGGGTGGCACGTGTGTACTAGTGTGTCCAAGTGTCCATTGGGGCTTTCCAGGAGTTGTCTGGTTTGTCAAAATTGTGCTCAGAGTGCACCCAGAGTTTGATAGGTGTTCCTAAGAATGTTCTAGGTGTGCCCACATGTGTATTAGAGGTGTCTGGGGGTACTGGGGGTACCCAAGAGTGTACTCAGGGATGGTAAGTGTGTGCTTTAGGATCCCAGTGTGTGCTTGATGTGGCAAATAGCGTGCTCAGTTTTCCCAGCGTGTGTGAGGGTTGTCCAAGCGTGTTCTAGAGACTGACAAGAGCGTTCTACAGGTGCCCAAGTGTATGCTAGGAGTGAGCAAGTGTGTGCTACGTGTGCCCAAGAGCATTCTAGGGGTGTCCATGAGCATACTAGTGGTGCCTAAGACTGCGTATAGTGCTGGAAAGTGAGTGATAGGTGTGCCCAAGGAAGTGATAGGGGTGGCCAGGAGCGTGGTGGTGATACCCAAGTATGTGATGAGGGTAACCAAGTGTGTAAAAGGGGTGCCCAAGACTGTACATGGTGATAGCAGGTGCGTGATAGGCTGCTCTGAATGTTCTAAGGTTGCCCAAGTGTGTGATAGGGTACCAAAGAGTGTAATTGCGAATCACAAGATTGTGTCAGTAGTGTCCAAGAGCATGCTAGGTTTGTCGAAGTGTGTTCTAGGTGTGCTCATGAATGTGCAAGGCGATGGGAAGAGGTAATAGGTTTGTCCAACAGAGTGCTGGTGTGGGCAAATGTGTTCTAAGGGCGCCCAATGGTGCATGATAGGTGAGCTCAAACGTGTACTGGGGTGGTCATGTGTTTGCTAGGTGTGATCGCAGTGTGATAGGGGTGACCAAACATGTGCTAAGGGATAGCAGCAGTACGCTGGAGATGCCGAAGCATGTGATAGGGTTATAGAAGTGTGTCCTAAGGGTGCCCAAGTGTGTGATGGATGATGGCAAGTGAGTGATAGGTGATATAGGGGTGTCCAAGAACGTGATGGAGCGCCCAGATGCGAAACATGGCGTGCCCAAGATGTGTGGTAGCTGAAGGCAAGTGTATCCTAAGAGTGCCGAAGGGTGCATTAGGGGTACACATTGTGTACTAGAGGTACAAGAGAGATTGATCAGTGTGCACAGTGTGTGACAGATCTGTCCAAGAGTGTGTTAGAAAATGACAAGAGTGTGCTTTGGCTGTCTAAGAGTGTGCTAGGAGTGAGCAAGTGAGTGTACTGGGGTGCCCAAGAGGGCGCTTCGGGTGACCAGAGTGTAATAAGCGTGTCAAAGTGTTTTCTGGTGTATCCAAGACTGTACTTGTGAATGGCAAGAAGGTGCCAATGGTTTCCAAGAAATATGATGGGTTGCACAAGAGTGTGACGAGCGGCCACTGACTAACAGAGGTCCCAAACATTTTGCTCAGTGTGCCCCGAGTGTCATAGGTCTGTGCAAAAGTGTGCTGAAGAATGACAAGAGTGTGCCACGGGTACCCAAGAGTGTGCAAGTAGTGAGCAGATGCTAGGCTTTAGAATTGCCTGCTAGGGTGCCTAAGAGTGGGCTTGTTTGTCTAAATGAGTATTCAATGTCCCCACAGAGAATCCATAGCGCCCAAAAAGGTGCGAGCGGTGAACAGGTGTGTGATGGTCGTGCACACGATTGTACTGGGGGTGACAAAGACTGCAGTAGGTGATGGCAAGCGTGCGAGATGAGTGCCCAGAATAACCAATATTGTGACAGGGGTGCCCAAGTGTGAGCTGGTGGTAGACAAGCGTTTTCTAGGTTTGCCCAGCAGTGTGCCTGGGGTCACCAGAGGGTGATAGTGGTGCCAAAGGCTGATCTGGCGTGCCAAAGAATGTACTCGGGAATGGAAAGTGTTTACCAATGTGATAAGTGTGCTGCAAAAGTGCTAAGGCTGCCTAAGAGTATGATAGAGGTGCCCAAGTTTGTACTCGGGGTGCCCAAGAGTCGACTGCACACCCAAGAGTTTACTAGAGGTATCCGAGAGTGTGCAGGTGATGGTAAGTGTGTGCTAGGATTGCGCAGAATATCCTAGGATTGCCCAAGAGTGTTGTAGGGATACCTAGGTGCGTGATGGGAGTACCCAAGAGTGTACTGGGGATGCCCAAGTGTACATCTGTAGCGCCCATAGGATGATAGTTGCGCAGACGGATATTCTGGGGTGGCAAAGAATGTTCTGGTGTGTCCAAGAGTGTACTAGGCGATGGCAAGAGTGTGCCAGCTGTTTCCAAGTGTGTGATAGAGGTGACAACGAGCGTGCTCAGTCTACCCAGAGTGTGATAGGGTTGTCCAAGAGTGTGCTGGAGAACGATAAGAGTGTACTATTGGTGCGCAAGAGTTTGCTCAGAATGAGCAATTGTGAGATAAGTATGCCCAAGGGCATGCTAGGGGTGCCCAAGAGCATACAAGGGGTGCCCAAGAGTGCATTAGTTGATGGAAAGTGCGTGATAGCTGTGCATAAGAATATGATGGAGATGCCCAAGAATATGGTAGTTGTGACCAAGAGGTTGGTAGTGGTGCCCAAGTGTGTTCTAGGGGTATCCAGGTCTGTGCTAGGGTCGGCAAGTGTGTCCTCGGAATACTCTGAATGGTCTCGGGTTGCCCATGATCGTGGAAGGGATGCCCAGAGAGAATAGGTGTGCCCAAGAGATTACTTGGGGATCACAAGAGTGTGATAGTGGTGTCCAAGAGCATTCTAGGGGGGCTAGAGTGTTCTAGGTGAGCCCAAAAATGTTCTAGGGGATGACAATAGTGTGATATGTGTGTCCAAAATCGTGCTGGTGTGCCAGAAGTGTTATAGGTGTGTCCAAGGATGCAATAGGCGTGCCCAAGTGTGTACGAGAGCTGATCATGTGTGTGCTAGGCGTGATCGGATGTGATACGGGATGCCAAATATGTGCTAGGGGATGGCTGGAGATTGCTAGGTTTGTCCAACAGAGTGCTGGTGTGTCCAAACGTGTTTTAGAGGTGTCAAAGGGAGTGACAGCTGTGCCTAAACGTGTAATAGTGGTGCCCAAGTGGGTGATAGCGGTGCCCATATGGGTGCTAGGGGCGTTCAGAGAGTATGAGGGGTTTCCAAACATGTGTTAGGGGATGGCAGTAGTGAGTGAGGGGGATAAGGTTGCCTAAATGAGTAATTGGTGTGCCCAGAGAGTGATTGGTGTACCCAAAAAGATGCTATCGGTGCTCAAGACTGAGCTGGCAGCAGTGTCATAGGGATGCCCAAACGTGTGATAGGATTGCAGAAGTGTGACCCAGTGGTGCCCAAGAGGGTGATACGTGATTGCAAGTGTGTGCTAGGAGTGTCCAGATAGTGCTAGCCTTGCCCAATCGTGTAGTAATGGTATCCAAGTGCGTTATGGGGTGCACAAAAGTGTAATAGTGGTGTCCAGTTTACGCTAGATGTGCCAAAGACTGTTATCAGTGTGCCTAGAGTGTGCTAGAGGTAAAGAAGTATGAGCTATGTGTGCCCAAGGGTGCTTTAAGTGTGCCCAAGAATGTGCTACGAGATAGCAAGTGTTTAAGGGGTGACCAAGGGTGTTCTGGAATGCGTAAATGTGTAATCAGGTACCCAGATGTGTGATTGAGATGCCCAAGGGTGTGCTCAGTGTGACCAAGTATCATAAGGGCGGCCAGCTGTGTGCTAGGTGAAGGCAACTGTGTGCGAGGTGTGACCAGATTGTGCTCAGGTTGTTTAGGTGTGTGCTAGTTTTGTTTAAGTGTGTACTAGGGTGCTCCGTGTGTGTTAGAGATGCCAAAGAGTGTGATCAGTGTGCAGACTGTGACAGGACTGACCAAGACTGTACTGGAGAATAACAAGGGTGTGCTACGTGTCAGTAAGAGTGTTCTAGGTGTGCACTAGTGAGTGCCAGGGAAGCCCAGTGTGTGATAGAGGTGACAAAGTGCATGCTCAAAGCTTGCTATGGCTGTCCAAGAGCATACTAGAGACACCCGGGTTCACCCTGGGAAAACTGATCACTCTCCATGGCACCTTTATCACACACTGAGCATACCCCGTACACTCTGGGTGCCCCTAGTGCACCCCTGGTCTCCCCATAACACCATTGAAAAACCCTAGTACAAAGTGGGCACTCCGAGCACGATCTTGGGCACCAGTAGAACAATCTCCAACACTGCGAGAGAGAATGACAAGAGTGTTCTATGGGTGCTCAAGAGTCTGCTCGGAGTGAGCAAGTGCGTGCTATTGGTGTCCAAGTGTGTGCTGGGGTGCACAGATTGTGATAGAGTAGGCTAATGTACGCTGGAGGTGCCAAATAGAGTGACCAGCATGCCCATAGGGTGATAGGTGTGCACAGGAGTGCTCTAGAGGTGCCCAGAGAGTGTTGGGGATGCATAACTGTGTCATAGGGATGCCCAAGTGTGTGCTAGGGGATAGCAGGAGTGTACTAGGGTGCCAAGTGAGTAATCGGTGCGCAAAATTCGGGGCTAGTGTTGTCCAAATGTGTAATTGTTGTACGCAGAGTGTGCCAGGTTGCCCAAGATCGTGGAATGGGGGCACAAGAGTGAGCTAGGGGTGGGCAGCAGTCGGATCGGGGTGTCCAAGAGTGTGCTAGGGTAAAGGCCTGATTAGGTCTGCGAAAAACCAAAAACGACCCGAACCTGACAGAACCACATCCAACCTCAGCACAACACGGCCCGACCTGCCCATCAGTTTTTCCCACGTCCGAACCCACCCGACTTGACCATCAGTGAACTTACCTTCCATTTTTCACTTTGTTGTTGAACTGCGCAAGGTTAAACTAATTGTTACAAAACCAGATTTCTAGTCCAAAAATTAAGTTAACAGCGGAGCCACTTCCGTCTGATCGAGCGTGTTTGAGCCGAGCCCGACCCAAGCCCGAATGCCAGACTCGGATTTGCAACCCGAATTGACCTGAACCCGACACACATCGTCGGGTCCTGTCGGGTTCGGGTCAGGTGGCATCCTTTGTGCCAGGGTGGCAGATGTCTGTCCTCGGGGTCCTCAAGAGTCTGATAGGTGATGGAAAGCGTGTGATAGGAGTGCCCAGAATGTGCTAGGGTTGCCCAAGCGTGTGCTAGTGGTGTCCATGAATGAGATGGGGTGCACAGAGGTGTACTCGGGGTAATCAGTATTTGCTAGAGTTGCCAACGCAAATTCACACTTGGACACCACAAGCGCACAGCTGTGCACACCTACTACAATCTGGGGCAAACCTAGAACATTGTGTGCTCTCCTAGCACACACTTGCTGTCAGCGATCACACTCTTCGGTGCCCATAGTACACTCTTGGGCACCACTATTGCACATGTGGGCACCCTCAGAAAAAATTTGGGCACCCCTAGAACGCCCTTGGGCACTTCTACAACACTCCTGGTCACGCCTGTCACATTCTTGCGCACATCTATCACATTCTGGGTACTATGAGCACACATTTCGGCAGCCCTAGCAAACATTTGGACACCCTTAGTGCACACCTGCCATCTCCTAGCACATGTTTGGTTATGCTGACCACACTTTTCATCACCACTAGAACATGCTTGCTCACTGCTAGCAGTCCTTTGGGCACTGGTGGCACACGCTTGTCATTTTCTAGCACACCCTTAGACAGACTTACACCCTCTGGGCGCACTGTGCACTCTCTTTGGCACCTCTAGAAAACACTGGGCACAGCTAGCACTGCCTGGGATTTCCTAGTACCAACATGGGCACCCCATCACACACTTGAATGACCCTAAAACGATCTGGGCACTCCGAGCACTCTCTTGTCTTCATGTAGCACACACTTGTTACGCCTGGAACACTTTTGGGCACCCCAGCACTCCCTTGAACACTCTTCGCACACGCTTGACATCCCGTACCACGTTCTGCAGCACACCTAGAGCACAATGTGGCACGCCTAGAACACTCCTGGGCACTCCTAGAATGCTCCGGGGCACCCCTAGCATCCATTTGCTCACTCTTTGTACAATCTTGGGCACCTGTATGACACTCTTGTCATTCTCTAGTCCATGCTTGGACGCCCCCCGCACTGGCTGGGTGCACTGAGTACTGTGTTGTGTATACCTAGCACACTTTTGGGCACCCCGATCACTACTTGTCACCCCTAGTACACTCTTGAACAACACGATCACAATCTAGGCACGCCCATCACACGCTTGCCATCACTAGCACACACTTGGACACCCTAATCCACTCTGGGCACACCGAACACTCCCTTGGCTACATTTAGCATACACTTGCACACCCATAGAACACTTTTGGGCACTAGTTGCACATCCTTGGACCCCTCTGGCATACTCTTACCATCCCCAGGTACACTCTTGGGTACTCTAGAACGTTCTTTATCAGCCTTATCACAACCTGGTCACCCTTGCCACACTGTTGGGCAAAGTTAGAACATGCTGGTAAATCCTAGCACACATGTACCATCACATACTACAGTCTTGGTCACACCCAGTACACTATTGGGCACCTCTAGTACCCTGTTGGGCCATGCTATCTCAATCTTGGTCGCCCCTGATACACTCTTGGACACCCACAGCACACGCTTGGGCACAGCTAGCACATTATGGGCACGCCAGGCACACATTTGGTCAAACTAGCTCATCTTGGGCAAACATAGCAGATACTTGGACACCCTTGCGCACACTTGCCATCCCCTAGCACCTGTTTTGTCATGTCTATTACAGTTGCTCACTCGTACACACCCTCGTGCACCCGTTGCACACTCTTTTCATTCTCCAGCACACTGTTAGACAGCCCTAGCTCTATCTGGGCACACTGGGCTCTCTCTTTGGCATATCTAGCACTCACTGGCCATCGCCTATCGCACTCTTGGTCACACCTTTCATTTCTTGGCCACATGGCTAACTATGAGCACAAAAAACACACATTTTGGCAACCTTAGCCCACTCTTGGGCACACCTGGCACACAGCTGACACCCTAGAACACACCTACCAACCTCCAGCACATGTTTGGACAACCAGAGCACACATCTTGTCACGCCGATCGCTCACCTGGGCACACCTAATAGACTCTGGGCGACCTTAGCCCACACTTGGGCACCTCCAGCCCACTCTGGGCACCCCTAGTATACACTTGTGCACATCTTTTACACTACTGGACATCCCTATCATGCTCTTTAACAATACTATTGCAATCTGGGCACTCCTAGCGCATACTTTCTGTCTCCTATCACGCACTTAGGCACACCTAAGACGGTCTAGGCACATCGAGCATCCCCTAGACTTCCTCTGAGACACAGTTGCTACCCCAGAACACCTTTTGGCACCCCAGCACCCTCTTGTAACTCTTCACATATTTGCTATCCCGTTGCACATTCTGGGCACACTGATCACTTTCATTGTCACATCCATCACACACCGGGCTCCCCAGCACACTTTTGGGCAGCCCAGCACGCTCTTGGACACCACTGGCCCTCTCTTGCCATGCCCTCGTATACTCTTGGCCAGCCATATCACCCTCTTGGGCACCCCTACTGCTCTCTTCGGCACGCGTATCACACTCTTGTGCATGCCTATCTCAGTCTTGTACACCCCCATCACATTCTTGAACAACCATAGCTAAATCTGGGCATTCTTAGCACACACTTGCCATCAACTATCACACACTTGGGCACCCGCATCACACTCTGGGCTCACCGAACAGCACCTTGGCCATATCTCGCCCATACCTGAGCACATCTTAAATACCTTTGGGCCCCTCAGCACACTCGTGTTCACCCTAGCACAAACTTGGGCACCACTGGCACACTCTTGCCATCCGCTAATACCAACTTGGGCACCCATAGAACATTATAGGGTCCATGTACTATGCTCTTAAGCACACCTATAATTATCTTGGGCATCCCAGGCACACACTTCCTCTCTCCTGACACAGTCTTGGGTACCTGCAGCACTCTTTTGTCATTCTGTAGCACGTACTCTGGGCACACTGGAAACTCTCTTTGGCACCTTTGTCAAACACAGGCTTCTCCTAGCACATTCTTGTGCACACCAGCACACTGATGGACACCACTGGCAAACTCTTGCCATCACTGAGTAGACTATCGGGCACCCCTATCACGCTTTGCACACCGGAGGCAAACTCTTGGGTATCTCTTCTAGAGTCTTTGTCATCCACAGCACGTTTGAGGGCACACCTATCAGGTTCTGAGCACTCCTTTCGCCCACACTGGCCACCCCATAGCACATGTTTGACTGTGACTAGCATGCGCTTGAACACACGTAGCACACTCTTGTTATTCCATGGCACACTCTGAGACCTAGAACACCCTGGGCACCCTAACCACTTTCTTCAACACATCTGTCATACACTGGGCACTCCAAACGCTCCTTGGGCACACCTGGTACCCTATTGGGAACACCTATCACCCTCTTGAGCAACCCTAGTACACACCTGCCTTCACCTAGTACACAATTGGGGATGCCTAACAGGTACTGGGCGCACCGAGCACCCCCTTGGTCTTCTCCACTGCCACTTGGTCGCCCTAAAATTATTTTTGGCATTCCTCCACACTATTACACACTTGCTATCAGCTATTGCACACTTAGGTACCCCATCACACACTTCTGCACACCTATCCCACTCCATGCATACTGGGCACTCTCTATGGCGCCTCCAGCACACATAAGTCATCACCCAGCATACTCTTGGGCACGCGTGTCATACAATTGTCATTCTCTAGCACCCTCTTGGACAACGCTAGCACAATCTTAGAACTCTGACCACTCTCTTTGGCAGTTCTAGCACGCACTGAGCTCCGCTAGCATACTCTTGTGCACACCAGCATACTCTTGGATACCACTGGCACACACTTGCCATCCCCAAGCGCACTCTTGCGCACACCTAATGCACTCAAGGGCACCCCTACAATACACTTGGGCACCAATAGAAGATTCTAAGCACCCCTAGCACACTCCTGCCATCACCTAGTGCACTCTTGGGTCTCCCTAGTATAATCTTGGGCACCCTTAGTATATTCTTGGGCACCCCTAGTACACACTTGTGCACACCAAGAACACTCTTGAATGCCCTCAAAATACTCTTGGACAATACTAGAACACACTTTGGCACACTTAGAAGACTTTTGTCACACCTATAATGCTGTTGGGCACGCCTAGAGCGCTCCTGGGCACTCCTAGAATACTCTTCTGCACAGCTAGAACGTTTATTTGCAGTTTTGGGCATGCCTATCACATAGCAGCTCACTTCTGGCACATTCTTGGGCACATGTATCACACTCATGTCATTCTCCAGCATACTCGTGGACAGACCTATCACACTCTGGGCACAAGGAACACACTCTTTGTTATCTAGATCACCAACCGGGCTCCCTATCATACACAGTGCACTGCAGCGCACTATCAAACAATACTATCACACTCTTACCATCCCCGAGTACACTATTAGTTATCCTTATCTGGCTCTGGGCATCCCAAGGAGCACGCTTGGGCAACCCTTGACCTTTCTGGGTGCTCCTCGAACACACTTGCCGCCACCTAGTACAATCTTAGTACAGTGTGGCACACCATTACACTCTTGGGCAAACCATCATACTCTCGGGCATGACTATCATGCCCATGGGCACACAGATCACCCATTTGCCAAACTAGCTCCCACTTGGGCACTGCAGGAGACACTTGGACGTTACTAGCACATCTTGCCATCCCGAGCACTCTCTTGGGTACCCAACACTCTTTGGCACCCATTTTAAACTCTGGGCAATCCAAGTGCACTTTGTGGATATCCCTACTACACATTTGGGCATCCCCATCACGCACTTGGGCAGCCCTATCACGCACTTGGGCAGCCCTAAAGCATTCAGGCCACTCCGAACAGACACTTGCCATCACATAGTACACTTGTAGGCACCCCTAGTACACTCTTGGACGTGCCCATCACACATTTCGGCACAATTATCACAATTGGGCACATAGAGCACCTTCTTGGGCACAACGAGCACTAATCTGGGCAAACTAACGCCGCTTGGGCACGCCTAGCAGAAAGCTGAGCACTTTAGAATACATCCTCTAGCGCATTTCTGGTCACCACGAGCCCACTGTTGGAAACCCCTAGAACGTTTTTCGATACCACATCACTCCCTTGGAGACACCGTTTACACTCTTGCCAACCCTAACACACTCATGAGCACACCTAGAACATTCTAGGGCACACATAGAACACACTTAGGGGCACCGAGCATGCTTTTGGTCACCGCAATCACACCCTTGCTCACTCCTCGCACATTCTGGGCTCTCTTAGCGCACATCAGGGTCAACTTGTCCACTCTCGGCCACCCCTAGCTGACACTTCGACACTCTAGCAGACGCTTTCCATCCTCTAGCTCATGTTTGGTTAACCCGAGAACACTCTTACTCACCCCCATTGCGCTCGTGGGCACCCATAGTACACTCCTGATCACACACAGAGCACTCTTGTTCATACCTAGCATGCTCTTCGGCACCTCCATCACACAGTTGCTGACTCCTAGCACACTCTTGGGCACTTGGAGCACACCCTTGTCATTCAGGAGCACATATTCTTGCACACCCTCTCTTTAGCACCTCTATAAAACTCTGGCCTTCCCTAGCACACTCTTGTGAACCCCTACAACACTCTTGCCAACTTCAAGTATAATCGTGGGCACCCCACAACAGTCTTCCTCATCCCAATCACTCTGGGCACATCAAGGGTGCCCAAGAATCTGCTAGGGTGCACAAAGGTGTCCTGGGTGTGCCCAACAGCGCACGAGGTGTGCCCAGGATTGCACTAGGCGATGGCAAGTGTGTGCAAGGAGTACCCAGAATGTTCTGGATCTGCGAAGAGTTTGATAAAAGAGTGTTCGTATGTGTGATACGGATACCCAACAGTGTACTAGATGTGCCAAGCAGAGCATCTTGGATGCCCAGAGTGTGTTACGCATGCTGAAGAGTGTTCTGGAGTGCCGAATAGTGTACTCAGAGATGGCAAGAGTGTGTTAATTGTGTTCAAGAGCATGCAATGTGTGCTTAAAAGCGTTCGAGGTGTGCCCAAGAGTCCTTTAGGTGTGCCCAGGACTGTGCTATGGGATGGCAAGAGTGTGATAGGTGTATCCATTGGGGTGGTGGTATGCCCAAGTGTGTGCTAGGTATGCTCAAGCATGTTCTAGGTGTGCCCAAGTGTGTGCTTGGGCTGTTCAGAATATGATTGGTGTGGCCAACCATGTGTTAGGTGATGGCAGGAGTGTGTTAGGGTGTCCAGTGTGTGCTAGGTCTGCCAAATTACGGGCTAGTGTGGCCCGAATGTGTGCTTGTTGAGCCCAGAGTGTGCTCGGTGTGACCAGGAACGTTCCATGTGTTCCCAAGAGTGAGCGAGTGGATGGCAGCAGTGTGCCAGGCATGCCCATGCTGGTGATAGAGTTACAACAGTGTGTTCTAGGGGTGCCAAGTGTGCGATATGTGATGTCAAGTGTGTGTTAGGAGTACCTAGATTGTGATAGGGTTGTAAACGTGTACGCTAGTGGTGTCCAAGAGGGTGATGGCATGCACAAAGTTGTGATAGTGGTACCCAATGTATGTTGGTGGTGCCAAAGATTATGTTCAGTGTACCCTAGAGCGTGCTTGAGGTAAAGAAAAGTGTGATAAGTGTGCCCACGAGTGTTGTAAGTGTGCCCAAGAGTGTGGTAGGAGATGGTAACAGAGTCACAGGTGTGTCCAAGACTGTGGTGGAGTGCCGGAATGTGTTCTAGGGGTGCCCAAAGTGAGTGTGCTCGAAATGCCCAATGGTGTACTTGGCGTGCCTCGTGCGTATTAGGTGTGCCCACGTTTTTGCTAGATGACATCAACTGTGGGCTAGGGTTGTTCTAGCGTGTGAAATGGGTGCAGTGCACAATAGACATGCCGAAGAGAGCGCTTAGTGGGCCCAAAGAGTGCTAGGGTTGTCCAAGAGTATGCTATAGAATGACAAAAGTGGGCTACAGGTGTCCAAGTGTTTGCTAGGATTGCTCAAGTGTGTTCTCGGATGCCCAGCAGCAATCTGGATGAAACCATGGGCGCGCTGGAGGTTCCCAGAATGTGATAGGAGTAAAGACGAATGTGATAAGAGTTTGAAAGAACTTCATAGGGTTGCCCAAGAGTGAGATAGGGAATGGAAACAGTTTGCTAGGGGTGCCCAAGCATGTGCAAAGGTTGCAGAAGTATGTCCTAGGTGTGCCCAAGATTGTGTTGGGGTGCCCAAGTGTGTGATAGTGGTGTCCAACATTATACTCGGGGTGGCCAGAATGTGATAGAGGTGCCCAAGGGTGTGCTGGTGTAGCTCGAGTGTTACTGGAAGTGCCTAGGTTTGTAATAGGGGTGCCCAGAGTATAATCGAGGTGCTCAAACATGAGCCAGACTTTATCAGGTCTGTGTTCGGGTGTCCAAGTGACTGATAGGAGTGCCTAAGAGTGGGCTAGTTTGACCAAATATGTAATTGAAGTGCCGAGAGTTTGCGGGATGTACCTATGAAGGTGCTAACGGTGACCATATGTGTGATAGTGGTGCCAAAGTGTGTGTAGTGGTGCCCAAGAGTGTACTAGGGGTCCCACAAGTATGAGGCATGCCCCAAAATGCACTCGGTGGTGGCAAGTGTGTTCTCGGAGTGCCCAGAATGTTCTAGGATTGCCCAGGAGTGTGTTGGGGTGCCCAAGTATGTCATTGGGGTGCTCAAGAGTGCATTATGTGTGCTCAAGAGGACAATAGTGGCGTGCCCATAGTGTGATAGTGGTGCTAAAGGGTTTTCCGTGGTGCCCAAGAGTGTACTCAGGGATGGCAATACTGTGCTATTGGTGTCCAAGTGCATGCAAAAGGTGCCCAAGAGAGATCCAGGTGTGCTCAAGAAGGTTCTAGGTATGGCCAAGCGTGTTCTCGGTGTGGCATGAAGTGTTCTAGGTGCACTCAGGAGTGTACTAGGGGATGGCTAGTGTGTGATACGTGTGTACAACAGAGTGATATTGTGCACAAGGGTGTGATAGATGTGCCCAAGTGGGTAATAGGAGTGCCCAAATGTGCACTGGAGTGCTCAGGGTGTGATAGGTGTGAACAAACATGTGCTAGAAGATGGCAAGAATTTTCTAGAGTGTCCAAGTGTGTGAAAGGGGCGAAAAAGTGGGGGCTAAGGTTGCCCAAATGAGTGCTTGTTGTGGCCAGTGAGCACACGATGTACCCAAGAACGTGACATGTGTGTAAAAGAGTGAGCTAGGGGCTGGCAGCAGTGTGCTAGGGATGCCTAAGCATGTAATAGGCTTGCAGAAGTGTATCCTGGAGGTGCCCAAGATTGTGATAGGTAATAGCAAGTGTGTGATTGTTGTGCCCAGATTGTGATAGGGTTGCCAAGATGTGCAACTGGGTGCAAGAGTGTAAGGGCAGGCACAAAGGCGTGCTAGGGGTACACAAGTGTGTACTCGAGGTGCCTAATAGTTTGCTTGGTGTGACCAGGGCGTGTTAGATGTGCCCAAATGTGTGATAGGTGAAGACAAGTGTGTGCTAGAAGTGCCCATATTGCAGTAGGGTTGTTGAAGTGTGTGCTAGAGATGCCCAAGAGTATGATAGGGGAGACTGAGAGTGTATTAGTGTTGCCCAGAATGTAATAGGGCTGACCAGACTGTGCTAGAGATTGCCAAGAGTGTGCTATGGTTACTCAAGTGTATGCTAGGAGTGAGCAAGTGGGTGATAGTGGTGCACAAGATTGTGCTATATGGGATCAAACATGTGCTGGGGATCGCAAGTCTTTACCAGAGTGTCAACTTTTCTGCTCAGGGTGCCCAAGAGGGGGCTAGCTTGCCCAAATATGTACTCGGTATGCCCAGGAAAGTAGTAGGTGTGCCGAAGAGCGTCCAATGTGTGCCCATGTGTGTGCTAAGGAATGGCAAGAATGTGATATGGGTACCCAAGGGTACCCTAGGGTTGACTAACTATGTGCTCAGGGATGGCAATTGTCTGCTAGGGTGAAAAAGAGTCTGCTCGAGTCGACCGAGAGTGAGATAGTTTGCCCAATGTGAGCTCATCAAGGGTGCCCAGGTGAGTGATAGGGGTACCCAACAGTGTGTAAGTGGATGGCAATAGCGTGATAGGTATGTACAGATTGTGCTAAGGGTGCCCATGAGTGTACTAGCGGCACCCAAGATTTCACTCTGGATGCCCAATATTTTAATATGGGAGGCCAAGAGTGTACTGGGGGTAACCAAGAGTGTTTTAGGGGTGCCCAACAATGAATGCAGCACAGTGGCTAGCACCGCAGCCTCACAGCTCCAGCGACCCGGGTTGGATTCTGGGTACTGCCTCTGTGGAGTTTGCAAGTTCTCCTTGTGACCACTTCGGTTTTCGCCGGGTGCTCCTGTTCCCTCCCACAGCTAAAGGCTTGCAGGTTGATAGGTAAATTGGCCATTATAAATTGCCCCCAGTATAGGTAGGAGGTAGGGCAATTGAGGAAAGGTGCGGATGTGGTAGGAATGTGGGTTTAGAATAAATGGGTGGTTGATGGTCAGTGCAGACTTGGTGGGCAGAAGGGCCTGTTTCAGTGCTGTATTTCTTAATTAAAAAATTAAAATAACTAGGGGCGCCCGAGAGTATGGTTGGGGTGCCAAAGAGTGTTCTGGGGGTGTCCAGAATGTGATAAGGTGCCAGTCAGTGTTCCGTGTTGCCCAAGAGTGTACTTGGGGATGGCAAAAGTGTGCCAGCGGTGTCCAAGAAAGTACTAGGGTGCCCAGAGAGTATTGGGGCGCCCAGTGTGTGGTAGCTGTGCCAAAGTGTGTGATTAGTGTGCCCAGAGACTGATAGGGTATCCAAGAGTATGCTAGAGAATGACAGAAGTGCGCTGCAGGCGTCAAAGAGTGTTCTTGGGATGACCAAGCGTATGTAGAGGTGGCCAAGGCGTGCTTGGCGTGCCTAATGTATTAAGTGTGCCCAGTTTTGTGCTAGGAGATGGCACGTGTGTGCCAGGAGTGCCCAGAATGTGCTAGTATTGCTCAATAGGGAGCTCGGCGTTCACAAGTGTGTGTTGCAAATGTATAATTGCGGTGCCGAGAGTATGCTCGAGGTTTCCACGTGTGTGCTCCGTTAGACTAGATGGTTCTGTGTGTGGCCAGTTGTGTAATAGACGTTCCCAAGCGTGTGCTACATAATGGAAACTGAATGTTGGGAGTACCCAGAATGATCTGGAGCTGCCGAATAGTTTGGTACGGGTGCTGAAGTATGTATTGGGGTGTGCTGGGGTGTACAATGGGGTGATGGGGAGCTCAGTGCGTGATAAATGTATCAAAGGTAGTGCTCAGTATGTCCATAATGTGTTCGGTCTGTTCAAGAGGGTGCTAGAGAATGACATAGTGTGCTACAGATACCCAAGTGTATGCCAGTAGTCAGCAGGTATGTAACAGGGTGAACCGGGCAGGTTTGCAAGGAGGTTCTCGGATAGCCCAGAAATGCTGTCAAAACAGGTGCTCGAGGTTGGCAGGTGTGTGCGAGGAGGTCAAGTGTTTACTAGGGGTGCCCAAGAGTGCAGAAAGGATACACAAATGTGTGCTGCTGTGCCTGTAGTATGCCCAAGAGTGTGCTAGGAGATGGCACCAGTGCTAGAGGTGACCAAGCATGTGAAAGTGTTGAAGAATTGTGCCATAATATGGCTCGGAGTGTGCTGGGAGTCGGCAGGTGTGTGATAGGGTGGATAGCAGCAGTTTGCTAAGAGGGTCCAAGCATGTGCAAGGGTTGCATAAGTGTGTCCTAGCGGTAGCCGAGAATATGCTAGGTGATGGCAAATGCTTGATAGGAGTGCCTGAAATGTGCTTGGGGTGACCAAATCTGCAAGAGGGGTGAAAAGCGTATACTAGGGATGCCCGAATGTGCACTCGTTTGAGCAGAGTGTGATAAGGTGCTGAAGAGTGTTCTGGTGTGCCCGACTGTACTCGGAGATGGCAAGATTGAGCCAGTGGCGCACAAGAGAGCGATGGCATGCCCAAAAGTGCTCTACAGGTGCAGAAGTGTGTGTTAGACTTGGCAAAGTGGCTGCTTGGTGTGTCAAATGGGTGTTAGGTGTGCACAAGTGTGCGTTAGAAGACGGCACGTGTGTCCAGGATTGCCCAGAGAGTGGTAGGGTTCCCAAAGTCTGTGATAGAGGGGCCCAAGAATATACTAGTGCTGCCCAGAGTTTGATAGAGCTGCCCAAGGGCGTGGTAGTGTAGCCCAGATTTTACTAGGTGTGCCCAGGTGTGCAGTCGGGTTCCCCGGCGTGTGATAGGGATAAGCAGTGTGTTGTAGAGATGCCAAAGAGTGAGCTTACTGTGCCCAGAATGTGCTATGAGTATCCAAGAGTGTTTTACAGAATGACAAAAGTGTGATGCAGGTACGCACGTGAGTGCTCGGCGTGTCCAAATGACGACTTGGTGTGTGCAAGAGCGTTCTATGGATGTCCAAATGTATGTGCAAGGGGATGGAAAGAATGTGTAAGGTGTGTCGAAGAGTATGATAGAGATGCCCAATAGTGTATTAGAGGTACCCAAGAGCATACTAGGGGTCCCTAGAGTGTGGTAAAGCTGTACAGGTGAGTGATAGGGGTGACCAGAGTGTGATAGTGTGGCCCAAACAGTGGTAGAGGTTGGACGGAGTGTGCTAGTGGGTGATCTGTTTACTAGGGATGCCCAAGATTAGACTAAGGTTTCCCAAATATGTCATATGCCCATAGTGTGCTCGTGTGCCCAAGGGTTAGCTAGCGGATGGCAGCATGTGATGGGGGTTCCCAAGCGTGTGAAAGTGCTGCAGAACAGCGTCCTACGGTGCCCATTATTGTGCTAGGTGATGCTACGTAAGTGATAGCAGAGCCTAGATTGTGGTAGGGTTGTCTACATGTATAGTAGGGTACACGGAGCATGCTGGGGGAGACCAGGTGCATGCTAGGGCTGAAAAAAGAGTGTACTAGGTGAGCCCAATGGGGTCCTTGGGTGTCCAACAATGTGATAGGTGTGCAACTTCAGTGCACTCGGTGTTCTCAAGAGTGTACTTGGTGATGGCAAGTGTGTGCTAGGAGTGACCATAATGCACCCAGTTTGCTCAGGAGTGTGGTACTGGTGTCCAAGTGTATGCTAGGGGTACCCGAGAGGAACTTGGATAACCAGAGTGAATAAGGGTGTTAAAGAATCTTCTGGGAGCCTAGGAGTTAACTCGTGGCAAGAGTGCGCCAGTGACGCCCAAAAGTGTGATAGGGTGCACAAGTGTGTTATAGGAAAGCAGAGTGGTGCTAGAGGTGACAAAAAGAGTGATCAGTTTGCCCAAAGTGTGATAGGGTTGTGAAAGTGTGAGAGAGAATGACAATAGTGTGCTGCAGGTGCCCGAGAGTGTGCTCAGGGTGCCCAAAATGTGCTATATGTGCTGAAGAGTGAGCACGGGGATGGCAGCAGTTTGATGGGGGGCACCCAAACTTTTTCAAGGGTTGCATAAGAGTATCAAAGTGTGTGATAGGTGACAGAAAGTGTGTGCTAGGACTGCCCAGATAGTGCTAGAGTTGCCCAAACGTGTGCTAGTCATATCCAAGAGTACGCCAAGGAGTACAACAGATACCCCGTGTATTCTCGAGGTGCCAAAGGGTGTGGTCATTGATCCCTGAGTGTGTCAGGTGTGCCCAGGTGTAATGTTAGGTTAAGGAAAGTGTGCAATAGGAGTGCCCAGATTGTGCTCGAGTTCTTCAAGTGTTTGACAGGTGTTCCCAAATGTGTACTATGGGTGCCGAAGAGGGGGCTAGTTTGCCCGAATGTGTGCTAGGAGGATCCAAGAAAGTGCTGGGAGTGACTAAGCATGTACTAGGCGTGCACAAGAATGTACTCGGTGATGGCAATTGCTAGTAGTGACTGGAATGTTCTAGGGTTGCCCAAGAATGTAATGGAGGTACCCAAGTGTCTGCTGGGGCAGCCCAGGAGTGTACTAGGTGTGCACACGCAAGCGATTGGCGTACCCAAGAATGTGATAAGGATGACGATGTATGTGCTGAGATGCGCAAGGGTGCGATAGGGCTGCCCAAGTATGTGCCAGGGTACCCAGAGGGTGATAGGTTTGTCCAGTAGTGTACTAGGGTTGCCCAAGAGTGAGCTTGGGTAGCCGGATTATGATAGTAGTGTCGAAGAAGGTTGTGGTGTGCACAAGAGAGTACTCAGGGATGGCAGGAGTGCACCAGTGCTGTCCAAGTATGTGTTGGCGTGCACAAGAGTGTGCCAGAGCAGCCCATTTCCTGATTGTGGTGCCAAAGAGAGTGCTCAGTGCTGCCAGACTGCGCTAGGGTTGTCCAAGAGTGATCGGGAGAATGAGAAGATCGTGCTGCAGGTGCACAAGAGGTGCTAGGAGGGAGAAAATGTGTGTTAGCTGCGCCCAAGTGGGTGCTCATGGTGACCAAGGATGTACTAGGGGTGCGCAAGACTATACTAAGTGTGCCCAAGAGTGTACTGGGCAATGGAAACTGAGTGTGAGTAGTGCCCAGAATGCTTTGCGGCTGCCGAGGTGTGTAGTGGGGGTGCTGAAGTGTGTTCTGGACAGCCCGAGTGTGTACACGGGAAGGCAAGAGTGTGCCAGTGATGTCCAAGAGTGTGCTGGTGTTCACAAGAGCGTTCTAAGTCTGCCCAAGAGTGTAATAGAGGTGCAAAGTGTAATAAGGATGCCCAGACCGTGCTAAATGTGCTCATGTGCGTGCCAGTGCAGCACGGAGTGTACTAGGGGTGACTAAACGTGTGCTAGAGGTGCCCAGATCTTTATAGAGCCCAAGTATGTGTTAGAAATTGGCAGGAGTGTGCTAATGACACAAGAATGTGATAGGGATGCCGAAGAGTATTCCACATGTTCCCAAGAGTGTGAAAGGTGCTCCCAGAGCATGCTAGTGGATGGCAAGAGTGAACTACGTGTGTCCAAATGAGTACTGGGGGACACAAAAGTATTCTAAGGGGTGCCCCAGTGTATGCTATCTAATGGTAAGTGTGTACTAGGAGTACCCAGATTGTGCTAGTGTTGTTCAGGAGTGTAATAGAGGTGAAAAAGTGTGTGATTGAGGTGAACAAGAGTACGATAGGGGTAAACAATGTTCGAGAGGGGTGAACAAGAGGGTGATAGGGGTGCCCAAGTGTATGCGAGGCGTGTCAAAGGCGTACTAGTGGTGCTCAGAGGATGATAAGGGTTTGGCAAATGTTTCCCAGGGGATGGCAGGATTGTGCTAGCGTGTCCAAGTGTGTACTCGGATGCCAAAGTGGGTGCTAGAGTTATGCAAATGTGTGATTGTTGTGCCCAGTGTGTGATCGGTGTGACCAGGAACGTGCCATATGTATCCAAGAGTGTGATAGGGATGGTACTGGTCCGATAAGTGTGAAGAAATGTGTCTTCGGGGTGCCCAAGAACACAAGAAGTCAAGAAATAGGAGTAAAGGTAGACCATATGGCCCATCGAGCATGCTCCGCCATTCAATACCATCATGGTTGATTCTGGGCTTCAATTCCACTTTCCAGCCCACTCCCCATATCCCTTAATTCCCTGCAAGGCCAAGCATCTATCTATCCCAGCCTTAAATATATTCATTGATGGAGCATCCAAAACCCTACATTAATAGGGGAGGGGAGGTTGGGTAGAGAATTCCAAACATTTACAAGCCTTTGTGTGAAGTAATTGCTCCTCACCTCAGTCCTGAATGATTGTTGGCTTATCTTGAGACTCCGTCCCATGTTCTAGATTCCCAGACCAGTGGGAGAACTCTCTCAGCTTCTACCATATCAAGAACTTTCAGAATCTTGTCTGTCTCAAGTAGATCGTCTCTTATTCTTCTGAACTCTTCGAGAATATAGGCCCAATTTACTCAGCATCTCATCATAGGACAATCCACTCATTGCAGCCACCAATCGAGAAAATATTCGCTGTACTGTCTCCAGTGCAAGTATATACTTTCTTAAATGTGGAAACCAAAACTGCACGCAATATTCCAGGTGTGGTCTCACCAAATCCCTGTACAATGTTATCAAGATGCATTTGTTCACACAGTGGCGCAGTGGTTACCACCGCAGCCTCATAACTCCAACGACTTGGGTTTGATTCTAATCACTGCTTGTGCGGAGTTTGCAAATTTTCCCTGGGTTTTCGCCGGGTGCTGCGGTTTCCTCCCACAGTCAAAGACGCGCAGGTTGATAAGTAAATTGGCCATTGTAAATTGCCACTAGTGTAGGTAGGTGGTAGGGAATTTGGGATTAATGTAGGATGAGGATAAATGGGTGGTTGTTGGTCGGCTCAGACTCGGTGGGCCGAAGGGTCTGTTTCAGTGCTGTATCTCTAAATAAATAAATTCCTATACCCTAACCCCCTTGCAATAAAGACCAACATGCCATTTGCCTTCCTAATTGCTTTCGGCACCTGCGTGTGAGCTTTGTGAATTCCTTGTCCGAGTACTCCCAAGTCTCTCTGAAAATCCATACTTACAGGTTTCACACCTTTTAAAAATATTCTGCTTTTCTATTTTTATGGCTAAAGTGAATAACTTCACGAGAGTGCTAGGTGATGGCAAGTGTGTGCTCGGTGTGCCCAGATTGTGCTAGGGATGTCCAAACATGTGTTCGTGGTATCCAAAGTGTGATGGCGTATACAAAGTGTTCAAGGGGTGCCCAGTGTATGCATGAGGTGCCAATGAGTGTGATTGGTGTTTCCACAGGTGCACTGAGGCCTGTGCTAGGTCTGTGCAAGAGTGTGCCAGTAGTGAGCAAGTCTGTGCATGTGGTGACCAAGACTGTGATAACTGTTAGCAAACATGTGCCAGGGGCTGGCAAATGTGTGCAGGTTTCCCAAGAGGGGGCTAGTTTTCCTGAAGGGGTAATTGGAGTGCCCAGAGCGTCCTAGATGTGCCCATTAGGTGCCAGGGGATGGCAAGGGTATGCTAGGAGTGACAGAATGTTCTCGTTGTGCCCGAGAGGGCGCTTGAGCACCCAGAGTGCAATAGGTGTGCCGAAGAGTCTTCTGTGTTGCCCAAGAATGTGCTCGGAGAGGTCATTATGTGGTCATTATGTGGTGGCCAATAGTGTGATAGTGCGCACAAGAGAGTGCGAGGGGAGGCCACGGTATAATAGCGTTGCCAACGAGAGTGCTCAATCTGCCCAGAGTGTGATAGCGTTATCCAAGAATGTGCTTGAGAATGACATCGTGCATCCAAGTGTATTGTGGAGTATCCATGTGCGATCAGGTGTGCTCAAAGCATACAATGAGCATCCCGAGAACACTTTTATTCGCCCCATCAGAATATAAAAGCAGAATATTTGGAAAAGTTGTGAAGCTTGTAAGTGTTGATGTTCAGAGAGACTTGGGGGTACTCGGGCAAGGAACACACAAAGTCAACATGCGGGTACAGCAGGCTATTAGAATTAGAATTAGAACATTACAGCGCCGACCTGTGAAACCATCTGACCTACACTATTCCATTTTCATCCATATGTCTATCCAATGACCACTTAAATGCCCTTAAAGTTGGCGTGTCTACTACTGCTGCAGGCAAGGCGTTCACGCCCCTACTACTCTCTGAGTAAAGAAACTACCTCTAACATCTGTCCTATATCTATCACCCCTCAACTTAAAGCTATGTCACCTCGTGTTTGCCATCACCATCCGAGGAAAAAGGAAGGCCAATGGCACGTTGGATTTTATGGCAAGGGGATGAGAGGACAGGAATAAAGAAGTCTTATTGAAATTGTATAAGGAATTGGTGAGACCACACTTGGAATACTGTGTGCAGTTTTGGTTTCCACATTTAAGAAAGGATATAGTTCCACTGGAGCATCCATGGAGCACCAATATTGCTAACTGGTCAATTAGGAGGCATCATTAAGTCCTCCCCATGAGGACTCTGCTCCCAGACCTCTCTTTTTCCACTCTCCCATCAGCATTCCCCAGACAGGTACAGCATGGATTAGATACAGAGTAATGCTCCTTCTACACTGTCCCATCCAACAGTCCCAGGACAGGAACATCATGAGGTGGATACGGAGTGAATCTCACTCTACACTGTCCGAAACAGACACAGTGAGAGACAAAAATGAGAAACAGAGAGAAACAGACTGACAGGGTGACTGAAAGAGAAAGAAGGATATTTAACATCAGACATAGGACGATGAGGAGGCAATATAACCCCTCGACACTGTTCCAGCTTTCAGTGAGATCAGGACTGATCTGTGATCTACCTAACACCACAGATCCCACTTTTGCCCCTTATCGCTTAATACCTTAGGTTAACAAAAATCAATCAATCTCAGATTTTAAAATTAACTAGTGTCTCAGCATCAATTGCTGTTTGTGGAAGAGAGTTCCAAACTGATACCACACCTGGTGTGTTGAAGTGTTTCTTCATTTCACTCCTGAAAGGTTTTTAGACTATGTTTAGATTTTTAGACTATGCCCACAAGTTCCTGACTCAGCAGCCAGTCGGAATAGTTGCCCTCTGTCGACCCTATCAGAGTCTCCTTGTCTGCACTGCCCCATCGAACACTCTCAGAGAAGGTACAGCACGGGTTAGATACAGAGTCCAGTTCACTTTAAACATTCCCTGTAGTGTCGGATTAACCCGGTCACTCACTGTGCCCGGCTTAGCCTCAGGACTCACTTGCCTCAGTCACTGAGACGCTCCTGTATCACTTGCCTTAATGAAAGCCGATGCCGGGTTTGGGAGCAGGACAGGCACACGGTATTAGGACGACTGCTCATGTGGAGCATAAGCATAAGTAATCCCTCAGAGATCATAACAGACCAGTGAGGCTCAGAATGTGGAATGCTTTAGTATTTGGTGAGAATGTTGAGCCAGTGACATTTTGCCCCAGTGGGATGAATAGACACTATATGACTTTATTACAACAGTAAGGCACCGTTTGTACTGTAAATATGGACGGAAATAACAATGTAACTGATCAATCTTCAGCTGAATACTATGGTTACAGTTATGTCAGCTATCCTGTTAAAAATGTGCTGCTATACCTGCTATATGTGAGAATGTACATACAACACGATGGATGAAGTCAAAGTTGCCACTGATTATATTTTTGGACGATGCCCCAAGTTCCTGACTCCGCAACTAGTGCGAATATTTACTCTCAGTCCACCCGATCAGTTTCCCTTATTATTTTGTCAACCTTCATCAAATCACCCCATAACCTTCTAAATTCCAGGGATACACAGTAAAGCTCCAGTTACATTGTCCCATTAAACATTCCCAAGCCAAGCACAATGTTGGGTTGGACACAGAATAAATTTCGATCTGTGCTGTCACATCACACACTCCAAGGGCAGGAACATCATGGGGTGGATACAGAGTGAATCTCATTCTACATTGTCCGAAACAGAGAGAGAGAGAGACAGACAGACAGAAAGAGAGAAACAGAGAGACACAGACTGACAGGATGACTGATAGAGAAAGAAGGATATTTAACAGAGGATATTGGAAGAGGAAGATGCAATTTAACCCCACAACCCTGTTCCGGCATTCAATGAGATCATGGCTGATCTGTGATCTAACTAACACCATGTATCGCACCTATACCCCTTATCTCTTAATACCTTTAGTTGACAAGAATCTATCAATCACAGGTTTAAAAGTTAACCAAAAAGCCAGCATGAAATTTCCACAAACAATATCATGAGGGTGTGATGGCTCCCACAGTGGTATAGCTTGCTGAATATTTAAAATGGAGGCTATTCCTTCTGCACCATCAAAAGTGCCCGCCTGGGCCCCAACTTCATCTGCATTTCTACCTCTCCCGATGTTTATTTTCTCTCCATACCTATCTCTTATATGTTCGTGTACACAGCAGTTAAGGATTACATCATATTAATAGATCTTACATTATCCTTTTCATCCACCTCAACAATCTCTCCCTCTCCAAGTTTGTCCCTCTCCACAGCCCTCTCTCTGCCTTCATATCTAACCCTCCCTCCCTCTGTCTCTCTCCCACTGTCAGTTATAGCAGAGAGAGAGACAGAGATAGAAGGAGAGAGAGGGAGTGACAGAGAGGGAAAGACAGATAAGGGATAGAGAGAGAGACAGAGATAGAGGTAGAGACAGAGAGACAAGGAGAGAGTGGGAGAGACAGAGAGGGAAAGACAGATGGAGGGACATAGAGAGAGGCAGAGACAGAGAAAGAAGAAGAGAGATGAAGGGACAGAGAGAGATACAGAGACAGAACGAGGGAGAGGGAGTGTCAGGGAGGGAAAGACAGATGCAGGGACAAAGAGAGAGACAGAGAGAGAAGGAGAGAGATGGAGTGACAGGGAGGGAAGGACAGATGGAGGGATAGAGAGAGAGTGACAGAGATAGAAGGCGAGAGAGGGAGTGGCAGAGAGGGAAAGACAGATGGAGGGAGAGAGAGACAGAGAGAGAAGTAGCGAGAGGGAGAGACAGAGAGGGAAAGACTGGTGGAGAGACAGAGAGAGAGTTAGAAGGAGAGAGAGGGAGCGACAGGGAGGAAAGACAGATGGAGGGATAGAGAGAGAGAGAGACAGAGATAGAAGGAGAGTGAGGGAGTGTCAGGGAGGGAAAGACAGATGGAGGGACAGAGAGAGAGAGACAGAGATAGAAGCAGAGAGAGGGAGTGACAGACAAGGAAAGACAGATGGAGGGACAGAGAGAGAGAGAGAGACAGAGAGAGAAGGAGAGAGAGGGAGAGACAGAGAGGGAAAGACAGATGGAGAGACAGAGAGACAGAAATGGAAGGAGTGAGAGAGAGAGAATAGAACAGAGAACAGTACAGCACAGTGCAGGCCCTTCGGCCCACGATGTTGTGCCGACCCTTTAACCTACTCTAAGATCAAACTGCCTACATACCCTTCATTCTACTATCATCCATGTACCTATCCAAGAGTCGCTTAAATGGCCCTAATGTATCTGCTTCTACTACAACCGCTGGCAGTGCATTCCACGCACACACCACTCTCTGTTTGAAGAACCAACCTCTGACATCTCCCCTAAACCTTCCACCAATCACCTTAAAATTATGCCCCCTGGTGATAGCCCTTTGCGCCCTGGGAAAAAGACTCTGTCTATCCACTCTATCTATGCCTCTCATCATCTTGTACACTCTATCAAGTCACCTCTCATCCTTCTTCGCTCCAATGAGCGAAGCCCTTGCTCCCTCAACCTTTCTTCACAAGACATGCTCTCCAGTCCAGGCAGCATCCTGGTAAATCTCTGCACCCTCTCTAAAGCTTCCACATCCTGCCAATAATGAGGCTACCAGAACTGAACACAATATTCCAAGTGAGAGACGGAGACAGAAGGAGAGAGAGGGAGTGATAGGGAGGGAAGGACAGATGGGGGGACAGAGTGAGAGAGAGACAGAGAAGGAGAGAGAGGGAGAGGCAGAGAGGGAAAGGCAGTTGGAGAGACAGAGAGAGAGACAGAGGTAGAAGGAGAGAGAGTGAGTAATAGGGAGGGAAAGACAGATGGAAAGACAGAGAGGGAAGACAGACATAGAAGGAGAGAGAGGGAGAGACAGTGAGGGAAAGACAGATGGAGGGACAGAGAGAGAGACAGATAAAGAAGGAGGGAGAGGGAGTGTCAGGGAGGGAAAGAGCGATGGAGAGACACAGAGAGAGACAGAGAAAGAGAAGGAGAGAGAGGGAGTGACAGGGAGGGAAGGACTGATGGAGGGATAGAGAGAGAGAGACAGACATTGAAGGAGAGAGAGGGAGAGACAGAGAGGGAAAGGCAGTTGGAGAGACAGAGAGAGAGACAGAGGTTGAAGGAGAAAGAGGGAAAGACAGAGGGGGAAAGACAGATGGAGGGATAGAGACAGACACAGAGATAGAACGAGAGAGAGGGAGAGACAGAGAGCGAAAGACAGATGGAGAGTCAGAGAGAGAGAGACAGAGATAGAAGGAGAAAGATGGAGTGACAGGGAGGAAAGGACAGATGGAGGGATAGAGAGAGGGAGAGAAGTAGAGAGAGGGAGAGAGGGGGTGTCAGGGAGGGAAAGGCAGATGGAGAGACAGAGAGAGAAACGCAGAGATGTGAGGAGAGAGAGGGAGAGACAGAGAGGGAAAGGACAGATGGAGGGATAGAGAGAGAGACAGAGATGGAAGGAGAGAGAGGGAGACAGAGAGGGAAAGACATAGAGGGACAGAGAGAGAGACTGAGATAGAAGGAGAGAGATGGAATGACAGGGAGGAAATGACAGATGGAGGGATAGAGAGAGAGAGAAGTAGAGAGAGGAAGAGAGGGGCAGTGTCAGGGAGGGAGTGGCAGATGGAGGAACAGAGAGAGAAAGGCATAGATGGAAGGAGAGAGAGGAAGTGTCAGGGAGGGAAAAACAGATGGAGAGACAGAGAGAAAGACAGAGGTAGAAGGAGATAGAGGGAGAGACTGAGAGGGAAAGACAGATGGAGAGACAGAGAGAGAGAGACACTGATAGTAGGAGAGAGAGGGAGTGACAGGGAGGGAAGGACAGATGGAGGGATAGAGAGAGAGAGGCAGAGATAGGAGAGAGGGGGTGACAGAGACGAAAAGACTGATGGAGGGACAGAGAGAAAGTGACAGAAATAGAAGGAGAGAGGCGGAGAGACAGATAGGGAAAGACAGATGGAGGGATAGAGAGAGAGAGTGTCAGAGATAGAGGCAGAGACAGAGATAGAAGGAGAGAAACGGAGAGACAGAGAGGGAAAGATAGATGGAGGGACAGAGATCGAGACAGAGAGAGTGGCAGAGACAGAGAGAGAAGGAGAGAGAGGGAGTGTCAGGAAGGGAAAGACAGATGGAGGGACAGATGAGAGAGAGAGAAGGAGAGAGAGGGAGAGACAGAGAGAGAAAGGCAGTTGGAGAGACAGAGAGAGAGAGAAGCAGATATGGAAGGAGAGAGAGGGACTGTCAGGGAGGGAAAGACAAGGGAGAGACAGAAAGAGAAAGATAGAAGGATAGAGAGCGAGAGACAGAGAGGGAACGAGAGATGGAGGTATAGAGATAGATACAGAGATAGAAGGAGAGAGAGGGAGTGTCAGGGAGGGAAAGGCAGAAGGAGGGACAGAGAGATAACAGAGAGAGAAGAGAGAGATGGAGTGACACGGAGGGATGGAGAGATGTAGGCATATAGAGAGAGAGGCAGAGATAGAAGGAGACAGAGGGTGTGTCAGACAGGGAAAGATAGAGGGAGTGTCAGGGAGGGAAAGAGAGATGGCGGGACAGAGAGAGAGTGACAGAGATAGAAGGAGAGAGAGGGAGTGTCAGGGAGGGAAAGACAGATGGAGGGACAGAGAGAGAGAGACAGAAGGAGAGAGAGGGAGTGATAGGGAGGGAAGGACAGATGGAGGGATAGAGAGAGAGAGAGAGAGGGAGAGACATTGAAGGAGAGAGAGGGAGAGACAGAGAGGGAAAGGCAGTTGGAGAGACAGAGAGAGAGAGAGAGGGAGAGAGACAGAGATGGAAGGAGAGAGAGGGAGTGATAGGGAGGGAAAGACAGATGGAGGGATAGAGAGAGAGACAGAGATAGAAGGTGAGAGAGGGCGTGACAGAGAGGGAAAGACAGATGGAGAGAGAGAGAGAGGGAGAGAAGTAGAGAGAGGGAGTGTCAGGGAGGGAAAGGCAGATGGAGAGTCAGAGAGAGGAGTGCAGGGATGGAAGGAGGGTGAGCGAGTGTCAGCGATGGAAAGGCAGATGGATTGACAGAGAGAGACAGAGATAGAAGGAGAGAGATGGAGTGACATGGAGGAAAGGACAGATGGAGGGATTGAGAGAGAGAGGGAGAGAAGTAGAGAGAGGGAGAGGGAGGGAGTGTCAGCGAAGGAAGGACAGATGGAGAGACAGAGAGAAAGACAGGGATAGAAGAGAGAGAGGGAGAGACAGGGATGGAAGGAGAGAAAGGGAGTGACAGGGAGGGGAACAAATGGAAAGTCTTTTTCGTTCAGGTCTGCAGCACTGAAACAGGCCCTTCGGCCCACCGAGTCTGTGCCAAGCATCCACCACCCATTTATACTAATCCCACACTAATCCCATATTCCTACCATATCCCCACATTTTCTGACCACCAACGTATACTAGGAACAATTTATAATGGCCAATTTACCTACCAACCTGCAAGTCTTTCGGCTTGTGGGAGGAAACCAGAACACCCAGAGAAAACTAACACGCACACAGGTAGAACTAGCAAAGTCCACACAGGCGGTACCCAGAATTGAACACGGGTCGCTGGTGCTGTGAGGCTGCGGTGCTAACCACTGCGCCACTGTGCCGACTTAGAGAAAGAGATAAAGAGATAGAAGGCGAGAGAGGGAAAGACAGAGAGGGAAAGACATATGGAGGGACAGAGTGAGAGACAGAGACAGAAGGAGAGAGATGGAGTGACAGGGAGGAAAGGACAGATGGAGGGATCGAGAGAGAGAGACAGAGATAGAAGTAGAGAGAGGACGTGACAGAGAGGGAAAGACAAATGGAGAGACAGAGAGAGAGAGAGAAGTCGAGAGAGGGAGAGAGAGGGAGTCTCAGGGAGGGAAAGACATATGGAGAGACTGAGAGAAAGACAGAGTGAGGAGAGTGAGAGAGAGACAGAGAGGGAAAGACAGATGGAGAGACAGAGAGAGTGACAGTGATAGAAGGAGAGAGAGGGAGATACAGAGAGGGAAAGACAGATGGAGAGACAGAGAGAAAAGGAGAGAGATGGAGTGACAGGAATGGAAGGATAGATGGATGGATAGAGAGAGAGATACAGAGATGGAAGGAGAGAGAGGGAGTGACAGAGAGGGAAAGAAAGATGGAGGGACAGACAGAGAGACAGAGAGGAAGGCAGAGACAGAAATAGAAGGAGAGAGAGGGAGAGACAGGTGGTGGGGATGACTGATGAAGTAAGAGAGAGTCAGAGAGAGAAGAGAGATGGAGAGACAGAGACGGAAAGACAGATGGAGAGACAGGGAGAGAGTGGCAGAGATGGAAGGAGAGCGAGTGAGTGACAGGGAGGGATGGACGGATGCAGGGATTGAGAGAAAGTCAGAGATAGAAGGAGACAGAGGGAGTGACAGGGGGTGGGGAAGACAGATGGAGAGACAGAGAGAGAGAAGACAGAGAGAAATGGAGAGAGAGGGAGAGACAGAGAGGGAAAGACAGAGAGGGACACAGAGAGAGAAGGAGAGAGATGGAGTGACACGGAGGGAAGGACAGATGTAGGCATAGAGAGAGACAGGCAGAGATAGAAGGAGAGAGAGGGAGTGTCGAGAGGGAATGACAGATGGAGAGACAGAGAGAGAGAGAGACAGATGGAGGGATAGAGAGAAAGAGACAGAGATAGAAAGAGAGAGACGGAGTGTCAGGGATGGAAAGACAGATGGAGGGACAGAGTGAGAGAGACAGAGAGAGAAAGAGAGAGAGCGAGTGATAGGGAGGGAAAGACAGATGGAGGGACTGAGTGAGAGACAGAGAGAGTGGTAGAGAGAGGGAGTGACAGGGAGGGAAGGACCAATGGAGGGATGGAACCAGAGAGATAGAGATAGAAGGAGAGAGAGGGCGTGACTGAGAGGGAAAGGCAGATGGATAGACAGAGAGAGACAGAGATAGAAGGGAAGAGATGGAGTGACATGGAGGAAAGGACAGATGGAGAGATAGAGTGAGAGAGACTGAGATAGAAGGAGAGAGAGGGCGTGACAGAGAGGGAAAGACAAATGGAGAGAGAGAGAGAGAAGTAGAGAGAGGGAGAGGGAAGGAGTGTCAGGGAGGGAAAGGCGGATGGAGAGACAGAGAGAGGCAGAGGTAGAAGGAGAGAGATGGAGTGACACGGAGGAAAGGACAGATGGAGGGATAGAGAGAGAGAGACAGAGATAGAAGCAGAGAGAGTGCGTGACAGAGAGGGAAAGCCAGATGGAGAGAGAGAGAGAAGTAGAGAGAGGAGAGGGAGGGAGTGTCAGGGAGGGAAAGGCAGATGGAGAGTCAGAGAAAGGAACGCAGAGATGGAAGGTGGGTGAGGGAGTGTCAGCGAGCGAAGGACAGATGGAGAGACAGAGAGAAAGACAGGGATAGAAGAGACAGAGGGAGAGACAGAGAGGGGAAGGCTGATGGAGAGACAGAGAGAGGGAGAGACAGAGAGAGAAGGAGAGAGATGGAGTTACACGGAGGGAAGGACAAATGTAGGCAATTAGAGAGAGATGCAGAGATAGAAGGAGAGAGAGGGTGTGTCAGAGAGGGAAAGACAGATGGAGAGACAGAGAGAGAGCGACATATGGAGGGACAGAGAGAGAGACAGATATAGAAGGAGAGAGAGGGAGTGTCAGGGAGGGAAAGACAGATGAAGGGACAGAGAGAGAGAGACAGAGAGAGAGGGAGAGAGCTGGAGTGACAGGGAGGGAAGGATAGATGGAGGGATAGCGAGAGAGACAGACAGACATTGAAGGAGAGAGCGGGTGAGACAGAGAGGGAAAGGCAGTTGGAGAGACAGAGAGAGAGCGACAGATGGAGGGACAGAGAGAGAGAGACAGAGTTGGAAGGAGAGAGAGGGCGGGACAAGGGAGTGAAAGACAGATGGAGAGACAGAGAGAGAGGGAGGGAGATGGAGTGACAGGGAGGGAAGGATAGATGGAGGGATAGCGAGAGAGACAGACAGACATTGAAGGAGAGAGAGGGTGAGACAGAGAGGGAAAGGCAGTTGGAGAGACAGAGAGAGAGCGACAGATGGAGGGACAGAGAGAGAGAGAGGGAGATGGAAGGAGAGAGAGGGAGTGGCAGAGAGGGAAAGACAGACGGAGGGACTACCATAGAGACAGAGATAGAAGGAGAGAGAGGGAGTGCCAGGAAGGGAGAGACAGATGGTGGGACAGGGAGAGAGTGGCAGAGATGGAAGGAGAGCGAGTGAGTGACAGGGGTGGAAAGACAGATGGAGAGACAGGGAGAGAGAGAGAGACAGAGAGAAGGAGAGAGAGGGAATGACAGGGAAGGAAAGACAGATGGAGGGTCAGATTGACAGACAGAGAGAGAAGGAGAGAGTTGGAGTGACACGGAGGGAAGGACAGATGTAGGCATAGAGAGAGACAGACAGAGAAAGAAGGAGAGAGAGGGAGTGGCAGGGAGGGAAAAACAGACGGAGGGACTACGATAGAGACACAGATAGAAGGAGAGAGAGGGAGTGCCAGGAAGGGAGAGACAGATGGTGGGACAGGGTGTGAACAGAGAGAGAAGGAGCGAGATGGTGTGACAGGGAGGGAAGGATAGATGGATGGATAGAGAGAGAGATACAGAGATAGAAGGAGAGAGTGGGAGTGACAGAGAGGGAAAGACAGATGGAGGGACAGGGAGAGAGTGGCAGAGATGGAAGGAGAGTGAGTGAGTGACAGGGGTGGGGAAGACAGATGGAGAGACAGAGAGATAGAGATAGACAGAGAGAAGGAGAGAGAGGGAATGACAGGGAAGGAAAGACAGATGGAGGGTCAGATTGACAGACAGAGAGAGAAGGAGAGAGATGGAGTGACACGGAGGGAAGGACAGATGTAGGCATAGAGAGAGACAGACAGAGAAAGAAGGAGAGAGAGGGAGTGTCGAGAGGGAAAGACAGATGGAGATCAGAGAGATAGAAAGTTGGAGGGACAGAGAGAAAGAGACAGAGATAGAAGGAGGGAACGGAGTGTCAGGGATGGAAAGACAGATGGAGGGACAGAGAGAGAGAGACAGAGAGAGAGACAGAGAGAGAAGGAGAGAGAGCGAGTGATAGGGAGGGAACGACAGATGGAGGGACAGAGTGAGAGAAACAGAGACAGCGAGAGAGATGGATTGACAGGGAGAGAAGAACAGATGGAGGGATGGAGAGCGAGAGAGACAGACAATGAAGGAGAGAGATGGAGAGACAGAAGAGAAAGGCAGTTGGAGAGACTGAGAGAGATACAGAGCTAGAAGGAGAGAGAGGGTGCAACAGAGAGGGAAAGACAGATGGAGGGACAGAGAGAGAGAGACAGAGATAGAAGGAGAGTGAGGGAGAGACAAAGAGGGAAAGACAGATGGAGGGACAGAGAGAGAGACAGAGATAAAGGCAGAGACAGAAATACAAGGAGAGAGAGGGAGAGACAGGGGGTGGTGATGACTGATGAAGTGAGAGAGAGTCAGAGAGAGAAGAGAGATGGAGAGACAGAGACGGAAAGACAGATGGAGAGACAGGGAGAAAGTGGCAGCGATGGAAGTAGAGCGAGTGAGTGACAGGGAGGGAAGGACGGATGCAGGGATAGAGAGAGAGATAGAGATAGAAGGAAAGAATGGCAGTGACAGAGAGGGACAGACAGATGGAGGGACAGAGAGAGAGTCAGAGATAGAAGGAGACAGAGGGAGTGACAGGTGGTGGGGAAGACAGGAAGAGAGACAGAGAGAGAGAGACAGAGAGAAAAGTAGAGAGAGGGAGAGACAGAGAGGGAAAGACAGAGAGATAGAAGCAGAGAGATGGAATGTCAATGAAGGAAAGACAGATGGAGGGACAGATTGAGAGACAGAGAGAGAAGGAGAGAGATGGAGTGACACGGAGGGAAGGACAGATGTCGGCATAGAGAGAGACAGACAGAGATAGAATTAGGGAGAGGGAGTGTCCAGAGGGAAAGACAGATGGAGAGATAGAGAGAGAGAGACAGATGGAGGGGCAGAGAGAAAGAGACTGAGATAGAAGGAGAGAGACGGAGTGTCTGGGATGGAACGACAGATGGAGGGACAGAGAGAGAGAGAGACAGAGAGAGAGAGACAGAGAGAGAAGGAGAGAGAGAGCGAGTGAGAGGGAGGGAAAGACAGATGGAGGGACAGAGTGAGAGACAGAGAGAGCGGGAGAGAGATGGAGTGACAGGGAGGGAAAGACAGATGGAGGGACAGAGAGAGAGAGACAGAGATGGAAGGAGAGAGAGGGCGTAACAGAGAGGGAAAGATAGATGGATGGATGGAGAGAGAGAGAGACAGACAATGAAGGAGAGAGAGGGAGAAACAGAAGAGAAAGGCTGTTGGAGAGACAGGGAGAGAGCCAGAGATAGAAGGAGAGAGAGGGAGTAACAGAGAGGGAAAGACAGATGGAGGGACAGAGAGAGAGAGACAGCGATGGAAGGAGAGAGAGGGAGTGACAGGGAGGGAAAGACAGATGGAGGGACAGAGATAGAGACAGAGGTAGAAGGAGAGAGAGGGAGTGATAGGGAGGGAAAGTCAGATGGAAATACAGAGAGTGAGAGACAGAGAGAGAGGGAGAGAGCTGGAGTGACAGGGAGGGAAGGATGGATGGAGGGATAGCGAGAGAGACAGACAGACATTAGAATTAGAATTAGAATTAGAATATTACAGCGCAGTACAGGCCCTTCGGCCCTCGATGTTGCGCCGAGCTGTGAAACCATCTGACCTACACTATTCCATTTTCATCCATGTGTCTATCCAATGTCCACTTAAATGCCCTTAAAGTTGGCGAATCTACTACTGCTGCAGGCAGGGCATTCCACGCCCTTACTACTCTCTGAGTAAAGAAACTACCTCTCACATCTGTCCTCTATCTATCACCCCTCAACTTGAAGCTATGTCCCCTCGTGTTTGCCATCACCATCTGAGGAAAAAGACGCTCACTATCCACCCTATCTAACCCTCTGATTATCTTATATGTCTCTATTAAGTCACCTCTCCTCCTCCTTCTCTCCAACGAAAACAAGCTCAAGTCCCTCAGCCTTTCCTCGTAAGACCTTCCCTCCATACCAGGCAACATCCTAGTAAATCTCCTCTGCACCCTTTCCATAGCTTCCACATCCTTTCTATAATGCGGTGACCAGAACTGCACGCAATACTCCAGGTGCGGTCTCACCAGAGTCTTGTACAGCTGCAGCATGACCTCGTGGCTCCGAAACTCGACCCCCCTACTAATAAAAGCTAACACACCGTATGCCGTCTTGACAGCCCTATTAACCTGGGTGGCAACTTTCAGGGATTTATGCACCTGGACACCAAGATCTCTCTGCTCATCTACACTAACAAGAATCTTCCCATTAGCCCAGGACTCTGCATTCCTGTTACTCCTTCCAAAGTGAATCACCTCACACTTTTCCGCATCAAACTCCATTTGCCATCTCTCAGCCCAGCTCTGCAGCCTATCTATGTCTCTCTGTACCCTACAACATCCTTCGGCACTATCCACAACTCCACCGACCTTAGTGTCATCTGCAAATTTACTAACCCACCCTTCTCCACCCTCTTCCAGGTCATTTATAAAAATGACAAACAGCAATGGCCCCAAAACAGATCCTTGCGGTACACCACTAGTAACTAAACTCCAGGATGAACATTTGCCATCAACCACCACCCTCTGTCTTCTTTCAGCTAGCCAATTTCTGATCCAAAGCTCTAAATCACCTTCAACCCCATACTTCCGTATTTTCTGCAATAGCCTACCGTGGGGAACCTTATCAAACGCCTTACTGAAATCCATATACACCACATCCACGGCTTTACCCTCATCCACCTGTTTGGTCACTTCTCGAAAAACTCAATAAGGTTTGTGAGGCACGACCTACCCGTCACAAAACCGTCCTGACTATCTCTAATGTACTTATTCTTTTCAAGATGATTATAAATCCTGTCTCTTATAACCTTTTCCAACATTTTACCCACAACCGAAGAAAGGCTCACAGGTCTATAATTACCAGGGCTGTCTCTACTCCCCTTCTTGAACAAGGGGACAACATTTGCAATCCTCCAGTCTTCCGGCACTATTCCTGTCGACAATGACGACATCAAGATCAAGGACAAAGGCTCTGCAATCTCCTCCCTAGCTTCCCAGAGAATCCTAGGATAAATCCCATCTGGCCCAGGGGACTTATCTATTTTCACACTTTCCAAAATTGCTAACACCTCCTCCTTGTGAACCTCAATCCCATCTAGCCTCGTAGCCTGAATCTCAGTATTCTCAACAACATTTTCTTTCTCTACTGTAAATACTGACGCAAAATATTCATTTAACGCTTCCCCTATCTCCTCTGATTCCACACACAACTTCCCACTCCTATCCTTGATTGGCCCTAATCTAACTCTAGTCATTCTTTTATTCCTGATATACCTATAGAAAGCCTTAGGGTTTTCCCTGATCCGATCCACCAATGACTTCTCGTGTCCTCTCCTTGCTCTTCTTAGCTCTCCCTTTAGATCCTTCCTGGCTAGCTTGTAGCTCTCAAGCGCCCTAACTGAGCCTTCACGTCTCATCCTAACATAAGCCTTCTTCTTCCTCTTGACAAGCGCTTCAACTTCTTTAGTAAACCACGGCTCCCTCGCACGACAACTTCCTCCCTGCCTCACAGGTACATACTTATCAAGGACACGTAGTAGCTGCTCCTTGAATACGCTCCACATTTCGATTGTTCCCATCCCCTGCAGTTTCCTTCCCCATCCTACGCATCCTAAATCTTGCCTAATCGCATCATAATTTCCTTTCCCCCAGTTATAATTCTTGCCCTGCGGTATATACCTGTCCCTGCCCATCGCTAAGGTAAACCTAACCGAATTGTGATCACTGTCACCAAAGTGCTCACCTACATCTTAATCTAACACCTGGCCGGGTTCATTTCCCAGTACCAAATCCAATGTGGCATCGCCCCTGGTTGGCCTGTCTACATACTGTGTCAGAAAACACTCCTGCACACACTGGACAAAAACTGGCCCATCTAAAGTACTCGAACTATAGTATTTCCAGTCGATATTTGGAAAGTTAAAGTCCCCCATAACAACTACCCTGTTACTCTCACCCCTGTCGAGAATCATCTTCGCTATCCTTTCCTCTACATCTCTGGAACTATTCGGAGGTCTATAAAAGACTCCCAACAGGGTAACCTCACCTCTCCTGTTTCTAACCTCAGCCCATACTACCTCAGTAGACGAGTCCTCAAACGTCCTTTCTGCCGCTGTAATACTCCCCTTGATTAACAATGCCACACACCCCCCCTTCTTTTACCATCTTCTCTGTTCTTACTGAAACATCTAAATCCCGGAATCTGCAACATCCATTCCTGCCCCTGCTCTACCCATGTCTCCGAAATGGCCACTACATCGTGATCCCAGGTACCAACCCATGCTGCAAGCTCACCCACCTTATTCCGGATGCTCCTGGCGTTGAAATAGACACACTTTAAACCAGGTTCTTGCTTGCCAGTGCCCTCTTGCTTCCTTGTAACCATATCCATGACCTCACTACTCTCAACATCCTGTACACTGGCACTACAATTTGGGTTCCCATTCCCCTGCTGAATTAGTTTAAACCCCCCCGAAGAGCACTAGCAAACCTCCCCCCCAGGATATTGGTACCCCTCTGGTTCAGGTGAAGACCATCCTGTTTGTAGAGGTCCCACCTACCCCAGAAAGAGCCCCAATTATCCAGGAAACCAAATTCCTCCCTCCTGCACCATCCCTGCAGCCACGTGTTCAACTACTCTCTCTCCCTATTCCTCGCTTCGCTATCACGTGGCACGGGCAACAACCCAGAGATAACAATTCTGTTTGTTCTTGCTCTAAGCTTCCACCCTCGCTCCCTAAATTTCTGTCTTAAATCCCCATCTCTCTTCCTACCTATGTCGTTGGTGCCTATGTGGACCACGACTTGGGGCTGCTCCCCCTCCCCATTAAGGATCCCAAAAACACGATCCGAGACATCACGAACTCTGGCACCTGGGAGGCAACATACCAACCGTGAGTCTCTCTCGTTCCCACAGAACGTCCTATCTGTTCCCCTAACTATGGAGTCCCCAATGACTAATATTCTGCTCCTCTTCCCCCTTCCCTTCTGAGCAACAGGGACAGACTCTGTGCCAGATATCTGTACCCCATTGCTTACCCCTGGTAAGTCGTCCCCCGCAACAGTATCCAAAACGATATACCTGTTGTTGAGGGAAACAGCCACAGGGGATCCCTGCACTGCCTGCTGGTTCCCTCTCCTTCCCCTGACGGTAACCCATCTACCTACTTCTTTTCCCTGAGGTGTGACTACCTCCCCATAACTCCTCTCAATAACCTCCTCCGCCTCCCGAATGATCCGAAGTTCATCCAGCTCCAGCTCCAGTTCCCTAACGCGGTTCTCGAGGAGCTGGAGTTGGGTGCACTTCCCACAGATGCAGTCAGCAGGGACACTCTTGGCGACCCTTACCTCCCACATTCTGCAGGAGGAACATACAACTGCCTTAATCTCCATTCCCACTATTCCAAATTCCCAACAAATCTACTGAAAAACCAAAAAAACAAAAAGTCAAAACTTGTTAGGTTAGCAATCCAACGGACAGAACTTCCTAAATAAAAAGTTTACCTTATCAACACACCAGAGTCCTTTTTTTTTGGTTAGAGGAGGAGGGTGGGTGGGAGACACTACACGTGTAGTGTCTCGGGTACAGCCACCACACAAATATATACCTTTTTCCTTACCCAGCAGTCCCCTGGTCCTCCGAAAACAAAAGGGAATTCACTTTTAACTTACGCTGAAATTGAAGGAGAGAGAGGGTGAGACAGAGAGGGGAAGATAGATGGAGGGATAGAGAGACAGACAGACAGAGAGGCAGAGACAGAGATAGAAAGAGAGAGACGGTGAGACAGAGAGGGAAAGACTGATGGAGGGGCAGAGAGATAGACAGTGAGAGCGGCAGAGACAGAGTTAGAAGGAGAGAGAGGGAGTGCCAGGAAGGGAGAGACAGATGGACGGACAGAGTGTGAACAGAGAGAGAAGGAGAGAGATGGTGTGACAGGGCGGGAAGGATAGATGGATGGATAGGGAGAGACGTACAGAGATAGAAGGAGAGAGAGGGACTGACAGAGATGGAAAGACAGGTGGAGGGACAGAATGAGAGACAGAGAGGAAGGCAGAGACTGAAATAGAAGGAGAGGGAGGGAGAGACAGGGGGTGGGGATGACTGATGAAGTGAGAGAGAGTCAGAGAGAGAAGAGAGATGGAGAGACAGAGATGGAAAGACAGATGGAGAGACAGCGAGAGAGTGGCAGAGATGGAAGGAGAGCAATTGAGTGACAGGGAGGGAAGGACGGATGCAGGGATAGAGAGAGAGATAGAGATAGAAGGAAAGAATGGCAGTGACAGAGAGGGACAGACAGATGGAGAGACAGGGAGAAAGTGGCAGAGATGGAAGGAGAGCAATTGAGTGACAGGGAGGGAAGGCCGGATGCAGGGATAGAGAGAGAGATAGAGATAGAAGGAAAGAATGGCAGTGACAGAGAGGGACAGACAGATGGAGGGACAGAGAGAGAGTCAGAGATAGAAGGAGACAGAGGGAGTGACAGGTGGTGGGGAAGACAGGTAGGGAGACAGAGAGAGAGACAGACAGAGAGAAAAGTAGAGAGATGGAATGTCAATGAAGGAAAGACAGATGGAGGGACAGATTGAGAGACATAGAGAGAAGGAGAGAGATGGAGTGACACGGAGGGAAGGACAGATGTAGGCATAGAGAGAGATAGACAGAGATAGAATTAGAGAGAGGGAGTGTCCAGAGGGAAAGACAGATGGAGAGATAGAGAGAGAGAGACAGATGGAGGGGCAGAGAGAAAGAGACTGAGATAGAAGGAGAGAGACGGAGTGTCAGGGATGGAACGACAGATGGACGGAAAGAGAGAGAGAGAGACAGAGAGAGAGAGAGACAGAGAGAGAAGGAGAGAGAGCGAGTGAGAGGGAATGACAACAAAGGAAAGACAGATGGAGGGACAGATTGAGAGACAGAGAAAGAAGGAGAGAGATGGAGTGACACGAAGGGAAGGACAGATGTAGGCATATAGAGAGACACAGAGATTGAAGGAGAGAGAGGGAGTGTCGAGAGGGAAAGACAGATGGAGAGACAGAGAGAGAGAGACAGATGGAGGGACAGAGAGAAAGAGACAGAGATAGAAGGAGAGAGACAGAGTGTCAGGGATGGAACGACAGATGGAGGGACAGAGAGAGAGACAGAGAGAGAGGGAGAGAGATGGAGTCACAGGAAGAGGAGGACAGATGGAGGGGTGGAGAGAGAGAGAGACAGACAATGAAGGAGAGAGATGGAGAGACAGAAGAGAAAGGCAGTTGGAGAGACAGAGAGAGATACAGAGATAGAAGGAGAGAGAGGGAAAGACAGAAGGAGGGACAGAGAGAGACAGAGAGAGAAGAGAGAGATGGAGTGACACGGAGGGATGGAGAGATGTAGGCATATACAGAGAGAGGCAGAGATAGAAGGAGACAGAGGGTGTGTCAGACAGGGAAAGACAGAGGGAGTGTCAGGGAGGGAATGACAGATGGAGGGACAGAGAGAGAGTGACAGAGATAGAAGGAGAGAGAGGGAGTGTCAGGGTGGGAAAGACAGATGGAGGGACAGAGAGAGAGAGAGAGACAGAGGGAGAAGGAGAGAGAGGGAGTGATAGGGAGGGAAGGACAGATGGAGGGATAGAGAGAGAGAGAGAGAGGGAGAGACATTGAAGGAGAGAGAGGGAGAGACAGAGAGGGAAAGGCAGTTGGAGAGACAGAGAGAGAGAGAGAGGGAGAGAGACAGAGATGGAAGGAGAGAAAGGGAGTGATAGGGAGGGAAAGACAGATGGAGGGACAGGGAGAGAGAGACAGAGATGGAAGGAGAGAGATAGAGTGACATGGAGGAAAGGACAGATGGAGGGATAGAGAGAGAGAGACAGAGATAGAAGGTGAGAGAGGGCGTGACAGAGAGGGAAAGATAGATGGAGAGAGAGAGAGAGAGAGGGAGAGAAGTAGAGAGAGGGAGAGGGAGGGAGTGTCAGGGAGGGAAAGGCAGATGGAGAGTCAGAGAGAGGAGTGCAGGGATGGAAGGAGGGTGAGCGAGTGTCAGCGATGGAAAGGCAGATGGAGAGACAGAGAGAGACAGAGATAGAAGGAGAGAGATGGAGTGACATGGAGGAAAGGACAGATGGAGAGATAGAGTGAGAGAGACAGAGATAGAAGGAGAGAGATGGCGTGACAGAGAGGGAAAGACTGATGGAGAGAGAGAGAGAGAGTGGGAGAGAAGTAGAGAGAGGGAGTGTCAGCGAAGGAAGGACAGATGGAGAGACAGAGAGAAAGACAGGGATGGAAGAGAGAGAGGGAGAGACAGGGAGGGGAAGACAGATGGAGAGACAGAGAGAGAGCGACAGTAGAAGGGACAGAGAGTGAGAGGGAGAGAGATGGAGTGACAGGGAGGGAAGGATAGATGGAGGGATAGAGAGAGACAGAGATGGAAGGAGAGAAAGGGAGTGACAGGGAGGGGAAACAAATGGAAAGTCTTTTTCGTTTCGGTCTTCAGCACTGAAACAGGCCCTTCGGCCCACCGAGTCTGTGCCGAGCATCCACCACCCATTTATACTGATCCTACACTATTCCCATATTCCTACCATATCCCCACCTAACCCTATATTTTCTTACCACCAACCTATACTAGGAACAATTTATAATGGCCAATTTACCTACCAACCTGCAATTCTTTCGGCTTGTGGGAGGAAACCAGAACACCCGGAGAAAACTAACACACACACAGGTAGAACTAGCAAAGTCCACACAGGCGGTACCCAGAATTGAACACGGGTCGCTGGTGCTGTGAGGCTGCGGTGCTAACCACTGCGCCACTGTGCCGACGTATAGAGAGAGAGAAAGAGATAGAAGGCGAGAGAGGGAAAGACAGAGAGGGAAAGACATATGGAGGGACAGCGTGAGAGACAGAGACAGAAGGAGAGAGATGGAGTGACAGGGAGGAAAGGACAGATGGAGGGATCGAGAGAGAGAGACAGAGATAGAAGTAGAGAGAGGGCGTGACAGAGAGGGAAAGACAAATGGAGAGACAGAGAGAGAGAAGTCGAGAGAGGGAGAGAGAGGGAGTCTCAGGGAGGGAATGACATATGGAGAGACAGAGAGAAAGACAGAGTTAGGAGAGTGAGAGAGAGACAGAGAGGTAAAGACAGATGGAGAGACAGAGAAAGTGACAGTGATAGAAGGAGAGAGAGGGAGATACAGAGAGGGAAAGACAGATGGAGAGACAAGTGAGAGACAGAGAGAAAAGGAGAGAGATGGAGTGACAGAAATGGAAGGATAGATGGATGGATAGAGAGAGAGATACAGAGATAGAAGGAGAGAGAGGGAGTGCCAGAGAGGGAAAGACAGATGGAGGGACAGACAGAGCGACAGAGAGGAAGGCAGAGACAGAAATAGAAGGAGAGAGAGGGAGAGACAGGTGGTGGGGATGACTGATGAAGTGAGAGAAAGTCAGAGAGCGAAGAGAGATGGAAAGACAGAGACGGAAAGACAGATGGAGAGACAGCGAGAGAGTGGCAGAGATGGAAGGAGAGCGAGTGAGTGACAGGGAGGGAAGGACGGATGCAGGGATAGAGAGAAAGTCAGAGATAGAAGGAGACAGAGGGAGTGACAGGGGGTGGGGAAGACAGATGGAGAGACAGAGAGAGAGAAGACAGAGAGAAAAGGAGAGAGACGGAGAGACAGAGAGGGAAAGACAGAGAGGGACACACAGAGAGGAGAGAGATGGAGTGACACGGAGGGAAGGACAGATGTAGGCATAGAGAGAGACAGGCAGAGATAGAAGGAGAGAGAGGGAGTGTCGAGAGGGAAAGACAGATGGAGAGACAGCGAGAGAGAGACAGATGGAGGGACAGAGAGAAAGAGACAGAGATAGAAAGAGAGAGACGGAGTGTCAGGGACGGAAAGACAGATGGAGGGACAGAGAGAGAGAGACAGAGAGAGAAGGAGAGTGAGCGAGTGATAGGGAGGGAAAGACAGATGGAGGGACTGAGTGAGAGACAGAGAGAGTGGTAGAGAGATGGAGTGACAGGGAGGGAAGGACCAATGGAGGGATGGAGCCAGAGAGATAGAGATAGAAGGAGGGAGAGGGCGTGACTGAGAGGGAAAGGCAGATGGATAGACAGAGAGAGACAGAGATAGAAGGGAAGAGATGGAGTGACATGGAGGAAAGGACAGATGGAGGGATAGAGTGAGAGAGACAGAGATATAAGGAGAGAGAGGTCGTGACAGAGAGGGAAAGACAAATGGAGAGGGAGAGAGAGAGAGAAGTAGAGAGAGGGAGAGGGAGGGAGTGTCAGGGAGGGAAAGGCGGATGGAGAGACAGAGAGAGGCAGAGGTAGAAGGAGAGAGATGGAGTGACACGGAGGAAAGGACAGATGAAGGGATAGAGAGAGAGAGACAGAGATAGAAGCAGAGAGAGGGCGTGACATAGAGGGAAAGACAGATGGAGAGAGAGAGAAGTAGAGAGAGGAGAGGGAGGGAGTGTCAGGGAGGGAAAGGCAGATGGAGAGTCAGAGAAAGGAACGCAGAGATGGAAGGAGGGTGAGGGAGTGTCAGCGAGCGAAGGACAGATGGAGAGACAGAGAGAAAGACAGGGATAGAAGAGACAGAGGGAGAGACAGAGAGGGGAAGACTGATGGAGAGACAGAGAGAGGGAGAGACAGAGAGAGAAGGAGAGAGATGGAGTTACACGGAGGGAAGGACAAATGTAGGCATATAGAGAGAGAGGCAGAGATAGAAGGAGAGAGAGGGTGTGTCAGAGAGGGAAAGACAGATGGAGAGACAGAGAGAGAGCGACAGATGGAGGGACAGAGAGAGGGAGACAGATACAGAAGGAGAGAGAGGGACTGTCAGGGAGGGAAAGACAGATGAAGAGACAGAGAGAGAGAGACAGAGAGAGAGGGAGAGAGCTGGAGTGACAGGGAGGGAAGGATAGATGGAGGGATAGCGAGAGAGACAGACAGACATTGAAGGAGAGAGAGGGTGAAACAGAGAGGGAAAGGCAGTTGGAGAGACATAGAGAGAGCGACAGATGGAGGGACAGAGAGAGAGAGACAGAGTTGAAAGGTGAGAGAGGGCGGGACAGGGAGTGAAAGACAGATGGGGAGACAGAGAGAGAGGTAGAGAGATGGAAGGAGAGAGAGGGGGTGGCAGGGAGGGAAAGACAGACGGAGGGACGACGATGGAGAGAGAGATAGAAGGAGAGAGACGGAGTGCCAGGAAGGGAGAGACAGATGGTGGGACAGAGTGTGAACAGAGAGAGAACGAGTGAGATGGTGTAACAGGGAGGGAAGGATAGATGGATGGATAGAGAGAGAGATACAGAGACAGAAGGAGAGAGTGGCAGTGACAGAGAGGGAAAGACAGATGGAGGGACAGGGAGAGAGTGGCAGAGATGGAAGGAGAGCGAGTGAGTGACAGGGGTGGGGAAGACAAATGGGGAGACAGAGAGAGAGAGAGACAGAGAGAAGGAGAGAGAGGGAATGACAGGGAAGGAAAGACAGATGGAGGGTCAGATTGATAGACAGAGAGAGAAGGAGGGAGATGGAGTGACACGGAGGGAAGGACAGATGTAGGCATAGAGAGAGACAGACAGAGAAAGAAGGAGAGAGAGGGAGTGTCGAGAGGGAAAGACAGATGGAGATCAGAGAGAGAGAAAGTTGGAGGGACAGAGAGGAAGAGAGAGAGATAGAAGGAGAGAGACGGAGTGTCAAGGATGGAAAGACAAATGGAGGGACAGAGAGAGACAGAGAGAGAGACAGAGAGAGAAGGAGAGAGAGCGAGTGATAGGGAGGGAACGACAGATGGAGGGACAGAGTGAGAGAAAGTGAGAGAGCGAGAGAGATGGAGTGACAGGGAGAGAAAGGCACATGGAGGGATGGAGAGAGAGAGAGACAAACAATGAAGGAGAGAGATGGAGAGACAGAAGAGAAAGGCAGTTGGTGAGACTGAGAGAGATACAGAGCTAGAAGGAGAGAGAGGGAGTAACAGAGAGGGAAAGACTGATGGAGGGACAGAGAGAGAGAGACAGAGATGAGAGGAGAGAGAGGGAATGATAGGGAGGGAAAGACAGATGGAAAGACAGAGAGAGAGAGACAGAGATAGAAGGAGAGTGAGGGAGAGACAAAGAGGGAAAGACAGATTGAGGGACAGAGAGAGAGACAGAGATAAAGGCAGAGACAGAAATACAAGGAGAGAGAGGGAGAGACAGGGGGTGGGGATGACTGATGAAGTGAGAGAGAGTCAGAGAGAGAAGAGAGATGGAGAGACAGAGATGGAAAGACAGATGGAGAGAGAGGGAGAAAGTGGCAGAGATGGAAGTAGAGCGAGTGAGTGACAGGGAGGGAAGGACGGATGCAGGGATAGAGAGAGAGATAGAGATAGAAGGAAAGAATGGCAGTGACAGAGAGGGACAGACAGATGGAGGGACAGAGAGAGAGTCAGAGATAGAAGGAGACAGAGGGAGTGACAGGTGTTGGGGAAGACAGGTAGAGAGACAGAGAGAGAGAGAGACAGAGAGAAAAGTAGAGAGAGGGAGAGACAGAGAGGGAAAGACAGAGAGAGCGACAGAGAGAGAGAAGCAGAGAGATGGAATGTCAATGAAGTAAAGACAGATGGAGGGACAGATGGAGAGATAGAGAGAGAGAGACAGATGGAGGGGCAGAGAGAAAGAGACTGAGATAGAAGGAGAGAGACGGAGTGTCAGGGATGGAACGACAGATGGAGGGACAGAGAGAGAGAGAGACAGAGAGAGAGAGACCGAGAGAGAAGGAGAGAGAGCGAGTGAGAGGGAGGGAAAGACAGATTGAGGGACAGAGTGAGAGACAGAGAGAGCGGGAGAGAGATGGAGTGACAGTGTGGGAAGGACAGTTGGAGGGATGGAGTGAGAGAGGGACAGACAATGAAGGAGAGAGAGGGAGAAACAGAAGAGAAAGGCAGTTGGAGAGACAGGGAGAGTGCCAAAGATAGAAGGAGAGAGAGGGAGTAACAGAGAGGGAAAGACAGATGGAGGGACAGAGAGAGAGAGACAGAGATGGAAGGAGAGAGAGGGAGTGACAGGGAGGGAAAGACAGATGGAGGAACAGAGATAGAGACAGAGGTAGAAGGAGAGAGAGGGAGTGACAGGGTTGGAACGACAGATGGAGGGACAGAGAGAGAGACAGAGAGAGAGGGAGAGAGATGGAGTCACAGGGAGAGGAGGACAGATGGAGGGGTGGAGAGAGAGAGAGACAGACAATGAAGGAGAGTGATGGAGAGACAGAAGAGAAAGGCAGTTGGAGAGACAGAGAGAGATACAGAGATAGAAGGAGAGAGGGGGAGTAACAGAGAGGGAAAGACAGATGGAGGGACAGAGAGAGAGACAGATAGAAGGAGAGAGAGGGAGTGATCGGGAGGGAAAGACAGATGGAAAGACACAGAGAGAGAGACAGAGATAGAAGGTGAGTGAGGGAGAGACAAAGAGGGAAAGACAGATGCAGGGACAGAGTTCGAGACAGGCAGAGACAGAAATAGAAGGAGAGAGAGGGAGAGACAGGGGGTGGGGATGACTGATGAAGTGAGAGAGCGTCAGAGAGAGAAGAGAGATGGAGAGACAGAGACGGAAAGGCAGATGGAGAGACAGGGAGAAAGTGGCAGAGATGGAAGTAGAGCGAGTGAGTGACAGGGAGGGAAGGACGGATGCAGGGATGGAGAGAGAGATAGAGATAGAACGGAAGAGTGGCAGTGACAGAGAGGGACAGACAGATGGAGGGACAGAGAGAGAGTCAGAGGTAGAAGGAGACAGAATGAGTGACAGGGGGTGAGGAAGACAGATGGAGAGACAGAGAGAGGGAGAGCCAGAGAGAGAACGAGAGAGAGGGAGAGGCAGAGAGTGAAAGACAGAGAGAGAGAAGGAGAGAGAGGGATTGACTGGGAAGGAAAGACAGATGGAGGGACAGATTGAGAGACAGAGAGAGAGAGAGAGAGATAGAGAAGGAGAGAGAGGGAGAGACAGAGAGTGAAAGACAGAGAGAGAGACAGAGAGAGAGAAGCAGAGAGAGGGAATGACAATAAAGGAAAGACAGATGGAGGGACAGATTGAGAGACAGAGAGAGAAGGAGAGAGATGGAGTGACACGGAGGGAAGGACAGATGTAGGCATAGAGAGAGACACAGAGATAGAAGGAGAGAGAGGGAGTGTCGAGAGGGAAAGACAGATGGAGAGACAGAGAGAGAGAGACATATGGAGGGACAGAGAGAGAGACAGATATAGAAGGAGAGAGAGGGAGTGTCAGGGAGGGAAAGACAGATGAAGGGACAGAGAGAGAGAGACAGAGAGAGAGGGAGAGAGCTGGACTGACAGGGAGGGAAGGATAGATGGAGGGATAGCGAGAGAGACAGACAGACATTGAAGGAGAGAGAGGGAGTGTCGAGAGGGAAAGACAGATGGAGAGACAGAGAGAGAGAGACAGATGGAGGGACTGAGAGAAAGAGACAGAGATAGAAGGAGAGACACGGAGTGTCAGGGTTGGAACGACAGATGGAGGGACAGAGAGAGAGACAGAGAGAGAGGGAGAGAGATGGAGTCACAGGGAGAGGAGGACAGATGGAGGGGTGGAGAGAGAGAGAGAGAGACAGACAATGAAGGAGAGTGATGGAGAGACAGAGAGGGAAAGACAGATGGAGGGCCAGAGAGAGAGACAGATAGAAGGAGAGAGAGGGAGTGTTCGGGAGGGAAAGACAGATGGAAAGACAGAGAGAGAGAGACAGAGATAGAAGGTGAGTGAGGGAGAGACAAAGAGGGAAAGACAGATGCAGGGACAGAGTTCGAGACAGGCGGAGACAGAAATAGAAGGAGAGAGAGGGAGAGGCAGGGGGTGGGGATGACTGATGAAGTGAGAGAGCGTCAGAGAGAGAAGAGAGATGGAGAGACAGAGACGGAAAGGCAGATGGAGAGACAGGGAGAAAGTGGCAGAGATGGAAGTAGAGCGAGTGAGTGACAGGGAGGGAAGGACGGATGCAGGGATGGAGAGAGAGATAGAGATAGAACGGAAGAGTGGCAGTGACAGAGAGGGACAGACAGATGGAGGGACAAAGAGAGAGTCAGAGGTAGAAGGAGACAGAATGAGTGACAGGGGGTGAGGAAGACAGATGGAGAGACAGAGAGAGAGAGAGACAGAGAGAAAAGTAGAGAGATGGATGGACAGAGAGGGAAAGACAGAGAGAGAGACAGAGAGAGAAAAGCAGAGAGAGGGACTGACAATGAAGGAAAGACAGATGAAAGGACAGATTGAGAGACAGAGAAAGAAGGAGAGAGATGGAGTGACACGGAGGGAAAGACAGATGTCGGCATTGAGAGAGACAGACAGAGATAGAATGAGAGAGAGAGTGTCCAGAGGGAAAAACAGATGGAGAGACAACGAGAGAGAGACAGATGGAGGGACAGAGAGAAAGAGACAGAGATAGAAGGAGAGGGATGGAATGTCAGGGATGGAACGACAGATGGAGGGACACAGAGAGAGAGAAAGAGAGAGAGACAGAGAGTGAAGGAGAGTGAGCGAGTGAGAGGGAGGGAAAGACAGATGGAGGGACAGAGTGAGAGACAGAGAGAGAGCGGGAGAGAGATGGAGTGACAAGGAGGGAAGGACAGTTGGAGGGATGGAGAGAGAGAGAGACAGACAATGAATGAGAGAGAGGGAGAGACAGAAGTGAAAGGCAGTTGGAGAGACAGAGAGAGAGAGACAGAGATAGAAGGAGAGAGACGGAGTGTCAGGGATGGAACGACAGATGGAGGGACAGAGAGAGAGAGAGACAGAGAGAGAGACATACAGAGAGAGAAGGAGACAGAGCGAGTGAGAGGGAGGGAAAGACATTTGGAGGGACAGAGTGAGAGACAGAGAGAGCGGGAGAGAGATGGAGTGACAGGGAGGGAAGGACTGTTGGAGGGATGGAGAGAGAGAGGCAGACAATGCAGGAGAGAGAGGGAGAGACAGAAGAGAAAGGCAGTTGGAGAGACAGAGAGGGAGACAGAGATAGAAGGAGAGGGAGGGGGTAATAGAGAGGGAAAGACAGATTTAGGGACAGTGAGAGAGAGACAGAGATGGAAGGAGAGCGAGAGAGTGACAGGGAGGGAAAGACAGATGGAGGGACAGAGATAGAGACAGAGGTAGAAGGAGAGAGAGGGAGTGATAGGGAGGGAAAGACAGATGGAAAGACAGAGAGTGAGAGACAGAGATAGAAGGAGAGTGAGGGAGAGACAGAGAAGGAAAGGCAGATGGAGAGACAGAGAGAGAGACAGAGATAGAAGGAGAGAGATGGAGTGACATGGAGGAAAGGACAGATGGAGGGATAGAGTGAGAGAGACAGAGATAGAAGGAGAGAGAGGGAGTGCCAGGAAGGGAGAGACAGATGGAGGGACAGAGTGTGAATAGAGAGAGAAGGAGCGAGATGGTGTGACAGGGAGGGAAGGATAGATGGATGGATAGAGAGAGAGATACAGAGATAGAAGGAGAGAGAGGGAGTGACAGAGAGGGAAAGACAGATGGAGGGACAGGGAGAGAGTGGCAGAAATGGAAGGAGAGCGAGTGAGTGACAGGGGTGGGGAAGACAGATGGAGAGACAGAGAGAGAGAGAGACAGAGAGAGAAGTAGAGAGAGGGAGAGCCACAGAGGGAAAGACAGAGAGAGAGAAGGAGAGAGAGGGAATGACAGGGAAGGAAAGACAGATGGAGGGACAGATTTCCAGACAGAGAGAGAAGGAGAGAGATGGAGTGACACGGAGGGTAGGACAGATGTCGGCATAGAGAGACAGACAGAGAAAGAAGGAGAGAGAGGGAGTGTCGAGAGGGAAAGACAGATGGAGAATCAGAGAGAGAGAAAGATGGAGGGACAGAGAGAAAGAGACAGAGAGAAAGAGAGAGAGAGAGAAAGATGGAGGGACAGAGAGAAAGAGACAGAGATAGAAGGAGAAGACGGAGTGTCAGGGATGGAAAGGCAGATGGAGGGACAGAGAGAGAGAGAGAGAGACAGAGAGAGAGAGACAGAGAGAGAAGTAGAGAGAGCGAGTGATACGGAGGGAACGACAGATGGAGGGACAGAGTGAGAGAAAGAGAGAGAGCGAGAGAGATGGAGTGACAAGGAGAGAAGGACAGGTGGAGGGATGGAGAGAGAGAGAGACAGACAATGAAGGAGAGAGATGGAGATACAGAAGAGAAAGGCAGTTGGAGAGACAGAGAGATATACAGAGATGAATGGAGAGAGAGGGAATGATAGGGAGGGAAAGACTGATGGAAAGACAGAGAGAGAGAGATACAGAGATAGAAGGAGAGTGAGGGAGCGACAAAGAGGGAAAGACAGATGGAGGGACAGAGAGAGAGACAGAGATAAAGGCAGAGACATAAATACAAGGAGAGAGAGGGATAGACAGGGGGTGGGTATGACTGATGAAGTGAGAGAGAGAGTCAGAGAGAGAAGAGAGAAGGAGAGACAGAGACGGAAAGACAGATGGAGAGACAGGGAGAAAGTGGCAGAGATGGACGGAGAGCGAGTGAGTGACAGGGAGGGAATGACGGATGCAGGGGTAGAAAGAGAATTAGAGATAGAAGGAAAGAATGGCAGTGACAGAGAGGGACAGACAGATGGAGGGACAGAGCGAGAGTCAGAGGTAGAAGGAGACAAATGGAGTGACAGGTGGTGGGGAAGACAGGTAGAGAGACAGAGAGAGAGACAGACAGAGAGAAAAGTGGAGAGAGGGGGAGACAGAGAGGGAAAGACAGAGAGAGAGACAGAGATAAAGGCAGAGACAGAAATACAAGGAGAGAGAGGGATAGACAGGGGGTGGGTATGACTGATGAAGTGGGAGAGAGTCAGAGAGAGAAGAGAGATGGAGAGACAGAGAGGGAAAGACAGATGGAGGGACAGGGAGAGAGTGGCAGAAATGGAAGGAGAGCGAGTGAGTGACAGGGGTGGGGAAGCCAGATGGAGAGACAGAGAGAGAGAGAGACAGAGAGAGAAGGAGAGAGAGGCAGAGCCACAGAGGGAAAGACAGAGAGAGAGAAGGAGAGAGAGGGAATGACAGGGAAGGAAAGACAGAAGGAGGGACAGATTTACAGACAGAGAGAGAAGGAGAGAGATGGAGTGACACGGAGGGTAGGACAGATGTAGGCATAGAGAGAGACAGACAGAGAAAGAAGGAGAGAGAGGGAGTGTCGAGAGGGAAAGACAGATGGAGAATCAGAGAGAGAGAAAATTGGAGGGACAGAGAAGAAAGAGACAGAGAGAAAGAGAGAGAGAGAGAAAGATGGAGGGACAGAGAGAAAGAGACAGAGATAAAAGGAGAGAGACAGAGAGAGAAGTAGAGAGAGCGAGTGATACGGAGGGAACGGCAGATGGAGGGACAGAGTGAGAGAAAGAGAGAGAGCGAGAGAGATGGAGTGACAAGGAGAGAAGGACAGGTGGAGGGATGGAGAGAGAGAGAGACAGACAATGAAGGAGAGAGATGGAGATACAGAAGAGAAAGGCAGTTGGAGAGACAGAGAGATATACAGAGATGGATGGAGAGAGTGGGAATGAAAGGGAGGGAAAGACTGATGGAAAGACAGAGAGAGAGAGATACAGAGATAGAAGGAGAGTGAGGGAGCGACAAAGAGGGAAAGACAGATGGAGGGACAGAGAGAGAGACAGAGATAAAGGCAGAGACAGAAATACAAGGAGAGAGAGGGATAGACAGGGGGTGGGTATGACTGATGAAGTGAGAGAGAGTCAGAGAGAGAAGAGAGATGGAGAGACAGAGACGGAAAGACAGATGGAGAGACAGTGAGAAAGTGGCAGAGATGGAAGGAGAGCGAGTGAGTGACAGGGAGGGAATGACGGATGCAGGGGTAGAAAGAGAGATAGAGATAGAAGGAAAGAATGGCAGTGACAGAGAGGGACAGACAGATGGAGGGACAGAGAGAGAGTCAGAGGTAGAAGGAGACAGAGGGAGTGACAGGTGGTGGGGAAGACAGGTAGAGAGACAGAGAGAGAGACAGACAGAGAGAAAAGTGGAGAGATGGAGAGACAGAGAGGGAAAGACAGAGAGAGAGACCGAGAGATAGAAGCAGAGAGATGGAATGTCAATGAAGGAAAGACAGATGGAGGGACAGATTGAGAGACAGAGAGAGAAGGAGAGAGATGGAGTGACACGGAGGGAAGGACAGATGTAGGCATAGAGAGAGACAAACAAGGAGGAAGGTGCAGGGAACAAGTGGCTGCAAGAGATGGGGAGAGGGAAATCTACAGGATTACATTGGCAGATCTGCAGCAGCGCTTCCCAAACAAGTCCCTTCGGAGCACCCTCCAGCCCCCTTCCTTGTGGTGAAAAAATCCAAAGACCCCCGAAAACACAAAATCTAATACTGCGGATGCTGGAAACCTGAAATAAAAACCGTGTTGGAAATACTGAGCATTTCCAGCCTTTTGTATCTCTATCAGCCCCAAAAGCACACAGTCTTTTCTGTATCTAGAAATGAATTTGACAATGACAAATCTATAGTTATTATTATTTCCCCTTTCTGATTAAAGCTCTTGTCTGAGAATTCCACGTGGCCAAAAGATTTTCCCTCTGCATCATCACAGCTGCAGCTTCCGAAAAGATTCTCCTTGGGAATAAGAGAAATAAAATTGATTAAAACAAAGCAAAGCATTTTTGCACAGAAATTAAACGCAGCAATAGCCCATTGCTCTTTCTCTCACTCACTCACATAAAACAATCTCTCAGTGACTTACAAACACATCCCCCGACACAGAGCCAGAGACTGGGAAGTGTAGATGTGTTTACCCTGTCATTTCCTGCTGTCTCACTCTCCCTCTCTGTCTCTCTCTCTCTATTTCTCTTTGTGTCTCTCTACATCTGTTTCTGTCTCATTTTAAAAACACACAAACACTGGTGACCCCCATCCCCTCTCCCACAGAAGGATAGATAGAGTAATCAACATTCCCATCCCTGAAAACCTGAATACAAATGGTCCCCAGGTGTTTCATTTCACTGCCAAATTCAGCCCACAGCCTAAAACACCAGCAATATTCGGGAATGAGAACAAGCCTTTTCAAACCTTCACATTTCACCCATTTCATTGCTGATTTACAGAAGCATTTGGCACTCAATGAATTAATTTTTAAAGTGTTCGTCAATGTTGCAATGTTGGAAATGCTGTAGGCCATTGGTGCACAGCAAGATCCCACAAGCAGCAGTCTGATAACAGTCGGCTACCCCTCTGATTCCCTCCATGTTTCCCTCACTCTCCTGTGCCTCTCTTCCTCCTGTTACTCTCATTCAGAGATACAGATGGAGAGAGACAGAGAAATTCATGGCACTGCCCAAAACACCAGCATTATTCGGGAATTATACCGGCTTCAAGCTCCGGACATAAATTCCAGGCCTTCAGGAGAGCTTTACACACAAAGAATTCACTTCTAAAACGCAGTCACAGTAACAATGCAGGGAATTCTACAGGGAAGCTGTGCACAGCAAGATCCCAGCAATGGCGACTCTTCAAAATTCAGTTTACGAAGATTTTGAGTGTGGATTTATCTCTCTCTCTCTCTCTCTCGCTCTCACTCTCTGTCGTTCTCCATCTTTCTCTGCCTTCCTTCCCTCACCCACACTCCGCCTATCTCTCTCTCTCTCTCTCTCTCTCTGCATTTAACCTGCCACCTCTAGCTGTCTCTCACTCTCCCTCTTTTTCTCTCCGTTTCTGCCTCAGTGTTGTAATGTAAGAATTGATGCAGGGAATGTATGCACAGCAGGATCCCACAATATGATCATAGCCAAATGTCACATCACAGGCTTCAGAAAATGCTAAACTCCATCTTTAAACATTTTGCAAGCCTTTATACAGCTTCGCGTTCAGCTCTTGTAATTATTGGCCCTCAGGAGCAGTTGACACTCAATGAATTCATTTTGAAAGTGGTCCTCACTGTTGCAATGCAGGAAACCTGCAGGCAATTTCTGCACAGCAAGATCCCAGAGGCATCAATATGACAACATGCAGGTACTCTGTTTTTAGTGATGCAAGTTTAGAGATCCCAGAGGGAAGGACATTCCTGCAGTTTGAAAATCTCAAACACACCTTTCCCTGTCTTTCTCCTGCTCCTTCCCCCACCCCATGCACAACTGTTTCTTTTTCTCCCGATCTGGGATTTAATCTGGATTGAAACGTCCTCTGAAGTGTTTCTGTCACCGTTTAAAATAACCACACGTCACATTGTGGCTCCTGTTGATTAATTGTTAAAATAGAGGAAGTGCGGGGGAGAGAAAAGCAGAGGAAGTTGGAGAGAAAACACAGAGAAATCCACTCTCAGACCCTCAGGAAGTTGAATTTTAAAGTGTCCACATTGTTGTCGTGCAGGAAATGGTGCAGGCCACTAGATGCACAGCAAGATCCCACAAGCTGCAATGTGATAATAGCCACATTTCAGTCCCCAGAAAAGGCGAAACACCTTCTTTAAACTGGGAACAAGTGGCTGACTCTGTCTCATCATTACAAATAACGACAAATCACATTGCCGTGTTTGGCATGTTTTCTATTTTTCAATGGTTTAATTGGAGAAGGAGAGTGTGAAACCGAAACAGAGAAGAGAAAGCATGGGGGGGAGGGGGGGGGGGGGGGGGCTGGGGGGGGGGGGGGAGATAGAGACACAGGGAAAGAATGTGGAGACAGAGAGAAAGCTAACCTCAGACCTACAGTAAAATGAATTAAAATGGGCACCGAGCATCTTATTTCACTGTAAGCTTCCTGGCGTTGCCCAAAAACCAGCAAACCTCACAGACAGGGCTGGAAGTAGCAAGTGGCAAATGGGATTCCCTCCTGGGGAGGCTCGTTTAACCCCAGGCTTTCAAACAAGTTCAAACTCCAGGGCTTTAAGCCAATTTGTGCACAGCAAGATCCCAGAGGCAGCAATAAGATAATACGCAGATAATCTGTCTTTAGTGATTTAAGTTTAGAGATCCCAGAGGGAGGGACTTGCCTGCAGTTTGAAAATCTCAAACACCCCTCTCCCTGTCTTTCTCCTGCTCCCTCCCCGAACTCGTCCACATCTGCTTCTTTCTCTCTCGATCTGGGATTTAATCTGGATTTAAACGTCCACTGAAATGTTTCTGTCACCGTTTAAAATAACCACGCGTCACATTCGAGTCATCGAGAGATACAACACTAAAACAGGCCCTTCGGCCCAACGCTGACCATCAGCCACCCATTTATGCTAATTCTACATTAATGCCATTTTTCCCCCTCTCACAACCCCACCTTCCCTCAATTCTCCTACCACCTATCTACACGAGGGGCAATTTTTATAATGGCCAATTTACCTATCAACTCGCAAGTCTTTGGCATGTGGCAGGAAACCACACGGAGAACTTTCAAACTCCGCACAGGCAGGACCCAGAACTGAACCTGGGTTGCTGGAGCTGTGAGTCTGCGGTGCTAACCATTTAGCTGCTGCAGGAAAGTCCTTCCCTCTGCGATCCCTAAACGTACATCACTGAAAATAGATTATCTGCATATTATCACATTGCTGCCTGTGGGATCTTGCTGTGCACACATTGTGGCACCTATTGAGATCCCACAATTTCATTTCACCCTCAAATTCACGGCACTGCCCAATACACCATCATTACTCGGGAATTATACCAGCTTCAAGCTCAGGACTTTAATTCCAGGCCTTCAGATAATGCAAAAATTCAGATAATCTGTTTTAGTGCACAGCAAGATCCCAGCAATGGTGACATTGCAATATTCAGTATACCAAGCTTTTGATGTGGATTACTCTCTCTGTCTCTCTCCATCTTTCTCTGCCTTCCCTCCCTCACCCACATTACGCCTGTCTCTCTCTCTCTCTCTCTGTTTAACCTGCCACCTCCAGCTGTTTCTCACTCTCCCTCTTTTTCTCTCCATCCATTTCTGCCTCAGTGTTGGATGTAGGAATTGTTTGCAGGAAATTTATACGAAGCAGGATCCCACAATGTGATCATAGCCAAATATCCCATCACAGTCCAGAAAAAATGCTAAACTCCATCTTTAAACTTATAACAAGTCTTCAAACAGCCTCACGTTCAGCTCTTGTAATTATTATAAAATTCATGTAAAAACACAGAGAAATCCACACTCAGACCCTCAGGAAGCTGAATTTTAAACTGCTGTGATGGACGAGATGCTGCAGGCCACTAGATGCACAGCAAGATCCCACAAGCAGCAATGTGATAATAACCAGATTTCAGTCATTTTTCCAAAATGAAAATTCCTGAAGGCAAGAGGGAGGGAGGGAAAATTGATTAAAAGGCATTGTTAAACAAAATAGCTTCGTACATCTTATGTAACAGTAAAGATTCATAACATTGCCCAAAGGATATGGATTACTCTAGAATTATAACAAGCCTTTAGAAACTATCACATTTGTGACTTAATTCCAAGCTTTTGACCCTCAATGAGTTAACTTTTAAAGTGGTCGTCACTGTTGCAATGTTAGAAATGCTGCAGGCCATTGGTGCACAGCAAGAGCCCACAAACAGCATTCTGATAACAGTCGGCTACCCCCACCTCTCCCCCTCTGATTCCCTCCATGTTTCCCTCACTCTCCTGCATCTCTCTCCCTCCTGTTACTCCCATTCAGAGAGACAGATGGAGAGAAAGAGAGAGTCTTGCGAGGTGGGCCCCAGATAGGAAATTGAACTTCGGGCTAATAAACAGACACAACTCACGTGGGCCCTTTGGGTGCAGCCTGTGGACAAGGCCTCAGTCCGTCCCCTCAGCAGGAAGCTCCTGTCCAAAGATTCCTCGTCCCAAACTTCCCCTCTTTTCATCTTCACTATGCAGTTTTCAGAATGAAAATTCCTCAGGGGAAAGAAGGTGAAAAAAAATTGGATTAAAATACAAAGCGAGGACATTTTTAAACAAATTCGCACAGCAAGAGTCCAGGGCTTCCTTTCTCAGTTACACAGACAATCAGCAATATTCAAATACAATCAAATCACAGTTATATACCAGATTGAGACAGAGGGAGCACACACACACAGATACACACACTGAACCAGAGTGGGGAATGTGTCCAATCTCTCTAGAGAGAGAGTAAAAGGTGGGTTTTGTGATTGGAACTGGGATTTTCCAACCCAGTTATATCCTGAGTTAGCTGTTTACAAATTCCTCCCCTTGAGCCTCTGACATGTTGGGCTGTCTCTCAATCTCCTGCCTCGGGGGCGGGGGAGGGGGCCTGTCCATTGATATGTTAATCCCAAGACAGGACCTTCCTGACTCTTCCAGCCCATTGATATGTTAATCCCAGGACAGGACCTTCCTGACTCTTTTCCAGTCGATTTATATGTTAATCCCAGCACAGCAATGCTTTCAGCCATCTCTTTGTTAACGTTAAACCTTTAATCCTATCCCTGCGGTTTGAAAATATCAAACACCGATCTAGCACTCACCCCTGAAACTTTCACACTAAACCCACAATACAGGAGCGGGCAGATAATGGGGATTGTTACTGAGGCTGTGTTTGGGGATTTTTACTGACATCAGAGTGAATTTTAAAGTGTCTCCCCTTCCCTCACTTCTAAAGTCTCTTAGGGTTGTGTGCTGGCAGCTTTTTCAGTGTCCAGTCCCTTTCAACTTTTAATTAAATCTGTTCAACACAAATAAATGTAAAGTTTCTCCGACAAGTTGTTTTGTCCTCCCTCTTTCACTGTCTCTCTCTGTCACTCCCTATTTCTCTCTCTCTGTCTCTCTCAGGACCTGGCAGACACTGGGGATCGTTACTGAGGTTCTGTTGGCCATTTTTACTGTCGTCAGTGTGGACTGTAAAATCTGTCTGTGTGTGTGTCTGTGTGTCTGTGTGTGTGTGTGTGTCTCTCTCTCTCTCTCTCTCTCTCTCTGTCTCTCTGTCTGTGTGTGTGTGTGTCTGTGTGTGTGTGTGCCTTTGTGTGCCCCTTTATCTGTGTGTCGGTGTGAGTCTGCATGTTTGTGTGTGAGAGAGAGAGAATCTCAGGGTCTCCTCTCTGCATCTCTATCTCTCCTTCTCTCTCTCTTTCTCCTTCTCTCTCTTTATCTCCCTCCCTCTTAGTCCGCCTCTCTCATAGAAACATAGAAAATAGGAACAGGAGTAGGCCATTCGGCCCTTCGGGTCTGCTCTGCCAATTATAAAGATCACGACCGATGGTCTAATTCAGTACCCTGTTCCCACTTTCTCCCCATAGCCCTTGAGCCCTTTGACATTAAGAAATATATCTCTCTCCTCCTTGAATATATTTAATGACTTGGTCTCCTCTGCCTTCTGCGGTAAAGAATTCCACAGGTTCACCACCCTCTTCCCCATCCATCTCTACCCCTCTATCTCCGTCTCCACCCTCTATCTCCGTCTCCACACTCTATCTCCCTCTCCCCCTCTATCTCCGTCTCCACCCTCCATCTCCCTCTCCCCCTCTATCTCCCTCTCCCCTCTATCTCCCAATCCCCCTCTATCTCTCTCCCCGCTCTCTCTCCCTCTCCATCTCTATCTCCCTCTCCCCGCTCTATCTCCATCTCCCCCCTCAATCTCCTTCTCCCCTCTATCTCCCAATCCCCCTCGATCTCCCTCTCCCCCTCTATCTCACTCTCCCCCTCTATCTGTCTCTCCCCCTCGATCTCCCTCACCCCCTCTATTTCCCTCTTCCCCGCCAGCTCTTTCTCCCCCTCTATCTCTCTCTCCCCCTCTATCTCCCTCACTCTCCCTGTCCCCCTCTCTTTCCCTCTCACCATCTCTCCCCCTCTCACCCTCTCTCGCCCTCTCGCCCTCCCTCTCCCTCTACCCCTCTCTCTCCCTCTCTCTCTCTCTCTCCCCCTCTCTCTCCCCTCCCTCTTTCCCCCCTCTCGCTCTCTCTCCCCCTCTATCTATCTCTCCCCCTCAATCTCCCTCTCCCCCTCTATCTCCCTCCCCCCTGTATCTCCCTCTCCCCTCTATATCTCTCTCCCCTCTATCTCTCTCTCCTCCTCCATCTCCCGCTCTCACTCTCGCCCCCTCTATCTCTCACTTCCCCCTCTATCTCTCTCTTCCCCATCTATCTCTCTCTCCTGCTCTAACTCCCGTTCTCTCTCTCCCCCATCTATCTCTCTCCCCCTCTATCTCTCTCCCCCTCTACCTCTCTCTCCCCCTATCTCCCCCTATCTCCCGCTCCCTCTCTCCCCCTCTATCTCCCTCTCCCCCCTCTATCTCCCTCTTCCCCTCTACCTGTCTTTCCCATCTATCTGTCTCTCCCCCTCTATCTGTCTCTCCCCCTATATCTCGCTCGCAGCCTCTATCTCCCTCTCCTCTCTAGCTCTTTCTCCCCCCTCTATCTCTCTCTTCCCCTCTATGTCTCTCTCTCCCCTCTATCTCCCTCTCTCTCCCTGTCCCCTTCTCTCTCCCTCTCTCTCTCTCCCTCCCTCTCTCTCTCCCTCTTTCTCTCTCTCTCTCTCTCCCCCTCTAACTCTCTCTCCCACTCTAACTCTCTCTCTCCCCTCTATCTCCCTCTCACCCCTCTATCTCCCTCTCACTCCTCTATCTCCCTCTCACCCCTCTATATCCCTCTCACCCCTCTATCTCACTCTCCCGCTCTATCTCCCTCTCCCCTCTCTATCTCTCACCCCCCTCTATCTCTCTCTCCCCCTATCTCTCTCCCCCTCTATCACCCGCTCTCTCTCTCCCCCTCTATCTCTCTCCCTGCTCTATCTCCCGCTCTCTCACTCCCCTCCTCTATCTCCTCCCCCCTCTATCTCTCTCCCCCCTCGATCTCTCTCCCCCCTCTGTCTCTCTCCCCCCTCTATCTCTCTCCCTCTCTATCTCTCTCCACCTCTACCTCTCACTCCCCCTCTATGTCTCTCTCCCCCTTTATCTCTCGATCCTGCTCTATCTCCCGCTCTCTCTCTCCCCGCTCTATCTCCCTCTCACCCCTCTATCTCACTCTACCACTCTATCTCCCTCTCCCCTCTCTATCTCTCACCCCCCTCTATCTCTCTCTCCCCTCTATCTCTCTCCCCCTCTAACACCCGCTCTCTCTCTCCCCCTCTATCTCCCGCTCTCTCTCTCCCCTCTCTATCTCCATCCCCTCTATCTCTCTCCCCCCACGATCTCTCTCCCCCCTCTGTCTCTCTCATCCTCTATCTCTCTCCCCCCTCTATCTCTCAGCACCTCTATCTCTCACTCCCCCCTCTATCTCTCTCTCCCCCTCTATCTCTCTATCCTGCTCTATCTCCCCCTCTCTCTCTCCCCCTCTATCTCCCACTCCCCCTCTATCTCTCTTTCCCCTCTATCTCTCCCTCTCAATCTCTCTCTCCCCTCTCTATCACTCTCCCTCCCCCGACAACTATCTCTTCCCCATGTCTCTCTCTCGTTGTCTTTAGCTATCACTGTCTCTGTCTCTGTCTCTCAGTGCCGCTCCCTCTCTCTCTGTTTCTCTCTCTCTCTCTCTCTCTCTCTCTCTCTGTTACTCTCTCTCTGTGCCTCTGTCCATGAATCTATTTGTGTCTCTCTCACACCATCACTGCCTTTCTCTCTCTCTGTATCTCTCTCTCACTGTCTCTGTATCGTCCTCTCTATATCTCAGTCTACCACTCTATTTCTGCCTCTTCCTCTGTGTTCTGTCACTGTCCCTCCATCTGTCCTTCCGTCGCTGCCACTCCATCACTCTCCTTCTCTCCCTCTCTCCCTCTCTTTCTCTGACTCTGTCCATAACTCTGTCTGTGTCTTTGTGAGAACATTTCTCCCTATTTCTTTACCCCCTCTCTTTCTTTTCATCTCTCCCTTCCTCCATCGCACACAGGACAGCAATGGTTTCAACCATTTTTCCTTCTTTCTTTATCCCTCCCTCTGTGTCCCACTCTCTCCTTCCATCTCTGCCTCTGCCTCTCTCTCTGTCTCCCTCTGTCCCTCCACCTGTCTTTCCATCTCTGTCACTCCCTCTCTTTCCTTCCATCTCTCTCTCCCTCTGTCTCTGTCTCTCTCTCTCTCTATCCCTCCATCTGTCCTTCCCTTCCTGAAACTCACTTACTCTCCTTCTATCTCTCTATCTGCCTCTCTCTCTGTCTCCCTCTGTCCCTCCATCTGTCTTTCCCTCTCTGTCACTCCATCTCTCTCCTTCTATCTCTGACTCTCTCTATCCCTCTATCTGACTTTCCCTCCCTGTCTCAACCCCTCTCTCCTTCACTCTCTGTCTCTCTGTCTCTCCCTTTCCCTCCATCTGTCTTTCCCTCCCTGTCACACCCTCTCTCTCCTTCTATCTCTGCATCTCTCTCTCACACTGTCTCTCCATCTGTCTTTCCCTCTCACTCGCTCCCTCTCTCTCGTTCTCTTTGTCTCTCGCTCTCTACATCTGTCTTCCCCACCCCCTGTCACTCCATCTCTCTCCTTCTCTCTCTGTCCCTCCATCTGTCTTGCTCTCCCTGACACTACCTCTCTCTCCTTCTATCTCTGCCTCTCTCTCTCTCTCTCTGTCTTTCCCTCTCTGTCTCTCACTCTCGACATCTGTCTTCCCCCCCACCCGTCACGCCCTCTCTCTCCTTCTATCTCTGTCTCTCTCTCTCTATCCCTCCATCTGTCTTTCCCTCCCTGTCACTCCCTCTCTCTCCTTCTATCTCTGTCTCTCCCACGCTCTCTGTCCCTCCATCTGTCCTTCCCTCCCTGTCACTCCATCTCTCTCCTTCTCTCTCTGTCTCACTCTCTCTGTCCCTCCATCTGTCTTTTACCTCTCTGTCACTTCCTCTCTCTCCTTCTATCTCTGTCTTTCTCTCTGTCTCTCCATCAGTCTTCCCCCCCCCGTCTCTTCCTCTCTCCTTCTCTCTCTGTCTCTCTCGCCTTTATGTCTCTGTCCCTCCTTCTGTCTTTCCCTCTCTGTCACTCCCACTCCCTTCTCTCTCTGTTTCTCTCTCTCTCTCTCTCTGTCTCTACATCTCTCTTTCGCTTCCTGTCACTCCCTCTCTCTCCTTCCATCTCTGCATTTCTCGCTCTCTATCCCTCCATCCGTCCTTCCCTTCCTGTCACTCCATCTCTCTCCTTCTCTCTCTGTCTCTCACTCTGTCCCTCCATCTGTCTTTCCATCTCTGTCACCCCCTCTCTTTCCTTCCATCTCTCTCTCCCTCTGTCTCTGTCTCTCTCTCTCTATCCCTCCATCTGTCTTTCCCTCCCTGTCACTCCCTCTCTCTCCTTCTATCTCTGTCTCTCCCACGCTCTCTGTCCCTCCATCTGTCTCTCTCTACCTCTGTCACTTCCTCCCTCTCCTTCGATCTCTGCCTCTCTCTCTCTCTGTCTCTCTCTCTCTGTCTCTCTCTCTCTCTGTTCCTCCATCTGTCCTTCCCTCCCTGCCACTCCATCTCTCTCTCCATCTATCTCCCTCTCTCTCTCTATCACTCCATCTGTCTTTCCATCCCGTCACTCCCCCTCTCTCCGTCTCCCTCTGTCTCTCAGTCTCTCTCTGTCTCTGTCTCTGTCTGTCTGTCTCTCTCTCTCTGTCTCTCTCTCTCTGTCACTTTCACACTCTCCTTCAATCTCTCTCTCTCTCTCTCTAACCCTCCATCTGTCCTTCCCTTCCTGTCACTCCCTCTCTCTCCTTCTATCTCTGTCTCTATCTCTGCACCTCCATCTGTCTTTCCCTCTCTGTCACTCCCAAACTCTCCTTCAATCTCTCTCTCTCTCTCTCTATCCCTTCATCTGTCCTTCCCTCCCAGTCACTCCATCTCTCTCCTTCTCTCTCTGTCTATCTCTATCTGCCCCTCCATTTGTCTTTCTCGCACTGACACTCCCTCTCTCTCCTTCTATCTCTGTCTTTCTCTCCGTCTCTCAATCTGTCATTCCCTTTCTCTGCTTCTCTGTCTGTCTCTGTCTCTCTCTCTGTCCTCCATCTGTGTTTTCCTCTCTGTCACTCGCTCTCTCTGCTTCTATCTCTGTCTCTCTCCTTGTACTTCCATCTGTCTTTTCCTCTCTGTCACTCCCTCTCTCCTTCTCTCTCTCTCTGTCTCTCTCTCTGTCCCTCCATCTGTCTTTTACCTCTCTGTAACTCCCTCTCTCTCCTTCGATCTCTGTCTCTCACTTTGTCCCACCTTCAGTCTTTCCCTCCCTGACGCTCCCTCTCTCTCCTTCTATCTCTGTCCTTCTCTCTGTCTCTCCATCTGTCCTTCCCTCCCGTCACTCCATCTCTCTCTCTTTCTCTCTCTGTCTCTCCATCAGTCTTCCCCCCGTCTCTTCCTCTCTCCTTCTCTCTCTGTCTCTCTCGCTCTCTGTCTCTGTCCCTCCTTCTGTCTTTCCCTCTCTGTCACTCCCATTCCCTTCTCTCTGGTCTACTCTCTCTCTCTCTCTGTCTCTCCAACTCTCTTTCGCTCCCTGTCACTCCTTCTCTCTCTGTCTCTTTCTCTCTGTCCCTCCATCTGTCTTTCCCTCCCTGTCACTCCCACTCTCTCCTTCTCTCTCTGTCTCTCCATCTGTCTCTCTGTCCCTCCATCTGTCTCTCTCTCTCTCTCTGTCACTTCCTCCCTCTCCTTCAATCTCTGCCTCTCTCTCTCTCTGTCTATCTCTCTCTGTTCCTTCATCTGTCCTTCCCTCCCTGCCACTCCATCTCTCTCTCCTTCTGTCTCCGTCTCTCTCTCTGTCCCTCCATCTGTCTCTCTCTCTCTCTGTCACTTCCTCCCTCTCCTTCGATCTCTGCCTCTCTCTCTCTCTGTCTCTCTCTCTCTCTGTCTCTCTCTTTCTGTCCCTCCATCTGTATTTTACCTCTGTCACTCCCTCTCTCTCCTTCGATCTCTGTTTCTCACTTTGTCCCTCCATCTGTCTTTCACTCCCTGACGCTCCCTCTCTCTCCTTCTATCTCTGTCTTTCTCTCTGTCTCTCCATCTGTCCTCCCTACCGTCACTCCATCTCCCTCTCTTTCTCTCTCTGTCTCTCCATCTGTCTTCCCCCCGTCTCTTCATCTCTCCTTCTCTCTCTGTCTCTCTCGCTCTCTGTCTCTGTCCCTCCTTCTGTCTTTCCCTCTCTGTCACTCCCACTCCCTTCTCTCTCTGTTTTTCTCTCTCTCTCTCTCTGTCTCTCCATCTCTCTTTCGCTCCCTGTCACTCCTTCTCTCTCTGTCTCTTTCTCTCTGTCTCTCCATCTGTCTTTCCCTCCCTGCCACTCCCTTTCGCTCCTTCTCTCTCTCTGTCTCTCTCTGTTACTGCCCCTCCATCTGTCCTTCCCTTCCTGTCACTCCCTCTCTCTCCTTCTATCTCTGTCTCTCTTTCTGCACCTCCATCTGTCTTTCCCTCTCTGACACTCCCAAACTCTCCTTCAATCTCTCTCTTTCTCTCTCTATCCCTCCATCTGTCCTTCCCTCCCTGTCACTCCATCTCTCTCCTTCTCTCTCTGTCTCACTCTCTCTGTCCCTCCATCTGTCTTTTACCTCTCTGTCACTTCCTCTCTCTCCTTCTATCTCTGTCTTTCTCTCTGTCTCTCCATCAGTCTTCCCCCCCCCGTCTCTTCCTCTCTCCTTCTCTCTCTGTCTCTCTCGCCTTTATGTCTCTGTCCCTCCTTCTGTCTTTCCCTCTCTGTCACTCCCACTCCCTTCTCTCTCTGTTTCTCTCTCTCTCTCTCTCTGTCTCTACATCTCTCTTTCGCTTCCTGTCACTCCCTCTCTCTCCTTCCATCTCTGCATTTCTCGCTCTCTATCCCTCCATCCGTCCTTCCCTTCCTGTCACTCCATCTCTCTCCTTCTCTCTCTGTCTCTCACTCTGTCCCTCCATCTGTCTTTCCATCTCTGTCACCCCCTCTCTTTCCTTCCATCTCTCTCTCCCTCTGTCTCTGTCTCTCTCTCTCTATCCCTCCATCTGTCCTTCCCTTCCTGAAACTCCCTTACTCTCCTTCTATCTCTCTATCTGCCTCTCTCTCTGTCTCCCTCTGTCCCTCCATCTGTCTTTCCCTCCCTGTCACAACCCCTCTCTCTTTCTCTCTCTGTCTCTCTCTCTCTCCCTTTCCCTCCATCTGACTTTCCCTCCCTGTCACACCCTCTCTCTCCTTCTATCTCTGCATCTCTCTCTCTCACTGTTTCTCCATCTGTCTTTCCCTCTCACTCGCTCCCTCTCTCTCGTTCTCTCTGTCTCCCACTCTCTCTACATCTGTCTTCCCCACTCCCTGTCACTCCATCTCTCTCCTTCTCTCTCTCTCCCTCCATCTGTCTTGCTCTCCCTGACACTACCTCTCTCTCCTTCTATCTCTGCCTCTCTCTCTCTCTCTCTGTCTTTCCCTCTCTGCTTCTCAATCTATACATCTGTCTTGCCCCCCCACCCGTCACACCCTCTCTCTCCCTCTATCTCTCTCTCTCTCCCTTTCCCTCCATCTGACTTTCCCTCCCTGTCACACTCTCTCTCTCCTTCTATCTCTGCATCTCTCTCTCTCACTGTTTCTCCATCTGTCTTTCCCTCTCACTCGCTCCCTCTCTCTCGTTCTCTCTGTCTCCCACTCTCTCTACATCTGTCTTCCCCACCCCCGTCACTCCATCTCTCTCCTTCTCTCTCTGTCCCTCCATCTGTCTTGCTCTCCCTGACACTACCTCTCTCTCCTACTATCTCTGCCTCTCTCTCTCTCTGTCTTTCCCTCTCTGTCTCTCAATCTATACATCTGTCTTCCCCCTCCACCCGTCACACCCTCTCTCTCCTTCTATCTCTGTCTCTCCCTCTCTCTCTGTCCCTCCATCTGTCTCTCTCTGCTTCTGTCACTTCCTCCCTCTCCTTCGATCTCTGCCTCTCTCTCTGTCTTTCCCTCTCTGTCTCTAAATCTATACATCTGTCTTCCCCCTCCACCCGTCACACCCTCTCTCTCCTTCTATCTCTGTCTCTCCCTCTCTCTCTGTTCCTCCATCTGTCCTTCCCTCCCTGCCACTCCATCTCTCTCTCCATCTGTCTCCATCTCTCTCTCTGTCCCTCCATCTGTCTTTCCCTCCCTGTCACTCTCCCTCTCTCCTTCTATCTCTGTCTCTCTCTCTGCACCTCCATCTGTCTTTCCCTCTCTGTCACTCCCAAACTCTCCTTCAATCTCTCTCTCTCTCTCTCTCTCTCTCTCTCTCTCTCTCTCTCTCTCTCTCTCTCTCTCTCTCTCTCTCTCTCTCTCTCTCTCTCTCTCTCTCTCTCTCTCTCTCTATCCCTCCATCTGTCATTCCCTGCCAGTTACTCCATCTCTCTCCTTCTCTCTCTGTCTCTCTCTCTCTGCCCTTCCATTTGTCTTTCTCGCCCTGACACACCCTCTCTCTCCTTCTATCTCTGTCTTTCTCTCCGTCTCTCCATCTGTCATTCCCTCTCTCTGCTTCTCTCTCTGTCTCAGTCTCTCTCTCTGTCCTCCATCTGTGTTTCCCTCTCTGTCACTCGCTCTCTCTGCTTCTATCTCTGTCTCCCTCCTTGTACCTCCATCTGTCTTTTCCTCTCTGTCACTCCCTCTCTCCTTCTCTCTCTCTCTGTCTCTCTCTCTGTCCCTCCATCTGTCTTTTACCTCTCTGTCACTCCCTCTCTCTCCTTCGATCTCTGTCTCTCACTTTGTCCCTCCATCTGTCTTTCCCTCCCTGACGCTTCCTCTCTCTCCTTCTACCTCTGTCTTTCTCTCTGTCTCTCCATCTGTCCTTCCCTCCTGTCACTCCATCTCTCTCTCTTTCTCTCTCTGTCTCTCCATCAGTCTTCAACCCCGTCTCTTCCTCTCTCCTTCTCTCTCTGTCTCTCTCGCTCTCTGTCTCTGTCCCTCCTTCTGTCTTTCCCTCTCTGTCACTCCCACTCCCTTCTCTCTCTGTTTTTCTCACTCTCTCTCTGTCTCTCCATCTCTCTTTCGCTCCCTGTCACTCCTTCTCTCTCTCTCTTTCTCTCTGTCCCTCCATCTGTCTTTCCCTCCCTGTCACTCCCTCTCTCTCCTTCTCTCTCTGTCTCTCCCTCTCTCTCTGTCCCTCCATCTGTCTCTCTCTCTCTCTCTGTCACTTCCTCCCTCTCCTTCGATCTCTGCCTCTCTCTCTCTCTGTTCCTCCATCTGTCCTTCCCTCCCTGCCACTCCATCTCTCTCTCCTTCAATCTCCGTCTCTCTCTCTCTGTCCCTCCATCTGTCTCTCTCTCTCTCTGTCACTTCCTCCCTCTCCTTCGATCTCTGCCTCTCTCTCTCTGTCTCTCTCTCTCTGTCTCTGTCTCTCTGTCCCTTCATCTGTCTTTTACCTCTGTCACTCCCTCTCTCTCCTTCGATTTCTGTCTCTCACTTTGTCTCTCCATCTGTCTTTCCCTCCCTGACGCTCCCTCTCTCTCCTTCTATCTCTGTCTTCCTCTCTGTCTCTCCATCTGTCCTTCCCTCCCATCACTCCATCTCTCTCTCTTTCTCTCTCTGTCTCTCCATCTGTCTTCCCCCCGTCTCTTCCTCTCTCCTTCTCTCTCTGTCTCTCTCGCTCTCTGTCTCAGTCCTTCCTTCTGTCTTTCCCTCTCTGTCACTCCCACTCCCTTCTCTCTCTGTTTTTCTCTCTCTCTCTCTGTCTCTCCATCTCTCTTTCGCTCCCTGTCACTCCTTCTCTCTCTGTCTCTTTCTCTCTGTCTCTCCATCTGTCCTTCCCTTCCTGTCACTCCCTCTCTCTCCTTCTATCTCCGTCTCTCCCTCTGCACCTCCATCTGTCTTTCCCTCCCTGTCACTCCATCTCTCTCCTTCTCTCTCTGTCTCTCTCTCTCTGTCCCTCCATTTGTCTTTCTCGCCCTCTCTCTCCTTCTATCTCTGTCCTTCTCTCCGTCTCTCCATCTGTCACTCCCTCTCTCCTTCTCTCTCTCTGTCTCTCTCTGTCCCTCCATCTGTCTTTTACCTCTCTGTCACTCCCTCTCTCTCCTTCGATCTCTGTCTCTCACTTTGTCCCTCCATCTGTCTTTCCCTCCCTGAGGCTCCCTCTCTCTCCTTCTATCTCTGTCTTTCTCTCTGTCTCTCCATCAGTCTTCCCCCCCCGTCTCTTCCTCTCTCCTTCTCTCTCTGTCTCTCTCGCCTTTATGTCTCTGTCCCTCCTTCTGACATCCCCTCTCTGTCACTCCCACTCCCTTCTCTCTCTGTTTTTCTCTCTCTCTCTCTGTCTCTCCATCTCTCTTTCGCTCCCTGTCACTCCCTCTCTCTCCTTCCATCTCTGCATTTCTCGCTCTCTATCTCTCCATCCGTCCTTCCCTTCCTGTCACTCCATCTCTCTCCTTCTCTCTCTGTCTCTCACTCTGTCCCTCCATCTGCCTTTCCCTCTCTGTCTCTCCCTCTCGCTCCTTCTATCTCTGTCTCTCTCTCTCTGTCTCTCCATCTGTCTTTCCCACCCTGTCATTCAATCTCTCTCCTTCCATCTCTGCCTCTCTCTCTCTCTCTGTCTCTACATCTTTCTTTCCCTCTCTGTCTCTCCCTCTCTGTCACTCCCTCTCTCTCCTTCCATCTCTGCCTCTCGCTTGGTCCCTCCATCTTTCTTTCCCTCCCTGACACTCCCTCTCTCTGCATCTATCTCTGTCTTTCTCTCTGACTCTCCATCTGTCCTTCCCTCTCTGTCACTCCTTCTCTCTCTCCTTCTCTCTCTGTCTCTCCATCAGTCTTCCCCGCCCCGTCACTCCCTCTCTCCTTCTCTCTCTGTCTCTCTCGCTTTCTCTCTCTGTCGCTCCATCTTTCTTTCCCTCTCTGTCTCTCCCACACTCTCCTTCTCTCTCTGTTTCTCTCTCTGTCTCTCCATCAGTCTCCCCGCCCCGTCACTCCCTCTCTCCTTCTCTCTCTGTCTCTCTCGCTTTCTCTCTCTGTCCCTCCATCTTTCTTTCCCTCTCTTTCTCTCCCACTCTCTCCTTCTCTCTCTGTTTCTCTCTCTCTCTGTCTCTCCATCTGTCTTTCCCTCCCTGTCACTCCCTCTCTCTCCTTCCATCTCTGCCTCTCTTTGTCTCTGTCCCTCCATCTGTCCTTCCCTCTCTGTCTCTCCTTCTCTCTCCTTCTATCTCTGTCTCTCCCTCTCTGTCTCTCCATCTGTCTTTCCCTCCCTGTCATTCACTCCCTCTCCTTCCATCTCTGCCTCTCTCTCTCTGTCTCTCCATCTGTCTTTCCCCTCTGTCTCTCCCTTTCTCTCCTTCTCTCTCTGTCTCTGCCTCTCTCTCTGTCTCTCTCTCTGTCCCTCCATCTGTCTTTCCTTCTCTGTCTCTCCCTCTTTCTCTGTCTCTGACTCTCTCTCTCTGTCTCTCTCTCTGTCTTTCCCTCTCTGTCACTCCCTAGCTCTCCTTCCATCTCTGTCTCTCTCTGCTATTACTGACACTAGGAGAGAGACAGAGGGAGAGAGGGTTAGATATGAAGTCAGGGAGAGGGCTGTAGAGAGGGACAAACTTGCAGAGAGAGAGAGAGATTGTTGAGGTGCATGAAAAGGATAATGTAAGATATATTAATTTGATCTAATCCTTCACTGCTGTGTATACAAACATCTCAGAGATTGATATGGAGAGAAAAATAACTTCGCGTGAGGTTGAAATGCAGATGAAGTTGGGACCCAGGCGGACACTTTTGATGATCCAGAAGGAACAGCCCCCTTTTCAAATATTCCACTGTGGGAGCCATCACACCCTCATGATATTGGTTGCGGAAATTTCATGCTGGCTTATTGGTTAATTTTTAAACCTGTGATTGATAGATTCTTGTTAACCAAAGGTATTAAGAGAAAAGGGGCAAAGGCAGGATATATGGTGTAAGGTAGATCACAGATCAGCCATGATCTCATTGAATGCTGGAACAGGATTGATGGGGTAAAATTGCATCCTCCTCTTCCAATATCCGATGTTAAATATCCTTCTTTCTCTGTCAGTCGCCCTGGCAGTCCATGTCTCTCTGTTTCTCTCTTTCTGTCTCTCTCTCTCTCTGTCTGTTTCGGACAGTGTAGAGTGATATTCACACTGTATCCACCCCATGATGTTACTGCCCTCGGAGTGTGTGATGGGACAGTGTAGAGGGAAATTTACTCTGTGTCAAACCCAACATTGTGCTTGGCTTGGAAATGTTTAATGGGACAGTGTAGCTTGAGCTTTACTGTGTATCCCTGGAATTTAGAAGGTTATGGGGTGATTTGATGAAGGTTTACAAAATAATAAGGGAAACTGTTAGGGTGGACTGAGAGTAAATATTTCCACTGGCTGCAGAGTCAGGAACTTGGGGCATAGTCTAAAAATATTAGCAGTGGCCACTTTGACTTCATCCCATCGTGTTGTATGTACATTCTCACATCTAGGAGGTATAGCAGCACAGATATAACAGGATAGCAGGTAAAACTGTAGTCATAGTATTCAGCTGAAAATTTATCAGTTACATTGTTATTTCAGTCCATATTTACAGTACACACGGTACCTCACTGTTGTAATGAAGTCATATAGTGTCTGTGCATCCCACTGGGGCAAAACGTCACTGGCTCAACATTCTCACCAAACACTAAAACCTTCCACATTGCAAGACTCACAAATTCAACAGAAGTTTCCTTTTCTGATTCTTGCTGGTCTGTTCTGAATCTCTGAGGCATTACTGATGCTTATCCTCCACATGAGCAGTCGTCCAAATCCCGTGTGCCTGTCCTGCTCCCAAACCCGGCATCCACTTCCATTAAGACAAGTGATACAGGAGCGTCTCAGTGACTGAGGCAGGTGAGTCTTGAGGCTAAGCCGGGCACAGTGAGTGACCCGGGTTAATCCGACACTCCAGGGAATGTTTAAACGGAGCTTTACTCTGTATCTAAACCATGCTGTACCTTCTCTGAGAGTGTTCGATGGGGCGGTGCAGACGAGGAGAGTTATTCCTTACCCACTTTAAATATGGAGAAGTGAATATCCAAGAGATTGTTTTAAATGTGATGAGGGTTTCTGCCTCTACCACCCTTTCAGGCAGTGAGTTCCAGACACCCACCAGCCGCTGGGTGAAAAAACTATTGATGTGTTTCATTCAGTTAAGTTTGATGTCAATGTTTCCCCAGGGTGTTAATGCAGGGGGATTCAGCGATGGGATAATGCTTTGAATGCCAAGGGGAGGTGGCTGGATTCTCTCTTGATGCAGATGGTCATTGCCTGGCACTTGTGGGACATGAATGTTACTTGCCACTGGTCGTCCCAAGCCTGAATGTTGGCCGGGTCTTGGTGCATGTGGCTGTGGATTGCTTCGTTATCTGAGGCAAATGACTGTGGATGCTGGAAATCTGGAAACTATCGAGCTGAATCTCTAACTCTGTTTCTCTCTCCACAGATGCTGCCTGACCTGCTCAGTATTTCCAGCATTTTCTCCTGGGATTTCATTATCTGAGGAGGTGCAAATGGAACTGAACACTGTGCAATCATCAGTGAACATTCCCACTTCTGACCTTACGATGGAGGGCAGGTCATTGAGGAAGCAGCTGAAGATGGATGGGCCTCGGACACTACCCTCAGGAACTCCTGCAGTGATGTCCTGGGACTGAGATGATTGACCTCCAACAACCACAACCATCTTCCTTTGTGCTCGGTCTGACACCAACCAGCAGATTCCCACTGACTTCAATTTTACTCGGGCTCCTCGATGCCACAGTCGGTCAAACGCTGCCTTGATGTTAAGGTCAGTCTCTCTTCCCAGTATTAGACAGGGGTGAATCGTTCCCTTTGACCCGTTGTGCACTGAACATGCTCTGCTTCTTCACAGCCTGATACAGGACTGTACACGGCCGATTAATGTGGCCCATAAAACACCCCCAGAGCAGCTTCAGCACAGTTTCGGAACAGAGTACCGTTCCTTCAACATACTCTCTCTATATCTTCCTCCTGCTATCTCTGACACTAGGATAGAGACAGAGGGAGAGAGGGTTAGATATGCAGACATAGAGAGTGCTGTAGAGAGGGACAAGGTTGGAGAGAGAGAGATTGTTGGAGTGGATTGAAAAGGAGAATGTAAGATATATTAATTTGATTTAATCCTTCACTGCTGTGTACATAAGCAAATAAGAGATAGGTATGGAGGAAAAAAACATCGGGAGAGGGAGAAATGGAGTTGGGGCGCAGGCGGATACTTTTGATGATCCAGGAGGAATAGCCTCCATTTTAAACATCCAGCAAGCTATTCCACTGTGGGAGCCATCACACCCTCATGATATTGGTTGTGGAAATTTCATGCTGGCTTATTGGTTAATTTTTAAATCTGGCATTGATAGAGTCTTGTTATCCGAAGGTTTAAAGAGATAAGGGGTAAAGGCAGGGTATATGGCGTAAGTTAGATCACAGATCAGCCATGATTTCATTGAATGCTGGAACAGGGTTGAGGGATTAAATTGCCTCCTCCTCTTCCTATGTCCGATGTTAAATATCCTTCTTTCTCTCTCAGCCACCCTGTCTGTCTGTGTCTCTCTGTTTAGCTCTTTCTTTCTCTCCCTCTCTCTCTCTGTCTGTTTCGGACACTGTAGAGTGAGATTCACTCTGTATCCGCCCCATTAAATTCCTGCCCTGGGAGTGTTGGATGGGACAGTGTAGAAGGAGCATTACTCTGTATCTAATCCATGCTATACCTGTCTGGGGAATTTTGATGGGAGAGTGCAAGCAGAGCGGTCTGGGACCAGTGTCCTAATGGGGAGCACTTAATGGTGCCTTCTAATTGACTAGTTAGCAATATTGTTGTTCCATGGATGAAAGGGGCAGTGGCTGAGTGTATACGACATTGGCTGAGAGAGTGGACAATGGCTGTTTCAGACTGGAGGTTTATATTAAGACAGAACATGGGAATAATTTTTGAAGGGTCTGTTGGTTGATTTTTACTGATGTGTAGATTGTGCAGTCTCTGTGTGTCGGTTTGTGTGTGTCTCAGTGTCTGTATCTGTGTGTGTCTCTACTTCTGCTGCGTTTCACCCGGTCTCAGTTTGCACTGCACAAGACCATTTCTCTGTTTATATACAATAGGCCCTGTCTTTACTCTGTATCTAACCCCAAGCTTCCCCTGCCCTGGGAGTGTGTGATGGGACTGTGCAGAGGGAAATTTACTCTGTGTCCAGCCCCACACTGTTCTTGGCTTGGGAGTGTTTAATGGGACAGTGTCGATGGAGCTTTACTCTGTATCACTGGAATTTAGAAGATTAAGTGGTGATTTGATGATAATTTTCAGAAAAATAAGGGAAACTGATCGGGTAGACAGAAAGAAACTATTCCCACTGGCTGCGGAGTCCAGAATTTGTGGACATAGTGTAAAAATATAAACATAGTCTAAAACCATTTAGGAGTGAAATGAAGAAACACTTCAACACACCAGGTGTGGTATCAGTTTGGAAAGCTCTTCCACAAACAGCAATTGATGCTGAGACACTTGTTAATTTTTAAATCTGAGATTGATAGATTTTTGTTAACCTAATGTATGAAGTGATAAGGGGCAAAAGTGGGATCTGTGGTGTTCGTTAGATCACAGATCAGCCGTGATCTCATTGAATGTTGGAACAGGGTCGAGGGGTTATATTGCCTCCTCATCTTCCTATGTCTGATGGTAAATATCCTTCTTTCTCTCTGTCACCCTTCAGTCTGTTTCTCTCTGTTTCTCTCTTTCTGTCTCTCACTGTGTCTGTTTTGGACAGTGTAGAGATACAAAGGAGTGTCTCAGTGACTGAGGCAGTTGAGTCTTGAGGTTGAGCCGGGCACAGTGAGTGACTCGGGTTAATTCGACACTCCAGGCAAACGGTGGTAGTAGTTTGGAACGTGTCTTCTGCACGCGCACATTGATGCAGAATTAATTGTCATTTTAAAATCTAAGATTGATCTCATCAAATGCCTTTTGAATATTGAAATATTCTTCTTTCACTCTCTGTCCCTGAGCTATGGGATAATGCTTTGAATGCCAAGGGGTGGTGGTTGGATTCTCTCTTGATGCAGATGGTCATTGCCTGGCACTTGTGTGACGTGAATGTTACTTGCCACTGGTCGACCGAAGCCTGAATGTTGTCCGGGTATTGGTGCATGTGGCTCTGGATTGCTTCATTATCGAGGCACAATACTGTGGATGCTGGAAATCTGGAATCCATCGAACTGAATCACTAACTCTGTTTCTCTCTCCACAGATGCTGCCTGACCTGCTCAGTATTTCCAACACTTTCTGCTGGGATGTCAGCTGAAGATGGTTGGGCTGAGGACATTAACCTGATAAACTCCTGGAGTGAAGACTTGGGACTGAGATGATTGACTTCCAACAACCACAACCATCTTCCTTTGTGCTCGGTACGATTCCAACCTGTGGAGAGTTTTCCCCCTGGTTCCCAACAACTTTAATTTTACTCAGGCTCCTCGATGCCACATTCAGTCAAACGCTGCCTTGACGTTAAGGTCAGTCTCTCTTCCCAGTAGCAGACAGGAGTGAATCATTCCCTTTGACCCATTGTGTACTGAACATGCTCTGCTTCTTCACAGCCTGACACAGTAGTGCACACAGCCAATTAATGTAACTGCAGTCAGACAGGGGCACCAGCAGATGGAAATGGTGAGGGGCGGCAGTAACTGCAGTGAGACAGGGACACCAGCAGATGGGGATGGTGCGAGGGGAGTCGTGACTGCACTGGGACAGGGTCTCCAGCAGATGGAGATGGTGAGTGGGGGACAGTAACTGCATTGAGGCAGGGACACCAGCAGATGGAGATTGTGAGAGGGCGCAGTAAATACATAGGGGCAGGGACACCAGCAGGTGGCGATGGTGAGCGGGGGACAGTAACTGCATTGAGGCAGGGACACCAGCAGATGGAGTTGGTGAGCAGGGGCAGTAACTGCAGTGAGACAGTGACACAAGCAGATGGAGATGGTGAGATGGTGCAGTAACTGCAGTGAGACAGGGACACCAGTAGATGGAGATGGTGAGAGGGGGCAGTAACTGCAGTGAGACACAGAAACCAGCAGTTGGAGATGGTGAGAGGGAGCAGTAACTGCAGTGAGACAGAGACTCCAGCAGATGAAGATGGTGAGGCGAGCAGTAACTGCAGTAAGACAGGGACACCAGCAAATGGAGATCTTGAGAGGAGGACAGTAACTGCACTCAGACAGAGACTCCAGCAGATGGAGATAGTGAGAGTGGGCAGTAACTGCAGTGAGTCAAGGACTCCAGCAGATGGAGATGGTGAGGGGGGCAGTAACTGCAGTGAGACAGAAACACCAGCAGATGGAGGTGGTGAGAGGGGGCAGTAACTGCCGTGAGACAGGGACACCAGCACATGGAAATGGTGAGAGGTGCAGTAACTGCAGTGAGAAAGAGACACCAGCAGATGGAGAAGGAGAGAGGAGGACAGTGGCTGCAGTGAGACAGGGACTCCAGCAGATGGAGATGGTGAGCGGGGAAAGTGACTGCAGTGCGACAGGGATACCAGCAGATGGAGATGGTGAGAGGGGGCAGTAACTGCAGTGAGACAGAGACTCCAGCAGATGAAGATGGTGAGATGGTGCAGTAACTGCAATGAGACAGGGACATCCGCAGATGGATATGGTGAGGGGGGCAGTAACTGCAGTGAGACAGGGACACCAGCAAATGAAGATCTTGAGAGGAGGACAGTAACTGCACTGCGACAGAGACTCCAGCAGATGGTGATAGTGAGAGAGGGCAGTAACTGCAGTGAGTCAGGGACACCAGCAGATGGAGGTGCTGAGAGGGGGCAGCAACTGCAGTGCGACAGAGACACCAGCAGATGGAGATTGTGAGAGGGGACAGTAACTGCATTGAGGCAGGGACACCAGCAGATGGAGATAGTGAGAGGATGCAGTAACTGCAGTGAGACAGGGACACCAGCAGATGGAGAGTGTGAGAGGGGACAGTAACTGCATTGAGGCAGGGACACCAGCAGATGGAGATGGTTAGAGATGACTGTAAATGCAGTGAGACAGGGAAACGAGCAGATGGAGATGTTTAGAGGGGACAGTAACTGCAGTGAGACAGGGACACCAGCAGATGGAGATGGTGGGCTGGGACAGTGACTGCAGTGAGACTGAGACACCAGCAGATGGAGATTGTGAGAGGGTACAGTAACTGCATTGAGACGGGGACACCAGCAGATGGAGATTGTGAGAGGGGACAGTGACTACATTGAGGCAGGGACTCCAGCAGATGGAGATGGTGAGAGGGGACAGTAACTGCATTGAGGCAGGGACACCAGCAGACGGAGATTGTGAGAGGGGACAGTAACTGCATTGAGGCAGGGACACGAGCAGATGGAGATGGTGAGAGGGGGCAGTAACTGCATTGAGGCAGGGACACGAGCAGATGGAGATGGTGAGAGGGGGCAGTAACTGCAGTGAGACACAGAAACCAGCAGTTGGAGATGGTGAGAGGGAGCAGTAACTGCAGTGATACAGAGACTCCAGCAGATGAAGATGGTGAGGCGGGCAGTAACTGCAGTAAGACAGGGACACCAGCAGATGGAGATCTTGAGAGGAGGACAGTAACTGCACTGAGACAGAGACTCCAGCAGATGGAGGTAGGGAGAGTGGGCAGTAACTGCAGTGAGTCAAGGACTCCAGCAGATGGCGATGGCGAGGGGGCAGTAACTGCAGTGAGACAGGAACACCAGCAGATGGAGGTGGTGAGAGGGCGCAGTAACTGCCGTGAGACAGGGACACCAGCAGATGGAAATGGTGAAAGGTGCGGTAACTGCAGTGAGAAAGAGACACCAGCAGATGGAGAAGGCGAGAGGAGGACAGTGGCTGCAGTGAGACAGGGACTCCAACAGATGGAGATGCTGAGCCGGGAAAGTGACTGCAGTGAGGCAGAGAGACCAGCAGATGGAGATGGTGAGAGGGTGCAGTAACTGCAGTGAGACAGGGATACCAGCAGATGGATGTGGTGAGAGGGGGCAGTAACTGCAGTGAGACAGAGAATCCAGCAGATGAAGATGGTGAGATGGTGCAGTAACTGCAATGAGACAGGGACATCCGCAGATGGATATGGTGAGGGGGGCAGTAACTGCAGTGAGACAGGGACACCAGCAGATGGAGATGATGAGAGGTGGCAGTAAATGCAGTGAGACAGAGACACCAGCAGATGGAGATGGTGAGAGGGGGCAGTAACTGCAGTGAGACACAGAAAACAGCAGTTGGAGATGGTGAGAGGGGGCAGTAACTGCAGTGAAACAGAGACTCCAGCAGATGAAGCTGGTGAGGCGGGCAGTAACTGCAGTAAGACAGTGACACCAGAAAATGGAGATCTTGAGAGGAGGACAGTAACTGCACTGCGACAGAGACTCCAGCAGATGGAGATAGTGAGAGACTGCAGTAACTGCAGTGAGTCAGGGACACCAGCAGATGGAGGTGGTGAGAGGGGGCAGCAACTGCAGTGAGACAGAGACACCAGCAGATGGAGACTGTGAGAGGGGACAGTAACTGCATTGAGGAAGGGACACCAGCAGATGGAGATGGTGAGAGGGTGCAGTAACTGCAGTGAGACAGGGACACCAGCAGATGGAGAGTGTGAGAGGGGACAGTAACTGCATTGAGGGAGGGCCACCAGCAGATGGAGATGGTTAGAGGTGACTGTAAATGCAGTGAGACAGGGACACGAGCAGATGGAGATGTTTAGAGGGGACAGTAACTGCAGTGAGACAGGGACACCAGCAGATGGAGATGGTGGGCGGGGACTGTGACTGCAGTGAGACCAAGACACCAGCAGATGGAGATTGTGAGAGGGTGCAGTAACTGCAGTGAGACGGGGACACCAGCAGATGGAGATTGTGAGAGGGGACAGTGACTACATTGAGGCAGGGACTCCAGAAGATGGAGATGGTGAGAGGGGACAGTAACTGCATTGAGGCAGGGACACCAGCAGATGGAGATGTTGAGTGGGTGCAGTAACTGCAGTGAGACAGGGACACCAGCAGATGGAGATTGTGAGAGGGGACAGTAACTGCACTGAGACAGAGACTCCAGCAGATGGAGATAGTGAGAATTGGCAGTAACTGCAGTGAGTCAAGGACTCCAGCAGATGGAGATGGTAAGGGGGCAGTAACTGCAGTGAGACAGGAACACCAGCAGATGGAGGTGGTGAGAGGGCGCAGTAACTGCCGTGAGACAGGGACACCAGCAGATGGAAATGGTGAAAGGTGCATTAACTGCAGTGAGAAAGAGACACCAGCAGATGGAGAAGGCGAGAGGAGGACAGTGGCTGCAGTGAGACAGGGACTCCAACAGATGGAGATGCTGAGCCGGGAAAGTGACTGCAGTGAGGCAGAGAGACCAGCAGATGGAGATGGTGAGAGGGTGCAGGAACTGCAGTGAGACAGGGATACCAGCAGATGGAGATGGTGAGAGGAGGCAGTAACTGCAGTGAGACAGAGAATCCAGCAGATGAAGATGGTGAGATGGTGCAGTAACTGCAATGAGACAGGGACATCCGCAGATGGATATGGTGAGGGGGGCAGTAACTGCAGTGAGACAGGGACACCAGCAGATGGCGATGATGAGAGGTGGCAGTAAATACAGTGAGACAGAGACACCAGCAGATGGAGATGGTGAGAGGGGGCAGTAACTGCAGTGAGACACAGAAACCAGCAGTTGGAGATGGTGAGAGGGGGCAGTAACTGCAGTGAAACAGAGACTCCAGCAGATGAAGCTGGTGAGGCGGGCAGGAACTGCAGTAAGACAGTGACACCAGAAAATGGAGATCTTGAGAGGAGGACAGTAACTGCACAGCGACAGAAACTCCAGCAGATGGAGATAGTGAGAGAGGGCAGTAACTGCAGTGAGTCAGGGACACCAGCAGATGGAAGTGGTCAGAGGGGGCAGCAACTGCAGTGAGACAGAGACACCAGCAGATGGAGATTGTGAGAGGGGACAGTAACTGCATTGAGGCAGGGACACCAGCAGATGGAGATGGTAAGAGGTTGCAGTAACTGCAGTGAGACAGGGACACCAGCAGATGGAGAGTGTGAGAGGGGACAGTAACTGCATTGAGGGAGGGCCACCAGCAGATGGTGATGGTTAGAGGTGACTGTAAATGCAGTGAGACAGGGACACGAGCAGATGGAGATGTTTAGAGGGGACAGTAACTGCAGTGAGACAGGGACACCAGCAGATGGAGATGGTGGGCGGGGACAGTGACTGCAGTGAGACTAAGACACCAGCAGATGGAGATTGTGAGAGGGTGCAGTAACTGCATTGAGACGGGGACACCAGCAGATGGAGATTGTGAGAGGGGACAGTGACTACATTGAGGCAGGGACTCCAGAAGATGGAGATGGTGAGAGGGGACAGTAACTGCATTGAGGCAGGGACACCAGCAGATGGAGATGTTGAGTGGGTGCAGTAACTGCAGTGAGACAGGGACACCAGCAGATGGGGATTGTGAGAGGGGACAGTAACTGCACTGAGACAGTGACTCCAGCAGATGGAGATAATGAGAATTGGCAGTAACTGCAGTGAGTCAAGGACTCCAGCAGATGGAGATGGTGAGGGGGGGGGCAGTAACTGCGGTGAGACAGCGACTCCAGCAGATGAAGATTGTGAGAGGGGACATTAACTGCATTGAGGCAGGGACACCAGCAGATGGAGATGGTGAGAGGGTGCAGTAACTGCAGTGAGACAGGGACACCAGCAGATGGAGAGTGTGAGAGATCAGTAACTGCATTGAGGCAGGGACACCAGCAGATGGAGATAGTGAGAGTGGGAAGCAGCTGCAGTGAGTCATGGACTCCAGCAGATGGAGATGGTGAGGGGGGCAGTAACTGCAGTGAGACAGAGACTCCAGCAGATGAAGATGGTGAGGCGGGCAGTAACTGCAGTAAGACAGGGACACCAGCAAATGGAGATCTTGAGAGGAGGACAGTAACTGCACTGAGACAGAGACTCCAGCAGATGGAGATAGTGAGGGGTCAGTAACTGCAGTGAGACAGGAACACCAGCTGATGGAGGTGGTGAGAGGGGCAGTAACTGCAGTGAGACAGGAACACCAGCTCATGGAGGTGGTGAGAGGGCGCAGTAACTGCCATGAGACAGGGACACCAGCAGATGGAAATGGTGAAAGGTGCAGTAACTGCAGTGAGAAAGAGACACCAGCAGATGGAGAAGGCGAGAGGAGGACAGTGGCTGCAGTGAGACCGGGACTCCAGCAGATGGAGATGGTGAGCGGGCAAAGTGGCTGCATTGAGGCAGGGACTCCAGCAGATGGAGATGGCGAGAGGGTGCAGTAACTGCAGTGAGACAGGGATACCAGCAGATGGAGATGATCAGAGGGGGCAGTAACTGCAGTGAGACAGAGACTCCAGCAGATGAAGATGGTGAGATGGTGCAGTAACTGCAATGAGACAGGGACATCCGCAGATGGAGATGGTGAGGGGGACAGTAACTGCATTGAGGCAGGGACACGAGCAGATGGAGATGGCGAGAGGGTGCAGTAACTGCAGTGAGACACAGAAACCAGCATTTGGAGATGGTGAGAGGGAGCAGTAACTGCAGTGAGACAGAGACTCCAGCAGATGAAGATGTTGAGGCGGGTAGTAACTGCAGTAAGACAGGGTCACCAGCAAATGGAGATCTTGAGAGGAGGACAGTAACGGCAATGAGACAGGAACATCCGCAGATGGAGATGGTGAGGGGGGCAGTAACTGCAGTGAGACAGGGACACCAGCAGATGGAGATGATGAGAGGGGGCAGTAACTGCAGTGAGACAGAGACACCAGCAGATGGAGATGGTGAAAGGGGGCAGTAACTGCATTGAGACACAGAAACCAGCATTTGGAGATGGTGAGAGGGAGCAGTAACTGCAGTGAGACAGAGACTCCAGCAGATGAAGATGTTGAGGCGGGTAGTAACTGCAGTAAGACAGGGACACCAGCAAATGGAGATCTTGAGAGGAGGACAGTAACGGCAATGAGACAGGAACATCCGCAGATGGAGATGATGAGAGGGGGCAGTAACTGCAGTGAGACAGAGACTCCTGCAGATGAAGATGGTGAGTCGTGCAGTAACTGCAGTCAGACAGTGACACCAGCAAATGGAGATCTTGAGCGGAAGACATAAACTGCACTGCGACAGAGACTCCAGCAGATGGAGATAGTGAGAGAGGGCAGTAACTGCAGTGAGTCAGTGACACCAGCAGATGGAGGTGGTGAGAGGGGGCAGCAACTGCAGTGAGACAGAGACACCAGCAGATGGAGATTGTGAGAGGGGACAGTAACTGCATTGAGACAGGGACATCCGCAGATGGAGATGGTGAGGGGGACAATAACTGCATTGAGGCAGGGACACGAGCAGATGGAGATGGTGAGGGGGGGGGGGCAGTAACTGCAGTGAGACACAGAAACCAGCGGTTGGAGATGGTGAGAGGGAGCAGTAACAGCACTGAGACAGAGATTCCAGCAGATGGAGATAGTGAGAGTGGGCAGTAACTGCAGTGAGTCAAGGACTCCAGCAGATGGAGATGGTGAGGAGGGCAGTAACTGCAGTGAGACAGAGACTCCAGCTGATGAAGATGGTGAGATGGTGCATTAACTGCAATGAGACAGGGACATCCGCAGATGGAGATGGTGAGGGGGGCAGTAACTGCAGTGAGACAGGGACACTGGCAGATGGAGATGATGAGAGGGGGCGGTAGCTGCAGTGAGACAGAGACACAAGCAGATGGAGATGGTGAGAAGAGGCAGTAACTGCATTGAGACAGAGACTCCAGCAGATGAAGATGGTGAGAGAGGGCAGTAACTGCAGTGAGTCAGTGACACCAGCAGATGGAGGTGGTGAGAGTGGGCAGCAACTGCAGTGAGACAGAGACACCAGCAGATGGAGATTGTGAGAGGGGACAGTAACTGCATTGAGGCAGGGACACCAGCAGATGGAGATGGTTAGAGGTGACTGTAAATGCAGTGAGGCAGGGACACGAGCAGATGGAGATGTTAGAGGGGACAGTAACTGCAGTGAGACAGGGACACCAGCAGATGAAGATGGTGGGCGGGGACAGTGACTGCAGTGAGACTGAGATACCAGCAGATGCAGATTGTGAGAGGGTGCAGTAACTGCAGTGAGACGGGGACACCAGCAGATGGAGATTGTGAGAGGGGACAGTGACAACATTGAGGCAGGGTCTCCAGCAGATGGAGATGGTGAGAGGGGACAGTAACTGCATTGAGGCAGGGACACCAGCAGATGGAGATGTTCAGAGGGTGCAGTAACTGCAGTGAGACAGGGACACCAGCAGATGGAGATGGTGAGAGGGGGCAGTAACTGCAGTGAGTCAAGGACTCCAGCAGATGGAGATGGTGAGGGGGACAGTAACAGCAGTGAGACAGGAACACCAGCAGATGGAGATTGTGAGAGGGGACAGTGACTACATTGAGGCAGGGACTCCAGAAGATGGAGATGGTGAGAGGGGACAGTAACTGCATTGAGGCAGGGACACTAGCAGATGGAGATGTTGAGTGGGTGCAGTAACTGCAGTGAGACAGGGACACCAGCAGATGGAGATTGTGAGAGGGGACAGTAACTGCACTGAGACAGAGACTCCAGCAGATGGAGATAGTGAGAATTGGCAGTAACTGCAGTGAGTCAAGGACTCCAGCAGATGGAGATGGTAAGGGGGCAGTAACTGCAGTGAGACAGGAACACCAGCAGATGGAGGTGGTGAGAGGGCGCAGTAACTGCCGTGAGACAGGGACACCAGCAGATGGAAATGGTGAAAGGTGCATTAACTGCAGTGAGAAAGAGACACCAGCAGATGGAGAAGGCGAGAGGAGGACAGTGGCTGCAGTGAGACAGGGACTCCAACAGATGGAGATGCTGAGCCGGGAAAGTGACTGCAGTGAGGCAGAGAGACCAGCAGATGGAGATGGTGAGAGGGTGCAGTAACTGCAGTGAGACAGGGATACCAGCAGATGGAGATGGTGAGAGGAGGCAGTAACTGCAGTGAGACAGAGAATCCAGCAGATGAAGATGGTGAGATGGTGCAGTAACTGCAATGAGACAGGAACATCCGCAGATGGATATGGTGAGGGGGGCAGTAACTGCAGTGAGACAGGGACACCAGCAGATGGCGATGATGAGAGGTGGCAGTAACTGCAGTGAGACAGAGACACCAGCAGATGGAGATGGTGAGAGGGGGCAGTAACTGCAGTGAGACAGAGACTCCAGCAGATGAAGCTGGTGAGGCGGGCAGGAACTGCAGTAAGACAGTGACACCAGAAAATGGAGATCTTGAGAGGAGGACAGTAACTGCACTGCGGCAGAAACTCCAGCAGATGGAGATAGTGAGAGAGGGCAGTAACTGCAGTGAGTCAGGGACACCAGCAGATGGAGGTGCTGAGAGGGGGCAGCAACTGCAGTGAGACAGAGACACCAGCAGATGGAGATTGTGAGAGGGGACAGTAACTGCATTGAGGCAGGGACACCAGCAGATGGAGATGGTGAGAGGGTGCAGTAACTGCAGTGAGACAGGGACACCAGCAGATGGAGAGTGTGAGAGGGGACAGTAACTGCATTGAGGGACTGCCACCAGCAGATGGTGATGGTTAGAGGTGACTGTAAATGCAGTGAGACAGGGACACGAGCAGATGGAGATGTTTAGAGGGGACAGTAACTGCAGGGAGACAGGGACACCAGCAGATGGAGATGGTGGGCGGGGACAGTGACTGCAGTGAGACTAAGACACCAGCAGATGGAGATTGTGAGAGGGTGCAGTAACTGCATTGAGACGGGGACACCAGCAGATGGAGATTGTGAGAGGGGACAGTGACTACATTGAGGCAGGGACTCCAGAAGATGGAGATGGTGAGAGGGGACAGTAACTGCATTGAGGCAGGGACACCAGCAGATGGAGATGTTGAGAGGGTGCAGTAACTGCAGTGAGACAGGGACACCAGCAGATGGAGATTGTGAGAGGGGACAGTAACTGCACTGAGACAGAGACTCCAGCAGATGGAGATAGTGAGAGGGGACAGTAACTGCACTGAGACAGAGACTCCAGCAGATGGAGATAGTGAGAATTGGCAGTAACTGCAGTGAGTCAAGGAATCCAGCAGATGGAGATGGTAAGGGGGCAGTAACTGCAGTGAGACAGGAACACCAGCAGATGGAGGTGGTGAGAGGGCGCAGTAACTGCCGTGAGACAGGGACACCAGCAGATGGAAATGGTGAAAGGTGCATTAACTGCAGTGAGAAAGAGACACCAGCAGATGGAGAAGGCGAGAGGAGGACAGTGGCTGCAGTGAGACAGGGACTCCAACAGATGGAGATGCTGAGCCGGGAAAGTGACTGCAGTGAGGCAGAGAGACCAGCAGATGGAGATGGTGAGAGGGTGCAGTAACTGCAGTGAGACAGGGATACCAGCAGATGGAGATGGTGAGAGGAGGCAGTAACTGCAGTGAGACAGAGAATCCAGCAGATGAAGATGGTGAGATGGTGCAGTAACTGCAATGAGACAGGGACATCCGCAGATGGATATGGTGAGGGGGGCAGTAACTGCAGTGAGACAGGGACACCAGCAGATGGCGATGATGAGAGGTGGCAGTAACTGCAGTGAGACAGAGACACCAGCAGATGGAGATGGTGAGAGGGGGCAGTAACTGCAGTGAGACAGAGACTCCAGCAGATGAAGCTGGTGAGGCGGGCAGGAACTGCAGTAAGACAGTGACACCAGAAAATGGAGATCTTGAGAGGAGGACAGTAACTGCACTGCGACAGAAACTCCAGCAGATGGAGATAGTGAGAGAGGGCAGTAACTGCAGTGAGTCAGGGACACCAGCAGATGGAGGTGGTCAGAGGGGGCAGCAACTGCAGTGAGACAGAGACACCAGCAGATGGAGATTGTGAGAGGGGACAGTAACTGCATTGAGGCAGGGACACCAGCAGATGGAGATGGTGAGAGGGTGCAGTAACTGCAGTGAGACAGGGACACCAGCAGATGGAGAGTGTGAGAGGGGACAGTAACTGCATTGAGGGACTGCCACCAGCAGATGGTGATGGTTAGAGGTGACTGTAAATGCAGTGAGACAGGGACACGAGCAGATGGAGATGTTTAGAGGGGACAGTAACTGCAGTGAGACAGGGACACCAGCAGATGGAGATGGTGGGCGGGGACAGTGACTGCAGTGAGACTAAGACACCAGCAGATGGAGATTGTGAGAGGGTGCAGTAACTGCATTGAGACGGGGACACCAGCAGATGGAGATTGTGAGAGGGGACAGTGACTACATTGAGGCAGGGACTCCAGAAGATGGAGATGGTGAGAGGGGACAGTAACTGCATTGAGGCAGGGACACCAGCAGATGGAGATGTTGAGAGGGTGCAGTAACTGCAGTGAGACAGGGACACCAGCAGATGGAGATTGTGAGAGGGGACAGTAACTGCATTGAGACAGAGACTCCAGCAGATGGAGATAGTGAGAATTGGCAGTAACTGCAGTGAGTCAAGGACGCCAGCAGATGGAGATGGTGAGGGGGGGCAGTAACTGCAGTGAGACAGCGACTCCAGCAGATGAAGATTGTGAGAGGGGACAGTAACTGCATTGAGGCAGGGACACCAGCAGATGGAGATGGTGAGAGGGTGCAGTAACTGCAGTGAGACAGGGACACCAGCAGATGGAGAGTGTGAGAGGGGACAGTAACTGCATTGAGGCAGGGACACCAGCAGATGGAGATAGTGAGAGTGGGAAGCAGCTGCAGTGAGTCAAGGACTCCAGCAGATGGAGATGGTGAGGGGGGCAGTAACTGCAGTGAGACAGAGACTCCAGCAGATGAAGATGGTGAGGCGGGCAGTAACTGCAGTAAGACAGGGACACCAGCAAATGGAGATCTTGAGAGGAGGACAGTAACTGCACTGAGACAGAGACTCCAGCAGATGGAGATAGTGAGGGGTCAGTAACTGCAGTGAGCCAGGAACACCAGCTGATGGAGGTGGTGAGAGGGGCAGTAACTGCAGTGAGACAGGAACACCAGCTCATGGAGGTGGTGAGAGGGCGCAGTAACTGCCATGAGACAGGGACACCAGCAGATGGAAATGGTGAAAGGTGCAGTAACTGCAGTGAGAAAGAGACACCAGCAGATGGAGAAGGCGAGAGGAGGACAGTGGCTGCAGTGAGACCGGGACTCCAGCAGATGGAGATGGTGAGCGGGCAAAGTGGCTGCATTGAGGCAGGGACTCCAGCAGATGGAGATGATCAGAGGGGGCAGTAACTGCAGTGACACAGAGACTCCAGCAGATGAAGATGGTGAGATGGTGCAGTAACTGCAATGAGACAGGGACATCCGCTGATGGAGATGGTGAGGGGGACAGTAACTGCATTGAGGCAGGGACACGAGCAGATGGAGATGGCGAGAGGGGGCAGTAACTGCAGTGAGACACAGAAACCAGCAGTTGGAGATGGTGAGAGGGAGCAGTAACTGCAGTGAGACAGAGACTCCAGCAGATGAAGATGTTGAGGCGGGTAGTAACTGCAGTAAGACAGGGACGCCAGCAAATGGAGATCTTGAGAGGAGGACAGTAACGGCAATGAGACAGGAACATCCGCAGATGGAGATGGTGAGGGGGGCAGTAACTGCAGTGAGACAGCGACACCAGCAGATGGAGATGATGAGAGGGGGCAGTAAATGCAGTGAGACAGAGACACCAGCAGATGGAGATGGTGAAAGGGGGCAGTAACTGCATTGAGACAGAGACTCCTGCAGATGAAGATGGTGAGTCGTGCAGTAACTGCAGTCAGACAGTGACACCAGCAAATGGAGATCTTGAGCGGAAGACATAAACTGCACTGCGACAGAGACTCCAGCAGATGGAGATAGTGAGAGAGGGCAGTAACTGCAGTGAGTCAGTGACACCAGCAGATGGAGGTGGTGAGAGGGGGCAGCAACTGCAGTGAGACAGAGACACCAGCAGATGGAGATTGTGAGAGGGGACAGTAACTGCATTGAGACAGGGACATCCGCAGATGGAGATGGTGAGGGGGACAATAACTGCATTGAGGCAGGGACACGAGCAGATGGAGATGGTGAGGGGGGGGCAGTAACTGCAGTGAGACACAGAAACCAGCGGTTGGAGATGTTGAGAGGGAGCAGTAACTGCACGGAGACAGAGACTCCAGCAGATGGAGATAGTGAGAGTGGGCAGTAACTGCAGTGAGTCAAGGACTCCAGCAGATGGAGATGGTGAGGGGGGCAGTAACTGCAGTGAGACAGAGACTCCAGCTGATGAAGATGGTGAGATGGTGCATTAACTGCAATGAGACAGGGACATCCGCAGATGGAGATGGTGAGGGGGGCAGTAACTGCAGTGAGACAGGGACACTGGCAGATGGAGATGATGAGAGGGGGCAGTAGCTGCAGTGAGACAGAGACACCAGCAGATGGAGATGGTGAGAAGAGGCAGTAACTGCATTGAGACAGAGACTCCAGCAGATGAAGATGGTGAGAGAGGGCAGTAACTGCAGTGAGTCAGTGACACCAGCAGATGGAGGTGGTGAGAGTGGGCAGCAACTGCAGTGAGACAGAGACACCAGCAGATGGAGATTGTGAGAGGGGACAGTAACTGCATTGAGGCAGGGACAGCAGCAGATGGAGATGGTGAGAGGGTGCAGTAACTGCAGTGAGACAGGGACACCAGCAGATGGAGAGTGTGAGAGGGGACAGTAACTGCATTGAGGCAGGGACACCAGCAGATGGAGATGGTTAGAGGTGACTGTAAATGCAGTGAGGCAGGGACACGAGCAGATGGAGATGTTAGAGGGGACAGTAACTGCAGTGAGACAGGGACACCGGCAGATGAAGATGGTGGGCGGGGACAGTGACTGCAGTGAGACTGAGATACCAGCAGATGCAGATTGTGAGAGGGTGCAGTAACTGCAGTGAGACGGGGACACCAGCAGATGGAGATTGTGAGAGGGGACAGTGACTACATTGAGGCAGGGTCTCCAGCAGATGGAGATGGTGAGAGGGGACAGTAACTGCATTGAGGCAGGGACACCAGCAGATGGAGATGTTCAGAGGGTGCAGTAACTGCAGTGAGACAGGGACACCAGCAGATGGAGATTGTGAGAGGGGGCAGTAACTGCAGTGAGTCAAGGACTCCAGCAGATGGAGATGGTGAGGGGGACAGTAACAGCAGTGAGACAGGAACACCAGCAGATGGAGGTGGTGAGAGGGGGCAGTAACTGCCGTGAGACAGGGACACCAGCAGATGGAAATGGTGAGAGGTGCAGTAACTGCAGTGAGAAAGAGACACCAGCAGATGGAAAAGGAGAGAGGGGGCAGTAACTGCAGTGAGCCAGAGACTCCAGCAGATGAAGATGGTGAGCGGGGAAAGTGACTGCAGTGAGGCAGAGAGACCAGCAGATGGAGATGCTGAGAGGGTGCAGTAACTGCAGTGAGTCAGGGATACCAGCAGATGGAGATGGTGAGAGGGGGCAGTAACTGCAGTGAGCCAGAGACTCCAGCAGATGAAGATGGTGAGTGGTGACTGTAACTGCAGTGAGACAGGGACACGAGCAGATGGAATGGTTAGAGGGGACAGTAACTGCAGTGAGACAGGGATACCAGTGGAAGGAGATGGTGAGCTGGGACAGTGACTGCAGTGAGACTGAGACTCCAGCAGATGGAGATGGTGAGCGGGTGCAGTAACTGCAGTGAGACGGGGACACCAGCAGTTGGAGATGGTGAGAGGGGGCAGTAACTGCAGTGAGACAGAGACTCCAGCAGATGAAGATGGTGAGGCGGGCAGTAACTGCAGTAAGACAGTGACACCAGCAAATGGAGATCTTGAGAGGAGGACAGTAACTGCACTGCGACAGAGACTCCAGCAGATGGAGATAGTGAGAGAGGGCAGTAACTGCAGTGAGTCAGGGACACCAGCAGATGGAGGTGGTGAGGGGGGCAGCAACTGCAGTGAGACAGAGACACCAGCAGATGGAGTTTGTGAGAGGGGACAGTAACTGCATTGAGGCAGGGACACCAGCAGATGGAGAGTGCGAGAGGGGACAGTAACTGCATTGAGGCAGGGACACCAGCGGATGGAGATGGTTAGAGGTGACTGTAAATGCAGTGAGACAGGGACACAAGCAGATGGAGATATTTAGAGGGGACAGTAACTGCAGTGAGTCAGGGACACCAGCAGATGGAGATGGTGGGCGGGGACAGTGACTGCAGTGAGACTGAGACACCAGCGGATGGAGATTGTGAGAGGGTGCAGTAACTGCAGTGAGACGGGGACACCAGCAGATGGAGACTGTGAGAGGCAACAGTGACTACATTGAGGCAGTGACTCCAGCAGATAGAGATGGTGAGAGGGGACAGTAACTGCATTGAGGCAGGGACACCAGCAGATGGAGATGTTGAGAGGGTGCAGTAACTGCAGTGAGACAGGGACATCAGCAGATGGAGATTGTGAGAGGGGACAGTAACTGCATTGAGGCAGGGACACGAGCAGATGGAGATGGTTAGAGGGGACTGTAACTGCAGTGAGACAGGGACACGAGCAGATGGAATGGTTAGAGGGGACAGTAACTGCAGTGAGACAGGGATACCAGAAGAAGGAGATGGTGAGCGGGGACAGTGACTGCAGTGAGACTGAGACACCAGCAGATGGAGATGGTGAGAGGGTGCAGTAACTGCAGTGAGACGGGGACACCAGCAGATGGAGATTGTGAGAGGGGACAGTAACTATATTGAGGCAGGGACACCAACAGATGAAGACAGTGAGAGGTGACTGTAAATGCAGTGAGACAGGGACACGAGCAGATGGAGATGGTTAGAGGGGACAGTAACTGCAGTGAGACAGCGACACCAGCAGATGGAGATGGTGAGCGGGAACAGTGACTGCACTGAGACTGAGACACCAGCAGATGGAGATGGTGAGAGGGTGCAGTAACTGCAGTGAGACGGGGACACCAGCAGATGGAGATTGTGAGAGGGGACAGTGACTACATTGAGGCAGGGACTCCAGCAGATGGAGATGGTGAGAGGGGGCAGTAACTGCAGTGAGGCAGGGGCACCAGCAGATGGAGATTGTGAGAGGGGGCAGTAACTGCATTGAGGCAGGGACACGAGCAGATGGAATGGTGAGAGGGGACAGTAACTGCAGTGAGACAGGGACACCAGTAGAAGGAGATGGTGAGCGGGGACAGTGATTGCAGTGAGACTGAGACACCAGCAGATGGAGATGGTGAGGGGGTGCATTAACTGCAGTGAGACGGGGACACCAGCAGATGGAGATTGTGGGAGGGGACATTAACTATATTGAGGCAGGGGCACCAGCAGATGGAGATTGTGAGAGGGGACTGTAACTGCAGTGAGACAGGGACACGAGCAGATGGAATGGTTAGAGGGGACAGTAACTGCAGTGAGACAGGGACACCAGTAGAAGGAGATGGTGAGTGGGGACAGTGATTGCAGTGAGACTGAGACACCAGCAGATGGAGATGGTGAGGGGGTGCATTAACTGCAGTGAGACGGGGACACCAGCAGATGGAGATGGTGAGAGAGTGCAGTAACTGCATTGAGACAGAGACATCAGCAGATGGAGGTATTGAGCCATTGCTGATGGGAATATTCTGTTTTACTGAGAGTTTGAAAGTTTGCTGTTTGTTCGAGGAATGCATGTTTGTGTCAATCTGACACTTTGTGTAACGTTTAGACGCTTAATGAAAGAATTTAAATACAACTCTTGTTAATTGGTAATTTTCCAACTATGTTAATGCTTGTAATATTAACCTACTTTCTGTTTGAAAAATTATTTTGTGTTAGTAAGCGCTAATGCAGAAATAAATCAAGAACATCAAATAATGTCCAAACATTCATTTGAAAATAAAAATACACTGAATAAGTTGCGTTGAATTCTTCTTCACTAAATTTATGACATCTCTCAATTCCCTATTTGTGCTGTTATCTTTTCTACTGTTAATGAGAGAAATTGAAGTATTGATGCAATTAGCTTTTGAACATCGATATCAAATCTGTTTTCACCAACCTGTCGGACAGTGCCTTCCAGACCAGAACAACTTGTGCTGGATTATTTTCCCTGATTATCTCCTCGCATCGCTCTCCCATTTTTATTCACCTTCATTCTGTGCTCTCTGGTTCCTGAACTCTCTCTGATACTGGAAACAAACTGTCCTCGTTTATCCAAACTGAGTGAAAGGATTTTGAATACTATTTGTTTCTCCAGGGAAATTGAAACAAGTGGCACTTTATTGCAGCAGCAAAAACTCATTGCCACATTTTCGAGGTCGTAATTGCTGAGCTTTATATAAACTGGAGGTGAGAAATTAACGACCTTTGACAAAATGTGTGCTGAAATGGCTGTTTTTCAACGTTGGAAACCCTAGTGACGTTACAGTGCTAAATGTTGAGAAAAGTATTTTGAATGCTTACTGAATAATGCATAAATGCAACAACATTAAGAAGCGAATGTTTTTCAGATACAAGTGTAAATATGGGTCAGAATTGTACTGTGAAATGTCACCAGTTGTAAACGTTTTCTTGGCTGCATCATTTACCTGGCTGTACTTTCAGGGATTGTCACCCAGAGGAACTGAGAAACCTAATAAAAATTGGTTGTTCCTCAAACTGCAACAAACAGGCCTCTCCAGCAAAAACTCTTTGCCAGAATTTCACGTTATTGCTGCACTTACTGTAAACTGGGGGTGAATAGTGAAAGGCACTTAATATAATTTGTATCAAATGGCCATTTTCCAAACAGGCCGCTTCAGGTTTTACATTGCAGCACTTTTTCTACATTCAGTTGTAAATGAGGTCTTGGATGAGGTCTTGGTCTTGGGGGTTGGGGGAGTATGCGGGAGGAGAGAGAGAGAAAGAAAGGGTCCTGAAATGAACCATTTGTAACATTCGCTGGAATATCCTTACTCCATTCCCACACCATTCCCATCGGAGTGCCTGAAACATTTCTTCTTTGAAGGTTTTTGTGTGTTTGTGTGCATATGTGTGAATGCCATTGCATCCTTCTGGTCTCTGTGCAATCAGCTATGTCAGCACAGATCCTGCAATTGGAACCTGGACCCTTTCCCACCTCAGAGTGCCCACTGATTGAGCTCCCTTATTTTATGATATCTCATTCCTTTCTATTGACACATAGTGTTCTCACCAGACAACTGTGACTCCTCCAGATTGAAGGACATATTTGCAGTAATGCCAAAAAAAAATACGAATTTAAAGATCATTGACATTAGAGCAAAAGGCATCAGTAAGCCTGTTACGGCATATGATGATTTTTTATATAAATAAGACAAGGAATTAAAATCAATTGCCTCATTCAAACTGCTGGTTCGGCCTCAACTGCAGTATTGTGTTCGATCCTGGGCACCACACTTTGGGAAGGATGTCAAGGCCTTGGAGAGAGTGCAAAGGAGGTTTTCCAGTCTCGAAGGAAGACTGTGTGTGTATGTGAGAGAGAAAGGGGGAGAGGTTTCAAGGAATAGCCGACAATTTTGGAGTGATTAAAATGCAACTTAAATGTGTAGTGTAATAAATAGGCAAAAGATACAGACCCTTAGAAAATAGGCGACATGTTTAGATAGAGGATCTGGATCGGCGCAGGCTTGGAGGGCCGAAGGGCCTGTCCCTGTGCTGTAATTTTCTTTGTTCTTTTCTTTGTTCTTCCACTTTGAATCATCTTTGTTGTAAGACATGCTGAAAGATACAGGACTCGATAATTCAGAGAGGATAGCTTTAAGGGTGAGCTAATGCACATTAACAAACTCATGAAGGAAACAGATTGTGTTCCAGTTGGGTTTGTTCCTATGAAATAGGTTAGTGTGAAACCTGGAAACAAGTGACACTTTATTGCAGCAGTAAAAACTATTTTTCAGAATGTAGAGGTCTTTATCGCTGAACTTTAAATAAAGTGGAGGTGAAAAGTGGAAGATCTTTCATACTATTTGTGTTAAATGGCCATTTCCCAGCTTTGTAAACCCTTGTAACATTAAACTGGTGAATGTTAAGAAGGTTTTTTCGATTGAGTACAGACTAATGCATAAATACAGCAGCATCAAATGCAGTGCAAAGTATAATTGACAAATATAACGGTAAATATGGGTGAGAATTGTTGTGTGAAATGTCACCGGTTATAAAAGTTCTCTTGGCTGCATCATTAACTTCGATCTAGTTTCAGTCGTTGTCACACAGTGGAATTGAAAAACCGAATAAAAACTGTCTGTTTATACTGCAGTCAAACCGGCCTCTCAAGCAAAAACTCTTTGCCAGAATTTCAAGGTAACTGCAGTGAGACATTTTCAGTCATTTTCTGAACTTTCAGTTAACTGGAGGTGAATAATGAAAGACATTTAATGCAATTAGTGTTAAATGGTCATTATCCAAACCGACCCTCCAGGTTTTAAATTACAACAGCTTTTCTGCTCTGTTAGTGAGGTTTTTTGAGGCGGGAGACAGACAGACAGACAGGCAGACAGACAGGTTTCTGTCTGGAATTGTCCATTTGGGATATGGTTGGAATATTCCTTTCTCCTCTATTCCCTGTTTACACAGAGAATCACCTTGGACTGTCCCATACCTAGGAGGGAGTGTCCAGATGGGGAAAGTTGACAGCTGGTTGGATGAGCTGTAGTTTGGGTGGACTGGTTGTTTTGAGTGACAGGTTCTGGGATATATTAGGGCAACATCAGCCTCCATTCTTTCTTTCTATGCTGCTGGTGTCTGAAAGTGAGTTTCTGTGTCTCAGTCTCTGTGTCTCTGTGCCCAGGTGAATTTCAAGCTGATTACAGTGTGTGTGTGTGTGAGAGTCCAGTCTGAATCCCTCTCTCTGTCCCAGTCCTGAACCATTCCTCCAATTCCGACCCCAATGCCGTTGTCCAGGATCTTTTCCCCATGGACGAAATGATGGAGTGAAGGTTGTAAAGTTCAACGATCGAGCGCAGACCATGTCGGATAGTGAGTATCACATCTTTATTGTTCCTCTCTGCCTTTCTCCCTTCATATGACTCAATCTATCCCTCTCAATCTGTCTCTCTCTCTCTAAATCTATCCCTCTCAATCTCTCTCTCTCTCTCAATCTCTCCATCTCAATCTGGTTCTCCCAATATATCTCAATCTCTCTCTCTCTCAATTGATCTCTCTATCTCTCTCTTTCAATCTCTCCCTCAATCTCTCCCTCCCTCAATCTCTCTCCCTCAGTCTCTCTCTCCCTCAATCTCTCTGTTTCCCTGTCTGTTTTTCTCTCTCTCCCTCTCTCTGTGTTTCTCTCTCGCTCCCTTTCTCTGTGTTTCTCACTCCTTCTGTCTCTCTGTGTTTCTCTCACTCTCTCTTTCTGTTTCTCTCTCTCTCATCCTCACTTGGTGTGTGTGTCTCTCTCTGTTTCTCTGTGAGTGATTGCGTTTCTTTCTGTCTCACTGGCTTTCTCTGGCCATCTCTCTCTCAATCTCTCTCTCTCTCTCTCAAACGCTCTCTGCCTCACTTTTTGTTTCTCTTCCTCTTTCTGTGTTTCTCTTTATGTTTCTCTTTGAGTGATTCTGTGTCTTTCTGTCTCACTGGCTTTCTCTAGCTATATCTCCCTCAGTCTCTCTCTCACTCTTTGTGTTTCTCTCTCTCTCTCCCTCTGTTTCTCTCTCTCTCTTTCGGTTTCTCTCTCTCTCTCTCAATTTCTCTCTCCCTCTCTCTGTGTTTCTCTCTTTGCTTCTCCATGAGTGATTGTGTGTCTTTCTGTTTCACCGGCTTTATCTCGCCATCTCTCTCTCAATCTCTCTCTCGCTTTGTGTTTTTCTTTCTCTCTCAGTGTTTCTCTGTGACTTTCTGCAATTGGTTTTCTGTCTCTCTGGTGTTTGCAATTTCTTTGTGTCTCCGTTCTTTCCCTCCCCTTTTTTCCCTCCACTTTTTTTCTGCCTTTTCTCTTTATTTATCTTTTTTATTTTCATTTTCTTGCTGTCTTTTATCCATTTCTATGACTTCTTTTTCTTTGTCTCTTTCTGACTTCCTCTCCCTCTCGGACTTTGTCTCTTTCTCTCTCTTTTTCTGCTTTCTCTCTCCTTCTTTTTCAATTTTTCTGCTTTCTCTCTCTTTCTTTGCCTCCCCTCGCCCTGCAATAGCCCCCATCGCAAATTTGTCCCCCGGAAATTATTCCCCCTCGCAAAATATTTCCCTCAAAATACCCCCCAGACTCCTCCCTTCCCAACCGGAATCCAAGCCCATCAATCGGCTGATTTCACGCTCAGGAAACCCACAAGCAGAAAAGAAGCAGACTGTGGAGTCAGAAATCTGAAACTCCTGTTACCACCAATCGACATCCCGCTTGATATCCAGGCTTAAGCATTATTGTGAAAACAAAATACTGAAACAACTGAAAAGCTGAGTAAATAGGAAAATGCTACAAACATTCAGCACGCCAGGCGGCGTCTCTGGAGAAATAAGCAGCTCTAACGTTTCAAGTCATCGGTTTTCCTCAGAACTGGAAGGTACTGGACATTGTGAACGGCAGGGACTGCATCTGTGGGAAGTGCACCCAACTCCAGCTCCTCGAGAACCGCGTTAGGATACTGGAGCTGGAGCTGGATGAACTTCGGATCATTCGAGAGGTGGAGTGGGTTATTGAGAGGAGTTATAGGGAGGTAATCACACCTCAGGTAAAAGAAGTAGGTAGATGGGTTACCGTCAGGGGAAGGAGAGGGAACCAGCAGGCAGTGCAGGGATCCCCTGTGGCCGTTTCAGTCAACAACAAGTATACCTTTTTGGATACTGTTGGGGGGGACGACTTACCGGGGTAAGCACTGGGGTACAGGTCTCTGGCACAGAGTCTGTCCCTGTTGCTCAGAAGGGAAGGGGGAAGAGGAGCAGAGCATTAGTGATTGGGGACTCCATAGTTAGGGGAACAGATAGCATGTTCTGTGGGAACGAGAGAGACTCACGGTTGGTGTGTTGCCTCCCAGGTGCCAGGGTTCATGATGTCTCGGATCGTGTTTTTTGGGATACTTAAGGGGGAGGGGGAGCAGCCCCAAGTCGTGGTCCACATAGGCACCAACGACATAGGTAGGAAGAGAGATGGGGATTTAAGGCAGAAATTCAGGGAGCTAAGGTGGAAGCTTCGAGCGAGAACAAACAGAGTTGCTATCTCTGGGTTGTTGCCCGTGCCACGTGCTAGCGAAGCGAGGAATAGGGAGAGAGAGGAATCGAACATGTGGCTGCAGGGATGGTGTAGGAGGGAGGGTTTTGGTTTCCTGGATAATTGGGGCTCTTTCTGGGGTAGGTGGGACCTCTACAAACAGGATGGTCTTCACCTGAACCAGAGCGGTACCAATATCCTGGGGGGGAGATTTGCTAGTGCTCTTCGGGGGGGGGGGGGGGTTTAAACTAATTCAGCAGGGGGATGGGAACCTAAATTGTAGTTCCAGTGCACAGGATATTGAGAGTAGTGAGGTCAGGGATAAGGTTACAGGGACGCAAGAGGGCACTGGCAAGCAAGAACTTGGTTTAAAGTGTGTCTACTTCAACACCAGGAGCATCCGGAACAAGGTGGGTGAGCTTGCAGCATGGGTTGGTACCTGGGATCTCGATGTTGTGGCCATTTCGGAGACATAGGTAGAGCAGGGACAGGAATGGATGTTGCAGGTTCCGGGATTTAGATGTTTCAGTAAGAACAGAGAAGATGGTAAAAGAGGGGGGGGGGGAGGTGACATTGTTAATCAAGGAGAGTATTACGGTGGCAGAAAGGACGTTTGAGGACTCGTCTACTGAGGTAGTATGGGCCGAGGTTAGAAACAGGAGAGGAGAGGTCACCCTGTTGGGAGTTTTCTATCGACCTCCGAATAGTTCCAGAGATGTAGAGGAAAGGATAGTGAAGATGATTCACGACAGGAGCGGGAGAACCCGGCCAGGTGTTAGATTTAGATGTCGGTGAGCACTTTGGTGATAGTGATCACAATCGGTTAGGTTTACCTAAGCGATGGGCAGGGACAGGTATATACCGCAGGGCAAGAATTATAGCTGGGGGAAAGGAAATTATGATGCGATTAGGCAAGATTTAGGATGCATCGGATGGGGAAGGAAACTGCAGGTGATGGGCACAGTCGAAATGTGGAGCTTATTGAGGGAGCAGCAACTGCGTGTCCTTGATAAGTATGTACCTGTCAGGCAGGGAGGAAGTTGTCGAGTGAAGGAGCCATGGTTTACGAAAGAAGTTGAAGCGCTTGTCAAGAGGAAGAAGAAGGCTTATGTTAGGATGAGACGTGAAGGCTCAGTTCGGGCGCTTGAGAGTTACAAGCTAGCCAGGAAGGATCTAAAGGGGGAGCTACGAAGAGCGAGGAGAGGACACGAGAATTCATTGGCGGATAGGATCAAGGAAAACCCTAAGGCTTTCTATAGGTATATCAGGAATAAAAGAATGACTAGAGTTAGATTAGGGCCAATCAAGGATAGTAGTGGGAAGTAGTGTGTGGAATCAGAGGAGATAGGGGAAGAGTTAAATGAATATTTTTCGTCAGTATTTACAGTCGAGAAAGAAAATGTTGTCGAGGAGAATACTGAGATACAGACTACTAGGCTAGATGGGATTGAGGTTCACAAGGAGGAGGTGTTAGCAATTTTGAAAAGTGTGAAAATAGATAAGTGCCCTGGGCCAGATGGGATTTATCCTAGGATTCTCTGGGAAGCCAGGGAGGAGATTGCAGAGCCTTTTTCCTTGATCTTTATGTCGTCATTGTCGACAGGAATAGTGCCGGAAGACTGGAGGAGAGCAAATGTTGTCCCCTTGTTCAAGAAGGGGAGTAGAGACAGCTCTGGTAATTATAGTCCTGTGAGACTTACTTCGGTTGTGGGTAAAATGTTGGAAGAGGTTATAAGAGATAGTATTTATAATCATCTTGAAAAGAATAAGTTCATTAGAGATAGTCAGCACGGTTTTGTGACGGGTAGGTCGTGCCTCACAAACCTTATTGAGTTTTTGAGAAGGTGACCAAACAGGTGGATGAGGGTAAAGCAGTGGATGTGGTGTATATGGATTTCAGTAAGGCGTTTGATAAGGTTCCCCACGGTAGGCTATTGCAGAAAATACGGAAGTATGGGATTGAAGGTGATTTATTGCTTTGGATCAGAAATTGACTAACTGAAAGAAGACAGAGGGTGGTGGTTTATGGCAAACCATAACTGGAGTTTAGTTACTAGTGGTGTACCGCAAGGATCTGTTTTGGGTTGACTGCTGTTTGTCATTTTTATAAATGACCTGGATCAGGGAGTAGAAGGGTGGGTTAGTAAATTTGCGGATGACACGAATGTCGGTGGAGTTGTGGATAGTGCCGAAGGATGTTGTCGGTTACAGAGGGACATAGATAGGCTGCAGAGCTGGGCTGAGAGATGGCAAATGGAGTTTAATGCGGAAAAGTGTGAGGTGATTCACTTTGGAAGGAGTAACAGGAATGCAGAGTACTGGGCTAATGGTAAGATTCTTGGTCGTGTAGATGAGCAGAGAGATCTTGGTGTCCAGGTACATAAATCCCTGAAAGTTGCCACCCAGGTTAATAGGGCTGTTAAGAAAGCATACGGTGTGTTAGCTTTTATTAGTAGAGGGATCGAGTTTCGGAGCCACGAAGTCATGCTGCAGCTGTACAAAACTCTGGTGCGGCCGCACCTGGAGTATTGCGTGCAGTTCCGGTGACCGCATTAATGGAAGGATGTGGAAGCTTTGGAAAGGGTGCAGAGGAGATTTACTAGGATGTTGCCTGGTATGGAGGGAAGGTCTTACGAGGAAAGGCTGAGGGACTTGAGGTTGTTTTCGTTGGAGAGAAGGAGGAGGAGAGGTGACTTAATAGAGACATATAAGATAATCAGAGGGTTAGATAGGGTGGATAGTGAGAGTCCTTTTCCTCGGATGGTGATTGGCAAACACGAGGGGACATAGCTTTAAGTTGAGGGGTGATAGATATAGGACAGATGTCTGAGGTAGTTTCTTTACTCAGAGAGTAGTAGGGGTGTGAAATACCTTGCCTGCAACAGTAGTAGACTCGCCAACTTTAAGGGCATTTAAGTGGTCATTGGATAGACATTCGGATGAAAATGGAATAGTGTAGGTCAGTTGGTTTCACAGGTCGGTGCAACATCGAGGGCCGAAGGGCCTGTACTGCGCTGTAATGTTCTATGTTTTATGTTCTATTACCTCTTTACAAGCAATTATGCAGCCATTTAAAAGTGGGGTATGGTGGAAAGAAAGATAACTGGGAATGTTTGTCATTGGCTGGAGGACAGGAGTGATTCAGTGATAAAGGGATGATAGTGCAAGGCAAATCGAACAATTAAATAAACAGTGGATGTGTCCAGATGTGGTGTGAATTGTAAACAACAGAATAACAGAGCAAGAGAAAAATCTAAAAGAAAATCTAAAAGAAAAGGACTACAAAGGCTAGGCAAAGCGACAAGGAATGGAAGGAGGGGTGGGTTGATCCCAGCTGTGTTGATCAGCCTGCCAGCTTTCTAACAAAAGGGGATGTTCTTCACAAGCACCATCCCCACACACCCTGTAATTCTGGTGACTCGGATGTAGCCATCCCCCATAACAGCACAGTCATCTGAGAAGGTTTGAGCAATGGTTATAACCGGAATTATTTAATCTCAGCGTTGGTCCGACAAACTAGTAGTGCCTATTCAAAAAGTCCGGTGCTGTTCCTCGGTGAGAGTCAGTGGACTATTGTCGGAGGTCAAGGAGAGCAAGGTCAGAGCGGGATTAGGATGTAAAATTAACGTGACTAACGACTGGAAGCTCAGGGTCATGACTGTGGACTGAATGGAGAACTTTCCCAAACTAATCACTCAATCTCCATTTGCTCCTTTTTCGAAGTACAGGATACTCCTTTGTGAGCACCGAATGCAGCTACTATGTTATTAGAAATGAAAGTAAATCGCCTGGAAGAATTGATCCCCACTTGCCTAGATGAGTACATCTCCAACAACACTCAAGAAGCTTGACAGCGTCGAGGACAGACGGCCCATTGGATTGCCAACCCTTCCACCACCTTCAACATTAATTCCCTTCACCAACAAGACTCAATGCCTTCAATATGTACAATCAACAGGATTATTTTTATAATTAATTTTGGAGTGAAAATACCCAGAGTCAATCAAGAGCCTCCTCATTTTCTGATGTTGAGGTTATTAGTCCACCATTTAGTCTGTTGATGTACAGGTCTCGGTAATGTGCAGCATTGCTCACGCATTTCCACACAAGCAGAAGGTGTTTACACTGCGGCTTCATGGTGGAGGTTGGCTGTGCGGGGGCCCTGGCTTATGCTGAACCTGTTTTGCAAGGACATTTCTGGCCGTCGTCGTTAAAAGCCGTCCATTTTCCAGGGTTTTTCACAGGGAGCTTGTTAGTGACTTCCCGTGTTTCCCATTTCTTGATCCAAAGGATATCTGCTGATAGATTGGTCAGGAAGGTTGCACCATCTGGGGCGCCACGAAGGAAGGCAGGCAGATAGTGGATTGAAAGTGTCATTATAGAATAATGAGCTGCAGCATGGATTATTTCAACAAGCTAGGAGGTTTTCTTCAGTTGGCGAATGTGTGGGCGATTGATGTTTGTGAGATCAGGAAGCCAGAGGGAAACATGTTGAGTGGAGGGTTGCTGCATTCAAATGTTATGGTCATTTGAATTTGTGTGTGGAGACCTATGCTACACATGGTATACTATGCACTGCTGGTGACTTCCGGAGTGCAGAGGCAGCAGCGCCCCACATTGATCCAGCAAGTTTGCTCAATAGTTTGTTTCTGATGTTGACCTTTGCTGCTGTATTTTATTTTTATATGCTCCCGGAAGAACACAGTCCTATCTAGAGGCACTTACAAAAATATTGGTTTGGAATGATGTTTTTGTCCCTGACCATCCATGCATATATGCAATTATTTACCTACTGGCTCTATGGAGGGGGCAGACACTGAATATGGCTTTAGCGGGATTCACGGTGAAACGTCATGAGCTGCAGCAGTTCATCAACTTTGTGATGTCTTCATTTGGGATCTGGTCCAGGGTGCAGCAGGATTTAGCTTGTATGGTACAACAGATGTCATTCGAATAGATGAACTTGCGAGACGTGTCGGCAGGCCATTTGTATATATGTTGAACAGCTTTGGGTGAGTACTGAGGCCTGTGGAAATCCGTTTTCCAGTCTTCTCCACTCACTTCTCCCTTGTCCAATGTGAAGTGTAAATCATCTGTCGGGAACGAATGTTTAAGCTACTGTCCGGACCCAGGTTGGAAGAATTATGGAGAGCTTTAGGAGCAGGCCACTTTGCCACACTGTATCACAGGCAGCTGTGAGGTCCAGTATGACAGTTTTTAGGTTCTTTTGGAAGCCACTTTTCATGTAGGTGGTGAGTGCCAGAACGTGTTGACATGTGCTGCGCCCTTTATGGAAACCAACCTGATAGACATTAAGGGTGCTCTCTACTTCTGGAGATACGTATTGCAGGATAAAACGCGCGTGAATCTTAAAGCAAACAGAACGTAGTGAAATTGGTCGATAGCTGGCAGCCAGTGTGAGCTTTCTTCCGGATTTTGTAATGGCAATGATTTTCGGCAAATGCCCGACTTTCGGGAGTGAATTGGAGCTGAGGATTCTTGTGCAGAACTGATTCACGAGCACATGACCAATTCGTTTCATAAATTCTGGTGCAATATTTCCATAATCCGTTGTTTTGCGACATTTGAGACCCTTTAGTGCTTTCTCCAGTTCTGTATTCTTGAGAGGATGAGGTTCTGCATTTTCTGCATATTTTTGGTGTTACCTTCTTCAGCTCATTATAGCTGATGTGTTTTTTTTTATTTCTTTACCAATGGTGCCATCGCTAGATGGAAAAGATGACCAACAATTTAGTTTGGGTTGACTGATGGACGATTTAATACAGTTAGTTTTTGGGCAGCTCAAAGGCGGTGAGACTCCTGCACTGCAAGTAGTGAAAGTTAGCCCTGCTGTCATTTTATCCCCTTTGGCGCGACGTGCACCATTGAGGGACTCCAAGAGGTGGTCTATTATTTCAGGGTCACCAGATGATTCATATTCCTTATGGAATGCTGCACTCTCTGCATCAAGGCTTGGAACATAGACGGATAGGTAGCTACGAGGCATGGCTATGCAATCAGCTTTGGTAATTTGCAACACAGAATTACTTATATAATGCTTCAGTAGGTATATTATTGATAGATATAGTTACAATGATGCCGTCCAAGGACTCGCTGTATGTTTGCCAATCTGCTTTATGGAATTGCTGTTACATCTGCCTTGCAGTGTTGATGACTAGAGTGCAGAGGTCAATGTAAATGAACGATGATCTGTGTTGATTATGTGGGAAGCCGTCCAGGACTAGACACTATGATGTTTGAGGGTGATCATCAAGGGAACTGACCCTGCCCAGGTCAGGTGAATATTTCCGACTCCAACTGGCTGAATGAGAATTTCCCCATTGCTTGGGGTTGTGCTTCGGGTTAGTTATTTGCTGGAGGTCCACACAATGAGCTGTTCACCATCTGTGTCAGATGCTATGATACCACATTCAGTGTAGTGGCTGTAAAAGTCTCGCACTTATGTGTCTGTGAGGCAGCATTGGCAGAACATGCTTTTCCCGACTGGCACCTGAAGTCTTGCACACGTATTCAATATGAAAACAGTACATCGGAATTGTGTCACAGAACGTGGTTTGTGAGGGGTCTGCTGCATCGGCAATGTCAGATTGAACATCGGTGGCACGGCCATATAAAGCATGAGGTGAGTAGCACAGTCGGTCAAAGTCTTTGATGTAATAGCGGCTTGCTTCTTTAATTCCAATAATAGTCACTTGTCGGCAAATGAATTCCAAGGAATTTTGGGTGGCAGGACCTCCAATGAGGTTTCACATGAAGGCCGATGGACCATCAACATTAAGTTGCAAGTCTTGGAGTGCATGTCGTATTGCTACAAAGCTAGAGGCTGCTTATTGTTGCGACTGGTGGCTTTGGGGTGACGTGGATCCGGCAAGAGGGCTCTTTTCGTGTCCTTTAATTTTCGCCTGGAATTTAGTCTGCCGGTGGATCAGTTGCTTAGTTCTGGCGCCTAGGTACTGAAGGGTGCGTGGCGTGTACGCTGATCTATTGCCCGCCATCTACAAGATGCACTGCAGCAACTCACCAAGGCTCCTTCGAAAGCAGCTTCCGAACCCAGAAGGTCTAGCACAGAAAAAAACAAGGGCAGCAGATGCATGGGAACACCGCCACCCGCAAATTCCCCTCCAACTCACACGTCGTCCTGACTTGGAACTATATCGCTGCTCCTTCAATGTCGCTGGTTCAAAATTTTGGAACTCCCTTCTGAAGAGTACTGCGGGTATATTTACACCAAATGGACGGCAGCGGTTCAAGAGTGCAGCTCAACAGCTTCACTTCCAAACGGGAATTGATTAAAGCACTGACCTTTCCCAAGGAAAGAAAGATAATTTATGGTTTAAATACCATTAATCCTTTTCAGGTGGCATTCTGTAGCCCATGTTTAACATTTTTAACCCAAATTCCCCTCAATGTAATCTTCGGCCGCCAGGCAATAAATAATATGGCGCCCCTCTCACTTTTCCTCTCCCTCCACTGCTCCTCTCACTTTCTCTCCATCACATTGTAAGTGTCACTTTCTCTCTCTCACACCTTCTCACGGTCTCTCTCTCTCTGTTGCCCTCTCACTATCGTTCCCTCAACCTCCCAATTTTTCACTCCCTGCCCCTCTCATTTTATGTCTGTCCACGGCACTCTGACTTGTACTCTGCCTGCCGCTCGTTCTTTGACTCTCCTTGTGCACCCTACTAAATTTCCTCTCTCTATTTGCCCCGCTCACGTTCTCTCTGTGCATTTCCCTCACACCTTCTCTCTATCGCTCCTCCTTCCACTTCCTTTCTCCCTCCCTGTTCCTCCCACTTTCTCTCTCTCCCTGCCACGCTCACTTTCTGCCTTTCCCTTCACCCCACATTTCTCTCTCTGCTTACCCCTCTCACTTTCTTTCTCTGTGTATCTCATTTTCTCCCTGTCCACCCTACTCTCACTTGCACTCTACCTGCCCCTCTCACTTCAATTTGTTTCATCTTCTGTTTCACATACAGGAATCACATCAGCTGGCATCCGTCCTTTGGAACTATTCCCTATTTTGTTATTTATTAAATAACTTATAATCATTCCTCTGTTATCTCTTCCCGATCATTTGGTAGGTGTAGATGCACTCCATCTGAAGCAGCGCGCTTCCCACTCTTTGGTATCTCTCCAATATCTCTCCACTTTCTGCATAAAACGGCTTAAAATTCTTTGCTGAATTTATTCGCTATTAAATGACTGTTAAAACCTATCCTCAGTTATGCCTTTCCCTTCTTCAGGCTCTGAATCCGCATGTACTGTGTGATTCAGCCCCGACTTTCCCACAACTCGTCAGACCTCCTTCTTTTTGTGCTTGGAGACGCGCTGCAGAAATCCATTTACATTTCTGTACCTGTCAGTTTGTCCCTCACTGCTCCAGAGATCAATAAATCCAAGCTGTGTTTAAATTCACAGTGGATGGAATTTTACTTGACAGACAGCATAAGACCATTCCCCAGCCAGCTTCCCTCCACCATATCCTGCTGGTAAATTCCGAGGGACCATTTCGAATTGACTACTTTTGTTTTGTTCTTTCTCCAATCACGCTGGATCTCCTCTCTTCCTCACCGGCTCTGGTCTGGGAATCAAAACTCTTGTAGCATCCAGACACACATTAGTACAATGGGATATTCCCCTCGCAAACGGTGTCTCTATGGAAACCAGTTTGGGTCCCAGCTATTCTTCCTTTGTGTATGATATGGGGAACATTATTTTTCATAATCCTACTCAGGATCTTTCCTTCACATTTTTTACTGACACATATGTGACCGTGCTCCTCCGAATTTCTCCTTTATCCCTGAACTGGAAAATTTCTTCAACTTTGCTTTTCGTCCCGCTTCCCCTTCCTCATTTGTCTTTTCATTGTCCGTCTCTGACACTTCACTTCCCTTCCTCGACGTCTGCACCGCCATTTCAGGGAATTGGATGTCCATCAATATCTATTTCAACCCCACCGACTCCTGCAGTTTCTTTAATTATACTTCATCTGACCCCGCTTCCTGGAATGACTCTGTTCCATTCTCGCAGTTTCTTCACCTCTGTCCCATCTGTTCCCACGATGTAAACTTCCAACCCTGTGCTTCTGAAATGTCTTCAGTATTCCTCAGTCGAAATTCCACTCCACTATGCTGTGCAGGGCCCTGGACAATGTCCAGCCCTTTTCCCGCATTACTGTCTTCACTTCATTCCCTTTCCCGACAGAACCATGATAAGGTTTGCCATGTCCTCAACTTCCAGCCCACCAGCCTCCACATTCAACTCATCATCCGCCACCATGTCTGCCATGTCCAGCTAAGTCCACCACAAAAGGTATATTCTGCTCCCTTCCCTTCCCCAAGCTCTAACAGAAATCGTGACGAACTCTTCATTTACCCTCAACATCGACCCCTTTCCGAGATCCCCTTCCCATTTCAAGCACTGTCCAAACGCAAAATCACTCCTTCCAGGTCTCTAAGATTTGCTTGCTCTTCTTACAATTTTCTAACTGTATTCGCTGCTCAGGATGGGATCTCCTGGACATTGGGAGAGCAGCAAACTCAGATTGGATGACTGATTTGTTGAACATCTCCCGTCATTGTGCATGCGTGATCCTGAATTTATGGCCATTTATCATTTTAATTCTACACTCCACTCTCACTCTGTCAGTTCTATCCTCGACTCCTACACACTTCCACTGAAACTCAATGATGAACATTGCCTGCCACTCGCCCTTTGATTCTCTCTGTGTACCCTATCGGTTTTACTCTCTCTATCCGTCCTTTTCACATTCTGTGTGTGTGTGTCCCTCATTCCGACTCTCTCTCCCTGCTACTCCCACCTTATCTGTCTCCCTGCATCTCTCACTGTCTCTCTTCCTGCCTTTCTCAATTTATCTCTGTCCCTCTTACTTTCTCTCTGTCCACGCCACTCTCACTTGCACTCCACCTGCTCATCTCAAACTGACTATCTCTGCAGCCACTTAAACGACTGCAGTCCCTTAAACAAACGCTAGAATCGGGAGCAGATAAATTCAGCACGAGACTCTGAGTGTTCACTTACCTTCAGGAGTGAATAGCAGTCAGACATCTTCAAGAGTTGGCGCGCACTGACTGAGTTTGAGTTTGAAAAAAATAAAGGACAGTGACATCACAGGAGAGCTGCAATGTGGTGAGCAAATGCTGTTGGGGAGCATCTATAAATAGCCGGGTTAGTAACAAAAGTAAAGAGAAAGGGAAGGTCTACATATTTTTGATATATAGTAAGTAGTGTTTGTTTAGGGAATCAAGATCCCTAGTGTAAATAGTCTCTAACGTTTGAGTAATTTAAGGGGGTAAATTAAGGATAAAGCATGGCAGGACAGCTCGGCAGGATGGAGTGCTCCTCCTGTGCAATGTGGGAAGTCAGGGACACTTACAATGTCCAGGGCGAACACGTGTGCAGGAGGTGTCTCCAGCTGCAGCTACTCGAAATCCACGTTTCGGATCTGGAGCGGCCGCTGGGGACATTGTGGAGCATCCGTGAGGCTGAGATCATCTTGGATAGCACGTACAGAGAGGTGGTCACACCGCAGGTAACGACTGCTCAAGCAGAAAGGGAATGGGTGACCGCCAGGCAGAGTAGAAGAAATAGGCAGACGATGCATGAGTCCCCTGGGTGCATCTCCTTCTCTAAAATACTTTCTGCTTTGGGAAGTGTCGGGGGAGGTAACCTCTCAGTGGAATGCAGCAAAAGCCAAGTCTGTAGCACCACGGGCTGTTCAACTGCACAGGATTGGAAGTAAATGAGTGGGAGAGCTATAGTGATAGGGGATTCTATCGTCCGGGGTAGAGATAGTCGTTTCTGTGACTGCAAACGTGACAACAACAGGGTATGTTGCCTCCCTGGTGCTCGAGTGAAGGATGTCACGGAGTGGTTGAAGGGGGAGTGTGAATAGTCAGAGGTCGTGATTGGCATTGGTACCAATGACATAGGTAGAAAGAGGAATGATGTCCTGCTACAAGAATTTATGGAGATAGGGAGCAGATTAATGAGCAGGATTTCAAAGGTTGCAGTCTCTTGATTACTCCCAGTAACACGTGCTAGTGAGTATAGGAATAGGAGAATAGAGCCGATGAATGCGTGGCAGAAGGGATGGTGCAGCGGGGATGGCTTGATATTCCTGGATCACTAGGTCTGTTTCTGAAGAAGGTGGGACCAGGGCACTTTTGGACGGAATGCACCAGAACCAGAACGGGACCAGCATTCTTGCAGCGAGGTTTGCTAGTGTTGTTGTTTGGGGGGGGGGGGGGGGGGTGGCGGGGGGGGGGGGGGTAGTGTGGAGAGCTGTCGGGGTTGTTTAAACTAATTTGGCAGGGGTATTGGAAACAGAGTAGGGGGTGATGCACATCAAAATATAGAAGGGAAATTAAGTCAGTCTAGAAGCCAGAGCAAATGTTAAGGCACAAGTTCCTGTTCAGGCACAAGTGAACAGTGCAACGATGGATTGCATCTATTTTAACGCAAGGAGTCTTACACATAAGGGAGATGAGTTGAGGGCGTTGATTAACACATGGGAATATGACAGTACTGCTATCACAGATACATGGTTGAGGTAAGGGCTGGACTGGCAGCTTAATATTCCAGGGTATAGAATCTTCAGGCGTGACTGAGGGATCTGTCAAAGAGGAGGTGGAATTGCACTATTGGTCAAGGAGTCAATTACTTAGGTAAGGAGGGATGATACCTTAAATGGTTCCTCAAATGAAGCTGTATGGGTTGAATTTAAAAACAAAAAGGGAGCAATCACTTTGCTGGGAGTTCACTACAGGCCTCCAAAAAGTCAGGGAGCGATAGAGGAGCAGATATATAGGGAAATCTCAGAGAGGTATAAAAATAATGAAGTAATAATAGTAGGGGATTTCAACTTCCCCAATATTAACTAGGCTAGTCTTAGTGCAAGAGGCTTAAATGGGGTGGATTTCTTAAAGTGCATCCAGGAGAGCTTGTTGAGCCAGCATGTAAAAAATCCTACTAGAGAAGTGGCGGTACTGGAACTAATCTTAGGGAATGAAACCGGGAAAGTGATGGAAGTGTCAGTGGGGGAGCATTTCGGGGATAGTGACCATAACTATGTAATTTTTTCAGGTAGTTATGGAAACGGACAAAAATGGACCAGAAATAAAGGAATTGGGGGAAGGCCGATTCTAATGTAATAAAATAGGACCTGACCAAAGTGGGCTAGGAGCAGATACCTGTAGGAAAGTCTACATCAGACCATTGGGCGTCTTTCAAAAAGGCATTAGTCAGAGTTCAGGACCAACATGTTCCCATAAAGATCAAGGGTAGGACCAATAAGTCCAGAAAACCCTGGCTGTCAAGGGATCTCGAGGATTGGATAAGGCAAAAAGGAGGCTGATGGCAGACTCGACTGATGAAAACCGCGTAGTCTCTATAGGAATATAGAAAGTGTGTATGTGTGTGTGTGGGGTGGGGGGTACTTTAAAAAAGTAATTAGGAGAGCGAAGAGGGGGCATGAAAAAAGCACTGGCGAGCAAGAGGAAGGAAAGTCCCAAGGCCTTTCATAAATAAATAAAGGGCAAGAGGATATGCGAGGAATTAATAAGGCCCATTGAGGACCAAAGTGGCAATCTGTGTGCAGAGCCAGAGGACGCAGGTGATGTTTTAAATGATTACTTTTAATCTGTGTTCACGATGGAAAAGGACGGTGTAGGTGTAGAAATCAGGGAGGGGAGTTATGATATGCTTGAACAAATCAACATTGTAAGGGAGGATGCATTACCTGTTTTAGCGGGCGTAAAAGTGGATACATCCCCACGCCCAGATGAGATGTATCCCAGGCTGCTATGTGAGGCAAGGGAGGAGATTCAAGGAGCTCTGACAGAAATTTTCAAATCCTCAAACAGGAGAAGTGCCAGAGGACTGGAGGACAGCGAATGTGGTACTACTATTCAAGAAGGGTAGTGGGGATAAACAAGGTAATTACAGGCCAGTGAGTCTGATATCAGTGGTAGGGAAACTGTTGGGAAAATAAATATGAGGGACAGGATTATTCTCCACTTGGAGAGACAGGGATTAATCAAGAGTGGTCAGCATGGCATTGTCAAGGGGAGATCATGTCTAACCAATTTGATAGAATTTTTAAAGGAGGTAACGAGGTGTCTAAATGAGGGTAAAGCAGTTGACATAGGCTACATGGACTTGAGTAAGGCTTTTGATAAGGACCCGTATGTAAGATTGTTCAAGAAGGTAAGAGCCCATGGGATCCAGGGCAATTTGGCAAATTGGATCTAAAATTGGCTTCGTTGCAGGGGCAGAGGGTGATGGTCGAAGATTGTTTTTGCGAATGGAAGCTGATGACCAGTGGTGTACCGCAGCGATTTGTGCTGGGACCATTGCTTTTTGAAGTATACTTTAATGATTTAGATGAGAATATAGGAGGTATATCAATAAGTTCACCGAGCACCCGAAAATTGGTGGTGTTGTAAATAGTGAGGAGCAAAGCCTTACATTACAGGACGATATAGGTGGGCTGGTGTGATAGGCAGAGTAGTGACAAATGGAATTTAATCCTGAGATGTGGGAGGTGATGCACTTTTGGATGACTAACAAGTCAATGGATGGTAGGGGCATAAGAAGTACAGACAGTCAGAGGGACCTTGGTGTACTTTTCCATAGATCACTGAAGGCAGCAGGACAGGTAGATAAGGTGGTTAGGAAGCCATATGGGATAATTGGCTTGCATAGAATATAAGAGCAGGGAGGTTATGATGGAACTGTACAAAATGCTGGTTAGGCCACAGCTGGAATACTGTGTACTCTTCTGTTCGCCACATTATAGGAAGGATGTGATTGCACTGGAGAGGGTGCAGAGGAGATTCACCAGGATGTTTTCCTCAGAGCAGAGAAGGTTGAGGGGGGAACTGATTGAGTTATACAAAATTATGAGGCACATAGATAGGGTAGATATGAAGAAACCTACTCCCTTCGCAGAGGTGTCAGTAACCACGGGACTTAGATATAAGGGAAGGGACGGATGGTTAAGGGCCGAGTTGTGGATTTTTATTTTAAACCTAGAGGGTGGTTGGAATATGGAACACACTGCCTGAAGGGGTGGTAGAGGTAGGAATCCTCACAACATCTAAGAAATATTTAAATGAGCACTTGAAATGTCATAGCATACAAGGCTATGGGTCAATTGCTGGAAAATGGCATTAGAATAGATAGGCTTGATGGCCGCCACAGACACGGTGGAGCGAAATGCCTGCTTCTGTTCTGTGACTCCAAGACTCTATGACTAATGCAGCCCCTCAAACTAACACAGTCCGTTAACCTAATATTTCCCCTCAATATATTACAATCCCTCAAACTAATGCAGACCCTCAAACTAATGCAATCATTCAGATGAACGCGTCCCTTCAAACTGATGCAGACTCTCAGACTAATGCAGCGCCTCAAACGAAAGCAATTAGTTGGAAAACCGCTAATATGACGCCCCTGTGCAATTAGGGAGGAGGGCAAAAAACAGGAAGTTATAGGCCAGTATGCCAAACATCGGTCGTTCGGAAAATTCTGGAATGCATCATTAAGGAAGAAGTAGCAGGACATTTATAAAAGGTTAACACAATCAAAAAGAGTCAACATGGCTTTGTGAAAGAGAAATCATGTTCGACAAATTTGCTGGAGTTCTTTGAGGATCTAACAAGCAGAGTTGATAAGGGGAACCGGTAGATGTAGTATATTTGGATTTCCAGAGCGCATTCGATAAGGTGCCACATAAAAAATTATGACACAATTTAGGAGCTCACAGTAGTGAGGGTAATGTATTAGCATGGAATAAGGATTGGGCAACTCACAGAAGGCAGAGAGTCGGGGTGAATGAGTCTTTTCCACGTCAGAAAGATGTAACTAGTGGAGTGCCACAAGGATCAGTTCTACGGCCTCAATTATTTACTATCTATATTCATGACTTGGAGGAAGGGGCAGAGCATTGTTATATCCATATTTGCAAACGATACACCAATAAGTGGAAGGGCATGTTGTGAAGAGGGGATAAGGAATCTGAAAGGGGATATAGATAGGTTGAGTGAGTGGGCAAAAACTTAACAGATGGAGTGTAATGTAGAAACGTGTGAGGCCGTGCACTTTTGCTGGCAAATCTAAAGGCAGACTATTATTTAAATTGAGATAGACTCCAAAAAAGTGCAGCACAGAGGAATCTTGGTGTTCTTGTGCATGAAACACAAAAAGTAATCGTGCCTGTGCAGCAAGGAACTAAGAAGGCAAATAGAATACTGGCTTTTATTGCTAGGGGTTGGAGTTTAAAATAAGGAAGTCTTGTTACAACTGTACAGGGTGTTGGTGAGGTCGCACCTGGAGTACTGTGTACAGTTTTGGTCCCCGTATTTAAGAAAGGATATTTTGGCATTGGAGGCTGTTCAAAAGAGATTCGCCAGGCTGATTCCTGGGAGGAGGGGTTGACTTATCAAGAACGGCTAAGCAGGTTATGCATTTATTCATGAGAGTTTAGAAGAATGAGGGGTGATCTTATTGAAATGTACAAGATTCTGAGGGGGCTTGACAGGATACATGTTGAGAAGATGTTTCCACTAGTGGGGGAGTCTTGATCTCGGGGAAATAGTTACAGAATAAGGGGACATTCATTTAAAACTGAGATGAAATGCAATTTCTTCTCTCAGAGGGTAATGAATGTTTGGAATCCTCTACGCCAGAGAGTTGTGGAGGCTAGATCTCTGAAAGTATTTAAAGAGGAGGTCGATAGATTTTTGAAATCTCGGCCATTTGAGGGCTCTGAGGAGATGGCATAAAAGAGGAGTTGAGGTCTGGGACAGATCAGTCATGGTCATATTAAATAGGAGGGCAGGCATGAGGGACCGCACGACCTACTCCTGTGCCTATTTTTCATATTCCTATGTTCAGTCGCTCAAACTAATGCAGCCCTTCAAACTAATGCAGCCGCTGAAACTACTGCAGGACCTCACACTACTGCCGCCGTTCAATCTAGCATAGACCTTCAAACCAAACCAACCCCTCAAACTAATACGGCCCCTCAAACTAACACAGACCCTCAAACGAACACAACCCTTCAAATTTATGAAATAAAAAGAAGAAATGCTGGAACCACTCAGCAGGTCTGGCAGCATCTGTGGAAAGAGAAGCAGAGTTAACGTTTCAGGTCAGTGACCCTTCTTCGGAACTAACAAGTATTAGTATTTGCAGCACAGTGGCGCAGTGGTTAGCACCGCAGCCTCACAGCTCCAGGGACCCGAGTTCGATTCCGGGTACTGCCTGTGTGGAGTTTGCAAGTTCTCCCTGTGTCTGCGTGGGTTTTCTCCGGGTGCTCCGGTTTCCTCCCACAAGCCAAAAAAAGACTTGCAGGTTGATAGGTAAATTGGCCATTATAAATTGTCACTAGTATAGGTAGGTGGTAGGGAAACATAGGGACAGGTGGGGATGTTTGGTAGGAATATGGGATTAGTGTAGGATTAATATAAATGGGTGGTTGATGGTCGGCACAGACTCGGTGGGCCGAAGGGACTGTTTCAGTGCTGTATCTCTAATCTAATCTAATTAAAAAAATGTCACAGGTTATAAGCAAGTGAAGTAGGGGTGGGTCTAGAGATAACAAAGGAGAAGGTGCAGATTGGACAAGGCCATATAGCTGACCAAAAGGACATGGAGCAAAGGCAAACGATATGTTAATGGTGTGTTGAAAGTCAAAGCATTAGAACAGAATAGGTGTTAACGGTCTGAATATTGAACAGCAGCAAGTGCAAAGATGAAAAATATAAGTGGGTAAGCAAACTGAACAAACTAAGATGAAATGAAATAAATGCAAAAAATGGTTGTAAAAAATCTAAAAAAGAAAAAAAAGAAATCAAAAGAAAAAACAACTAAAAATGAAAGTAAAATGGGGGGCTGTCGTACTCTGAAATTATTGAACTCAATATTCAGTCTGGCAGGCTGTAGTGTGCTTAATCGATAGATGAGATGCTGTTCCTCGAGCTTGCGTTGATGTTCACTGGAACACTGCAGCAATCCCAGGACAGAGATGTGAGCATGAGAGCAGGGGGAAGTGTTGCAATGGCAAGCAACCGGAAGCTCAGGGTCCTGCTTGTGAACCGAGTGGAGGTGTTCCGCAAAACGGTCACCCAGTCTGCGCTTGGTCTCTCCAATGTAGAGGAGACCACATGGTGAGCAGTGAATACAGTATACTACATTGAAAGAAGTACAAGTAAATCGCTGCTTCACCTGAAAGGAGTGTTTGGGCCTGGGATAGTGAAGAGAGAGGAGGTAAGTGGGCGGGTATTGCACCTCCTGCGATTTCAGGGGAAGGTGCCATGGAATGGGGACGACGTGGTGGGGGTAATGGAGGAGTGGACCAGGGTGTCGCGGAGGGAATGATCCCTTCGGAATGCTGAAAGGGGAAGGGAGGGGAAGATGCGTTTGGTAGTGGCATCACGCTGGAGGTGGTGGAAATGGTGGAGGATGATCCTTTGGATATGGAGGCTGATGGGGTGGAAAATGAGGACAAGGGGAATCTTGTCATGGTTATGGGAGGGAGGGGAAGGGTTGAGGGCAGAGGTACGGGAAATGGGCCGGACACGGTTGAGGGCCCTGACAACAACATTGGGGGGGGGGATCCTCGGTTGAGGAAAAAGGAGGTCCTACCAGAAGCTTCCCTCCCTTCCCTGTCAGCATTCCGAAGGGATCGTTCCCTCTGCGACACCCTGGTCCACTCCTCCATTACCTCCACCACCTCGTCCCCATCCCATGGCACCTTTCCCTGCAATTGCAGGTGTAATACCTGCCCATTTACCTCCTCTCTCCTCACTATCCCAGGCCCCAAACACTCCTTTGAGGTGAAGCAGCGATTTACTTGTACTTCTTTCAATGTAGTATACTGTATTCACTGCTCACAATGTGGTCTCCTCTACATTGGGGAGGCCACGTGCAGACTGGGTGATGGTTTTGCGGAACACCTCCGCTCGGTCTGCAAGCAGGACCCTGAGCTTCCGGTTGCTTACCATTTCAACACTGCCCCCTGCTCTCATGCTCACATCTCTGTCCTGGGATTGCTGCAGTGTTCCAGTGAACATCATCTTAGTTTGCGCAGTTTGCTTACCCACTGTTATTTTTCATGTTTGCACTTGCTGCTGTTCAATATTCAGTCTGTTGACACCTATTCTGCACTAATGCGTTGTCTTTCAACACACCATTAACATATTGTTTGCCTTTGCTCCATGACCTTTTGGTCAGCTATGTGGCCTTGTGCAATCTACACCTTCTCCATTTTTACCTCTTGCCCTACCCCCATCTCACTGGCTTATAACCTGTGACATTTTTAATATTTGTCAGTTCCGAAGAAGGGTCACTGACCAGAAACGTTAACTCTGCTTCTCTTTCCACAGATGCTGCCAGACCTGCTGAGTGGTTCCTGCATTTCTTCTTTTTAATTCAGATTTCCTGCATCCGCAGTATTTTGCTTTTATTTTAGCCTTCACATTTATGGATGGAACTTTGACATTTAATGCATCTGGGAACTGAAAGCCAATGTGGATCAGTGAGGGCAAGAGAGAGGGATTTGGTGAGGCATGGACATGGACAACAGAGTTTTGGATCAGTTGGTATTGTTGGAAGGTGGAGACTGGGTAGCTGGTCAGGGAGAACTCGAGGAATGTAATGAGGAGGGGTCATAGTTCTAATTTTACTGGAGTCATTGAAATATATGCATTAACCAAGTCACCATCTGAAGTGAGATAGCAGTGAGAGAAATATGAATGGGGTACTTCTAATGTCTGTCCCCTGATATTACCCACAGTGCTTACTAGGCAATCCTGAACATGACCCTTAACTGCACCGTGTCAGCAACTCAAACTTCGTATTTTACGTGGGAAACTGCACGAGCAGAGTGAGACAGCTCGGCTTGCGACCATAGATCAATGCCTACAGTGGAGAAATCAATGAGATGTAAAATTGCATCGCCTGTTTTGAACATGATCAAAAAACCATATGAAACCTGTAAATGAAACGTTTTATTATTGTGTGACAAGTCAGGTAATAAACGAAGCTTTCAGCGTTCTTTCTGCTCGATGTCCTGGATTTTGAGATGTTTGCTTTTTAACCACCATATTATTTACATCGAATCAAAGCTGCTGATATAATGTGTTTGTTCAGGTGGTTGTATCTAATTGAAATGATCAGGGGTATAACCATGTCAGTGGAGACTGTTCTGCTGTATAAATGAGGGCCCATTGGAATGGATCAGCTCAGAGTGGCTGCCGGAGCAGCAGATGTTGCTGCTTCTCACAGACATGGGACGTGCAATCATTGATCAGATAGAATACATCTATATTCCTGTTCTTGCAGCTGTTGGAATTCCTGGTAAGCTGTTATATCATCTGTCATTGGTGTCAAAAGGTGTTAACTTTGTTTTTGAACTCGGCATATTTTTCTCACTGTATGTTTTATAGAACCGTTGTTCTCTTCCAGCGGTTCAATGATGGAACGTCCTCGGTCTCTAATCTTTCAATTTTCTAGAAGCTGTACTCTTTCTGTAATCATGTCTGTTTATCCAACCATGATAATGTCACAGCATTGTCTTCTGCTCTGAATTTATTTGACACAGTTATTTTACCTCAGAGCAGGAATCGGACTGCCCCGATTGTCTGTTTCATGTTGTGGAACTAACCTGTCCTGGAACGTTGTTATGAATCTGGTTTCAGGGATTGATAATGAGACAACTACTGGAGTCAGTGTTGCAAGGAGACACTACAATGTACTTCCCTCCACATTTCCTTTTCTGTTTCACTGTGGATTAAATCAGAAAGACTAGGCGACATTGTAAGATTGAATGTATGTATGTGATCTTGTATCATTTTACACTGTATCTATTGGAATAATGAGTCCCTCTATTTATCTGGAGATTATAAACTGCAGCGGTGATGTTGGTGTTGTATGAATTGGACAAACCCACCATCTATCGCTGCACTTCATAATTCTAGTACACGTAGTGTTGGTCGGTGAAGCCGCACCTCCTCCCCTTGACCCAATTAAAATTCCGACCCGAACCCGTCTGAATGTGGAAAATGGTCAAGATTCATAATTCTGTACATGGGTATCCTTAGTGAAGCATTTTTTTGTCGGATTATAATTTCCAAGGGATGTGACTGATTGCCCAGACATTCTGGAAACCACACATTGCTAGTTTGTAAATATTATTTGAAGTTTCTGCACGAGTTCAACAGTTGAGATAAGTCTCTTATATCTGGATTGACATGCAGCATTGGCCTATCTGCTTGCATTAGCTATCTCTTGACCGGTATGAAATCGCTCGATTGTGTCAGTGTCTACGCATGAATAACCTCATTTCATCTCCTAGTATGTTTCAAGAGTTAAGTTGAAAGTCTGATTGGTGCCTTGGATATGAAACTTTCTCCACTTCTGGCAATTTACCGTACATTACTTCACTGCACAATCGCCAGATCTGCAGATGTTGGCTCCCTTTTAGTTGAATAAATTCTAGCTAAAGGACTGGCTACAGGAGTTTCAATTATATTAATGATATGTGTCCGGAAGTGGCTTTCTATTATGTTTATTCAATGAATTGTAGATGAGGTGAACAGAGTAGCCAAACAGTTGGAGATTTGTGTGATCTGGATAAACAAGAAGGTATTCACACAGCATTCATCCTCGAACAAAATAATTCTGCGAGTAAGATGATTAAACTTGGGCTCATGAACAGAATGCAGGCGCATGGTATTAGTATTTAAGTGAACGAGAAAGGATAACTGAGAAGGTGAGAAAGAGAGGGAACAGAGATTGTGAAAGAAGTATTAAACAGACAGTGGACGAAAACTAGAGGGAGTGGTCGAGGCAATAAAGGACAGAAAGAGGGTGGTAGCATGTAAATAATTCCTCAGAATGAGCTGACAAAACTTTCTGTAGAATTGGGAAGAGGAAATATGAGTTGAATATGTTATTAGGATGTTGCCAGATTGTGTGAGCTTACCTCTCATGGTCGAGTGCATATATCACTCTCTGGCCCTCGGGCTATTCAGCTGAATATTGCTTTTTTGGAACGTACTGACTGAATAAATGCACTTGCAGATTAGAATGCGAGATTTATTTGTTCAAAATGAATTACATACGTATGAAAGATGAGAAATAGAAGCTGGAGCAGTCCATGCAGCACCTCCAACCTACTCCAGCATTTAACAAAATCAGGGCTCATTTACCAAGTGCAGTATCTATTGATCCCAGTCTTGAATATAAACAACAACGGAGCACCCACAGCTCTCTGGGTAAAGATTTCTCAAGGATTCGAAGCCCTCTGAGTGATGATGTTTCCCCTTATTTCAGTATGAAATGACCGACGCCTAATCCTGAGACTATGCCCCAGCCAAGGAGAAGCAACCCCTCATCTACCTTGTCAAGCAAACTGAGAATGCTGTAAGTTTCATTGAGATCACCTCTCATTCTTTTAAGCTACAGAGAATACGTGGGTACTCTCTCAATCTCCTTGTTAGACAATCCTCTTCAGAAAGGAATCAGTCTAGTTAACGTTCGTTGCACTCCCTCCAAGGCAAGTATGTCCTTCCTTAGCTACAGAGATCAAAACTGTAGATAGTACACAGATTGTGGGTTCATCAAAACCCTGTATGATTGCAGCATTTAAATGTCCATTGTAAAAGGTCATTAATATCTTCAGGAATTTGTTGCATTCTTCCACTGTGGTAACTGTACTTTCAATGTGGATGTGTCTTTATATTTCGAATTTGTGCTTCTGCTTCCCAAGACCATGTCGATTATGGAATTGATGATTAACAGTGACCCCAATGCCAATTATTGGGAAATATCACTGCTCCCCTGCCAATCAGAGTAAGGAACCTCCCCATTGTTGCCTGTTTCTGCAGCCAGCTTGCTGTCCATTCTGCTGCTTGTCCCCTAATTCCATTTGCGCTATGAATATTCATGAGTCTGCTTATGGTATCCTATGGTATCCAATGTGTTCCTTCTACTTCAGTAGTCTTCACAACGATTTCCGGTATTATTCAAATAATTTAATATGGCTTTTCCTTTTGTAATATGTGGTGACTGCTCTATCTTAATTATGTTTGTCTGGATGTTTATTCATTTTTCAGTTACAGCTATCAATACGAATTCCATCATCACAGAATCACAAAATTACAGAATCATTACAGTACAGAAGGAGTCCATTCGGTCCATCGTGCCCGAACCGGCTTTCTGAAAGAACAAGACCCTCAATTCCATTACCCTGCCTTTTCCCCAAAACCCTGCACGTTAGAACATAGAACAGTACAGCCCCGAACAGGCCCTTCGGCCGACGATGTTGTGCAGAACCTTTAACCTACTCTAAGATCAAACTAACTACCTACCCTTCATTCTACTATCACCCATGTACCTATCAAAGAGTCGCTAAAATGCCCCTAATGTATCTGCTTCTAGTACCACCGCTGGCAGCGCATTCCACGCACCCACCACTCTCTGTGTAAAGAACTTACCTCTGACATCTCCCCTAAAATTACTTCCAATCACCTTAAAATTATGTTCCCTGGTGAGAGCCCTTTCCACCCTGGGAGAAAGTCTCTGGCTATCCACTCTATCTATGCCTCTCATCATGTTGTACCCCTCTATCAAGTCACCTCTCATCCTTCTTCGCTCCAATGAGAAAAGCCCTAGCTCCCTCAATCTTTCTTCGTAGGACATGCCCTCCAGTCCAGGCAGCATCCTGGTAAATCTCCTCTGCACCCTCTCTAAAGCTTTCACATCCTTCCTATAATGAGGCGACCAGAACTGAACACAAATATTCCATGTTTGCTCGAACCAGGGCCTGATAGAGCTGCAGCATAACCTCACGGCTCTTAAACTCAATCCCCCTGTTAATGAAAGCCTACACACCATACGCCTTCTTAACAACCCTATCAACTTGGGTGGCAATTCTGAGCGATATATGGACATGGACCCCGAGATCCCTCTGTTCCTCCACACTACCAAGAATCCTGTCTTTAAGCCGATATTCCGCATTCAAATTCGACCTTCCAAAATGAATCACTTCACACTTTTCCAGGTTGAACTCCATCTGCCAGTTCTCAGCCCAGCTCTGCATACTGTCAATGTCCCGTTGCAACCTAAAATAACCTTCCACACTATCCACAACTCCAGCTACCTTCGTGTCATCGGCAAACTTGCTAACACAGCCTTCCACTTCCTCATCCAAGTCATTTATAAAAATCACAAAGAGCAGAGGTCCCAGAACAAATCTGTGTGGAACACCACTGCTCACCGAGCTCCAGGCTGAATACTTGCCATCTACTACCACCCTCTGACTTCTATGGACCAGCCAATTTTGTATCCAGACAGCCAACTTTCCCTGAATCCCATGCCTCCTTAATTTCTGAATGAGCCTACCATGGGGAACCTTATCAAACGCCTTGCTAAAATCCATATCCACCACATCCACTGCTCTTCCTTCATCAATGTGTTTTGTCACATCCTCAAATAATTCAATGAGGCTTGTGAGGCATGACCTGCCCCTTACAAAGCCATGCTGACTGTCTTTAATCAAACTATGCTTTGCCAAATAATCATAAATCCTGTCTCTCAGAATCCTCTCCAATAAGGTGCCCACTACCGACGTAAGACTGACTGGTCTATAATTCCCAGGGTTATCCCTATTCTCTTTCTTGAACAAGGGAACAACATTTGCCACCCTCCAATCATCCGGTACTACACCAGTGGACAGTTCTCACTTTTCATACGGCTGTCTAATTCCCTTTTGAGTGCTTCAATTGAACCTGCTTCCACCACCCTCCATCAGTGCATTCCAGACCTTAACCACTCGATGCGTGAAAAGAAAAGTTTTCTGCATGTCGCTTTTGCTTCCTTAACAAATACTTTAAATCTGTGCCCTCCCGTTCTCGATCCTTTCACGAGCGGGAACATTTTGCCTCTATATAGTGTGTCCTGACCCTTCATGAATTGAAAACCTTCGTCAAGTCACCTCTCAGCCTTGTCTTCTCGAAGGAAAACAGTCCTAACTTCTCCAATCTATCTTCATAAGTTAAATTCCTCATCGCTGGAACCGCTCTGGTGAATCTTTCATGTACTCTCTCCAATGCCCTCACGTTTTTCTTCAAGTGTGGCGCCCAGACCTGGACGTAATACTCCAGCTGAGGCCGAGCTATTGTCTTATACAAGTTCAACATTAGTTCCTTGCTCTTGTTCTCTATGCCCCTATTAATAAAGTCTGCTTTCTGAACCGCTCTCGCAACCTGTCCTATCAACCTCGTTGACACATATACACGTAGGTTCCTCTGATCGAGCACACCCTTTAGCATTATACCCTTTATTGTATATCGTCTCTCCATGTTCTTCCTACCAAAATGAATCACTTTACATTTCTCTGCATTGAACATCATCTGTCACCTGTCTGCCCATTGAACAAACTTGCTCATCTCCTTTCGAAGTTCCACACTATCCTCCTTACAGGTCACAATGCTTCCAAGTTTCGTACGATCGGCAAACTTTGAAATAGTGTCCTGTACACCAAGGTCTAGGCCTTTACTATCTGTCATGAAATGCAAGGGTCCCATCATTGATCCCTGAGAAACTCAACTGCACACCTTCCTCCAATCAAAAAACATCAATTAAACTCTACTCTTTGTTTCCTGTCACTCGGCCAATTTCGTATCTGTGTTGCTACGTTCCCTTTTATTCCACGAGCTACATGTGTACTCACAGTTCTGCTGTGTGGCATTGTATCAAACGTCTTTTGAAAGTTCATTTTCACCACATCAACAGCATTGCCTTCATCAACCGTCAATGTTATCTCCTCAGGAAAACTCCATCAACTTAGATAAACATGATTTTCCTTAACGAAATGCATGCTGGCTTTCTTTAATTAATTCACGTTGCCCATGTGGCAATTAATGTTGTCCCTAATTATTTTTTCTAAAGGTTTTCCCACCACCGAAGTTAAACTGACTGGCCTGTAGTTGCTGCGTTGATCTTTACACCCTTTTTTGAAAAAATGTGTAAGGTTTGCAATTTTCCAGTCCTCTGGAACCACCACTGAGTCGAAGGAAGACAGGAAAATGATGGCCAGTGCCTCTGCGAATTCCACCATCACTTCCCTTGGTATTGTTGGATGCATCTCATCCGCCCCTGGTGCTTTGCCCACTTTGGGTAAAGAAACCCTTCCTAATATTTCTTCTTTAACAATTGTAAACCTCTCTAGTGTCTGACTTACCTCCTATATCAACATTGCCTGGGTTGCATCTTCTTCCTTGGTAAAAGGTTAATACCTCAAATGTGCCCTCTGACACCATGGTTAAATCCACTTTCTGGTCCCTAATCGGTCCCACCCCTCTTTGTACCAACCTTTTACTATTTATTTGCCTATAGAAAACTTTGGGAATTCCTTTAATGCTAACTTTCAGTCTCTTTTCATGCTCCCTCTTTGCTTCCCTTATTTGCTTTTTCACGTCCTCTCAGGACCTTCTATCTTCAGCCTGGTTCTCAATAGTACTTTCTACCTGGCATCTGCCATGAGCATGTTTTCTTCTTTAACTTAATTGCTAACTCTTTTGTGATCCAGGGAGCTCTGGATTTGTTTGCTTTACGTTTCCGTTCGAGGGAACATACCTTGACTGTTCCCCAACTATCTCTTCTTTGAAGGTAGCCCATTGTTCATCTACCCGTTTTCCTGCCAGCTTTTGACACCAATTTATTCGCCACAGCTCCATTCCTACCACAGTGAATTTAGCCTTCACCCAGTTAATTATTCTTAACTTGGATTGTTCTTTTTCCTTTTCCATAGTCAGCCTAAACCTTATGATACAACGATTACTGTCCCCTAAATGCCCTCCTTGATCCACTTGGCCCACCTCATTTCCAAGTACCAGGTCTAGCAGTGCCTCCTTTCTCGTTGGACTCGCAGCATATTGTTGCAGAAATATTTCCTGAACACACTCTAGGAACTCTTGTCCCTCGCTGCCCTTTAAGCTACTGCCATCCCAGTATATGGTTGGATAATAAACGTCCCCCAGTATAACTACCCGATATGTTTTGCACCTTTCTGTAATTTATTTGCAAATTTGTTCCTCTTCATCCTTCTCACAAGCTGGTGCTTTTTAGACAAAAACCGAGCAATGGAACCGCACCTTTTCATTCCTCAGCTCTAGTCTAATTGATTTTATCTCGAACCCTCTTGGCATCATGTTTCTACAGCACTGCAATGCTCTTCTTAATCTATGCTGCCACCTTCCCACTTTTTTTCTTTTCCTATCTTTCCTGAGCAACTTGCATCCAGGAATATTTATCATCCAATCCCGCCCTTCTTTGAGCCAGGTCTCTGTTACAGCCACAACGTCATATTTCCACATGGAGATCTGCGCCTGTATCGTACCAGTCTTATTAACCACACTCCATGCCTTCACATATATATATATATATATACATTAACCATGACTGGCAACGTTTGCTTTCCCCCTTAATCTGACCACACCGTATATGTCCTACTGTTGGGTTATCTTTCTCCCCCAGCATTCTATGCACCTTCGTATTCATCTCTGATACTTGTTCCTGTTTCCCACACCGCAGCAGATTTGCCATTTTTGCTTCTTTCCAATCTGAGCACACTCGCAGGTTCCCATGCCTCTGACAATTTCGTTTAAACCCTCCCCAAAAGCACTAGCAAATCTCCCTGTGAGGATATTCATCCCAGTCCTGCTGAGATGCAACCCCTCCATCGTTGACAAGTCCCACTTGCCCCAGATACGGTCTTAATGTCTCAGAAATCTGTTGCTCTCCCTCCTACACCAGTTCTTCAGCCATGTGTTCAATCATTCAGTTCTCCTATTCTTGTGCTCACTTACACGTGGGACTGGGAGTAATTTTGATATTACTGCATTTTTCGTCCTGATTTTTAATCTCATTTTAGCTCCCTAAAAATTGCTTGCAGGACCTCATCCCCGTTCTTACCTATGTAACTGGTACCGATGTGGACCACGACCTCGAGCTGTTCACCTTTCCCGGGAAGAATGTTCTGCAGCCGCTCCATGACATTCTTGACCCTGGCACCAGGAAAGAAACACACCATCCTGGAATCTTGTTCACTGCCGCAGAAACGCCTGTCTGTTCCCCTCACGAACGATTCACTACTGCTCTTTCACTCTTCCTCCTCCCTTCCTGTGCATCTGAGCCTCCTGTGGCGCCACAAATCTGGCTGTGACTGCAATCCTCTGAGGAAACATTACCCTCAGCAGTATCCAAAATGGGAAACCGACAAGCGAGTGCAAACCACCCTGGTGAACTCCTGCAGTACCTGCCTGGTCCTCTTTGTCTGCCTGGCGGTCACTCATTCCCTATTTGCCTGCATACTTCTGACCTGCGTTGAGACCACCTCCCTAAACCTGCGATCCAAGTAGTCGTTCATTTCGTGGATGTACAACAGTGACTACAGTCTCCTTCGAGTTCCGAAAAATGGAACCTAAGCTTCTGCAACCGGTGATGCCTCCTGCTGATGTGTTCATCTAAGACCCGCGGTGCGTCCATGAGATCCCACATGCCACAGGTTGTACATTCCTCTCGGAAAAACTGCCCTGCCATACCTTAATTTTACAGACTTATTTATTATGAGTAGAATAGCTTACCCCGAATTCATCAAACAACTCCAACCACTGCACCAAAGCAGGAAATAAATACTGGATTATCTTCACGACCATTAAAAACATGTAAACTGGTTGAAATATCTTCGGATCATTCAATCTTCTGCTTGAAATATAAGAATCACATTAGCTGTCCGGAATTTCTCTCGCTCTATTCCATATTCAGATGATTATTAATGAACAGATAATTTTGACTCTGCTAATTCTTCCCTAGCTTTGTTAGTGTACGTGGTTGAAATCCATCTAAACCAAAGAGTTTATGCTCTATTTGAATGCTTTTGCACATATGATCCCAATTTCTATGTTAACTAACCTGAAGTTTTACAATGAAATGATTCATTATAATTTGAATGTTCGGCTCCTCCCTTTAGAGACCTGTTTCCATTCTTCAGACTCTGAATAGTGATCTACATCTGTGCCAACCATCTCACTGCACACCAGAGTTCCTTCCAGCTGAGCTCATAGCTGCTCTGCACGGGTCCATTTACATTTATGACTATGTCACGCTGTCCCTCTCTGATTCAAATCCCGTAAACCTGAGATGTCCTTAAACTCACAATGGATGGGATCTGTCGTGACAGACACAATAAGGCCGTTTCCTTATCAGTTTCCTCCACCATCCTCTTCTAGCACATTTCGAGGACCCCATCTGGAACAGATTTGTTTCGTTTAAATTTCTCGTCATTCCCGCTCGATCTCCTCACTTCATCACTGGTTCTAGTCTGGGAATGGTAACCTCAAAGGATTTTGATCCTGACCATGTTGTAAGGTATTGACGTCTGGACCTCTAGTGCGAGCCTTGGCAAATTCCACCATCAAATGGTGTCGCTATGGGAGCTGTTCTGGTCCTAGATGTGCTGCTTTTATGGAGGAAACATAGTCCATCCTTTGTTTCAATCCTCCTCCAGTCCTCTCCATCACACATATTGTTTGCTAGTTTGATTGTGCTGACAGTGCTGTTGCTCTTACCTTCGTTTTACTTGAACTGGAACATTTCATCATCCCTGTTTCTAATTTCCACCCGTCCCTCGACTTCAAACATACCGTCTCTGACACTGCCCTTCGCTTCCTCGCTTTCCCCACCTCCATTTCAGGGGATTGGCTGCCCAACAATACGGACTATAATCTCACCTTCATCCACAGCTACCTTGATTATACATCCTCCAACTCTGTTTTCTGCGAAGATTCTGTTCCATTCTCTATGTTTCTCCTTCTCTGCTCCATCCCCTCCAATGATGCTAACTTTCACACTAGTGCTTCTGAAATGACTTTGTTTTTCCTCAGCCAAGGATTCGCCTTCACTGTGCTTAATAGGGCCCGAGACCATGTCCATCAAATTTCCCATCTTACTGCCTACAGTCAATCCCCTCCCTTCCAGAACCAAGACAAGGTTTCCCTGTCCTCAACTTCCAACCTATCAAGCCTCCACATTCAACGCCTCATCCTCCAACATTTCTGCCACATCCAGCTCAGTCCATCAATACCGTATATGCTTCTCCCCTCCCTTTTCACCAGATCTTTGCGACCCCGTGTCGACTTCTCAATCACCCAACATCTGCTCACTTTTTAAGAGTACCCTTACTTGCAAGCACAGGGGCTGTAATACCTGCCCTCTCACCTCCTCCCGTTCCGATGCCTGAGGCATCAGCCCCTTCTTCCAGGCGGTTTTCTTGCACTTATTCTCGCATAGAAACTGTATTCGGTGTTCTCAAAGGAGACCCCTATACATCGGAAAAGACGCAAACACAGATTGAGTGATTACTTTTCTGAACATCTCCGTTCAGTCCACAATCATAACCCTGAGCGTCCGGTCACTTGCCACGTAAATCTTTCCATCCCATTCCCGTTATGATCTTGCGATCCTCGACCTCGTAATACAGTCTACTGATTCTCACCGAGGAACAGCACCGGATTTTCTGATTAGGCATTTTATTGCCTGTCAGACCCAACACTGAGATTAAATGCTTCCACTGATAACCATCGCTCAAACATTCTCAGATGGCTTGTGCTTTTATGAAGGATGGCTATATCCGAGTCACTGGAAATGCAGGTTGTTTGGGGTTGCTGCTTGGGAAGGACTTCCCCTTCTGTAACAAAACTGGCAGGCTGATCCACACCACTGGGATCTACCCGCATCCGCCACCCCGCCTTCTCCAATTCCCTGTCACACTTCCGGGGCCATTGGAAGCATTTTTTTAAATAGATTTTTAATTCTCTCATCTTGCTCTGTTATTCTGTGTTTACAATTTGCACCACATCTGGACCCATTCTCTGTTTCTTTAATTGTTCCATTTGCCATGCACTATCATCCCTTTATCAATGAATCACTCCTGTCCTCCACCCATTTATAGACGTTTCCCACTTCTCTTTCTTTCCCTCATACCCCACTTTTAAATGACTGTATAATTACTTGCAAACAGATTATCTCCAGTTTCTTCCATTTCTGAGGAAAACCGATCAGTTGAATGGGTAACGCTGTTTATTTCCCCACAGGCACTGTCTGGCGTGGTGAATGTTCTCAGTATTTTCCTATTTAATCAGTTTTACTGCTGTTTCAATCTTTTGTTTCCACGACAATGGTTAAGCCTGGATATCAACAGGGGTGTGAGATATGTGGGAACAGGAGTTTCCGATTACTCACTCCACAGATGCCTCTTTTGTGCTTGTGGTATTCTCCTTGGTGAAATCAGCCAATTGATGGTCTTGGCTTCCAGTTCGTTGTGAAGGAGTCTGGAGCAGATCTCATGACCAGAGCTGTCCAAATCCTTACCCCCGGTTCGGGGGTTCATTGTGCTACATTGGGGGATGGCCAAACACTAGATCTGCAGGAGGAGAAATTTCTAATCGCTGAGCTGCCAATTTCCTAGCCCAGAGAGGAGTCGGCTATTGTGCAGCATGGTCCGTGTAAAAGTAGGATCAGGGGAGTTGGAATTTCTGATCCTCAACACCAGGATGAGTCTGCAATTCTGGGGAATGGGCCTAGATAGGGCGAGGGAGATGTTTGGTACAAGACACAATGGAAGGTCCGGTCCCAGGTAGTGGGGTCTGATTTCTTGCTGGGCTGCATTCCCGCGGTTTATTGAATCCTGCGGTTGGACAGTTCCATCCTGCACATCAACCCATGCTGTGACTTATTCAATTCAGAGCGAGTAGCTTGATAACAGAGTAGCGGATGATTCTGATTGCTAATCTCGAGTGTCTTCCGATGTGGCTTGGGTTATAAACGGGAAAACCTGGCGGCCAGAGTTGCATATGTAAAACAGATTACATGAGAGACTTCCAGGATCATGAAAATATTTAAATTGCCAACCCTCCTCCTGGGAGCAGTTCTCTTTCCGTCCCCTGTCCCGACTCCATTAAACCCGGAAGTTGACGGGTCAGAGCTACCTAGGGATTAGTGTTGACATTTTTAAAAAAAGACATATGACTTGTTTCAATCCCACCTGCTTTTGTTGCTAATATCCTGCCCTTTCTGTTTTTGTCAGATGCAGAGAATGTTTGATCAGTAATTTCCAGTCACTTTTCCCTGCTCTCTCTTACAGTTAATTTACTGGCGATTGTGATCCTCTCCCAGGGAAATTGCGGCCTCTCCACCTGCACCACTCGATACCTGGTGGCCATGGCAATGACGGACCTACTCTTCATTATCACTGGGGTCATACTGTGGCGGGTTGCTTTTTATTATTTCCTGGGATCTATCTTGGTCACCACCCCTGTCTGTATTGTTATCGCTGTCATGTTTCGTGCAGCTACCGAAGTTTCTGTATGGTTCACAGTTACTTTCACCTTTGATCGATTTATTGCCATTTGTTGCCAGAAGCTGAAGACAAAATATTGCACCGAGAAAACTGCGGTTGTGGTTCTCGCAACAACCTCGATTCTGCTTTGCATAAAAAATGTCCCCTTCTACTTTGCATATGAACCTTTATGGATAATCGACAATATGCCATGGTTCTGTGCTTTAAAGTCAAGCTATTATACTGATGCTGGTTGGGTGGGACTTGACTGGTTTGATACGGTTTTAACCCCATTGCTCCCATTCGCTCTAATTTTTTTGCTCAACGCGCTGACAGTAAGACACATTTTAGTGGCCAGTCGAGTCCGTAAGGCACTGAAGGGTCGGAGCAAGGGAGAGAATTGCAGTGACCGAGAGATGGAGAGCAGAAGAAAATCGATTATTTTACTTTTCACCATATCGGGCAGCTTTATGCTCCTCTGGTTGGTGTACGTTATACATTTCTTCTATTATATCATTACAGGATCAGATCCCCGGGATTACAGCGATTCTGAATATATGTTTCAAAGATTAAGTTATATGCTGCGGGCTTTTAATTGCTGTACAAATACATTTATTTATGCAGTGACTCAATCCAAGTTCAGGGAGCAGATTAGGAATATGGTGAAATATCCAGTTACATCAATTATTCAATTAATGAATAAACTAAGCAACTGAGGGCAGCCCAGTGGCGGGTCCCATTTATTCCCTTCTATGAATGTACTATTGATCACCGAGGGGAAAAATGTGACCAACAGCTTTATAACACGAATACAACGACGGGGGACCGCACATGACAAAGAGCAGCAAGGTGACAGTCAAGGAGTGACAGACAGAAAATAGACTACCGCGGGCGGGTTTGCAACACACGACTTAAGAGTCACACCGACCCCGGCAAGTCAGCCGGGGTAACAGCAGACAGAGTCTCTCCTCCAGCTCCACTGGTTCTATTCTCAGTTCGTCACATCTACTTAGAAGGAAAAGCTTCTTAAAAATAAAATATGTTGGAAATCTTCCCGTGTAAGTTGATTATTAATTTCTTTATGTTTGGCGACACTTTTTTGAGTGCATCTCCCTCCCATTCCCTAGGCCGTTCATTGGCATCTCTCTCTCTGTCTTGTTATCCCCACCCCGTGAGTTAGATGGTGGTGTTGGCGGGTGTCCTTTGAGGATTCTCAAATTATGAGAATCAGTGAAGCAAGGAGCTCTCGGGGGTTGCAGGGATCGGAGGAGATTCCAAATATAAGGAGAGTTTAAGGGCCTGGAGAAGTTTGTGGAGATAGGGAGAGTTGTAGGGGCTGGAGGACGTTAAAGAGATGTGGAGGGTTTTAGGGACCGGGTGAGGTTTATGGAGGATTGGAAGCGTTCGAGAAGGAGGAAGACTTGGGATGGTTGTGAGGGCTGGAGAGGTTAACAGAGATATGGTGGGTGGTAGGGTTGCAGCAGTTTACAGAGATAGACTGGAGGATGTTACAGACATGGGTGCGTTGCAGGGGGTGGGAAGGTCAGTATTGAGGGGCTGGAGGATTGTAGTGACTGGGCGGGTTTTAGAGGTTGGGAAGATTAGGGTGATGGGTGGCAAAGCCGTGGAGATATTCGAACACAGAGATGAATATTCTAAATTGAGATGCTTTTGGATCAGAATGTAATGTTGATCAGTGAACAATGAAGAAATGGATGAATTGTCCCTGCTCTGAGTTAGAATATTGGGTCACAGACAGTTGGATGAGCTGAGGTATTTGGATGATGGAAAATGTGATGGTAGATGGAAAACATTGATTCCCTCCACCACCAAGCACAATGGATTCAATGTGTACAATCAACAAGATAATTTTTGTTCTTATTTATCGAATGAAAATGGCAGAGTTAAGCATCAACCTTCTCTTTTTCTGATGTTGAAGTTATTAGTACGCCATTTAGTGTGTAGATGGTACGGGTCTCGGCAATATGCAGCATTGCTCGCGTTTTTACACATAAGCAGAATGTCAAGGTGTGATGGTTGGATTCTCTCTTGTTTTACATGGACATTGCCTAGTACTGAGGCCTCAGCGGCGGATGTAGGCTGCGCAAGGGCTCTGGCTTGTGCTGAGCCACTTTTGCAAGGTCTACTTTCACCGTGGTAGTTGAAAGCCTGCCATTTGACAGATAGAGTTTGTCACAAGGAACTTGTCAGTGATTTCCCATATTTGCCATTCCTTGATCCAAAGGATATCTGCTGGTAGATCTTGCTCAGGAATGTTGCTCCATATGAGGCGCCACGATGAATGGCGGCAGTCAGTGGATTCCAAATGTCATTATGGAGTGGTAACTGATGTGCAGCACGCATGATTTTAACCAGCTAGTGGCTTATCTTCAGTCAGCGAAAGTGTGGGCGAGTGATGTTTGTGAGAACAGGAAGCCAGGGGAGGCGTGTTGAGTGGAGGGTTCATTTATAATACACATTGCTGTATTCACATTTAATGATCATTTGAATTTGCGTGTCGTGACCTATGCCAGACAGGTGCATAGTACTTTGGTGCTGAGTTGTGGAGTGCTGAGGTAGCAGCGCCCCATGTCGATCCACCAAGTCTGCTGAATAGTTTGTTTCTTGTTTTGACCTTTGCTGCATTTTTTTCAGATGCTCACGGAAGAACACAGTCCTATCGAGAGTCATTTGCAAGTATATTGTTTGGGGAAAATGCTTTAATCTCTGACCACCCATGAATATACATAAATTTTTACTGTACTGGCTTTGTGGATGTGGAATACACTGAATATGGTTTTCGGGGGATTAACATATGGACAACATGTGCTGCAGCAGCCTTTGTGTTCTCTTCGTTAAGGATCTGACATCTTCTATATTTTGGAACGGCAATCAATGTTGGTATATGTGTGGAACTGATTCAGCTGGACACGAGCACATGGCCAAGTCGTTTCAAGAATTCTGGTGCAATGTTGTCATATCCCGCCGCTTTGCGATATTCCAGGCCCATTAATGCTTTCTCCAGTTCTGCATTCTTGAAAAGGTGAGGACTGCATATTCTGCATGTTTTTGCTGTTGATTTTTCTCTGCTCATTGTAGCTGAAGTGTTTTGTTTTCATTACCAATAGTGACATCGCTACGTGGAAAAGATGACAAGCAACATGGCTAATACAGGTGATTTAAGGGCTGTTCCAAGGCTGCAAATCAGGCTCCAGCACTACGAGGAGTGAAAGATATCGCTGCTGTCATTTCCTCCCATCTGTCGCGATGTGCAGCATTGAGAGACTCCATGAGGTGGTCTATTATATCAGGGTTACCAGATGATTTATATTCCTTTAGGAGTGCTGCACTCTCTGCTTCAAGGCATGGAATGTGGATGGATGGGTAGCTGCGAGGCATGGCTGTGCAAGCAGCTTTGAGAATGGCAACACTGAAATCCGTATATAATTGTTCCATAGGTATATTATTGATAGCTACATTTACAATCGCTGCATTTTCCCCTTCTGCTTTATGGAATTTCCATTACATCTTCCTTGCACTGTTGATGACTGGAGTGCAACGGTCAATGTAAATGAACGATGACCTGTGTTGATTATGTGGAAAGTCGCCCAGGACTAGGCACTGTGATGGTTGCGGGTGATCTTCAAGGGAACTGACAAGAGTATTTCCGACTCCATCTGGCTGGATGATAATTATCCCATTGACTGGGGTCCTGTCTTAGAATGAGGTCGTTTCTCGAGGCCTACTCCAGAAGTTGTTCACCAACTTTGTCTGGTGCTATGATACCCCAATCAGTGTGGGGGTGCTGTTGAAATCTCCCACTTTGATGGCTGGTTGAGATAGTATTGGCAGAAGTTCCTTTTCCCAACTGGCACTTGCAGGCTCGTACACGTTTGCAATATGAAAACTGCACACCCGAATTGTGTCACAGAAGTTGGTTGATGACAGGCCTACTGCATCGGCAATGTCAGATTGCAGATAGGTGGCGCGACCGTATTTAACATGAGGTGGGTAACGCAGTAGGTCAAAGTCTTTGATGTAATAGCGGCTTGGTACTTCATTTCCAATATCTTTCTTTTGCAGGCAAATAATTTCAAAGGAATAGTCGGTGGCAGGACCTCCAATGATGTTTCACATGGCGGCTGAAAGAACCTCAACATTAAGATGTATGATTTGGAGTGCATGCCCTATTACTATGAAGCCAGAAGGACTCATTCTTGCACCTGGTGGTCCTGGGGTGACTGGGATTCGGTAAGGGGACTCTATCCGTGTCCTTAAACTTTCTCCTGGAAATTAATCGGCCAGAGGTTAACACAGGGGTGCCTTGGTAATGACTGGGGGCGCAGCGGGAACGCTGATCTATTGTCCCCAATCTACAAGGTGCACTGCAGCAACACACCAAGGCTCCTTCGAAAGCACCTTCGAAACCCGCGAACTTTAACACCTGGAACAACAAAAGCAACAGATATATGGGAACACCACCACCCGCAAGTTCCCCTCGAAGCCACACACCATCCCGGATTGGAATTATATCGCCGTTCCTTCACTGTTACTGGTTCATAAACCACATGGACTGCAGCGATGCAATAGTGCACCTCACCAACACCTTCTCAAGGGCAACTGTGGATAAATGACAGCCTAATCAGTGACACCCACAACCGTGAAAGAGTTATAACAAAGCAAAGGGTTTCAGCAGCAGATGAGATGAAGTGGAAGTGGAGACAAGCATTCTTCACCCACCTGCTCAGATTAAGTGGCACTGTCAGATCGAGATCTATATTACCCCATTCATAAGCCAGATGTACTGACACTGAAAATCTATCGTAGGACATATCAGCCCAACCCAGCAGGGCCTTTCAATGACACTTTCAAAACAAATATTTGTTGTCTATTTCCAATGTCTGTTCACTGTATAGATTAATTCGCAGGATGTTGGTGCCACTGGCAAGGCAAGTATTGACTTTTTTCTGTTTAATTAGCACTTGACAATGTGGGTCTTTGCTCTCTTGTACTAATTACTACCCGTCTGGCGAAGGAGCTTCCAAAGTTGATGTTATTGAGGGAGTACCAGTGCGTTGCTCATTTGTGCTCATGGACGAAGAGCCTGTAAAGACCCTTGTCAATTTTCACAGGTGAAGACTTGGCCACTTGAATAAGAGAATACAAGGAAGAAATGATCAGAAATTAAAGTGACATATTTGTTAATATCTATTTGAAACGATCAAAACAATCTATTGGTTGCAGTTGGGTGGCTACTAGCACCTCTGGTGCTGTTGGAGGAGAAAACTAATTTAGTTCACTCTGGGGTCCTCGCAGATCCTCCGTGTCAACAATGGAGGCCCAGTCGGACTCGCTGCTAACAGCAGTAGCATCTTTATGAGGGGCATATACGAAACAAAAAAAAAAGAAAGAAAATTCAGCAGCTTAACTTCCAAACGAGATAGGATTAAAACACTGGTCTTTCCCAATGAAAGAAATGGAATTGATGGCTATAATACCATTAATCCTTTTTAGGGGGAATTATGTAGCCCATGTTTGACTCTTTTAACCCAAATCCCCCTCAAGGTGATATTTGGCCAAAGGGGAATAATGTGGCGCCCCTCTCACTTCTTCTCTCTCCCTGCTCCTCTCACTTTCTCTCCATAACCCTGCATGTGTCACTTGCTCTCGCTCCCTCACACTCTCAATGTTTCTCTCCCTGGCCCTCTCACTTTTTTTTCTGCGCACGTCACTCTGATTGTACACTACCTGCCACTCTCTCTTTGACTCTCCCTGCGCACCCTTAACCATTTACTCTCTCTATCTGCCAAATTCTCTCGATGCGTGTCACTCACATTTTCTCTCCCTGCCACTTTCACGTTCTCTCTCTCGCTTCACCCCTTATTTCTCTCCCCCCTGTTCCTCTCACGTTCTCTCTCTCTCTCTCCCTGCCCCTCTCACTTTCTCTCTCTGCACCTCTCATTTTCTCCCTATCCACACCATTCTCACATGCATCCGCCCGCCCCTCTCACTTCAACTTGTTTTACCTTCTTTTTCAAATACAGGAATCACATCAGCTGTCATCACTCCTCTGGAGCTATTCTCTATTCTGATGATTTATAAAGAACATATAATCGTGCCTTTGCTATCTCATCCCTATCTTTTCCGTAGGTGTGGATGAAAATCATCTGAAGCAGTGCATTTCCCACTCTTTGATTTCTCTCCAATATCTCCCCAACTTTTGCAGAAAATAGCTTGAAGTACTTGCTGAGTTTATTCGCTAATATCTGACTGTTAAAACCTTTCCTCAGAGATGTCTTTCCCTTCTTCAGACTCTGCCCACTGTCTGATTCAGCCCTAACTTTCCCACAACATATCAGACTTCCTTCTTTCTGTGTTCAGAGATGCGCTGCAGAAATCCATGTACATTTCTGCACCTGTCAGTCTGCGCCTCTCTGTTCCAAAGGCCAATCAACCCAAGTCATATTACTGACAGAGAAGTGCCTGTGCTGATACCATTTTCTCCTTTAGCCCTGAACTGGAAAATCTCATCAAATTTTCTTTTGATCCCCCTTCCCTCGCCCTATTCGCCCTCTCATTGTCCGTCTCTGACACATCACTTCCCTTCCTCGACGTCTGCACCGCCATTTCAGGCGATTGGAGATCCACCAATATCTATTTCAACCCCACCGACCCCTGCAGTTTCTTTGATTATACTTCCTCCGACCCCACTATCTGGAATGACTCTGTTCCATTCTCCAAGTTACTTCACCACTGTCCCATCTGTTCCCATGACGCTACCTTCCACACCTGTGCTTCTGAAATGTCTTCAGTATTCCGCAGTCTGGATTCCACTCCACTGTGTTTAACAGGGCCCTCGACCATGTCCAGCCCATTTCCCGCATTACTGTCTTCACTTCATTCCCTTCCCTGACAGAACCATGATAAGGTTTCCCGTGTCCTTGCTTTGCACCTCACCAGCCCCCACATTCAATGCACCATCCTCCAACATTTCTGCCATGTCCAGCTAAGTCCACCACAAACGGTATATTCTGCTTCCTTTCCCATCCCCACGCTCATGGAGAAATTGTGGTCCACTCTTCCATTAGCAGCAATATCCACTCCCTTTCCGAGATCACCTTTCCATGCAAGCACAAGAGATGTAACAGCTATTATTTCACCTCCTCCCTTCCCACAGTCCAAACACCAAAACACTCCTTCCAGGTGACTGTGATATGCTTGCACTTCTTACAATATTGTAACTGTATGTTCTGCTCACGATGCAATCTCCTGGACATTGAGTGAGGAGCAAACTCAGATTGGAAGATTGTTTTGTTGAACATATCCATTAATTGTACATGCGTTTCTGGTCACATGTAATTTTAATTCTGAATTTAACTCCCATTCTGTCAGTTCTATGCTCAACCTCCTATATTCTTCCATTGAAACTCAATGATGATCAGTGCCTACCGCTCTCTCTTTGAATCTCTCTGCGTACCCTATCACTTTTAATCTCTCTATTTGTCCCTCTCACATTATATCTGTGCGTGTCCCTCACACCTACTTTCTCTCCCTGCTCCTCCCACATTCTCTGTCTCCATGCGGCTCTCACTATGTCTCTCCCTGTCCTTTGCACTTTCTCTCTGTCTGTCCCTTTTACTTTCTCTCTCTCTCCACGCCACTCTAACTTGCACTCCACCTGCTCCTCTCAAATTGATTCGCTCTGTAGCCCCTCAAATTAATAAGGCACTCAAACGAATACAGCCCCTGAAATAATGAAGACTCTCAAGCTTGCTCTCCATTCTGTTGTTTGTCCCCTAACATTACTTGCACTAAGATTATTCACGAGTCTGCGTGCGGCATCTTATAGAAGATCTTTCGATAGTCCAAGTATGATAAGTCTGCATCATTAGTTTTAACTCCGATTTCTGATATTATCCAATAATGTAATATGGCTTTTCCATTTGGAATTAATACTGACTGCTCATTAACATATTACGTTTGTCTAAATGTTTATTCATTTCTGTTGCATCTTTCAATAAGAATTGTTTTATAACTGAATCATTGTAGCGCAGAAAGAGGCCAAACAGCTCTTCATATCCGAAACAACAACTCTCTCAGTTCCATTCCCCGCCTTCTCCCCATAAACCTACACATTCTTTCTTTGCATATAACTGTCTAATCCCCTTTTGAATACTTCAATTGAACCTGCCTCACCACACTGTCAGGCAGCGCATTACAGACCTTAACCACTCACTGAGTCTTTCCTCATGTCGATTTGTTTCTCTTCGCAAATAATTTAAATCTGTGCCCTCCCAATCCCGATCCTTTCACGAGTGGAAACAGTTTCTCTAAATCTATTTACATTGGGGAGACCAAGCGCAGACTGGGTGACCGCTTTGCAGAACATCTCCGCTCAGTCCGCAAGCAGGACCCTGAGCTTCCGGTTGCTTGCCATTTCAACACTCCCCCCTGCTCTCATGCTCACATCTCTGTCCTGGGATTGCTGCAGTGTTCCAGTGAACATCAACGCAAGCTCGAGGAACAGCATCTCATCTACCGATTAGGCACACTACAGCCTTCCGGACTGAACATTGAGTTCAATAATTTCAGAGCATGACAGCCCCCCACTTTACTTTCATTTTTAGTCATTTTTAGTTATTATTTTATTTTATTATTTTTTTTTTTTATTTTTTTTTTTATTTATTTATTTATTTATTTATTTTTTTTCCTTTTTTTTGCATTCCTTTTTACATTTTTTGCATTTATTTCATTTCATCTTAGTTTGTTCAGTTTGCTTACCCACTGTTTTTTTCAGGTTGTTTTTTTTCAGGTTTGCACTTGCTGATGTTCTATATTCAGTATATTCACACCTAATCTGTACTAATGCTTTGTCTTTCAAAACACTATTAACATATTGTTTGCCTTTGCTCTGTGACCTTTTGGTCAGCTATGTGGCCTGGTCCAATCTGCACCTTCTCCTTTGTTATCTCTTGCCCAACCCCCACCTTACTTGTTTATAATCTGTGACTTTTCTAATATTTGTCAGTTCCGAAGAAGGGTCACTGACCCGAAACGTTAACTCTGCTTCTCTTTCCACAGATGCTGCCAGACCTGCTGAGTGAATCCAGCATTTCTTGTTTTTGTTTCAGATTTCCAGCATCCGCAGTATTTTGCTTTTATTTTAGTGTTTAATTCACTGCCACTTCTCTTCCAGGAATGCCTACCTTGAAGAAGTTCTGCTCTTCTCTCCGACGGGATTTTCGTTTGTCTCTTTTACCTTGTTCACCTTCATTGCTTTCTATTTCCCTCCTGGTGTTTGATAAGGTATCTACCAAAACTCGTTTTCACAGCCACATCTCCTTCCTCAGTGACTGTCTCCGGCTCCAACTGATTCCACGTGGATTCCAACTGCAGTTTCACCCATCATGCTTTGAAACCACCCAGGATCACAGGTATCTCCGAGAAATACAACGTTCCTCGGACTGCTACTCTCGCCGCATCCTGAGATCTACACTCAGTGCTATGCGCCGCCATATGCACACACTGGACCTCTCTCTCCAGCAGCACCGTCTCACCTTATCTCAAATCTGTTCTACTCCGCAGTTTCATCTCATCTTACGTCTCATCCGACGCATTAACAAAAAACTTTTTTTCTTCCTTTCAGGTGTTAAGGAACGCAAGCTCCAGCAGCTGATGGGGACTAATGCCCCTCCAGATCCTCCTTCCGCTTCACTTCCCTCTGACCCCACCCCTTCTGATCTGACCCCTTGCCGTGTATTCACTATACCCTCTGACCTCCCCCTCTCTGATGCTGAGCGTTCTGTACTCAGCAAAGGACTCAGTTTTATCCCCTTACGCCCCCACCTCAATGAATTTCGCGCTCGGCATGACGTTGAGCTCTTCTTCCGTCGCCTCCGCCTCCGGGCTCACTTCTTTGACCAGGAGTCCTCCCCCCGACCAGCAGACCCATTCACCCGCCTCCAGCATTCTCCCTCTACCTGGACCCCTCACCCTGGCCTCTTACCCGCTCTTGATCTCTTCATTGAAAACTGTCGGCGAGACATTGGTCGTCTCAATTTCTCTGCCCCCCTCACTCACTCTAATCTGTCCCCCTCTGAACTTGAGGCACTCCGTTCTCTCAGGTCTAACCCCGACATGGTCATCAAACCTGCAGACAAGGGTGGTGCTGTTGTTGTATGGTGTACCGACCTCTACCTTGCAGAAGCTCAACGCCAACTCACAGACACCTCTTCCTACCTCCCTCTGGACCATGACCCCACCACCGAACATCAAGCCACCGTCCAAAGGACTGTCACTGACCTCATCTCCTCTGGAGATCTTCCCTCTACAGCTTCCAACCTCATAGTCCCGCAACCCCGGACAGCCCGCTTCTATCTCCTTCCCAAAATCCACAAACGGGACTGTCCCGGCAGACCCATTGTGTCAGCCTGCTCCTGCCCAACTGAACTTATTTCTTCCTATCTAGACTCTATCTTTTCTCCGCTGGTGCAGTCTCTTCCCACCTACATCCGTGACTCTTCTGACGCCCTACGTCATTTTGACAATTTCCAGTTTCCTGGTCCCAACCGCCTCCTCTTCACTATGGACGTCCAATCGCTCTACACCTCCATCCCCCACCAGGATGGTTTGAGGGCTCTCCGCTTCTTCCTGGAACAGAGGCCCAACCAGTCCCCATCCACCACCACCCTCCTCCGCCTGGCTGAACTTGTTCTCACATTGAACAACTTCTCCTTCAACTCCACGCACTTCCTTCAAGTAAAAGGTGTCGCTATGGGTACCCGCATGGGTCCTAGTTATGCCTGTCTTTTTGTGGGATATGTCGAGCATTCTTTGTTCCAGTCCTACTCAGGCCCCCACCCCCAACTCTTTTTCCGGTACATTGATGACTGTATCGGTGCCGTTTCCTGCTCCCGCCCCGAACTGGAAAACTTTATCAACTTTGCTTCCAATTTCCACCCTTCTCTCACCTTTACATGGTCCATCTCTGACACTTCCCTTCCCTTCCTCGACTTCTCTGTCTTCATCTCTGGGGATAGGTTGTCTACCAATATCCATTATAAGCCCACTGACTCCCACAGCTACCTCGACTACACTTCTTCACACCCTACCTCCTGTAAGGACTCCATTCCATTCTCCCAGTTTCTCCGTCTCCGACGCATCTGCTCTGATGATGCTACCTTCCATGACGGTGCTTCTGATATGACCTCCTTTTTCCTCAACCGAGGATTTCCCCCCACTGTGGTTGACAGGGCCCTCAACCGTGTCCGACCCATTCCCCGCACCTCTACCCTCACCCCTTCCCCTCCCTCCCAGAACCGTGACAGGGTTCCCCTTGTCCTCACTTTTCATCCCACCAGCCTCCATATCCAAAGGATCATCCTCCGCCATTTTCGCCACCTCCAGCGTGATGCCACTACCAGTCGCATCTTCCCCTCCCTTCCCCTGTCAGCATTCCGAAGGGATCGTTCCCTCCATGACACCCTGGTCCACTCCTCCATTACCCCCACCACCTCGTCCCCGTCCCAGGGCACCTTCCCTTGCAATCGCAGGAGGTGTAATACCTGCCCATTTACCTCCTCTCTCCTCACTATCCCAGGCCCCAAACACTCCTTTCAGGTGAAGCAGCGATTTACTTGTACTTCTTTCAATGTAGTATACTGTATTCGCTGCTCACAGTGTGGTCTCCTCTACATTGGGGAGACCAAGCGCAGACTGGGTGACCGCTTTGCAGAACATCTCCGCTCAGTCCGCAAGCAGGACCCTGAGCTTCCGGTTGCTTGCCATTTCAACACTCCCCCCTGCTCTCATGCTCACATCTCTGTCCTGGGATTGCTGCAGTGTTCCAGTGAACATCAACGCAAGCTCGAGGAACAGCATCTCATCTACCGATTAGGCACACTACAGCCTTCCGGACTGAACATTGAGTTCAATAATTTCAGAGCATGACAGCCCCCCACTTTACTTTCATTTTTAGTCATTTTTAGTTATTATTTTATTTTATTATTTTTTTTTTATTTTTTTTTTTTTTTTTTTTTTTTTTTCTTCCTTTTTTTTGCATTCCTTTTTACATTTTTTGCATTTATTTCATTTCATCTTAGTTTGTTCAGTTTGCTTACCCACTGTTTTTTTCAGGTTGTTTTTTTTCAGGTTTGCACTTGCTGATGTTCTATATTCAGTATATTCACACCTAATCTGTACTAATGCTTTGTCTTTCAAAACACTATTAACATATTGTTTGCCTTTGCTCTGTGACCTTTTGGTCAGCTATGTGGCCTGGTCCAATCTGCACCTTCTCCTTTGTTATCTCTTGCCCAACCCCCACCTTACTTGTTTATAATCTGTGACTTTTCTAATATTTGTCAGTTCCGAAGAAGGGTCACTGACCCGAAACGTTAACTCTGCTTCTCTTTCCACAGATGCTGCCAGACCTGCTGAGTGAATCCAGCATTTCTTGTTTTTGTCTCTAAATCTAATCTGTCCAGAATCCTCACGATCTTGAATACCTCTATCAAATAAACTCTCAGCCTTCTCTTTTCCAAGGAAAACAGTCCTAACTTCTCCAATCTATCTTATCTGAAATTTCTCATCCCTGGAACCACTCTCGTGAATCTTTCCTGTACGCTCTCTAATGCCCTCACGTATTTCTTCAAGTGTGCGCCCAGAACTGGAGGCAATGCCCACAGCTGAGGCCGAGCTAGTGTCTTATACAAGTTCAATATCACTTCCTTGCTCTTGTTCTCTATACACCTACTAATTAAGCCCAAGTTGCTGTATGCCTAATGCTCTCCTAACCTGTCCGGACACCTTCAAGACATATGCACATATGCAGCTAGGTTCCCCTGCTCCTTCACCCGCTTTAGAATTGTACCCTTTACTCTGCATTGTATGTCCTCATTCTTCTGACCAAATTCATACCTACTTCCACCAACTTGTCCATGTTCTTTTGAAGTTCTACACTGTCCTCCTCACAGGTCACAATGCTTCCAAGTTCCGCATGATCTGCAAACTTTGAAATTGCGCCCTGTGCACCAAAGTCTAGACCATTAATATGTATCATAAAAAGAAAGGCTCCCAACACTGATTCCTGAGAAAAACAAATTCAAAGCTTCCTCCAGACCGAAAAACATCAATCGAGCACTACACTTTGCTTCCTGTCACTTGACCAATTTCATATCCATGTTGCTACCGTCCCTTTTATTCCAAAAGCTCCATGTTTGCTCACAGGTCTTTTGTGCAGCATTGTATCAAACGCCTTTGGGAAGTCCATGCACACCACATCAACAGCATTGCCTTCATCAATTGTCTCTGTTACCTTCTAAGAAAAACTCTAGCAAGTTAGCTGAACATGATTTTCCATTAAGAAATACATGCTGGCTTTCCTTAATTAACTCACGTTTGTGCATGTGACTATAGATGTTGTCCACATGTTTTTCGAGAAGTTTTCCCACCATCCCTTTGTCACCGAATCACTCCTGTCCCCCACCCAAGAACAACACTTTCCCATTTCCCTTTCTTTACCCCATACCCCACTTTTAAATGGCTGCATAATTGTTTGAAAAATAGGCAATTTCCAGTATCGTCCAGTTCTGGGGAAAAGCGAAGACTTGAAACGTTAACACTGTTTCTTTCTCCACAGACACTGCCTGACGTGCTGAATATTTTCAGTATTTTCCTATTTAATCAGCTTTGCAGTTGCTTTAGTGTTTTATTTTCATGATAATGCTTAAGCTTGGATATCAAAAGGGGTGTGAGAAAGGTGGTAACTGGATTTCCAGATTTCTAACTCCATAGTCTGCTTCTTTAATGTTGTGGGGTTTCCCCACCGTGACATCAGCCAATTGATGGGCTTGGCTTACAGTTGTGCAGAGAGGAGTCTGCAGCAGACGTCAGGACCAGGGCTGTCCAAAACATGACCCCGGGTAGGGGGTTCAATGTATGATTTTGGGGGGGAGGGGGTGACCAAGCACCAACTCTGCAGTAGGTGAGATTTATGATCGTTGAGCTGTCAATTACCTCGCCTAAGGAGGAGTCGCCTATTGCGCAGCATGATCCGTGAATGGGGAAGTGCAAGGGGAGGGGGAGTTGATATTTCTGATCCTCAACACGGGGGATGGGTCTGCAACGCAGGAGCGTGGTCCCAGATAGGACGAGGGACACGATGGAAGTTCCGGTCCCGGGTCGTGGGATCTGATTCCGTGCTGGGCTCCAATCTCGAGGGGACTTCAAACCGTGGTAGTGGGTAGGGGTGGGGGGGGGGGGGACGGGGGAGGGGGCGTGGTCTATCCTGCACGTCAACCGATTCTATGTGTGAGTCAATATAGAGGGACCAGCTTGATCCCACAGTGGGGGATGTTTCTGATTGCCAATCTCGGTGTCTTTCAACGTGGCTTGGGTTATAAACGGGGAAATTTGGCGGCCAGAGTTACATACGTAAAACAGATTAATTCAGAGACTTCCAGGATTATTAAAATATTTAAATTGCCAACCTGCCTCCTGAGAGCAGTTCCATTCCCGTCCGCTGCCCCGACCCCATTAAACACGGAAGTTGGTGGATCAGAAATACATTGGGATCAGTGTTGCTTCCATAGCAGCTGCTTTTGGTGCCAATATCGTTCCCTTATTGTCTTTGTCAGATGTAGGGAATGTTTGATCAGTAATCTCCAGTCTCTTTTCCATTCTCTCTCTTACAGTTAATTTACTGGCGATTGTGATCCTCTCCCAGGGAAACTGTGGCCTCACCACCTGCACCACTCGATACCTGGTGGCCATGGCAATGACGGACCTACTCTTCATTATCACTGGGGTCTTACTGTGGAGGATCACTTTTTATTATTTCCTGGGTTCTTTCTTGGTCATCACCCCTGTTTGTATTGTAACCGCTGTCATATTTCGTGCAGCCACAGAGTTTTCTGTCTGGTTCACTGTCGCTTTCACCTTTGATCAATTTATGGCCATTTGTCGCCAGAAGCTGAAAAGAAAATATTGCACCGAGAAAACTGCGGTTGTGGTTCTAACAACAACCTCGATTCTGCTTTGTGTAAAAAACGTCCCCTTCTACTTTGCATATGAACCTTTATGGATAATCGACAATATGCCATGGTTCTGTGCTTTAAAGTCAAGCTATTATACTGATGCTGGTTGGGTGGGACTTGACTGTTTTGATACGCTTTTAACCCCATTGCTCCAATTCGCTTTAATTCTGTTGCTCAACGCTCTGACAGTCAGACACATTTTAGTGGCCAGTTGAATCCGTAAGGGACTGAGAGGTCAGAGCAAGGGAGTTAATTGCAGTAATCCAGAGATGGATAGTGGAAGAAAATCTGTTATTTTACTTTTCACCATATCTGGCAGCTTCATGCTACTCTGGTTGGTGTATGTTATACAATTCTTATATTATATCATTTCAGGATCAGAACCCGGGGATTACAACGATTCTGAATATATGTTCAAAAGATTTGGATATATGCTGCGGACGTTGAGCTGCTGCACAAATACATTTATTTATGTGGTGACTCATTCCAAGTTCAGGGAGCAGTTCAGGATCGCGGTGAAATATCCATTTACATCAATTATTCAATTTATGAATAAGCTAAGCAACTGAGAGCATCCGGGGAAACAGCAGACAGAATCTCTCCTCAAGCTTCACTGGTTCCATTCTTAGTTCCTCACATCTGCTCAGAAGGAAAAGCTTCTTAAAAATAAAAGATTTTGGAAATCATCCTGTGTGAGTTTATTGTTTATTCTTCTATGTTTGGCAACACATTATTGAGTGCATCTCCCTTCCATTCCCCAGTCTGCTCACTACCATCTCTCTCTCTCTCTATTTCTCTTGTCATCACCACTCCGTGATTTCGATAGTGGATTTTCCGGGGGTTCTTTGAGAATTAAGAATTAGATAAGCACAGAGATCTCGTAGGGGTGTCGAGACCGGAAGAGTTTCCAGACGTAAGGAGAGTTGCTGGGGCTGGCGGAGGTTGCGGAGAGAGGGAGAGTTATAGGGGTTCGAGGACGTTACAGAGAAATGGAGGATTTAGGAGCTGGGAAAGGTTTCTGTGATATCGAGGATTAGAAGCGTTCGAAAGGCGGAAGAGTTAGGGATGGTTGCAAAGGCTGAGGTGTTGATAGAGATAAAAGAACAAAGAACAAAGATAATTACAGCACAGGAACAGGCCCTTCGGCCCTCCAAGCCTGCGCCGATCCAGACCCTCTCTCTAAATATGGTGGGATGTAGGGTTGGAGCAGGTCACAGAGGCAGGATGTTTTGCAGCGCTGGAGGATGTTACAGATATGTTGGCGTTGTGGGGATTGGGGAGGCCACTGTGGAAATAAGTCATCTCAGGCTCCGGACATCACTACAGGGGTTACTCAGGGTCGTGTCCTTGGCCTAACCATATTCAGCTGCTTTATCAATGACCTTCCCTCCATCATAAGGGCAGAAGTGGAGATGTTCGCTGCTGATTGCGCATTGTTCAGCACTATTTGTGATTCCTCAGATACTGGAGCAGTCCGTGTCCATCTGCAATAAGACCTGTACATTTTTCAGCCTTGGGCTAATAAGTGGTAAGTTACATTTGCGCCACACAATTGCCAGGCAATATACATTTCAAAGAAAAGATAATCCAAGCATCGCCCATTGACATTCAATGGCATGACCATCGCTGAATCCCCCACTACCAACACCCTGGATTACCATTAAACAGATGGAACTGGACAAGCCACATAACCACTGTGACTATAAGAGCAGGTCACAGGCTAGGAATTCAGCAGCAGGTAACTCAGCTCATGTTTCCCCAAAGCCTGTCCACCATCTACAAGGCAGAAGTCAGGAGTGTGATCGAGTATTCCCCACTTGCCTAGTTGAGGACATCTCCAACAACACTCAAGAAGCTTGACACCATCCAGGACAGACAGCCCATTGGATTGCGAACCCATCCACCACCTTCAGCATTCATTCCCTCCACCAAAAACGCACAATGGATTGAATGAGTACAATCAATAAGATTAACTTTATTATTATTTATGGAATGAAAATACCCAGAGTCAAGCAATAGCCTCATCGTTTGCTGATGTTGAAGTTATTAGTCCGCCATTTAGTCTGTAGATGCACAGGTCATGGTATTGTGCAGCATTGCTCGAGTTTTTTCCACAGAGCAGAAGGTATTTGCACTGAGGCCTCAGCGGTAGACGGTGGATGTGCAAGGCTTATGCTGAACGTGTTGAGCAAGGACCACTGTCGCAGTGGTAGTTAAAAGCCGGCCATTTGCCAGGTCGGGTTTGTCACAAGGAACTTGTTAGTGACTTCCCATGTTTCACATTCCTTGATAAAAAGGATAGCGGCTGGTAGATCTTGTTCAGGAAGGTTTTTGTTTCAATACGAGAAGCATAACAGGTAGGGCAGATGAACTTAGAGCTTGGATTAGTACTTGGAAATATGATGTTGTTGCTATTACAGAGACTTGGTTGTTGGAAGGGCAGGATTGGCAGCTAAATGTTCCAGGCTTTAGAAGCTTCAGGCGGGATAGAGGGGGGTGTAAAAGGGGAGGGGGAGTTGCATTACTGGTTAAGGAGAATATCACAGCTGGACTGCGGGAGGACACCTCAGAGGCGTCATGCAGCGAGGCAATATGGGTGGAGCTCAGGAATAGGAAGGGTGCAGTCACGATGTTGGGGGTTTACTACAGGCCTCCCAACAGCCTGCGGGAGGTAGAGGAGCAGATATGTGGACAGATTTTGGAAAGATGTAAAGGTAACAGGGTTGTCGTGGTGGGTGATTTTAACTTCCCCAATATTGACTGGGACTCACTTAATGCTAGGGGCTTGGATGGGGCAGAATTTGTGAGGAGCATCCAGGAGGGCTTCTTGAAACAGTATGTAGATATTCCAACCAGGGATGGGGACATTCTGGACATGGTATTGGGGAATGAGCCCAGCCAGGTGGTCGATGTTTCAGTGGGGGAGCATTTCGGGAGCAGTAACCATAATTCCATAAGTGTTAAAGTACTTGTGGATAAGGATAAGAGTAGTCCTCAGGTGAAGGTGCTAAATTGGGGGAAGGCTAATTATAACAATATTAGGCAGGAACTGAAGAATTTAGATTGGGGGCGGCTGTTTGAGAGCAAATCAACATCAGACATGTGGGAGTCTTGCAAACGTCAGCTAGTTAGAATCCAGTACCAGCATGTTCCTGTGAGGAAGAAAGACAAGTTTGGCAAGTTTCGGGAAGCTTGGATAACACAGGATATTGTGAGCCTCGTCAAAAAGAAAAAGGAAGCATTTGTAAGGGCTGGAAGGCTAGGAACAGATAAAGGACTTGAGGAATATAAAGACAGTAGGAAGGAACTTAAGCAAGGAGTTAGGAGGGCTAAAAGGGGTCATGAAAAGTCATTGGCAAACAGGATTAAGGAAAATCCCAAGGCTTTTTATACATCTATAAAGAGCAAGTGGGTAACCAGGGAAAGGGTTGGCCCACTCAAGGACATAGATGGAAATCTATGCGTGGAGCCAGAGGAAATGGGCGAGGTGCTAAATGAGTACTTTGCATCAGTATTCACCAAGGAGAATGACTTGGTGGATGATGAGCTTAGGGAAGGGAGTGCAGATAGTCTCAGTCATCTCATTATTAAAAAGGAGGTGGTGTTGGGTGTCTTGCAAAGCATTAAGGTAGATATGTCCCCAGGGCCTGATGGAATCTACCCTACAATACTGACTGAAACAAGGGAAGAAATTGCTGGGGCCTTGACAGAAATCTTTGCATCCTCATTGGCTACAGGTGAGGTCCCAGTGGACTGGAGAATAGCCAATGTTGTTCCTTTGTTTAAGAAGGGTGGCAAGGATAATCCAGGAAATTATAGTCCCCTGAGCCTTCCGTCAGTGGTAGGGAAACTACCAGGGAGGTTTCTTCGGGACAGGATTTACACCTATTTGGAAACAAACGAACTTATTAGCGAGCGACAGCATGGTTTTGTGAAGGGGAGGTCGTGTCTTACTAATTTGATTGTGTTTTTGAGGAAGTGACGAAGATGACTGATGAGGGAAGGGCGGTGGATGTTGTCTATATGGACTTTAGTAAAGCTTTTGACAAGGTCCCGCATGGCAGACTGGTGCAAAAGGTGAAGTCACACGGGATCAGAGGTGAGCTGGCAAGATGGATACAGAACTGGCTCGGTCACAGAAGACAGAGGGTAGCAGTGGATGGGCGTTTTTCTGAATGGAGGGATGTGAAGAGTGGTGTTCTGCAGGGATCAGCGCTGGGAGCTTTGTTGTTTGTAGTATATATAAATGATTTGGAGGAAAATATAGCTGGTCTGAGTAGTAAGTTTGCGGACGACACAAAGGTTGGTGCAGTTGCGGATAATGATGAGGATTGTCAGAGAATACAGCAGGATATAGATCGGTTGGAGGCTTGGGCGGAGAAATGGCAGATGGAGTTTAATCTGGACAGATGTGAGGTAATGCATTTTGGAAGTTCTAATGCAGGTGAGAGGTGTACAGTAAATGGCAGAACCCTTAGGAGTATTGACAAGCAGAGAGATCTGGGCGTACAGGTCCACAGGTCACTGAAAGCGGCAACGCAGGTGGATAAGTTAGTAAAGAAGGAATTCGGCATGCTTACCTTCATCGGTCGGGGCATAGAGTATAAAAATTGACAAGCATGTTGAAGCTGTACAGAACCTTCGTTAGCACACACTTAGAATATTGCGTGCAATTATGGTTGCCACAATACCAGAAGGAGGTGGAGGCTTTGGAGAGGGTACCGAGGAGATTTACCAGGATGGTGCCTGGTCTGGAGGGCATTAGCTATGAGGAGAGGTTGGAAAATCTCGGATTGTTTTCACTGGAACGACGGAGGTGGAGGGGCGACATGATAGAGGTTTACAAAGTTATGAGCGGCATGGACAGAGTGGATCGTCAGAAGCTTTTTTCCAGGGTGCAAGAGTCAGTTACTAGGGGACATAGGTTTAAGGTGCGAGGGGCAAGGTTTAGAGGGGATGTTCATGTATTTGTCATGATGCCTCTTAAACGAAATTATCGTACCTGCTTCCACCTCCCCCGGCAGCAAGTTCCATACACTCACCACCCTCTGTGTAAAGAACTTGCCTCGCACATCCCTTCTAAACTTTGCCCCTCTCACCCTAAACCTACGTCTTCTAGTAACTGACTCTTCCACGCTGGGAAAAAGCTTCTGACTATCCACTCTGTCCATGCCGCTCATAACTTTGTAAACCTCTATCATGTCGCCCCTCCACCTCCGTCGTTCCAGTGAAACAATCCGAGTTTATCCAACCTCTCCGCATAGCTAATGCCCTCCTGACTAGGAAACATGCTGGTAAACCTCTTCTGTACCCTCTCCAAAGCCTCCACGTCCTTCTGGTAGTGTGGTGACCTGAATTGCACGCAATATTCATAGTGTGGCCTAACTAAAGTTCTGTACAGCTGCAACATGACTTGCCAATTTTTATACTCTATGCCCCGACCGATGATGGCAAACATGCCGTATTCCTTCTTGACTACCTTATACACCAGCGTTGCTACTTTCAATGACCTGTGAACCTGTATGCCCAGATCTCTCTGCCTGTCAATATCTAAGGGTTCTGCCATTTACTATATACTTCCCACCTGCATTAGATCTTCCAAAATGCATTACCTGACATTTGTCCGGATTAAACTCCATCTGCCATTTTTCCGCCCAACTCTCCAACCGATCTGTATCCTGCTGTATCCTCTGACAATCCTCATCACTATCTGCAACTTCACCAACCTTTGTGTCGTCCTCAAACTTACTAATCAGACCAGCTATATTTTCCTCCAAATCATTTATCTATATTACAAAGAGCAAAGGTCCCAGCACTGATCCCGGTGGAACACGACTGGTCACATCCCTCCACTCAGAAAAGCACCCTTCCACTGCTACCCTCTGTCTTCCACGACAGAGCCAGTTCTATATCCATCTTGCCAGTTCACATCTGATCCCGTGAGACTTCACCTTTTGTACCAGTCTGCCATGAGAGACCTTGTCAAAGGCTTTACTGAAGTCCATGTAGATAACATCCACTGCCCTTTATTAATCAATCATCTTTGTCACTTCCTCAACAAACTCAATCAAATTAGTGAGACACGACCTCCCCTTCAGAAAACCATGCTGCCTCTCGCTAATAAGCTTGTTTGTTTCCAAACGGGAGTAAATCCTGTCCCGAAAAATCCTCTCTAATAATTTCCCTACCACTGACGTAAGGCTCAGGGGCCTATAATTTCCTGAATTATCCTTGCTACCCTTCTTAAACAAAGGAACAACATTGGCTATTCTCCAGTCCTCTGGGACCTCACCTGTAGCCAATGAGGATGCAAAGATTTCTGTCAAGGTCCCAGAAATTCCTTCCCTTACCATTTCTGTTTCCTGGAATCTAATCTGCTGGTGTAACAGTTGCTTACCCAGGTTCGCCTGGGTAATTATGGGGGCACATCGTGAAATCTGATCTATTGTCCACCATCTACAATATGCTCTGAGCAACTCACCAAGGCTCCTTCCAAAGCGCCTTCCAAACACAGAACGTCTACCACGGAGGATAACAAGGGCTGCAGATTAATGGGAACACTACCACCCGAAAATTCTCTTCCAAGTCACACACCCGACTTGGAATAATATCGCCTTTCCTTCACTCTCGCTGGTTCATAATCTTGGAAATCCCTCCCGAACAACACTGTGGGTGTTCATACATCACATGGCCTGCAGCAGTTCAAGAGTGCAGCTCAGCAACACCTTCTCAAGGGCAATGTGGATGGACAACAAATGCTAGCCTATTTAGTGACGCCCGCATCCGTGAACTTTTTTTTTTGAAAGCAAAGGCATGGATTAGGGTATCAGCAGTCGATGAGCTGAAGCAGGAGTGGAGATGTGTTATTCACCCACCTGCTCAAATTCAGTGTCACTGTCAGATCAAATGCTATATTACGCCATTCATAAGCCACACTAACGTGCTCACTGACACTTAATACATTTCGTAGGACTTATCATCCCAGCTGAGCTGGTTCTTTCAAACACACTGAAAAATATATCTGTTGTCTATTGCGAATAGCTGTTCACTGTGTAGATTAATTCGCGGGATGTTGGTGCCACTGGCAAGGCAAGCATTGATTTCCCATTTGTAATTATCCCTTGCCATGGTGGATCTGGGCTCTCTTAAACCAGTTGCTGTTGTTCTGGCGAAGGAATTTCCAAATTTGATGCGATTCAGGGAGTACAAGGACGTTGCTCATTTGTGCAGACTTGCATGCACGAAGAGTCTGCGAAGACCCCTTGTGTGTATTCATAGATGAACACTGGGCCACCTGACTGAGGGAATACAAGGAAGCAATTACCAGAAATTAAAGTGACATATCTGTTAATATGTTTTTGAATGGAACAGAACAATCTGATTGCTGCAGTTGGCTATCTACAAGCCCCCTCTGGTGCTGTTGGAGGGGAGAGCTAATATAGTTCACTCTTGTGTCCTCGCAGATCCTCCGTATCAGCAATGGAGGCCCAGTCGGTCTCGTTGCCCTCAGCTGCCGCCATCATTGTGAGGGGCACATGCAAAAAGAAAATTCAGCAGCTTAACTTGCAAACGAGAAGGGATTAAAACACTGACCTTTCCCAATGAAAGAAAGAGAATTGATGCTTTTACTACCATGAAGACTTTTCAGGGGTCATTATATCGCCCACGATTGACACCAACCCAAAATCCCATCAGGCAGATATTCGGCCATCGGGGAATAATGTGGCACCCCTCTTACTTTGTCTCTCTAGCTGCCCTCTCAATCTCCCTGCACCTGTCACTTTCCCTCACTCTCCCTGCACCTGTCATTTTCCCTCACTTCCCTGCACCTGTCACTTTCCCTCACTTCCATGCACCTGTCACTTTCCCTCACTCTCCCTGCACCTGTCACTTTCCCTCACTTCCCTGCACCTATCACTTTCTATCACTTCCCTGCATCTGTCACTTTCCCTCACATTGCCTTCACCTGTCACTTTCTCTCGCTCTCCCAGCACCTGTCACTTTCTCTCGCTCCCTCACCATCTCACTGTCTCTGTCTCTGGAAGCTCTCTCGCTGTCTCCCTGAACTTCTCTATTTTTCTCTCCCAGCCCCTCTCATTTCTTCTCTGTCTGATGCTCTCACTTTCTCTCTCTCCACGGCACTCTGACTTGCACTCTGCATGCCACTCGTACTTTGACTGTCCCTGTGTTTCCTATTACTTTTACTCTCTCCATCTGTTCCTGTCATATTCTCTCTCTCTATCTGATGCTCTCATGTCCTCTCTCTCCCTGCTCCTCCCACTTTCTCTGTCTTCCTGCTCCTCCCACTTTTTATCTCTCCCTGCTCCACCCACTTTGTCCCTCTTTCCCTTTGCCCCTCACTTTCTCTCACCACCTGCCTCTCTGATGTTCTCGCTGTCTGCTCCCTCATTTTCTCTCTGTTCACGCCCCTCTCACTTGCACTCTTCCTGCCCCTCTCACTTCAACTTGCTCTACCTTCTGCTTCAACTACAGGACTCACATCAGCTGTCATCTGTCCTCTGGAACTGTTCCCGATTCTGATGATTATAAAAGAACGTACAATCGTGCCTCTGTTATCTCTTCCCTATCTTTTTAGGTATGTAATCCATCTGAAGCAAAGAAGTTCCACACTCTTCGATCTCTCCCGAATATCTCCATACGTTTACATACAATGGCTTGGATGTTTGTCAAATTTATTCGCTCAGATTGTTAATACCTCTCCTCAGAGATGTCTTTCCCTTCTTCAACCTCTGACTCCGCATCCACTGCCTGATTCAGCACTGACTTTGCCACATCATATGAGACTTCCTTCCTTCTGTGCTCGGCGATGCGCTCCAGAATTTCATTTACATTTCTGTACCTGTCAGTCTGACCCTCTCTGCTCCAAAGGCCAATAAACCCAAGCCGTGTTTAAATTTATACTGGTTGGGAGTTTACATGACATACAGCATGAGACCATTCCCCAGCACCTTTGCCTCCACCATCTCCTGCTGGTACATTCAAAAACCCCATTTCAAATTGATTTATTTTGTTTTTATCTTATTCCAATCCGGCTGGATCTCCTCTCTTCCTCACCGACTCTGGTCTGGGAAAGAAAACTCTTGCAGCATCCAGTCACACTTTGGGACATTGGGATATTCCACATCCATATGGTGTAGCTATGGGAACCCATTTGGATCCAATTATGCCTACTTTATGCAAAATACGTGGAACATTCTTTTTTATCATCCTACTCAGGATCTCTCCTTATTTTTCTAACTGTCACATAAGTGACTGTGCTGGTTCAATTTTCTTCCTGAGCCTTTAACTAGACAGTTTCAGCAACTTTGTTTTCAGTTCCCCCTTCTCCCGTCCGATTTGTCTTCTCATTGTCCGTCTCTGACAATTCACTTCCTGTCCTCGACAGCTGAACCACAATTTGAGTGGATTGGCTGACCACCAATATTTATTTAAATCCCACCGATTCCCGCAGTTTCTTTGCTGATGCTTCTCCCGACCCCGCTGCCTCGGAAGAATCTGTTCCATTCTCCCAGGACATGTGAAATATCAGGATGCATGCAAACATATAAACATACACATTAGGAGCAGAAGTGGGCCATTTGGCTCCTTGAACCTGCTCCCCTATTAAATAAGATCATGGCTGATCTATTTTCTGTCTCAAATGCCGCACTCCCACCTATCCCCCATGATCTTTGAATCCCTTGCCTAACAATAATCTATCCACCTACGCCTTTGAAATATTCAATGACCACGCCTCCAAATCTTCAGAGGCAGAGAATTCCAAAGTCTACAAGCATGAGGGGGAAAATAAAATTTCATCATCACTAAAAAGGGCGTCCCCTAATTTTAAAGCAGAGTCGCTTAGTTCTAGAGTCACCCACAAGAGGAAACATCCTTTGCACATCCACCTGGTCAATATCGTCCAGGATCTTATAATCTTCAATCAAGTCTCCCCTCACTCTTCTTAACACCAGTGAAAACAAGCCCAGTCTGTCCAAAATTTCCTCAGAAGACAACCCGCTCATTCCAGATGCCAATCTGGTAAATCTAATCTCAACTGCCTCCAATGCATTTACATCCTTCCTTAAATAAGGAGACCAAAATTGCACACAGTATGCAAGATGTGGTTTCACCATTTCCTTGTATAATTGAAGCAGAACATTCTTACTTTTATTTTACTCTCATAATAAACGATAGCATTCCATTAGCCTTCTTTATAACTTGCAGTACCTGCATGCTAACTTTCTGCGACTCATGCACCAGAAAACCTAGATCCCACAAAACCTAGGAATTCTGCTGTCGTTCTCCATTTCAGTAATTCTCTGCTTTTTATTCTTCCTGCCAAAGTGGACAACTTCAGATTATTCTCCATCTGCCAGATTTTTTTCCCACTCACTCAACCTATCTATATCGGTCTGACACCTCCTTATGTCCTTTTCACAACATAGTTCCCTCCCTATCTTTGTGTCATTTGCAATCGAAACTACTGTGCGATTGTTACCCTCATCTAAGTCATTGATATAATTGTAACAACTTGAGGCCCCAGCAGAGACCCCTGCATACCTCCAATCATCACATCCTGCTAATCAGAAAATTTGTGCATACCCTGTGTTTTCTGTTAGCTAGCCAAACTTCCATATAGTCATGGGCCTGAGATTCGATATGAAAACATCACGATAGAGGAGCCTTTAACGTTCAGAATGACTGGTTCTTGTTGATTGTATAATCGGGTTATGAGCTAACCATGAGTTTAGAAAGGGAAGCCAAAGTTGAGTCGGCCCCAGAGAAATTTGAACTCACAAAACCTCGTTTACAATATCAGTGTCCAAACGTTCTCTGACCATTAGGATGACTGCATTTCTGGATCTATATTAATGACGTAACCTTGAGTGTACAGGGCACTATTGCACACTTTCCAGCTGACACAAAACTTGGAAGTACTGTGAGCTGTGAGAAGTGCCGTGATAAAGTTTAAGAGGATGTCAACAGTCTGGTGGAATAATGAACACAAAAAAGTTAACATGCAATTACAGCAATAATTTAGGAAGGGAAATAACATATTGGTCTTTATTTCGACGGGATTGGAGTACAGTGATAAGGCAGTCTTTCTACAATTATACAGGGCTTTGTTGATACCGTATCTGGAGCACTGAGTGCTGTTTTGGTCTCCATATGTAAGAAACAATATGCTTGCTTTGGAGGGAGAACAGCACAGTGTCACAGGATTGCTTGCTGCCCATTGTGTCTGTACTGACTCCTTGTAAGTGCTATCGAAGTAGACCCACTTTCCTAACTCTTACTCGGCAGCTCTGAACCTTTTTCCTCTTTAAGTATATGCCCCATTTCCCTTTTGAAAGTTCCTATTGAATCTGCTTCCAATGGCCTTTCAGGCAGCGCGTTCCAGATCACAAGAACATTTCTCCTCATCTCCCTCTCTGGTTCTTTTACCAATTATCTAAAATCTGTAACCTTTGGTTTCCGACTCCCCCGTCACTGAAAACAGTTTCCCCTTATTTGCTCTATCAGAATCCCTCTTGAGTTTGACCTGTGAACCATTGATCAGACTGTGGGTTCTATTGTTGAAAGGAATGGTGGCAGATCCTGATCTTCATTCATCCCAAAGGCCAGCTTGAAGATTAATCATGTGATGTTAGTGTGTGCTGTAGGCTAAGAGTTACTGGAAATATGTGATCGTGGAGTGGCTGATTTCTGACACCCTATGTTGAACAGGCGAAATGGCAGGAGGGAGAGAGGATAGAAAGTGGGCGAAAGGTAGAACTCCCGGTAGAGGAAGAGGCAGACATTTTGCATACTTCCCAGAGAAGTGTTTTGATAATTCACTTGATCAGTAGATCAAGTGATTGAATTTAATTTACTGCTTCTATATTAATAAAGTCACCACCCAAAAAAGAAAAAGTCTTCGTTTAATCGGTTATTGAGTAGAGTGGATCAATACTCTCTGGAGCATAGCGGATTTAGTGGTGAACTCATCGAAATGTATAAAATCCTGAGATGACTTGATAAGTTAGTTGGGAGAGGCTGCTTCCTGTTGGCTAGAGAATATAGAACTATGAGTTCACAGTATCAGGATAAGGAGTCAGCCATTTCAGACTGAGATCAGAAGAAATCTCTTCGTTCAGTGGGGTTTAAATCTTTGGAATTCTCTCCCCCATAGATCTGTGGATGCTGTCATTGTGTATATTCAAGATTGAGATAGAGAGATTTTTGGGTACGGGGGTATTAAGAGGTTTGAGGATAGGGCGGGTGTTGAGGTAGTTTGACCATCCAAGATCTTATTGGTTGGCGAAGTGGGCTCGAGCGGCCGAATTGCCGACTCCTTCTCTGAACTGTTATCTTCTTATAAAGCCAACAAGGACACGGAGAAGCTTTCCTGCATGTGCGAAACCTCCAGCATTGATCAGTGAACGGTAACTCTTCTCATCATCTCCGGAGGCCAGTGCTGATTAGACAGCAATCTATCCTGTTTGACCTCTTCTCCACTTGGGTGATGGAAAGTGATTCTCGATAGGCTGAGAGGGGCAGAAGTGTGAGAGAGAGTTTCATTTTTTTGTAACGTGCACTCCCATGCTCTGCTTGATGATTCAGGAATGTACAACAAGAACAACACCTTGCATTCATCGAATGATTCCATTTAAAACTCTGTTCTTGTCTTCGAATCCCTCTGCGGCTTTGACCCTCCCTATCTCTGTAACCTTCTCTAGTCATACAACCGTCCATATCTTTGTAACCTCCACCAGCCCCAGAAAATTCACTATCTCTGTAACCCCCTGCAGCACCTACATCACCTACAACCCTCTCCATCTATGTAGCCTCCTCCAGCCCCTACTGCCCGTCCTATCTCTGTAACCTCCTCCAGCACCTACAACCCTCTCTTTCTCTGTCACCTCCTCCAGCCCCTACTGCCCGTCCTATCTCTGTAACCTCCTCCAGCACCTACAACCCTCTCTTTCTCTGTCACCTCCTCCAGCCCCTACTGCCCGTCCTATCTCTGCAACCTCCTCTAGTCATACAACCATCCATATCTTTGTAACCTCCACCAGCCCTAGCAAATTCACTATCTCTGTAACCTCCTGTAGCATCTACAACCCTCTCCATCTCTGTAGCCACCTCCAGCCCTTACTGCCGTCCTATCTCTGTAACCTCCTCCAGCACCTGCAACCCTCTCCATCTCTGTAACAACCTCCAGCCCCTGCTGCCCGCCTGTCTCTGCAACCTGCTGTTTCTGCTACAATCATCCCGATTTCTGCAACTTCCTCCACAGCCTGCAAATCTCAATATGTCTGTAACCTCTTCCATCCACTACAACAGTCACTATCTATTGAACATCCTCCAGCCCCGACTGTCCTCCCTATTTCTGTAAACGTCTCTCATCCCTACATCCCTTCCTGGCTCTGTTGTCTATTTTAGCCCTTACAAACTTCCCTATCTATGTAACCGCCTCCAGAACTATGAGTCATAATCATATTGCTGCTCGTGGGAGCTTTTCTATTCGTTCATGGGATGTGGTCGTCTGTGGCTAGGCCAGCATTTATTGCACATTCGTAATTGCCCTTTCCAAGGTGGTGGTGAGCTCTCTTCTTGAACCGCTGCAGTCTGTATGGGGTAGGTACACTGACTGTGCTATGAGGAAGGGAGTTCCAGGATTTTGCTTGCTGTGCATGAATTTACTACTGTGTTTTCCACATTACAATACAGACTATACTTCAGGAAGCCGTTGACTGGCTGCAAAGTGCGTTGGAATGGATGGTGTATTGTGAAAGGCGCTATAGAAATGCACCTTTTTCTATTTTCTATCCCGCAATTGCTGCTTCAATACCAGCACAAAATATCGAGCACAATTGAAAAACATACAATGATGGAAAACTGTATTCCACTGATTATTTGATCCAGTTTAAGTTATTGGGAAATAAGCTTAATATTTGCCTGTAACACGAACCACTAAAATAGTGGAGGCAAAAGCAAGGCTTTCCCCCAGCTCCGAATTTCCACGTAGCAAATTCCCAAATTCTGCACTCTGTTGTGCACTCCATTTATGACGCTTCTGTGCTGAACTGTCCAGACCACAGCTAATGAACACTGTACAATTCTGCTTACCACATTAGAGGTAGTAGGTGATCGCACGAGGGAGGGTACACAAGATATTTACAGAGTTGTTGCCAGGACTGTAGAATTTTAACCATGAAGAAAGATTGGATAGGCTGGGAGTGTTCCCTTTGTAAAAGAGAAGGGTGAGGTGAGATATAACCGCGGTGTACACAATTATGAACGTCTTAAATAGAGTCGATTGGAAGGGACTAATACACTTACAGAAAAGATCACCAACGACGGGGTATAGAATTCGTATAAGGATTAGAGGGGAGTTGTGGAGAAATATTTTCACCAAGTGGATGGTGGGTATCTGCAACATACTGCCTGAAATGGTTATTGATGCAGAAATCATCAACAAATTTTTAATAAGTAGACATTTGGATATTCACTTCAGATGCTGTGAACTACAGGGCTACTGACAAAGAGCTGGAACACAGGGTTAGGCTAAACATTAGCCCCTTTCCAGAGTCGTCTTGAGGGTCTAATAATAAATGAGCTCCTTTCAGGGTAATTTCACTACGCCACAGGCAGATTGCATGCAACCCCTGCCCCTTTGCCCAAGCCTCGATGGACGCATCCTCCCTTCTTTGCTAGGTAAAAGCCCCAAGAAGTGAAAGGATTAAGAGGTCATTGAGAGGCGTGTGATACAGAATCCAGCTCCATGGTATTACAGCATAGCTTCTGAACTCCTCCAAAATCTGCAGCCAGACTCACTTAGTCAGGCTCCAAGTCTCCTGCTCCCATCTCTAAGGAATAGTATATGCTGCCTTTCCCTGGCAGCAGGTAGAAGCAACTGAATGGAGGCATCACTGAGGAATGAGACCATATGTGGTCTAATTTTCACCATCACTCTGCAGCGTCCCTGAGTAATGCCGCTCCTCTGACTATAGACAGCAAGATTGAATGCAAGGCTGGCAGGCCTTTAGAATGGTGCCACCACTTGACGTCTGCGGCTCCGGCTGTGGTACAGCCACCGACCATGGAATTTGTTGACCTCGTAATTCTTGGCCATTATTCTGCTTGTTGCAAATGCATTTTGTGTGGCCTGCCACTCCTGGTCTCGATGTTGTGCAACCTCACTTCTGTATCCGACAGTGGGACTAGCCTCTGTGGAGCAAAGTCCAGCCCACAGTTTCGCTAGAGTTATAAATATCCCTCGCTCTGTCTAGATCAGTATCACTGACTGTCTGCTTGCAACAACGACACCAATCTGCATTTGCATAGCCCCTTTACTGCAGTTAACAACCTCCCAAGGTGTTTTGCACAGGCGTTAATCAGACAAATATTTGATACCGAGTCACATAAAGGGATATTGGGAGAGGTGACCAAAAGCTTGTTCAATGAGTTAGGTTTTACGGAACATATTAACTGGAGAGGCAGTGATGAATGTTCACGCCAACGCGAAAATACCCACAGAAGGCAGGCAGGAGTCAGGACCTTTAAATTAATGCCCATATACGGTCATGCAACAAAATGTAAAGGTCCTGGATATTTAAAAAATAAAGAGAGTATGTTTGTGGAGAGGGTAAGGAGGGAATTCAAGAGCTCACGACTTCAGCGGCTCTTGACACGGTCGTCAATGGTGGAGGGATGGAAATCGGGGATGTAAACAGTCAAAATTGAAAGAGCTCAGCGGTTTTAGAGGGCCTGTAGAGTTGCAGGGGGCTTTACAGATAGAGAGGTTCTAACGCTGGATTAGGTTTCAGAGATTGTGAGAGTTGTAGGCTCGGTTTGATTACAGAGCTAGGGAAGGTTTGTATGTGCTGAAGGATGTTACAGAGATGGGGAGGGTTGTAGGGACTGGATGAGGTTTAAGAGAGAAGGAGGGTTGTAAAGCTGGAGGAGGTTAGTGCGATAGGTGGGTTGGTAGGGGCTGTTGGATGTTACAGGGATCGAAGTTTTTAGGGCTGCAGGAAGTTACAGAGATAGGGAGAGGAAGGAGAGTCATAGAGGGACTTCAAAACGAGGATGCGAATTTTAAAATCCGACTCTTGCTGGACCAGGAGCCAATATTGATCAGTGAACACAGGAGGTGACGTGTTAATGACACTTGGTGAGAGTTAAAGTACTGGAAAGTTTGAATGATATATTGTACGTTAGATAACCACCCCACAACATATGAAAGCATTTAACCACAGTACAGCATCGCAAAGGAACGAGCAAATTAATTGCGAAGCCCAGAGCTTGCTCACTTGTTGCTCATTCTGTCCAAAATGCTCTGTCTGTCCTCCTGTGTTTTCCTCACCCGTCTTCAGTCTTCCGTTTTCACACTGTGCCAACTCGCCTAAAACAGTGCGGTTAAAAACATTGGGACAGAGAAAGATTTGCAGCACAGAAAGAGGCCATATGGTCCAACATGTTTATAGTACCATGAGGATATGTCCAGCCTAATCATGCCTTCCAGCCTTTGGTCCATAACCCTGTAGATTACAACAACTCAAGCGCATACAGAAGGCAATTTTAATGTGAGGAATGTTTCTGCCTCTACCACCCTTACAGGCAGTGAGTTCCAGATACCTACCACTCTCTGAGTGAAGGTATTTAAATGCCTTAACTTAGAGGGCTTCCGACCATCATCCTTTTGTTAAACAGCTGTTTTTTGTTCTTTTTTTGACAGAGATGGATACTGACACACAGGGCCAAATGGCCTCATTCTTTGCCATAAATGTATATCATTCGATAATTCTACGTTGTATTAGTTTTGTGTACTGTATGGGTTTGAGGTGATGTCACACGGGATCAGAGGTGAGCTGGCAAGATGGATACAGAACTGGCTCAGTCACAGAAGACAGAGGGTAACATTGGATGGGTGTTCTTCTGAATGGAGGGATGTGACTAGTGGTGTTCTGCAGGGATCAGTGCTGGGACCTTTGCTGTTTGTAGTATATATAAATGATTTGGAGGAAAATGTAGCTGGTCTGATTAGTAAGTTTGTGGATGACACAAAGGTTGGTGGAGTTGCGGATAATGATGACGATTGTCAGAGGATACGGCAGGATATAGATCGGTTGGAGGCTTGGGCGGAGAAATGGCAGATGGAGTTTAATCCGGACAAATGTGAGGTAATGCATTTTGGAAGGTCCAATGCAGGTGGGAGGTATAGAGTAAATGGCAGAACCCTTAGGATTACTGACAGGCAGAGAGATCTGGACGTATAGGTCCACAGGTCACTGAAAGTGGCAACGCAGGTGGATAAGGTCGTCAAGAAGGCATACGACATGCTTGCCTTCATCGGTCGGGGCATAGAGTATAAAAATTGGCAAGTCATGTTGCAGCTGTACAGAACTTTAGTTAGACCACACTTAGAATATTGCGTGCAATTCTGGTCGCCACACCAGCAGAAGGACGTGGAGGCTTTGGAGAGGGTACAGAGGAGGTTTTCCAGGATGTTGCCTAGTCTGGAGGGCAGTAGTTATGAGGAGAGGTTGGATAAACTCTGATTGTTTTCACTGGAACGACGGAGATGGAGGGGGCGACATGATAGATGATTACAAAGTTATGAGCGGCATGGACAGAGTGGATAGTCAGAAGCTTTTTCCCAGGGTGCAAGAGTCAGTTACTAGGGGACATAGGTTTAAGGTGCGAGGGGCAAAGTTTAGAGGGGATGTGCGAGGCAAGCTTTTTACACAGAGGGTGGTGAGTGCCTGGAACTTGCTGCCAGGGGAGGCAGTGGAAGCAGATACGATAGCGATGTTTAAGAGACATCTTGAGAAATATATGAATAGGATGGGAATAGTGGGATATGGGTCCCAGAAGTGTAGAAGGTGTTAGTTTAGGCAGGCATCAAGATCAGCACAGGCTTGGAGGGCCGAATGGCCTGTTCCTGTGCTGTACTGTTCTTTGTTCTTTGTTCTTTGAGGATCTGTATTGCTCTGAGGAATTGCTTTAGTTTGAGCAATGTTCTTGTGATACTCTTTTAATTGGATATGATGCAATAGCCTGAGGTGTTTCATGACAGTCAGACATATTTTAGTGGCTACTCAAGTCCATAAAGGACTGAGGAGTCACAGCAAGGGAGAGAATCGCAGTGATCCAGAGATGGAGAGCAGTAGGAAGTCTGTCATTTTACTCATTACCATATCCGGCAGCTTCATACTCCTGTGGTTGGTAACTGTTATAGAATTCTTCTATTATAACATTTCAGGAAAAGATCCCGGAGATTATATCAATTCTGAATACATATTTGAACTTGTTGGATATATGCTGCAAAATTTAAGTTGCTGCACAAACACATGTATTTACGGGGCGACTTAGGAGAGCAGTTCAAAAGTATGGTGAAGTATCCAGTTACATCAATTATTCAATTAATGAATAAACAAAACAACTGAGAGCATCCCAGAGCTGTTTCCAGTCCATGGATGTTATATCTATGCCCAAATGGCAATAGTTGACTGACAGATGGACGGCATGAAATGCACAAGCGGTGGGGTGGGTTGTGGGGTTTGGCGGGTGGGGTCTCACGATTGTCAGAGCAGCAGGACAGCAGTCAAGAGGTTACCAACAGCTAGATGACTGAAAATACATTGGCGGGCGCCGGAAGGGGATCGCACACGCCAAAGAGCAATGGGGCTGCTGGTCAGAATTAACCAACAGCTGGATTACATACGATAAGCCTGCAGTGAGAGTAGGGGGTGGGGTGTGTAGTCGGGAGGTGGTCACACACACCAAAGAGCAGCGGCCCAGAAGGCATCAAGTGACCGACATCTAGATTAACTGAAATGCAATCTCAGCAGGCATGTTGATGATTAATACACGTCAAGCATCAGTTGGGTGGTGGCAAGTGGTGAGCGACGGAAGACCAGAGAGAAAGGGGGCAGAAGGAATTTTAGAGTCTCCTTGCAGGACAGGAAGCATAACAATAGCATCACTTTCTCTTCCCCCTCCACTGGTTGCCTTCTAATTTCCTCACATCTGCTCGGAAAATAAAACTTATTATTGCAAAAGCAACTAGATAGATTTCGAACAGATCTATCAATGCAAAACTGGGCATCCATGAGGCGCTGTGGGCCATTAGCAGCAGCAGAATTGTACTAAAACACAATCTGTAAGCTCATAGCCCTGCATGTCCCTCATCCTACCATTACCATCATGCCAGAAGGCCAACCCTGGTTCAACAAAGTGCGCAGGAGGGCATGCCAGGAGCAGAACTAGGCTTACCAGAAAAAGAGGCATCAACTTGGTGAAGCTCTAACACAGCACTACTTGTGTGCCAAACTGTGTAAACAGCATGCGATAGATAGAGCTATGCGATCCCATAACCACGTCTGATATGGGCTCTGCAGTTCTGCAACATCCAGACGTGAATGTTGGTGGACAATTAAACAACAAACTGGAGGAGGTGGCTCCACTAATATCCCTATCCTCAATGATGGGGGAGCCCAGCACATCACTGCGAAAGATAAGGAATAAGCATTTGCAACAATCTTCAGCCAAAAGTGCCGAGTTGATGATTCATCTCGGCCTCCTCCTGAAGTCCCTGGCGTCACAGATGCCAGACTTTACCCAATTCGATTCACTCCACGTATTATCAGGAAACGACTGAAAGCACTGTATACTGCAAAGGCTATGTTCCTGACAATATTCTGGCAATAGTACTGAAGACCCGAACTCCAGAAATTGCTGCATACATAGTCAAGCTGTTCCAGAACAGCTACAACGCTGGCATCCACCCGGCAATGTGGAAAATTGCCCAGGTATGTCCTGTACACAAAACGCAGGACAAGTACAAAAGGGCCAATTACCGCCCCATCAGTCTAATCTCAATCATCAGTAAAGTGATGGAAGGTGTCATCAACAGTGCCATCAAGCAGCAATTGCTGAGCAATACCCTGCTCAGTGCCGCTCAGTTTCTGTTCCGCCAGGGCCACTCAGCTCCTGACAGTACAGCCTTGGTTCAAGCATAGACAAAATAACTGATCTCAAGAGGTGAGGTGAAAGTGACTGCCCTTGACATCAAGCCAACATTTGACCCAGTATGGCACAAGGAGCCCTTTCAAAAATGAAGTCAATGGGAATCAGGGTGAACCTCTCCGATGGTTGGAGTCATCCCTCGTGCAAAGGAAGATGGTTGTGGTTGTTGCAGGTCAATCATCTGAGCTCCAGAACATCACTGCAGGAGTTCCTCATGGAAATGTCCTAAGTCGAACCATCTTCAGCTGCTTCATCAAGGACTTTCCTTCAAACATAAAGTCAGAAGTGGGAGAGTTCACTGATGATTGCACA